>NC_071393.1:114111238-114736238 GCF_022682495.2 Desmodus rotundus | reverse complement strand
TCCTCGCTCCTCTTGCCTTCACACTGTAACCCTAAGCAGACCTGGCACGCCCAACATTCCCAGCCCGAGTGTCCACTGTGACTTTCATGCATCTGCTAATATCACCTACAGACTGGCTTGAAATTTCATGTGTGCCCCACAGAAAACACCCTAGGCCCGCCTCCAGTCTCTGTGCCACCTCTGGTCTACTGTGGGCAGCCCTCTGAGTGGATTTTGCCTTGTAGAGGTTGAGAAGGTTGGCTTTAAAAGAAGCCCAGGGAGTGAGATCATCTGAGACAGCGACTCACCCTCTCGGCTCCCTCTCCATTAGTTCCAGGAAACCCTCTGCAGCTGCTTCCCCCATTCTGGTCTCTGCGGTGCTAATCACAGCTCGTTTCTGTTGCGTGCCTCGTTTGGGGGGAGAGTGCTTTATGGCTCCCAAAATGTGAACAGGGGAATTGGGGACTGTTTGCCAAATGAGTCAGCCCCTTGCCACTGGGACTGCAATTCCCCTCCTCGGGAAGGCCCCTGCGCCCCATTCCAGGTTCCCTTGGGAAGGGAAGGTTTCCCCTTGGGCTTCCCCCCAGACCAGGTGGGGCTGGCTTTGAACCGTAAGGGATAGAAGGGTACCTGAGGTCACTGGGCGCCAACTACACAACTAGGCTCTCTAATCTCATTACCTCTTTTCAACAGCCCTGTGGGGTTGGGCCCATGTTGTGGCCTGAGGGAGCTGAGGTGAAGAAAGGGGCCATAAGTCAGGCAAATGCAGATTTACTTGACTTCAAAGTCTCTTTTCTTTAAAAATTACATTTTATTGATTATGCTGTTGCAGTTGTCTTAATTTGTCCATCTTTGTCCCCCCTTCTCCCCAATGCTCTTTTCCTCTTGTGCAGGAGGGGGACCCTCATGCATCCTCCCCCTCCCGAAACCAGGGGCCCCAAGCGTCTCTTTGTTCTGGCCTCCTCTCCTCCAGCCTCCTCCGGAACCTTACCTTTTCTGCGGTAACAAGAGTCCCGCTGGCTCCTGGGAGAACCCGTCCTGGCTGCGAGTCCTATTCCCCGCTGGCTGGTCAGCACTGTGGGTTCAGCCGGGATGCTAATGAAGCCTGGCTTCCCAGCAAGGGCAGTCGCAAAGAGCCAGCAGCCCTGACCAGGCCCCCTGGTGCCGGGCAGCTCTGCAGGACCCGTATAGGTGGCTGTGAGCCTGTTGGGAGGGAGCAAAGTGCCCCTTCCCACTCCTGGGCTGGACGCTTTTCCTTTGCTGGGGCCTCTCTGCCTCCTTACCTCAGGGTGAGGCTGCAGGTGCCATTTGGTTGACCTGCTTCAAAAGAAATTCAGTCTCTGTCTTCATAGATATTAATGACTTGGTGTTATTAGTCAGATGATCTTGAAAGTTCCAGGGTGCCATTTTGGTGAGAATAATTTTTTTTAAATGATTTGTTTCAGCACCCTTCCTACTGTCTTACCCCCATTGTCCGAATGGAGGGATGCTTCTTAGAGAGACCCCCTTTCCACACGTCTTTAGAGCTGTTACTTCGTGAAACTTCTCCCTCCCAGGAGGCTGTGGGAGAGGGAGCTGGGTGCAGGGAGGATAGTACCCGGAAATGTTGAGGCCCCAGGGTTCTGATGTGCTCTCATCCTTCCGGAAGGCAGGGTCACGGAGGAGTCAGCTGGCGAGGCCCCAGGGGCTCTTGCTTGCTTTGGTGGCAGAACAGGAGAAGGGGAGGCCCTAGGAGCAGGATGCCAAGGTTCCTGACCACCTGGGTCACCCTCCCAGGGTCCAGGCCATGTTGTGGGAAGACTAAAGGAGGCCTGGGTGGGAGTCTCAGTGTCCTTGTGTGTTTAAAGAAGGGTCTGGCCCTGGCGGGGCAATGTCGCTCTGGTGCTGGCAGTCGGGGGTTCTGAGCGGGTCGAGGAAAGAACTTGTGAAGATGCTATGCTGCCTGAGAAGCTGGTTTGCGTTGTAACCACAGCTATTAGGAAGCAAGATTTTAAGCCACCGGAGCCGCTTCAGTGGTGGAAGTTTCAGGCACTGTTGTGGGGTCCGTGGAGGGAAGACAGCATCCTGCATCCCTGCTCCCAGCCCAACAGGACCACTAATCCTGTCTTGGAGGTACATGCCTCCTCCGCCCACCCCTGCCTGTGAGTCCGAGGACCACCCGGTCCATCCACGTCTTTCCTAGATTGAAGAGGCAGATGGGTCAGGGTGGGACCGGGCATGTGCTGCACGGGTCTGTGGCCCATGCGGGGCGCACACCTGCCGTGAATCCTCGTGGCTCCAGCTCTGGCCTTCCAGAGGGCAGGCCCCACAGCCTCCTGGGCTGGGCCTGTTTCAGATGAAGCTGTGTTGGCTCTGGGTGCCACCCTGTTCTAGCCTCTTGGACGCAGAGAAGAAGCCTCAGATCTGACCCCATAGAGGACAAAACGGATACAGGAGAGTATTGCCAAGGTCTCTGGGCTCCCTGGGGACCGTGCCTGCTGAGGCTCTGGCCTCCCAGCTGAGTGCTCCCTTCCACAGCAGGGCTTCTGCACCCCTTTACCCAGGCTCTGCTTTGTCTTTTCAACCCTTTCAGTTTCTCACCTTTAACTCCGTGAGAGTGGGGTGTGGAGATGCCCTTGACCTGGTTTTGTCCTGGGATAATTCTGGGAGTGCCTGTAATCCAGGATCCTAGATTAGCTGGGAGGGTTGTGGGGTCAGCTCCCCCAGGTCCTTGCGCCACTCTGCTGAGTCCTTAAGGGCAGCCTGGACTGCGTGAATGTGCCCAAGGGTCATGCTGGATGTCAGCACGGATGGGCACCCCCTGAATTGGGAAGCTGCTGGGTGGTCAGAAGGCCCAGTGCTCTCTGGAGGGCTGCTCGTCTGCCCCTTGGCCTCTTGTGTCCGGGAAGGGTCTTTCCCCACTATCGGTTTGCAACTGAGTGATGGGGTGGTTACCCACTCGGACGTTGGGATAAGGTGTAAGTTTACATCCTGCCTCTGACTCCCCCCTGCTAGGTTGTCTTAAGCAAGCTTCTTTGCTGCTGTGAATAAAACGGGGACAGTGACACTCAAGTCACAGGTTATTTTAAGAATCAAATGAGGAAGTATGTTCAAAATGTCTAGCATCCAGGAAGCACCTTGATAAATTGTAGCTTTTAGTAATAATAGTACGAATACTCCTCCAGGGAAGACTCAGAGAATTGAGTCTCTACATCTTTTAAAGAATTCAGCCAGAGTTCGGGTTGTGTCTCCTGAACAAGCAAAGACCAGTATTTTTTCCCTGGGTTCTTATTTCATTCTCTTTCCCGTTCCTCTAGCTTCTTCCTTCTTGTCTCCCACCTCTTTGTCTCCTTTCTTCCTCCTCCAGTGCCCCCCCCCCCCCCCCAATTTACTGATTCTTCCCCTTCTCACTTTATCTCTCTTCTCTGTTCTCACGGTGCTGGGACTGGGATGACCTCTTTACTCATTCAGATCCGAAGTGTGTCCTGTCGGTTCTGAAAGCTAGTGCCATCCCACTAGTTTTCTGTGAGTTCTACCCCACCATTAGGATACTGCAGCCCCCAACTGGGGGTCTCCTCTCCTGCTGCAGGGCCCCCACCACCTCCTTGAGGTGAGAATTTCACCCTCTTGAATCTTTCTTGCTTTATATTCTTTGTGTTCACAACCACCATGGCCAGTGGATTCATGAGTCTGGAGCTCGGGGAGAGGTCTGTGCTGCAGACACCATGCTGGGTGTTGCAGGAGTGTAGGTGATGCTTAGGGGAAGTGAAGCTAACTAGGGAAGACGTGGAGCCTGGAGTGAGAGACTGAGAAGGGACACTGGGGAGGAGGGCAGAGGACAGGTGAGTGTGTGGAAAGGGGCATGGACAGCACTGGCCCTTTAAGGAGTTGTGCTAAAAAGTGGAGCAGGAATTGGGCCCTCAGGGGAGGGGTGTGTTCATGTGGGAAGGGTCACCTTGAAAGGTGGAAGCTCTTCCCATATTTGTATACTGGCAGAACAGTCAGCTAGAGAGAGATTGATGCAAGAGGGACTTAGAGGGACGTCTGGATACGGCTGCAAGAGAGGCGGAGACAGAGGGGGTGGTGTGTATTGGGAAGTGGGCGTGCAGGGGGCGGGGGGGGGGGGGGTAGTCAGTGGGTTGGAACTACCGAGGAGATTAAAGAATTATGGTATCCTCAATAAGTTGGAACCAAGCTGGCTATTACCAGCTGTCCCCTTTTGGTTTTGGCTCAGATATATTCCTTTTAAAATAGTTGAGTGGACAGTAAAATAGAAAATGGCAAAAAGCAGGGCTTGTCCTGGGACTGCTGAACCCGCCCGTCACTGAACGAGTGCCGTTTCGTTAGCTGCAGCGGTTCAGTGGTTGCTGAAGACACTGCGGACACAGTGTCTTACATCTTTCTCACATCCGTTGGATCGTTCCACAGACACTGGGACAGGCGTGTTGTGTGTTCTTATTGATACAACGGAAATATTTTAATTAGTTGGTCATCTAGACAGCTTTATCTTGGGGAGAGAGCCCATGTTACCTTTCTCAAGCTGCCAGAGGAAGCTGCGGCCCCCTGTGCAGCCACCAGACCCACAGGTCTCTGGCAGACGGAGCTTCCATCAGGGAGCCAGCGTCTGCCTGGGCGCTGCACCCAGCATCGCAGGGCTGTCCGGAACCCTTAAGAGTATGTTGACAATAGGCATGAGGGAAATAGAGGATTTCTGGGAGTGGGGATAGAGGTTTGTTTCTTAGTGCCAAAACAAAGCAGAAGAGTGGTAAAGTTTTGCCTTTTATTTTTTTTCAAGTGTTTTTCCGTTTAACGAAACAGTAGCACAGAACCTGTGGCTGTGGCCCTCACGATAAAAGGAGGAGGCGGGCAGGAAACTGGGAGCCCTCGTTTGGCCAAGGCGGACTCGGGGTCTGAGTGGCTGGTAGACTCGCTCGTGGTCCCGCGTGCAGGAGCTTCAAGGAGGCAGAGGGTCACCAAGCGGGGTCAAGATCCCCTACGTCAGGATCACCTCCGGCACCCGCTCAGTGGCAGGTTTCCACCTCCTCTGGGCCTGGGGGTCTGCATGTTTGAAACCTCTCCCCTGGGGGTTCTTATGCACTCAAGTTTGAAAGCACTGGGTCACCGCAGGCATTGCTCTGGCCTGGGGACCCAGGGAAGACCAGGGACTGATCATTCCTCTCTGGCATCCTGTTGGCCACAGGAAAAGGAAAAATGCCTCCTGAGGCAAGGAGAGTGGACGAGATGGGTGCTTGGTGTGTGTTGAAGGAAGAAGAGCCGAGAAAGGTTTTCAGGGGGATTGAGAGGCAGGTAGTATGGGCCTCAGTTGGCAAGAACCCGCCCACACGGGCCTCGGCCGTGCGGGAGCTTTAGACTTGCCATTCTGGTGCCAGCCACACAGCTCTGCCCCTGACGGGTCCTGAGGGGCTTCCGAGGGCTGGTCCGTCCTGGTGGCCTTCTCAAAGGTGGCCCTGCGGGTGCTGAGAGTGTGCCCTGGGTGTGGAGGCAGGCAGTCCCCCAGCCTCTCTGCTCTTTGGTTTCCTCGTCTGCTTTGGGGAGCAGAGAAGGCTTCCCAGAAGTGGGGCCATTTAGCCTTGACAGATACAGAGAGGTTCTGAGGGCAGGCAGAGGGTGGAAGTGGTATTTTATTGATTCTTCTGTTCATACATGAATTGACAGTCACTCATTTGATGAGAGTTGTTTTGGCAGAGAGGTGGAGAGATGAAGACTGAGTGGACATCCCAGACAGGAAGGGAGTGGGAATGGAGCAGCACATTTCAAAATCCCCTGGGCGTGTGAGGCACTCCGGGCACCCCGTTCAAATGCAGGTTTAGGTTCAGGAGGTCTGGGCCGGGGTGCTCGTGCCGCTGGACCGCGGACCGCACTTTCTCGGCCAGAGTGTAGACAACCCGCTTGCCAGGTTTGGCTGAGAATGGGAGTTGAGACTTAGGACTGAGAGAGATGTCTGCGTGCAGAAGTGTGAAGCGTAAAAAGGGTAATTGTTTCTGTGGGGTGGGGTGGGGTGGGGGAGAAGACACATGGCAAGTGTCTTTCTGTGTGAGCGCTGCACAGGGTGTAGCCGTGGTTGGGTCTGCGGTTGTGAAAGGAGCTGAATCTGAAAAAGGCAGTTATGACCTGACAGCAAAGAGGCTCGCAATGCTAAGGAGCTCACTTCCTGCCGTGGGCAATGAGAGAAGCAGGAATTACTTAAGAAGGGGTGAGCCGATGCCTCGTAACTGATGAGGTAGAAAAATTATTAACCACCGCTTTAAAAAGTCCTGTTTTAGAAAGGGCCTTTCACGTCGTCCTCTGTAGTAGCAGAAGCAGGCAGTGAGGAGTCCTGTCTGTGAGTCCAGCCACAAAACAAGGCTGCCATTTGGCTTACAGTGCTCGTCATTTTGATAAAGTCTCTGGCTCGTAGAAAGGGAAACAGGAGTTAAATACATATTTGATTAATGACCTGCTTAAGGTTTGAATCCTTAATTCTCACATGAGACTTTTAACCTATTCAGCTTAATAGCTTCCAGCTCAGAGGTAGCCCCTAGGTTTCTCCTCGGATGCAAACTCAGAATGGAAAAGGCCGCGTCTGGGTGCGGTGTTGAGAAGGGCCCTAAGGTCTCAGCCATGGGGACTGAAGAGAATGTTGACTTGATTAGCGAAGTCCGCCCCAGGTAGGGGTGGAAGAGTGGCAAGTGCCCCACGCATTTAGCTGTCCCCGAAGGGCGGTCAGATTTCTGGTGACGTATGCCTAGTTCTCTTACACCTACTCCTCAGGTGCCTTCGCTTTGCTGGTTACGGGATGGAGTTGGTCACCATGTATCCTGAAGGGCTTTGTGAATCTTCAGACAGTCGTGAAGCTTTTGTCTACATTTACAGAATACCAGGAAAGGCTCTCCTGCATTACTTTAATATCGATGAATGTTTTTGTACTGAATGGACTCCGTGTCTTAGGGCATCATTTCTATTAAACCTGAAGACAAATGCTGGTAACTGGAAATAGCCATTGATTTGCTTTCTCCTGTACTATCTCAGCTCCCTAATTTATCTGGAGGAAAAAGATAAAGCCCATGTAAAATGAACTCCTCTAGCTTTCCAAATAGTGAATTTATGAATTTGTTGGATAAATATTTGTTTGATTATAAGAAAAAATCATATTAATCTTAGATAAGAATTTGGCTGGTGGAAAATGACCCATCAGTCGGACTGAGTAGCCAGACGTGCAGGTCAAGTGCAGAGCTGCCGGTGGCTCTGGGCTGGGGGTTGGAAGCGCATGCTGAGTTAATACAAGGCCAGATGGTGCTGGGTTTTGATGTACTCCATGGAGACCAAGGATGTTTATCTTTTCGGCGGTGTCGGTTCCGTGTGCTATTTGTTTCCTCCTTGTTGAGGGTGTTGAAGGACATCAGGAACCTCATGGCTCATGGAACCTGGGCGGGAGGCTTCAGGGGCAGCTGGCTGCCAGCGTCACCCTCCTCGTTTGCCATTCTCCTGTCACCACAAATTAGAGAGTGAATCAGCGACTTGGGAGAATTGGGAGGTGAAGAAGGAAAAGGATTAAAAGGAGCTTGTGAGCCTTTCTGGGGCTTTGGGGTGGGGGCATCGTGACCTCGGTGCAGTATGGGGAGTGCATAAATGGGGTCCTTTTTGTCTGCTCTTTGGTTCTGCCCCCAGGTGGTGTGAGTCAGGAACATCTGTGTCCATTCTCGTCTGACAGTGTGGTGGAGGTGTCTGGGGCTGATGGGAAGCTGCCTTTGGATACCAGGTGTCTTTCTACGCTCCTCTCAGACTCTCCAAAGGGAGAGGAGGTGACGGGCCGTCCAGGCAGGCTGGCCCTAGGGAGGACTGGGACTCCTCGCTCCACGTGGGAATAACTGGCCCACGTGTGTGGGACAGTGAGGTGGGGGAGGGGAACCACACCTCCTCACTCCAGCCTCTGGCAGAGGAGCTGTGGCCAATAAGCTCGGGGGGGCTCTGTTGATATTCTTGGGAGCCAAAGCCCCAAAATGCCACCATCATCTGCTGACCTACTTGGGGCAGCCACCAGGGCTACTTTGTGTGGGCTGGATGGATTCCCTCCTGGGCAGTTCTTCCCCAGGGTTTTCCAGGGTTGGTCAGTCTCGCCAGATGGTGAGGACTCGATGTCCTGCATCCTGTGAGACCGCCTGGCATGGAGCACTGAGGCCCTGAAAGTCCTTAAGGGACAGACAGCTAGCCCACCTTTGTGTGGTACAAACTGAGGACACTGAGGCCCAGAGAAATCCAGTGACCTACATACTGTGCCTTAGCAAGCTTCTCGTGAACGGAAGGGAGAGAGGTTCTCTTTAACAGCTTCACGTAAGACCGAACTGTGGCTGGGCCACTCTGTTTGGGTTGGCCCTCGTGGAAATGAGGTAGTGAGACCACGGGGTTGAGTAAAGAGTCTAGAGGACTAGAACGTGAAGGCGTGGATTTGAGCCCTGGCTTCACTGCTTGCTGACTCTCTGGGCTGTTCTGAGCCTCAGTTTCCTCACTTGTGATCAGGAATATTTGTATCTGTTCTGTCTGCTTCACGGGACTGCTGTTGGGGGTCAAGTGAAACCAGTGAATATAAATGTGATGAGTCGTTATGGGTAATATATCCAAGCACCACTTTCTTTCGGCTGAAATACTGACTGTAGGTTGTTGCTCTGTTCATATCCATTTGTTGAGCTCCCAGGACGTTGCTGGCGTTCTACCATGCGGGCTCATTCCAGGGAACCTAAATGTCAAAGGTGGGAGATAGGCTTGGAAAGGTGGAAGGAGGGTGAGGTGGGGAAAGAGGGGCAAGACCAGAATCCAAAGGTGGCAGCAGCTTTGGTGGAGGGGACCCCCTGCGGCCCCCACTGTGCAAACAGGCCGGGCCCAGGAAGCTGCGTGTGCACTCCTGCACGTTGTGAGGTTTCACACCTATTCACTTCTTTTTTTAGTCATTGCCACACTGTCACTTAAATGATCTTAGCTTCCACTATTAGCTCTTCTAAAGAAGATTCATTTTTAAAAAATAACTGTCCATGGAGGATGGAAATGGGATAAAATCTCAAACCACACTTCCACCCTTCATTGTTCAGCTCAGTGCTGGGACACAGTCTAATCAGGAGTCCTGTCAAATGTCTGGTTTTTCTAGAGCCTTCCCCCCAGACACCCCCTTCACTGTTCCTCCTCTGCTACTGTGTTAATTATCTATTGATGTGTAGCAAGTTGTCCCCAAACTCAGAAGCTTAGACCAACAGACATTTGTTATCTCATAGTTTCTGCCGGTCAGGGGTTTGAGACCGGCGTAGCTGGGTGGTCTCGTGCATGCTTTCTCAGGAGGTGGTAGTTAAGATGTTGGATGGGGCTGCAGGCACCTCAGGGCTCGACTGGGGCTGAAAGAGTCACTTCCAAGTTTCCTCACCTGCTGTCGATGGGCCTCAGTTCCTCTTGGGCTGTTGAACTGAGGGTCTCGGGTCTTTGCTGGCTGTGGGCCAGATGCCATTCTCTGGTTGCTGTTGTGTGGACCTTTCCATAGGGCAGCTCATAACACAATGGCTGGTTTCTTTCAGAGTTGGTGGGGGGGAGATAGAGAGAGAGAGAGCAATCAAAATGGAAATCTGAGTGCGTTTTTATAACTTAGTCTCCAAAGTTTGCATGTCATCACCTTCTCTTCACCATCTGTGTTAAACCAAGGGTTGGGGAATAGCCAACACCTCTTGCAAAGCAGAGGATCACAGAATTTGTAGTTTTTTAACAAGCACGATGGCCACCGACATTGCTGCCGGCGATCGTCTCCACCCTCCCCGCACCGTTCAGTCTGACTGGCTGTGCGGACCTGCTGCCCGTGGCACCAGCTTCCCTCCTGGATTGGGGTGTTCCTGGAGAACACAGAGGGCCATTGGCCAGACTGGAGCTGCGGACGAAACCTCCACCAGGACCTGCCTTGCAGGCAGCCCAGCGCTGGGCTTGCAGGCAGAGCTCCGACACCTGGGATCGAAGAGCTTTCATCCAAGGTCGGAAGGAAAGAACTGGCTTCTAGAGACTTGACGCTGTCCGGGGGCAAGAGTGGAAACTGATGCTGGGAGGACCGAGCTTAGGCCACGGGACCTACATGGAAAAATGACCCCAGGTATCAGGGAGTGGAATCAGATAGAGATAATAATCCTAAGACTCTTTTATGTGGTGCTTTCAAGCATGAGCGAGACGGACAAGCCTGTGGGAGGAGAAACACGATGTGAGAAGATCTGCACGCACATGACCTCTTCCCTCTACGACAGGGAAACCATCCTGTCAGCGGAGGAGCACGCAGGCCCATGGCTCCTGGGGACCTTCTCCTTCGAATCATTGGCGGCTCGGAGCAGTACGTGCGCTTCGCATCTCCTCTAACCTCACCTCTCATCGAGGAGGGTGGCCATCGCTCCCTCTTCCTTGGACGCCATGAGGGGCCCCCTCCAGGCTCTCCCCCTCCCTTTGTGATCCCATGGTCTCCGTCTTTCTCACTGAGTTCTTTTCTTGATGCCTTCAGCTACTGTGGTTTCCTTCCCCCTCCCGCCCATGAGGTCCGTGTTGTTTTTCCCTCTGTGGCCTCTCCCTGAGTGTCTCACCAAGGGCCGAGGCTTCACCCTCCATTCGCTCCTGATGATTTCTAAATCTGTTTCTCCAGCCTGGTCCTCTTTCCTGCGGATAGGCCCATGTTTTCTCACTGGCTCCTGGACCCCTCCACGGAACGCCTCACCTGTACAACAAGTGCAGCGTGCCGAAAGAGTCAGTCCTTCCCGCAAGCCCACTGTCTCCATTTCAGCTACCCGTGTCACCAGCTCTTCTGTGGCTCAACCTAGGAATCTTGGTGTCATGTTTGACAGAGTAAAATTCAGATCTTTATACTTGTGTAGGGGGCAGATGGTTGCCTACAATCTACATTTTCAGTTAAATATTTAAACGGAGAGTCAACCTGAGTTGCTCATAATTGGTGACTCTCTTCTTTGACTCCCACCTGGCAATATCTGCTCGCTGTCACGTGACCAGCTCAACGCTGATCTGATACTCCTCCTGGGTTGTTAACCTTACGCAGGGCTTCGCAGCCTGCAGATTCATTGGTGACTCATGTGTACAGCCAACTTACTGCCCCGGGGGGCTGGGGGGTGGTTTGGTTGATGAGAATGCTTTAGGTTTCTAGACTTCTTTAGCTTTCTGACATGGTATGGGACTAGGATTGGCCTAGTCCAATGGAAAAATTGACATAAATTTTAGCAGTACTAACTGCCTATTTTAATTTTCTTCTTAGTTTTTTTTTCTCTTTTTTTCCATTTTGTGTTTTAGTGGGCAAATTTTAGAAGGCTTGTTTATCCCACCAACCAGATGGACAATTTGGGATCAATAGTATCTCTCAAGATATTACTTATGGATGGCATGGACAGAGCTGCAGCTTCATGGGTAGCAGATTCCTGTCCTTTCACTTAACAATTGGAAAGCTAATGCCCAGGGGGACAAAGGGACTTGTCTAAGGGACAGGACGCTGCAATACGTCTGAAACTGTGGTACTTGCTCCATGAAGGCAGGGCTGGTTTTCCTCATTGCTGTGTCTCCAGGGCCTAGAGGAGTGCCTGCTACATTTTTTCATTCAACAAACGCTGTTGAGGGAATGAGTAAATGAATGAATTGTCTATGGTCCTCAGCCTCAGTGTCTTACTAGGGCCTCTGGGATTATTACTGTGGCTCTTGACACCTTTCTAGTGCTGGGCCTTGACCCCAACCTGGGCCAGTCAGGTAGATTACATAAATCAGGTCAAGTCTGTCCCATTCCACCATTTCACTTTAAGAGGATCAGTCACAATGCCCTCAGGTTTATAGATGAGACTTTTGGACCGTACTTGACCATGAAAACTTGGGGAATTTCTGGGGCTATTTGAGAATGGCACGCGAGCCTTTAGCTAGCTGTTCAGCCCATGTGCCGCTAACGCTCCTGCATGGATGTGCTTTGCGTGGTTGCTGATAATGATGATCGGTGTGACGGTCTCTGGTTTGCCTCCCGCATGGTGCTGGGGTGCCCTGGAGTTTGACAGCTTGAGAGAGGATAACAGATCTCTGAGTCGAGTTGAGTTTGCTGCACAGTAAAGTGTTTTTCCCAAGCAAAGGGCAGCCGCGGCTCACACCATCATTTATTTTTAATGTGTTTTTGTTTGTTTGGTCCTTATCCTTTCCACACTCTTTCTTTTCTGTTTCCTCTTTGCAATACATTAAAAATGATGAGGAGGAAAAGGAGCCAAGCAGGAGCCTCTGGAGGGCCAGTGTGGTCATCGATTTGCAGATGTCTTAGCATTAGAGGCGTCATCTGGGGCAGATGAGAGGGCCGCCTGTGGGCCGTTGCAGAAGGTTTACGAACCAGGCTTGAGAAATTTTTCAGTGGAGAAGTAGCGCCCGGTTAACACGCTGGTCGTAGTATCTGTCTGCAGAGATTGACTTCTTGATTGCTTAGAGGTTCGCCCTCTTCCAGATTAAGTATGTGACTCAGAGCCTCCTTCCTTCCACCTGACAAGATGGGTCCCGAAGTGGAGGTGGGTGGGGGGAGAGAGAAGACGAGAATGAGTGGATCTGAGGGAATGAGATGGCTTCTCAAAGTCAGCTAGTAATATTTTTTTCCTCCTCAAATTACTCTTTAGTGTGGATGATTCAGATTTGACTGCACTTTGCATAAATTCTTTAGTGAAAGTGTCTTATGTATTTTTGCAATATGTAAATATTAGAATTTTTATGTGTGTATGAATATAGAGAACTGTTAGAAATTTGAGCTAAATTATTTCCTAATGAATGCTCATGGAAACTTGTTTTTGGTGTTATTTCAGATTAGAACTGATCCTATGTATTTTATATAATATAATTTCTATAAACCAGGCATCAGACCAAGACGCACACACTGAGAAGCAAGGGTATTTAGGTTCTCCTTTCCTGAGAAATTAGTTTTTAAGAGATCAACATTGATAAATAAGGTAATAAAATATAATTAGGTGGTTACAATTTAACAATGAATAAATAATAGACCGTGATAGTTCCACAGCTATTTGTATCTGTTTTATTTATGTTTTCATCACACACCTATCAAGATAATGCAGTTTTTATTCCTGGTGCTCTAATTTAATCAGTGATGTGGCTTAGCCTAGTCAAAATTAAATATTGGCAATAATAAAATAAAAAACTCTTTTAATAAGGATCCTAATGTAAGAGACACATGTCATAGCAGCTTGTGTATTTCTTTTTGCCCAGGGTTTGTTGGAAATGAGCTGTGTTCTCTCACTCTACCGGATATCTACAGAGTGGTACTGACTGGTTAATCGCTTCTAACTGAGCTTAATCAACAAGGGCAGATACTTTCATCCCCGAAAGGCTGGAAATGCTCCCGTGCGGGCAGTTGTGGATGAGCATGAGCGTGGGGAAGTAGGCAGCTGCGAATAGGAAACTGACACTGCTCCTGTTCGGCTGTTTATCTGTGCCTTCTCACCCAAATAGCGCAAAATCCCACTTCCTCTCCCGAGAACATTCCCATCTCTGCACGTGGGTCCTGAAAAGACGTGAGACGTGCCCTTCAAGTGGCCAGGGTGTGGTTACTGTGGCCAGATGCCTGCCTTCTCTTTTTCCCTGAGCCCGGGAGACAGTAGTGTCATGTGCAGTGGCCTTGCGGACAGTCTTCTCCCTTCTGAGGAACTCCTCACACCCCCCCCAGGGGCCCCCCCTTACTGAAAGAGCACCCTGAGGCCGAATCCCTGTTGTCTGAAAGCCCTGTCCACAGTGAGGTCTCCCACGCATGGAGGCCATCAGTTACACTTCCTGTTGCAACTTTTAGGGAGGATGGAGGCCAGTTTTGGAAAGGGTTAGGGCTGGCTTAAGAATGCCTCTTCACACCAAATTTACTACAGGACCAACTAAATAAGCAGTCAAGATCTACTGAACCCTCCTGAGGAACAAATTTGGAGGAACAATTCAGGAAGGACTTGTTTTTTAGTGCTCTGGCTAGGATGAGTCACACACGCCGCCCCACTTTCTAAGTTCGTTTTGGTAATTGGAATCTTATAAATGTCCCATTGAATTATCTCACCCAGGGGGACCTGGGGAAAATTGTTTCCCCTCACTCCATTGGGCTATTTAAAGAGCAATGCACGCATTCCTTACTTAAAGAAAATTGGAAGTATTTTAAAAATCCAGATTTCCAAGCGAGTACATTAGAGAATGATGGTTAACTTTACAGAAGAGATTAAGATAGGAATCTTTAAGTAAGCAAGTGACTTCAGGTAAATTGCTTTACAACAAATGTGCCTCTTTTTTCCTACCACCCTTGAATTGGAAAAACTATATCTATTATCCTTTTACCTCTAAGGACTTTAGGAATTAGTTCTGGGCAAAAATGAGTTCTAACAGTAAAACCTAGAAATGGGTTTATAGCTCTTTCCTTAGAAACTTTCTTTTATCCAACAGTGTGTATCATTTCAGTCCTTTCCACGATAGACAAGCGTCTTATTCTTGCAGTTTTGGCTGGTAAACGACTTCTCCAGTTTTAGGACACAGGCAACAGCCAGCCAGCCCGCCTGTCATGGTGACCCAGACAGGGGGATTTAGTACTGGGTGTAGTTTTTGTAACTGCTAATGGCTGGTTGGGTGACTCGACTTTTGGTGCCTCAGCCACCCTGGCTGAGAAGTTGCATCCCTCACTTTCCCGTTGCGCTTGAGTGATGTCTTAGATTCTGAGCCGAAGGAGGCTGCAGCCAGAGCTGAGGCTCATCTCAGTTCTGTGTTTTATGGGTGGCAGAGGAGAGGGGGTATGAATGTGTGAATGTCATTCCCTTCCTTTGGGTTCGAAGGTCTTTGGGAGGCTGATGACTTTCTCAGGACTGGATATAGAGAAAGCACTTGGAGCTTTTCAGAGACTTCCAATAGGAGTTTCCAAAACCCGCTTGCTGCTGTTCACTGGTTTAAAACTATCCTAGAATATGTCTTCAGAACTCAGCACAGTGGTCCGAGAATTGGCTTTCAGTGAACATCTGTGGAGCGTTGTTGGCTGCGGGGGCCCCCATCCCATCCCCGCCTGTGGAGGCAGCTCCACGTGGCTGCTGAGTTCCTTGTCGTGCTCTGAGATGCGCTGACCTTCCTTCCTAGGGGAGAGGACCCTGCCGGAGAGTTGTTATTAGTAGGGCAGCCTTTGCTCTGACCCGTCAGCACTCCCTCACTCTGGGTCTTCATGGAGCAATGACAGACTCAAGAGCCTGCGACGGTCAACATGGCTGACTGCCCTCTCCTGGGAGTTTTTCCTTTGGCTGCCGTGACGCCGTGCTCGCCTGGTTTGTGTCTTACCTCTCCAGCCATCTTCTCAGTTTTCTCGCTGGTCCTTTGTTTTGAGCTTTCAGTAGTTGAGGTCCTCGAAGCTCAGTCTGAGACATTTTTCTCTCTTTGCTTTTCTTCTCGCCTTCTGCTCTTTTCTATTTTCTTAGATAACTTCATTCTCACCTATTTAGCAAAAATCCTAAATTTACACGTCTAGTTCATACTTCTCTTTTGAGCCCTAAACACATGTATTTACTGTCCATCTGACGTGTTCTCCAGGAGTCTCACAGTCTTCCTAAATTCAGCAGAGAGAACCCTCCCGCTCCTCCATGGGTCCCTGTCTGTGTGTAAGGTCCGCTGCAGCCCACCTCGTTCCTTAGGTCTGAAACTTGAGAATGGTTCTCATCATCTCTCCTTTCTCACTCTCCTGCAGTTCAAACAATGGGTAAGTCCTCTCAGTTATATCTTTAATATTTCTCAAATCCCCACCTTAGTTTAATCATCCCGTCTCTCTCCTGGTAGCTGATCAGCCTCTGAACTAGTTTCCTGGCAACAATTTTTGCATCTCTGCATTACCACCCCCCTCCCCCCCCCACTTCCCCCGCCCCCTGCATTGCCCAACCCTCACAGATTCTTTTGTACCAGCTTTTCCCTTCCTTCCATCCTCCCTTCCTTTCTCCCTCCTTCCCTTCTTTCTTCCTCCCTTTCTTCCTCTGTTTCCTTCCTTCCGCCTCTTTCCTTCCTCCCTCCTTCCCTTCCATCCTTTCTTCTTGATGATTTTAAGTTTTGTGTTTTTCTTTAAAAACACAAAGATCTTGTGTTTTTCTTTAAAACACAAAGGTAAAAAGATCTTTTCAACTGTTTATTTTGGAGTACTTAGAGCATCATATAAAGTTATTAAATATATTACGGAGAGGTCACATGTACCCTTCAACCAGTTTCCTTCCCTGGTAATATCTTACGTAATTACGTCAGTATCCAAACCAGTCAGCTGACGTTGAAGCAGCTGCAGATCTCTTTCCTCTTTTATCGGTTTTACATGCCCCCCCCACAGCACTTCTGTGTGTGTACGTGTAATCTGTGCAGTCGTGCCGTATTTGTGACCGCCACCACAATGGGAGATACAGGACTGCTTCATCACCCCAGAGATCTCTCATGCTAGAGCACCTTCCCTAAAAACACAACGTGATCCAGTCCCTTCTTCGCTTAAAACCCTTTACTGACTTCAACGCTCCAAATCCTTAATAAATAAGGGCTACTAACGCCTGTGTAGTCTGGCTCCCACGACCTCGCTGGCCGCTTCTTGCCTTTCTCCTTGGCTTGCCAAGCCTCTGCTCACTGGCCTTTCTTTCCCTTTCAGCGAGCCCAGCTCCTCCACTGCTCAGAGCCTCCGAGCCTCCACGCGTGCTGTTGTCTGCTTGGAACACTCCCCTCTCCCGCACAGCTAACTCTTCACCTGTCGCGAGATGTTCCCTTGGCATCTTGGACTAGGTTAAACTCTCCTGTGGTTTATTTTCGTGGCCAATTATGATCTTCCTTCATGGCACCTATCACACAGTTGTATATAAATAGATAGGTGTATACTTCATTAATTTGAGTTCTCTCTAATTAGAGGTGTTTGGGGTATCTTGCTCACCACTATATCTTTTCTGTCTAGTGCACCGGCTGGCCTAACAGGTGCTGAGTAAACACTCATTAATGAACAAATTCACAAATAATTATTGTGAGCTGGCTGGCTGTGGCCTCTAGGCCATGGAACTGGGCAGAGTCAACTTGCTTCTGTGGGTATCTATTAACTCACCTGTGAACTTGCCAAGGGGGCCCTGTTGGAGAACCTGGGCACGCATGGCCCGTACCACTCAGAAGCTCAAACTGGTATTTTCTCTTCCATTCCAACGCCAGTATTCTCCCTGAGAGACTGGACCAGGGAACAGTCCTGCTGAGACAGACCTCTGAGATGCTTTCACAAGCATCAGCTGAATGTTCATCCAGGCTTTTAATGCCAGGCTTCTTTCTCTTCGGGGTCAGTGCCGAGGTGTCACTTGGAGAGGGTTATTAGTCCAGAGCCGTGGGGGTCTCTAGGTTGGATGGCATCTGAGAAGTCCTTGAAAAGCTTTCAGATCAGCACTTTCCTCGATATTCCTGCCTGCTCTTTGCTGAGAGGCTCCCCTTCCCCCCATTGATGAGTCGTTTCCATCCCCACCCTTGCTCTCTGAGATAACAGTGTGGTGTGTATTTGTGGAGCCCAAACTTGAAGAGTCCTTGTGTTGATGGAATAGACAGGATGTACCCCGAGTGGCCATGATGTAACTGGCTCCCTGAGGATTTGGAAGGGAGGAAATGGGGGCCATGTGCTAGGATGTGGCTTTGCCACAGTGTGGTGGTGTCGCAGGGGGTCCTACCCCCTGTGGGGGGCACTGGGCTGGTGAAACTAACTCTAATTAGCAACCTCCCCCCACCGCCCCCTGTCTCTAGCATCGTCCTTTAGACATTCATGATCCCGCGTGCGATGGGCAGCACAAGCACTATGTGCTGGGTTTGGCCGGGCTGGAGCTCTGCAGAAGGGTGACCCCCCGCAGCAGGCACAGCTGTCACTTCTCTGTGACAGAGTCAGTAATGGGCTTTGCCCTGGATTCTCAGGGCAGATTGACAGCATTGGGAAACCTGGGATCATCCAAGTTTCCTTTCCCTGCCAAATAGAAGGTCAAAGGTCGTCACATACTGGGGCTCAGAGCTGTTCTCTCACTGCCAGTGTCTCTCTTCTGGGTGAGCTATGGTGAGAACAGAGTCCAGCTCTGCGGGCCAAGCCTCAGTATTGGTCCACTGGGGCTGTGGGCTCTAAGGTTACAGCTTAATGTCCCTCCCCGATCCTGTTATTGGCCTGGCTAATGCGATACTTTGGATGGAGAAAAGAGTTAGAGCCAGCAACCAGTCCTTTTAGGATAGACCTGGCCACTGTGTCCCCTTTGCTGTGATGCTGCACTTCGTGGCACTCCCTGCCAGGCTGCAGACCCAGCTAATCTGGGCGTGGGCATGGGTGCTTCGCATCACAGTGTAGCACCTCACAGAGCCCCTGAGCTCGGCCTCCGGAGCCCTCACAGTCTTCCCATGAGGCAGTGGGAACGTTTCTATGGATAAGAAGGCCCCGGTAGCTTGTGTGTCGCTCCTGCCACAGTGGATGCCGGGGCTGGGAGATAATGGTGACTCTCGCAGTGCTTCCGTGTGCCGAGCGCTGTGCAGTGTCCTTTCTCTCTCTCTCGTCACCACTCTGTCCTCATAACTGGCTATACCCCTAGGGGGAAATGCTTTTAGGGCAAGAGGGTTTGGATGGCATCTGTCCCTGGCAAAAGGGTCAATGCCCGTCTCTCTTTTCAGGCGTTGACCTGATGTAACTGTGCCTGGTAGGGGAGTGTGGGTAGTTTGTTTCCCAACACGTGTGACCCCCTACCTCCCTCCAAGTTGGGCATAAATGTGTTTTCAGTTAGTTGTGTTGAGAGATGACAAGTCAGACCTTCTGGCCCTAACACTGCCATTTCTGCTTCCCCTAGGTCACCCGACCTGCCTGCAGTTCACCCTGAACATGACCGAGGCCGTCAAGACCTACAAGTGGCAGTGCATAGAGTGCAAATCCTGCATCCTCTGTGGGACCTCGGAGAATGACGTGAGTACGGGGCTTCCCCCCAGGAGGGAGAGATCCATGGAGCTGGGAGTCCTTGGAGGTGTGGAGGGGAAAGCAGGACTCGCATAGTTAGGTTCTGAAGAAAGTGTCGGTCGGGACCTTCCTCTTTGACCCCAGAACACTTGGGGCCATTGTACCACCAGGACCTTGGTTACTCTCAGCAATAGATTATATTAAAAATGCAGGGTAAACACTTGATTCGTTTCCTTTATTTATTAGTTTTCAAATTAACAGTGTGGTTTCAATACCTGTCATGATTAAAACACTCAAGAAAATAGAAATTGTGGGATTCTTTCTTAATATGATACATTTTTTGTACCTTAGAATTAAAGCCATTGTCTTTCTTATGGGGAAACACTAGAGACACTTCTACTAAGATCAGGAGCTAGATAAGGGTGCCCATTACCTCTACTACTTTCATCATTATTTTAGAGATATTAGCTAATGCAATTAGACAAGAGAAATCAACCAGAAGCATAGGATGGTAACCAAGTAGTAAAACTCTATTTCTTTTTTTTTAGTTAAACTCTATTTCATAAACTATAATTGTATATCTGAAAAAATGAAGAGAATCAATGATAAAGCTAACTTAAACATTAAAAGTAGTGGGATATGAAATTACCATGCAAAAATTAACAGCCTTCATATGCACAAATAATAACCAGTTAGAGGACATAATAGTAGAGAAACTCTACTTGCAATAGCAACAAAGAAGAAATACTTAGAAATAAACTTAACAGGAAATGTGTAAAACTTACATGAAGAAAATTTTAAAACACCTCTGAAAAGATACAGAAATAGTCTTGAGCAGGTGGAAAGACATTGTGTGATCTTGGATAGAATGAGTCAACATTATAGCCCTGGCTAGAGCGGCTCAGTGGGTTGAGCGCCAGCCTTCAAACCAAAGGGTCACCAGTTCCATTCCCAGTCAGGGCACATGCCTGGGTTGAGGGCCAGGTCCCCAGTAGGGAATGCTTGAGAGGCAACCACACATTGGTGTTTCTCTCCCTTTCTCCCTCCCTTCCCCTCCCTATAAGTAAGTAAGTAAGTAAGTAAGTAAATAAATAAATAAATAAAATGTAAAAAAAATAATGAGTCAACATTATAAAGATGTCAGTTCTTCCTACATTAATTTACAAATTTAATTCCCAATAAAAACACCAAGCTTTTTTAATGGAACTAGATAAATTGATACTGAAGTTCATATGAAAAAACAAGCATGTAAGAATAGCTAAGAAAACAATACATTTTTGTTTATTGTTTAGAGTAGACTTAGCCCTACCAGATGTTAAAACATACTATAAAGCCTCTATAATTAAAACAACACAAACAACTAGACCAATGGAATAGACTAGAAACCCCGTAAATTGACCCAGCTACCTACGGACGTTTCCTATAGGGTAAAGGATGCATCTAAAATTACTGGACCAAATGTGGACATTTTTATGAACGGTGCTGGGACAATGGGATGACCACTTGGGGAAAGACAAAATTAAGTCCACATAATACATAAGAACAATCTCCAAATGGACTGGGGATCTAAATACACAAAAGTAAAATCATAGTAGTACTAGAAGAAAACATGGGTAAGTTCTTCTTTAATCAAAATATAAGGAAAGATTTTCTGTGAGTCAAAACTGAGAAGCAATAAAAGAAAATATTTAAAAATTTCACCACATAAAATTTTGCATAGTGAAAAACTCAATAAAGTACAAGGACACTGGACAAACTGGGAGAAAATATCTCCAGCATTTACCAGCATAGATAAAAGGCTAATATCCCTAATGTAGAAAGAACTCTTCACATTTGAGGGCCAAGGAACCAGAAACCTGGTAGAGAATGGGAGAAAGACATGTAAGACAGTTCACAAAAGTTACATCAACGGTCCCAACATTTTGAAAGAAAAAAAAAATAGTTCAAACGTACCTAATAAAGAAATTCAAATTAAAACAGCATGGAGGTTCCATTTCTTTCCTTTAAATTGAAAAAAATTAAAAAGTATTACAATACATTCCATTGATGAAACTGTGGGAAAACTAGTACCTTCATACACTGTAAGTGGGAATACAAAGTGATACAACCCTTCTAGAGGGAAATTTAACGATACCTACCACTACGCAGTTACCTATTGACTTACCAGTCTCCCCTGTAGGAATCCACCAAAGACAGGAGTATACCCACAACACTATGAAAATACACCTGCATAAGGTCATTCATGTTTGCATCGTTTGTACTTCCAAAATACTGGAAATGACCTAAATGCCCATATGTGGAATGGTTGAATAATGATGGTACAGACACACAATGGAGTACTCTGCAGCTGTTAAAAAAAATGAGGCTGATCTTTATGAATTAATATGGTGTGATTTCCAGGATCCAGTGTTAAATGAAAAAAGCAAAGTAAAAATATATCTATAGTATGCTGCCATTTTGGTAGGAAAGGCATAAGAAAATATCCGTGTATCTGTTCACTTGTGTAAAAGAAATACACCGAAAGTATAAACAAGAAGCTAAAGAGATTGGTTGTCTGTATGACAGTGATAACCAGTGAGTGAGTGGGAATGGAGTAGAAAGAATGAGGAAATTGGGGGGATCATATGGATAGGGGGTGACACATCTTTGAGAGGGCCTTTTTGTGTAGCCTCGAGTCTTAGAACCAGGGCCTTGTTTCACATGCCTCACGACGGATATACACTGAAAAACAACCAGAATGGGGGGGCGAGCTGAAAATGGAATAGGAACGGTGGCAAATGACCCTACCTATAACATAAATAGATACCATAACCGACCGAAGGGTGGGGTAGGAAAGAACTAACTTAAGTAACTTTGGAAAGTAGTGTTTGTGTATTTTAGGGCTAAAAGCAGAAATAGCTATACAAATTTTGTACTCTGGTGAGTAAATTTGTTTATCACGGCATGTGAATTAGTCATTCTGAAACTACTTTACATGTGTACAGGCCTGAACTAACATGTATTGTGAACAGTGACAGGCAGGTTTCTCAATGTCGGAGACAAAACATTCAAATACAGGGGAAGGCTAAGCTGAACCTGATGGTTTGGGGTTGAAATACGGGGTATTGGTAGGAATTTATGATTTTTAATATAATATATTGCACATATGTTTACATATGTATCTATAGCTATCTGTATGTATATATACATATGGATAGAAACAAAAATAAATATAGATGTGTACATGCGTACCTACACATTTATTATTTCCTAACTCTGTTGGCGAGGAGGGCCCAGAAGCAATGACAACCCAGATATTGGTTTCTAAATATGGCTGACCTTTTTTTTTTTTAGTCACCCATCTCTTTTTTTTAATATATTTTATTGATTATGCTATTACAGTTGTCCTATTTTTATCTCCCCTTTCTTCCCCTCTGCCCTGCACCCCTCCTTCCACCAGCATCCCCCACCTTAGTTCATGTCCATGGGTCATACATGTAAGTTCTTTGGCTTCTCCATTTCCCATACTGTTCTTAACCTCCCCCTGTCTATTTTGTACCTACCATTTATGCTTCTTAATCCCTGTACCTTTTCCCCCATTCTCCTTCCTCCCAATCCCCTATTGATAACCCTCCATGTGATCTCCATTTCTGTGATTCTGTTCCTGTTCTAGTTGTTTGTTTGTTTGTTTTTAGGTTCAGTTGTTTATAGTTGTGAGTTTGTCATTTTACTGTTCTATTGTTTTAAAGATTTTATTTATTTTTAGAGAGAGTGGAAAGAAGGGAGAAAGAGAGGGAGAGAAACATCAATGTATGGTTGCCTCTTGCATGCCCCCTACTGGGGTCCTGGCCCACAACCCAGGCATGTGCCCTGACTGGGAATCGAACCAGTGACCCTTTGGTTTGCAGGCTGGTGCTCAATCCACTAAGCCACACCAGCCAGGGCTTTTTGTTCATATTTTTGATCATCTTCTTTTTCTTAGATAAGTCCCTTTAACATTTCATATAATAAGGGCTTGGTGATGATGAACTCCTCTAACTTGACCTTATCTGGGAAGCACTTTATCAGCTCTCCCATTCTAAATGATAGTTTTGCTGGCTAGAGTGATCTTGGATATAGGTCCTTTTCTTTCATGACTTTGAATACTTCTTTCCAGCCTCTTCTTGCCTGCAAGTTTTCCTTTGAGAAATTAGCTTATAGCCTTATGGGAACTCCTTTGTAGGTAACTGTGTCCTTTTCTCTTGCTGCTTTTGAGATTCTCTCCTTATCTTTAATCTTGGGTAATGTAATTATGGTGTGCCTTGGTGTATTCTTCCTTGGGTCCAGCTTCTTTGGGACTCTCTGAGCTTCCTGGACTTCCTGGAAGTCTATTTCCTTTGCCAGATTGGGGAAGTTTTCCTTCATCATTTGTTTAAATAAGCTTTCAATGTCTTCCTCTTCTCCTTCTGGCATCCCTATGATTCAGATGTTTAAAGATGTCCTGGAGTTTCCTAAGCCTCTCCTCATTTGTTTTAATTCTTGTTTTTTCATTGTGTTCTGGTTGAATGTTTATTTCTTCCTTCTCCAAATCATTGATTTGGATCCCAGTTTCCTTCCCTTCACTGCTGGTTCCCTGTGCATTTTCCTTTATTTCAGTTTTCATAGCCTTCACTTTTTCCTCTATTTTGCGACCATACTCAACCATTTCTGTGAGCATCCTGATTACCAGTGTTTTGAACTCTGCATCTGATAGGTTGTCTATCTCTTCATTCCTTAGTTCTATTTTTGGAGCTTTGATCTGTTCTTTCATTTGGGCCATATATTTTTTTGTCTCAGCAAGCCTGTTATGTAGTAAGGGATGGAGACTTAGGTGTTCCCAGGGTGGGACAATCCATGTCACTGCGTTATGGCGCTGTATGTGGGGTGGGTCCGAGAGGGAACAATGCCAGTTGCTTGGCTCTCATCTGGCTTTTAGTCACTTCCCCTGCCACCCACAAGCGAATTGGGTCCTTCTGGTGCTGATTCCCTGGTATGTGACTTTGTGTAAGTTCTGGGACCCTGTGGGTCTCTTCAAGGAACTCTTCTGTGAGGCTGGGAGTTTTTCCTGATGCTGCAACCCCCACAGAATTTTACAGTGAGAGGCTTTATTTTCCCTCACTGGAACCCTGGGTTGTACAGTCTGTCTCGCTCCCCAGTTCCTTCTGATTTATCTGCACCCAAATGTGGGACCACCCAGTCTGCCAGATGCTGCCTTGCCTGCCCCAGTCCTCCAGTCCCTGCCTTGTCCTCTCTGCCCCAACTGTCCACTTTTGCTCCTCCTACTGGTCTGGATGAATGTTTCTTCTTTTAATTCCTTGGTTGTTGGACCTCCATACAGTTCCGTTTTCTGGCAGTTCCGGTTATTTTTTGTTTTTAAATTTGTTGTTGTCCTTCTTTTGGTTGTGCAAGGAGGCAAAGTGTATCTACCTATGCCTCCATCTTGGCTGGAAGTCTCTCTATGGTCGATGTTTGAACAACAATGCAGGGTTAGGGATGCCACCCCCCACCCCCCATGCAGTCAAAAATCCACTGTATGACTTTTACTCCCCCAAGTATTAACTACTAATAGCCTACCACTGACCAGAAATCTTACCAATAACAGAGTCAATTAACACATATTTTGGTTATTATATATATATTACTTACTGAATTATTACAATAAAGTAAGCTAGAGAAAAGAATATATTTACAATACATTTACAATATATTGAGAAGGATCTATGTATAAGTGGTCACACATATTTCAAATCTGTATGGTTCAAGGGTCAACTGTACTATTCTCCAATAAAAGGAACCAGGGATCCATGGAGAAATGGCTGGTGCCAGGACTGGACTAGGAGAATACAGGGAGTAGGCAAAAGTAGGTTAATAATAATAACAACAAATAACACAATACTTAATAAATAAATAATAATATAAGAATAAACTCTTTTGTGACTCACAGCTATAAACTTACTTTTGCTTACTCCTGTATAAGTGGAGCCTGGAGATTACTGTGGTACTAGAAAGTGAGGAAGTGCTCAGAAATTGATAGAGCAAATCTGAAGGACACAGGAACCACTTGAAGGAAATCTTAATGACCAAACATGAGACAACTGGAGCAACAAAGTAAATAATGATAGTATTGAATTATAACTCAAAGAACAAAATAAATGTACATACTGATATTTTTTAAAATTGAAAATATATAAATAAGTGGTGAAGAAATAAACTCTCCCTTAGAGCAGAATTCCAATTAATAAAATGTAGAGAGAAGAGGGAAATCACCAATAGACAAACATCACAATTATGGTGGTTGTAAGCAAGAATCATCAAATGATGCTAAAATTGGTAGGCAAAAGTAAGATGAGAAACAGAAATTTATATAATCTCAAGGCATCTCTCCCACAAAGTTACTTATTAATATATCACAAAGAGAAAAGTCATAACTTTATATTTTCTTTTTTTAAGATTTTGTTTATTTATTTTTAGAGAGAGGGAGGGAGAAAGAGGAGAGAAACATCAATGTGTGGTTGCCTCTTGAGCACCCCCTACTGGGGACCTGGCCCTCAACCCAGGCATGTGCCCTGACTGGGAATTGAACTGGTGACCCTTTGGTTCACAGGCTGGCGTTCAATCCACTGAGCCACGCCAGCCAGGGCAAAAGTCATAAATTTACAGTGGAGAAACTGGCAGACACTACCTTAACTATATGATCAGAGTAACACTACTAGTAATAAGATATATTGCTATCAGTGCCCCCTGATATGATGCACTGAGAAGGCATAACATTTGTAGTTTTCTTGCCAAATAAATGCATACCCTCAATATTCTGATGAAAAAATATCAGACAAAGTCAAATTGAGTGACATTTTATAAAATGACTGGTTTGGACTCTTCAAAAGTGTCAACATCATGAAAGACAAAGAAACAGAGAAACTGTCACAAAGACATCAAGAAGACCTGACAGCTTCCGGTCAAGATGGCAATGTAGACATACACGGTACTCACATCCTCCCACAACCACATGAAAATTACAACTAAAATCCTGAACAATCATCATTCAGAACTGAAGTCTAACTGAACAGAAGTTCTGCAACTAAGGATATGAAGAAGATGCCACATCGGGACTGGTTGAAGGGGTGGAGACACGGAATGGGCTGGTTGCACACCCATGTATGGTGAATGAAAACTGGGAGGGCTATCTCAGCTATGGAAGTCTCTGCTGAGGAGCGAGGTGTCCCAGCCCTAAACCAGGCTCCTAGCCCAGCATTCCAGTGCCAGGAAGAAAACTTCCCATAACTTCTGGCTGTGAAAACCAGCAGGAGGTGTGGCTGAGTGAGATGAAAGGCTTCTGGCTCCCAGATAGTTCCTTCTAAAGGGCCCATGCACATACTTACTCAGATTCACTCGCTGTGAGCTCTCATGCTGTTGCAGCAGCTCCAAAAGCAACAGAGACGTTGGGATGGAATTGAATTGTCTGGCATCGGGACAATAAAATAATGGTGGAAAACTTCCCTAATCTGGTGAAGGGAATAGACATTCAAGTCCAGAAAGTGCAGAGAATTCCAAACAAGATAATCCTAAAAAGGCCCACACCAAGACATATTATAATTAAAAGGCCAAAGGTTAAAGGCAAAGAGAGAATGTTAAAAGCAGCAAAAGAAAAGCAGTTAGTTACCTACAAGAAAGCTCTCATAAGACTGTCAGCTGATTTCTCAACAGAAACTTTGCAGGCCAGAAATGATTGGCAGGAAATATTCAAAGTGATGAAAAGCAAGAACCTACAACCAAGATTACTCTAACCAGCAAAGCCATCATTTAGAATTGAAGAACGGATAAAGAGGCTCCCAGACAAGAAAAGCTACAGGAGCTCATCACCACCAAAACAGTATTATTATGTGAAATGTTAAAGGGTTTTCTTTAAGAAGAAGAAAAAAGATAAAAAATATGAATAATAAAGTGGCATTAAATATACAAGGTCTGTCCAGAAGGTATCCAGACATGTAATATAAAAAAATAGAGACATTTATAGAAGAAGATACAAGATACAAGAAACATTGTACACAGGGTAATGATGCCTCAGTCCCCTTCAAAGTAGTCCCCTTGGGACCTCAGACAGTTCTCCCAATTGCCACCAGCCGCCACATTGTATTTGCCTGAGTCTCATCAATGGTCTGAAATCTCTTCCCATTCAAAGGTGATTTTAGTTTTGGGAAAAGCCAGAAATCACAGGGTGCCAAATCTGGTCTGTAGGAGGACTGAGTCACCTGGGTGATTTGATGTTTTACTAAAAAACTCTGCATGAGACGTGATGCATGAGTGGGCACATTGTCGAGATGAAGCTGCCAATCACTGGTTGCCCACAGATGCAGCCTTCTGAATCGTCTGAATACTGTATTTTGCCATTTATAATGTGCACCCACATTTTTGGCCCAAACTTTCAGGAAAAGAATCTTGAGATTTAATTTTTTAATTCAATTTTTTATTTATCTACATTTAGAAACAAAACTGATTATCGTATTCCAGGATATTATTTTGCATACGGATATTGTTATTGCTTTATAGGGTTAAACTTTTAATGCATAAGCATAAATAAAAAAATCAAAAACATTTATATAGATACAGAATTAGTGCTACCCATGTATAGTGCACATTTTTCCCTCAAAAAATTTGGGCAAAAAAGTGCACATTATACACAGCAAAATATGGTATATACACATACATATTTGCACTTGTTTTTGTCCTAAGATATATTTGACTAAGGATGTACAGTCAAACGATTTATTTAAAAGTCATTTGGGGGCGGTGGGTAGTAAAGGGTAAAGGGGGCCAAATATATGGTGATGGAAGATGATGTGACCGTGGGTGGTGGGCACGCAGTGCAAGGTACAGACTGGGTGTCATAGAAACGTACACTTGAAACCTACGTGAGCTTATGAACCAATGTCACCCCAGTACATTTAATTTAAAAAGTCACTTGGAATAGTTTCTTTTTATGTGTTTATACCACCAACTGATACATAATTAGATAATTTTGTTTCATTTCTCTTTGGATTTTAGGGACAATGACAACATGAATTTTGTTTTATGGCTAAGTAAAATATTTACTGGTTCCAATTCAAATTTATAACATAAACAGTATATTAAAAAAAACCTAGCTTCTACCCCTACCTGTTTTATACTACCCTCTCGTTTTGCTTATAGGTAACCATTTTCAGAAATTATGTTTTATCTTTCCATGTTGTTTTAATGTAAGCACATGTATGTGCATCTGTAAGAAAATGGATGCATTTTTGTAGAAAATGGTAACAGACATACAGATTTTCTTCATTTTGCTCTTCTACTGAAAATCCTGGAGATTGCTCCATAGCAACATATAGACATAATCTTTCTTCCTGCCTACAGCTGCATAGTTCTTCCTTACTTTATTCAGCCAATCTCTTACTGATGGCCCTTTGGGTTGATTCTGGTCCCTGGCTTTACAAATGGCATTAACGCTGAGGTGTTTTGTTGACTTTGCAGAGCCTCGGGGAGGATTAACGGAGTGAGGCTGCCTGGGCAGTAGGGTTTCTCTTGCATAGTCAGGGGTCTGTACTGCACATCCCAGAGTGGGGTTCTGAGGCTTCTGGAACTGTGGCCGTGGGCGGGTCCTGGTTCTCGCATACTTGGGAGTAAGAGGTCCTTAAACTGTGTTTCTCATGAGGGGTAGCATGAGTTGGGGTTCTTGGTAGTTTTGACAGGTAACTATCCTGAAAAGCAGACGGGAAAGAAGAGAATGTGGTCCTAGACAATGATCATGCGGAACACATTTAACCCCAGAGGCCTGGTTTCCCTGTAGGAAAGTTCAGTCTGGGCACTCTCCCTTCTTGTGTGTCTCGCGTCAGCAACGCAGGAGGGTTGGGGTGTTAGTAGTACTGTTTCTGATAAGTCTCTCCCTGGTTTCTGTCCTCATCCTAACTTCTTTCTCCTCATATCATCCCTAATTCATATTGTCAAATAGTTTACTTCTGCTTGCCAATCATGGCGTAATTTGTTTTGGTGTAAACCACACTGTCCTGTTTTCATTCTACTTCTCTGACTGCTTCTTAGTCTCTTTTCTTCCCTCCCTGTCCCTTGAAGTTGGTGTTCCCCAAGGGTCTATTCTTGGCCTTTTTCTCAGTACCTTTTATGAATCCTTGATTTTTCAGAAGTAGCTTTTCAATGAAAGCTATGGATTTACTCTTTCCTCAGGAAAATGTACGTGTATTCCTACCTATATGCAAAGTTGTGAATATAATTTCAAGGAGTTCATGGACACTCCTCCATGTGCCCGAGTTCAAGGACATCTCTCATAAACCCTGGGCTTCCTCTCCCAGGACCATCCTTGCTGTTTAACCCCAAATGACTCCCAAATCCATCTCTCACACCCAGGCCTCTTTTCTGATCCTCTTGTGCCTCTAGGGCATCCCTCCCAGGTGACCCGTGGATCTGTAGACCTTGTCTGCAGCTGAGGTTGCCCTCTCCTTCCACAGATCTGGTCCTCTGTCCATGCCTCAGTGGGCAGCTGGTTTGCTGTCCAAGTCACAACCCAGGAGATATTCTTGGTTTCTTTCTTGTCACTCTCCACATCTAATCATTCACTCTTGAATAGGAGCAAGATCCTTTGTTTTCCCCTATGCCGCAGTCTTAGTCCAGGCCACCATCATCTCTCACCTGGATGGTTTAGCCTCCTCTTAACTGGTTACCGGCCTCTAGAGGCAACCTCTCTCCACCTGGGTATCTGTTTTTGCACAGTAGCTAGTGAGGTCTTTCTAAATTGTAAGTCTAACCATGTCACTACTCTGTTGCTAACTCTTCAAAAGCTTCTTATTGCCCCACGGAAAAGTCTTGGCATGATACAAAAGGCCTTTTGTGATCTCTCCTTCCTTATTGCTTGCTCACTGGGATTTCCAACTTCTGTATCTACTTTTTCCAGGATCTCTGCACTGGCGGGTGCCAAGGTGAGACTTGATACAAAACCTAATTTTGCAAATGTCTTATGAGCTATCAAAGCAGGTGCAAAGATCACTGAATAGAACAGAACCGAACCTGGAGAATGAGGACCAGATCACTGACATGTACCGAGGAGCTTCTGTGTGCAAGGAAGTTCTACAGGATATACAGGGATGTAAGACAAGGCTCTGCCCCACGGGCCTCACAGTCCCTAAAGGAGTGGACAAAAGAGGCGTGTTCCAAATGAACTATTCAATAGAATAGTTAGATGTCTGCCACATACCAGGCTTTGTAACATAAAGGAAAATGCAATAAAGTGTCATAAGAAAGGGAAAGCACTATGGGGTGCAAGTGGGCATAGAGAACTTCCAGTTGGGGTTGATTAGTGAAGTCTTTGTGGGAGGTAAGGGTTTGAAACTTGAAGGATGGGTAGGGAATGGTTGGGAATGGTCCAGAGGAGAAGGGGTCAGGGACTGGGAGAGCCTCCAGGCAGAGGGACCTGCAGGAGCAAAGGTGCAAGCTGTGTCCTTGGACGTACATCACAGCTGGAGGGTCCTGTTCTCACCTGGGCTCCAGCCTGCAGCTCTTGAGGTTTTGGGGAGCTGAAGAACGGCTTCATTTGCATTTCTGTACCTTTGCATAATGAAACCCTAAAATATTTCTGAGGTGTCGTGGGTGTTACCACCAAGAAACAGGTCCTTGCATGTTTCATAGATGGAAGGAGTGATGTGCAGAGGAATTCAAGTAAAATCTTCAAGCGTGTAAAGTACTTTCTATGCGCTAGGCAATCTTCATGGGAATATAGAAACGCATAAATTAGTTTTCTGCCCTTACAGAAACAGAGTTACTGGCTGTGGGCGTTCAGAAGAATAATGAATTCCTTTTAGTTTAGATGTGAGGTGGTAGTCAAGAAAGGCTTCTTGGAGGAGGTATGATTTGAGCAGAATCCTAAAGTAAGGGTAGGATTTGCATAGCTGGAGAGGCAGATGGTGAAATTCCAGGAGTGGGCAAAGCACAGGGCATATTCAGTGGACAGTGGAGACTAAAATGGGTCTGGAAAGGGGCATCCATGGAGGTCAATCTGTGGAAATAGAACTGGTGGAGTAGGTAGGGCCCAGACATTGGCCTTAAATAATTGAGTCTCTCCCTCCTCTTTGCCACCTACTCTGTATTCCACCAGGACCAGCTACTCTTCTGTGATGACTGTGACCGTGGCTACCACATGTACTGTTTGAATCCCCCTGTGGCTGAGCCCCCAGAAGGTAATGGCAATGAGATCGACACTCACAACAGCAGCTACCACTACCACTTACTGCGCCCTCACTATGGTGCAGGCCTTGTGCTAAGGGCTTTTCATATCTTGTCTCATTTAATCATCACAACCCTACGAGGTAGGTACGACCACTACCATTTTACAGATTAGGAAACTGAGGCATAGTTCATCCAGCTGAAATTTCAACTTGAGGACCCAAGAGATGTTTCCCAGACACATGGCTGAGGTGGCGGGACGCATGAGCTTCCAGGGGAATGAGCTCAGGCCCCACGGTGCTGGTTAAAGGCGTGATCCAGGAGGGAGGGCCTGGACGGCAGTTCACCCAATCATCGCCGAACACTGACTGTTTTCTGAGCCGCACTTAACAGGCTGCTGAGCTGCAGACGCCAGCATGTTTTCAGGACTGGGACTTGGTCTCTGAATTGTGAACGTCAAAAGAAAACAGGGCTTACAAGAAGTTAGGACCCCAGGGGTGGGGCTTGAGGGTTGGGAGTGGTGCTGCTAATAATGCCATCTTATTTCCTGTAGGAAGCTGGAGCTGCCACTTATGCTGGGAACTGCTCAAAGAAAAAGCCTCAGCCTTCGGCTGCCAAGCTTAGGTCGCCAGCTCACAGCAGGTGACTTGCTGCTGGAGAGGTCCAACCAGCCCAGCTCAATCCAGATCGAGCCCCTGCTCCCCTGTTTGCAGACAGACCACCTGTAAGGAAAACCAGTGATCACAGAGGGCCTGGAAACGTGGGGCCAGGGGGGCAAGGACCCCCCCCTCCACCTACAGGCTCCCACACTCCAGCTAGCCCCTCCATGTTTCCCCTGGAAGGGTCTCGCCCTTGTGAAGGACAGCCCTGCCCCTGCCCTGCAGAACGCTCTCCTGTTTGCCTTGGCACCGCGGCCCTCACTGGCGCCCATCGTAAAGGACAGTGTTTTGTGACCACACATCTGTTGTTCACGTGTAGTTTGGTGTTTTCTATCCGTTGTGTTCTAAGAAACCTTCTCACAGCCTCCTGCCTCCAGCATAGACTCTTCATCCTGAAATCAGCAGAGGAACAAAGGGCTGTAAAGAAGTTGTTATTTATTAGAAGCCTCCCTGGAAACTTCTAGGCTCAGAGCCTGGAGGCCATCTTGACAGTGAAAATCGCTCCTTGTGCTGTGGTCTCTGTGAAGAGGAAGAGCTGCTTTCTGGACCCCCAGCAGATAGCCAGGGGCACCATAGCCAGGGTGGCCTCTTGATGGGGCTGGGGAGGGAAGCAGAGGCACTGAGGGGTGGGAGGAGACATTCTGAAGACAGTTCTGAGGCCCCACAGTGGCCGATAAGCATTTGTTACCCATCAGGGGTGATTTTACAAGGGACAAGGCTATGCTGTCCCTTCACCTTCAGAACTGGAGTGCCCCAGAGATGAGACAGGCCACAGCCTCTGGGCAGAGAAAGGTGTTAAGACTCTGCCTTCCAGCCAGCCTGGGTCTGGAGCTTTCCCTGGTGGCGCTCAAGAACCAGGAAGGTGAGTGGAGAGGACCGCCCAGTCAAACTGCAAATGTTGGTAGAAAGGACTGCAGCTTCGAGAGACTCTTCAGTATTGATGACGCTGTGAATTCCCCTTTCTCGAGTAATTTCTTCCTTCCATGAAATGTATGTCTGCCCTTGTCTTCTGAGACCTGACTCTGGAGATTTTAGGAGTGGGGAGAGGTGATTGTCACCTGAAGAAATGATCGGGGTGATGTGATTACTTACGATCAAGCGATGCAGCACCCTCCGCTTGAGGGCTGCTTTTGTCTCCCAAGCTCCCCAGTACGGATGGACGCTTGCCTTTTTTTTTTTTTTTTTTTAATGTATCGGAGAAGAAAGAGGTGGGAAGGCGCAGATTGCGAGCAGTCTGTGTTGGAAGTCAACCCCATGGGCTGGAGCGGATTGGGCTGTCTTTGAATCTCAATAGCAGTGGCAACAGCAGCAGCACACAATAACTGACACATTTCTGGAAAAATCATTTGCCCAAAGGGCAGGTCTCGGTGAGTGGGACCCTTGCGCATGCTCGGCTTCCCTGAAGTCAGCGCCATCTCTGTGGTCCGGCTGCTTACAACAAAGGCCGAGGTTATTTTTAGCCCTTCAGCTCCTGAAGAAGCCCCTGGAGACCTGCAGGCGGGGGGCTAGTTGGGCCACTTCAGCCCGCTGCGGTGTTCACTCTGCAACTTGGCGAGAGCCTTCCTCCCTGGCTAATTGCTCTTGGCCAGGGGACCCAGGGCAGCCTGGCATGGAGCCAAGCTGTGCTGGTCTCCCTCAGTTCTTTGCCGAGTGACCTGTGGCAAGAGAAGGGGGTCACTTTGCTGCAGGGGCCTGTGGCCTTGGAGTGCGCTACACGCATACGTAATGACCTCATTTAAAGGGCCCTGGCCAGATGGGGTTTGGTCTCTCTCATAAGACAGCCCCTTCCCCTGCTGGCTGGCGAGCCTGATCTGGATGCTGGAGGCCCAGGAGAGCTAGAGAGCTCCTGTGTTGTGTTGTCACACCGTTTGTTTACTCAGGAGGGCGTCACATCAGAGGGACACATTCTCCCGACTGCTCTGGCTCTCTACCCCCACCCCCAGACCCAAAGCGGGGTGTCCTGAAAGGCCAATTATTGGGTTTGAAAATCACTTCAACTTAATTTTAGGAAAAAAAGTTACCGAAATATTCCCAAATACTACAATGGCTTAAAAGTTAAAAAAGCAAATCTGAAACCCCAAACTGTGGCCCTACTACTTGAAGGGCCCTCGTTGGAGTGTGTACAGATCTGTCCCCACCTAAACACAGATGCCGGGGGAGGCCCTGGCCTACCTCCAGCCACGCTGGCTGCCCTCCGAAGAGTCCAGGCGGGAATGAGCCATGCAGACAAGGAGGGTGCTGTACCCTGCCACAGTGGCGGGGTGCTCAGGCTTTGGAAGGACAGTGGGAAGGCCCAGAGTTCCCTTCCCACCTTCACTCCCAGCAGGATGCCCGCCACCCCCCCCCCACCCCCCCCAGGCGCTGACAGCTCAGTCTCCCCATCTGGAAGGTGGGGCTTGCAAAGCAGCCCATGGGACGGCACTTTCAGGGCACGTAAGCAGACACAGTCACATGTGTCACCCGTTCTGCACTGGAAAAAAGAAGGTGACATTAAACTCCATATTGGTCTTTCTCTGAGCCCCAGAGAATGAGTCAGAATCATAGGGTGCACATGGATAATTAGGGTTTTAGTTTTGCCTCTGGCGTTGAGTAGCTGTGTGACCTTGGGCAGGTCACTCAACATCTCTGAACCTGAGTCTGCCCACCTGTGAAATGCAGATAATACTACTCGCCCTGCCTATTCCACAGCCACGCTGGGAGACCTAAAAAGCATGATGTGACAAATAACCACTGGAAAGCAGTGCTTGTCATGCAGGGACTCCAAATAATTTCTATGCCCCCTTTCCAGTGTGAGTTAGCCAAGGCTAGATGCCTTCTTAGAATCTCCATTTTGACCAAAGGGGGGTTATGTTTTAAGGGCCGTGCTGCCTGCGGTCAGGGCCACTAGGCCAAATGGGACAAGGAGACTGTGACTCTGCAAGGTCTGTCTGTGGTGGGAGATGAGGGATTCAGCCTCCGGGTGGGGACTTGAGAATGAAGTTACTCGAGATACTTCCTCTGCTAGAGCAGTGCAGCCTGGCACGGGGCGTTGACTTCTGCTGACAGCTATAATTCAGTCCAGGGAAACACTCACTTAACATTTTTGGTTTAAAGCCTCGCTCCACTACTTTCTAGCTGGTTGACACTGGGGAAACGACTTGATCTCTTGGAGCCTCATTTTCCACATCTGCACGGTGGGGAGATGTGGCCTGCCCAGCAGGTTGTTACAGGGATTCGAGGTGATGCTTGTGAAGGCCCTGGCAGCGGGCCTGGCACTAAGGTCCTCACAGCATAGTAGCTCTTATCATTGCGTACAAAGGCCACCAAGGGAGACAATGATGCTGTTGACTCCCAGCTCAGACCTTTGGAGCAGCCAGGGTGCCTCAGTTTCACTCCGATGTGACTCCTGCCAAGCAGAGAAGGTGAGGCTGCCGGGTCCACGCCGGAAGTGGAAACCCTCTGTTTCCTGTAGGTGTTTTTGAAACACTGTTGTTTGGGCCTGCAGCAAATGCAGGCAACGTTGTGAGGGAAGAGACTAGGCTCCTGCTGGGAGATGCATGCACACATGTTCTAGCTTTCCTTCTCAATTCCCTGCTGGCTCATGGGAGGCACCTGAGGCAGGAGCCCACAGGTGCCCAGGCTCCCTTGCGCCTGTCATCACCCCAGGGCCAGGCAGGCTAGAGAGAAGCTTCTCCCCAGGCTCAGCTCACTGACTGAACCAGCTGACCAGTGGGGGTGGGGAGGGGTGGGGGAGGGGGCCAGATTCCTTCAGAGCTGGGAAGGTAACAGACTTTAAGGTGGAGGGAGCATTAGGGTTTCTTAGTGATGGTTCATGATACCCTGGAGAGTTTACACTGATGGTGCAGGTTCCTCTTCGTGCTTCGAACAGAGCACAGCTCCTTTGGCCCTCCCCTTAAAAGGTTCAGAGAGTTTAAGGAAGAAACATGAGATGATTATTACTGCTTTCCCAAGGGGTCAAATTTAGGAGACCGACCTATGCTCCTCTGTGTTTTTGAAGGAAGGCCACTGGCAACCTGAGGCCTGGGGGCTCAGAAAAGAGGGGCCCCTAGTTTCCTCTCTGAGTCCCAAGTATGTGGGGGTGGGGGCCCCAGGACCTCCGCTCTGCCCCACAGGCCTGTTCTCTGCTGTGCGGGTGCTGGGCCAGCAGCCTCCCTTCCTCTCGCCCTCCCTGCTGCCCACTGCAGGGCCCTCCTCCAGTGTCCCTGCGTCACACCCCGAGGACAGGGTGACTGGGCCAGAGCCACGCTCCCACTCTCCCCGAGGAGGCCATGACAGGCCGTGCCTGGCCCTTCCTGTAGCTGCACATCGGTCATTTGCAGTAGGTTCACGCCCCTGGCGAGGGAAGGAGGAAGGGGGCACTTGACAAGGGGCCAGAAACCCGGTTTCCCCTTGAGGAGGAAGTTCTGGAGGGCATGGGGCGGGGAGGAAGAATTATTACAACCCATTTTTTGCTCAGTTCTGGACACCAAGCCAGACCCCTCTTTTTTGGGGACCCCTGGCCTCCAGCTCCCTATTGGGGGCTTCCGAGGGTGAATTAGGCAGAAGCAGTGCCCCTCACCTGGCTGGATGTTGGGAGGGACAGAGGGTCTTATGGCTGGACCCCTGTGGATTATCCCACTCCCACCGGGAATGTGTCCTCTGACTCTGAGATAAGCTGCCAGGTCCCTCCTGGTCTGGTTGGGCAGAGGGGGCTGGTGGGAGAAGAGATGGCAGCAAAAGCTTGGCTAGGTCCGAGCCAGCAGCCTGGGGAAGTGGAGGGTTCCCGGGCACTGCTACCGGAGGGGACGGGCCCAGGAGCTTCCCCAGTCCCCATGCCCAGGAGGCCAGCAGCTGGGAAGTGAAGAGGGGGGGACCTGGCCAGTCCTGCCTCCCCACCCCCTGGCAAAGTGCATCAGGCTCCTCGTCCTCCCCTTGAGTGTTTCCCTGTTTGGAGTCTTACTCCCACCCCAAAGGATGCTTTTGGTTTTCACATCAGCCTAATTTCATCTGGATACCAGATGAGTTTGGGGGGAGATGGTAGAAAGCTACAGATACTTCAACTGCCTCAGGCCCACAAGTGACCCACCCCACCCTGCGGCCCTGCTGTTTCCTTGGGTCTCCCGGGTCAGTGGTCAGAGTGGCAGCTCTGCAGTTGGCTGCGTTGGGGCGCCCTTCTCTGTTCCTGAACATAGGGCTCAGGGTCTTTTCATGATTCTCTGCCGGGGGCCACAGCTGCCAGCCCTGGATGTAGACCACAGGCGGCAAACACAAGGCCTGTGGGCCGAACCCTGCCCTCCACTTTGTTTTGTCCAGCCCAGCACCTTGTTTCTACCGGTGGCAGCGCCCAGCTCTCGCTTAACTGTTAAGGAGTAGTTACATGTATACAGTCCTAAAATTACATTCGGCCCTTTGAAGGCAACCGTGAGGTTGACGTGGCCCCTGGTGAAAATGAGTTTGACACCCCTTCCACATTGTAAAAGCAGCGGAACCGATGGGTTAGTTCAGGGCCTTTGGGTCGGCTACAAGAGAATCTTTGACCCCTGGGGAAGCTGGGTCCTTCCTAAGGTGGCGGAGACCCCCTGTGGGGGGACAGCTGAGGTTCTGAGAGGGAGGAAGGCGCAGGAAGACAGAAATCCGAGCCCACTGCTCAGGGCCCCTGCCTGGGGGAGGATGACCTAGTCCCAGGTGGATGGAGGGGAGCTTCCTTTGAGCATCTCAGCGGCTGTTCGCAGGAAGGCTCGGCTGTGTGGCACCCTCTCTGTCCTTCCAGCCCAGGCTGCTGGGAAGAGACCCAGAGGAAGGACCTTCAGGAAACTGAGGGTGGGGGGATTGGGGCCTTGCCTGGGCTTCATCCAGTTGGTTGGTTTCCCAGAAGGAATGCTCCCTGTGTGAGGGGAAAAATTGGAAGTGGGTAGGTTCCCAGGGAAGACTTTTTCTGGGCTGAGTGCCCCTGGCTGTGTCCCCTCAGATGGCTGAGACCTGAGGTCACTCTCCAGGGTCCTGCGAGGATGTGAGGTGTGTAAGAGGGGTCACAGGGCACGGGAATGCCCCATGGTCCCAGTCTCTTTGTTCCCAACACCCTCCCTCCCTTGGCTCCAGTGCCTTGCATGAGGGTCACTGCAGGGTCTCCCCCTCTTTGGCCCCACCAGGAGAAGGAAGTATTTGTGCTGATGGTGACATTTCCCAGGGCAGGCCAGAGGGAGGCAGGAACCAGGGCTGGCGGGCAGCCAGGACCCTCTGACAGAGATATAATTACAAAGAACGACCTCTAGCCCAGGCAGTGAGCAAAGTGGCCATTCAGGATGGCACCAGCCCAGTCTGGCAAACAAACACCACTGGGGTGGGGAGGGAGGGGGTAAGTGGTCCCTGTAGAAAATGGGGGAGGCGCGAGAGCCGCTGGGACCTACATTTTCCCTTAGTAACCTCCCCAGGCTATGCTTACACACACTGCTTCTCATGTGCCCGCCTCTCTGTGTCTATTATTTCCATCAACACCCTTAATATTGATGATGTCAACAGGAACGTGCCCACGCATGTGCACGCACACACACACACCTTGCTTAATGAATGAGAGCGGACCTTGTGTGTGGCTCCAGGAGGAGAGGGAGAACCTGCCCAGAACCGGGAGCTTCCAGACAAGATGCATGTCTCCTGAGGTCCCCCCGGTGGCTCCCCCAACTCTCAGCCCTGCACAACCCCACAGAGTTGTGCAGAGCCTTGTGTTTGGAAAGCCTCTGGCTGCAAGGTCTCTTTGATTTCTCTCCCTGTCATGTCTGCTGCTTCGGACGAAGACCTTGGGTAATAGTTGGGGACTTGAGGAGAAAAGGGTCTTGATTCTACTTTCTATTGAAGGGACACAGAGACTTTCTGTGTAGAATTGGGGGTGTGATTTGTGTTGACTTTGCCTTTTTGTGTTTATTCCCCACCCAAGACCTTGGTTCTCCTCTTCCTTACCCTGCCTTTGCACTCCCTGCACCTGTCCCTCTCCTCCTGCCACAGGTGGAGTTGGGGGTGGGGAGAAACAGTGGCACAAAAGGGAAAGCAAATCTACCCCCTGCACGTTTTCACCATGTAGTTGAAGAGGCCTAAATTAGATACTAGAAAAAAAGACAAGACACTGCTAGATAATATGTGAGTGAGAGCTGTATGAAAATACAGATCTCAGAGCAGAGGAGGTGGGGAGCAGGTGGCTGGAGAGAGGCGGGTAGGGAGGCAGAGTCCTGGCAAACTGATGCATCTGGTCCTATGTCATCTGGGAAAGCAAAATCACGCTTTGGCAATAAATGGTCAGATGCTTAGGGAGTATTTGTGCCTCTGGCCAGGGAAGGGAGGGGTGTCCATCCTAGTTGCCCACCACTCATCTGCCATGTTTTCGCACTCTGGGCGCTTTCCTCCCTGGAGGACATTTCTTGCCTTCTGTGAGGGAATTGCTGGGAAGGCTGGTCCTGGCTAAAACATTTGGCAGGGGCATAGACTTCGTGCTCTGGATCCCATAGGGGCTGGAGGAATAAACCACATCCTGGCCCAACCTTCAAATTGCTTTGCAGTCCTAAAATCACGCTCTCCCATGGCATCCTGATCATATGTCTGGTAGCGTGCCATCGGGAAGGTATGTGTGTATCTCCATCTCTCTGCTGCATGTTCGGCAGGAGAAGATGAGCAGCCTCAAGCATCTGGATATTTCCACCCTCTGGGGGCTGGAGAGAACACACTTGACCTCAGCCTAGTTGCTTTCATGTTTTCCCAAACTCTGGCTGCCCTTGGGAGATGAACATCCTTAACAGGAAGGCGAACATTGAGATGATGAAGGCACCTGGCTTGGAGTGTGACATCAGCCAAACGGAACCTGAGCCTGGGCCCCTACCTGGCACTTTTGGACTCTTGGGGTGGTGGGCAGGCAGGTGCCATTTGCAGGGCCTGATCAGACCTGGGAAGCAATTCATATGATGGTCTTGTCTGGTCCCCACTGGAGAACACAGAGACGGGGACTGGTGGGGCTGGGTCCTCATGCACAGATTGGTGGGTTCCACGGAGTCCCCAGCCGGGCTGTCTCAGCTGGGTAGGGCGTTTCTGGCAGGGTGTGTGGGTGTGTGAGGGAGGCAGCCCAATGTCAGAGACAGTTCCAGTAAACTTCCCATGCCCACCTTTGGCCAGGTGCTCCTCAGATCCTAGCTTCATGCTCACTAGACTCCCCATTGTCTGTGTTGGCAGCATCAAGAACAAACCATTTGTTCCCTCACCCCTTTCCTCTGTGCACATGTCACAGCCAGATTTCTAGCTATTCCCTGAAGAAGCCGCCCCGAGCTCGCTTTCAGGCTAAAAGCTTGGGGGTGGGCAACTATCTGCTTGTGTGGGTGTCAGCTCAGAATTGGCCTGAAGCAGCCTTTGGCTTCTCTGTGGGGGAGGCTACGGGGGAGGGCCCTTGGACAGAGCATGGTTTCCAGCAGGTAGAATTCTGATCTTTGTGGAGAGTCAGGCAAGTGAGGCTTTCATGATACTTGGCTGTGAGTCTGATTTTAAAGTGCTGGAGAACCCAAAATGCCTTCTGGGGCTCAACCCACCCCTCCATTTGAAAGCCTGTGGGCAAGGTTCTTTTGAACCAAGCCTCCTTAGAGTGACCTGGCTTCCCTTGGTCTCCTGTGCTGGCAGATGGAGACAGGGAAAGGTCATCTGACTTGAATCCTATTCAGGCCAGACAGGCAGCCAGCCTGGGACCTGAAGCCCCGGCCCCCGGGCCCCATGAGGGAGGGGGACTGTGGTGGCCCAAAGTGCTGAGCTCTAGGAGGGTCCCCTAGACCCCCAGACACTCGAGCAGACTCTCAGGTTGAGAATACAGTCTGCTCAGACCCCTTCCCAGCTGGATCCTGACCCACCGGGCCAATGAGGAAATGGAGACCTACAGGAGGGACTGGCCTGTCTATATCACTCAGCGCCCTCCCCCCCCCCCCCCCCCCGTTCAAGAGGAGGGCCTGCTCCCCCTTGTCCAAGTGAGTTTTGACTGAGGGCAATCTTAAAGCCCAGTTGCCCTAAATTCCCCTTTGAGAGCCAAGAAACAGGGCATCTCTGCAGGAAGCCCAAAGCAATGGATTTTCTTCTAGCTGCCTCTTCCTCCTCAGGGAGAGGCTGGTTCTGGGAGCTTTGGTGAGGGCTCCCACCACATATGAACCCTGGGGTCCCTCTGGGTGGGCTTTGGGCCCTGGGGTGGAAAAGACGGAGAGGTCCTCAGAAGGAGACCCCGGTGCTGCACCAGGAAGCCCCTGCCTCTGCGGACTTGTGCAGGGCAGGGGAGCCCTCCAGTGGAGCCAGAGTGCGAGGAGGCTGGGAGGGGTTCGGTTAGCCATCACTGTCCTGTCCCAGCTGCTGAATCGACCCTGATGCCCTGATGCCTCACAGCCTCAGCAACTGCCCCGACTGCTGTGGGTGGAGGCTGGGAAGGAGGCCCTTAGAAATGGCCCAGCAACCGCTGATTGCCACGTCTCCATTTATGTCTCTAGACCCGTAGACATGATGCAAGCTTGGGGTCGCTTCTTCCAGGTGTGGGCGTGAGAGGGAAGCCATTTGTCCAGCACATCCTCATCATTCCAGCTTGTCTCTTTCGCCCCATGCTCCAACTCTCCCTGAAACTCTCAGTCATAAAGAATGGCCAGGGTAGTTGACCTCTTGCAACAGAACTGTCTCCTGACAAGGGTCCTCCTTTCAGACCCCCTTGAACTCCCTTCCCATTGGACCTTGGGATCCATCACCACATTGCCTCCTGCTGATTGGACAACTGAGAGGTTTTGCCTTGAGCTGCTTGGGGAATTCAGACAGTGCCCAGGACTGAGCAGGCGCAGCTTTCACGAGGTCAGAGAAGGGTACAGACTTGGGAAGTGTGTGTCCTGGTCTGAGGAACACACTTCCACTGCCTTCTCTAAAGCAACCATGGTGACAGACAAAAGCCCCCACTCCTCCTCCCCCCCAACTAAGTCTTTGACATGTGATGTAACTATGGTCGCAGTCTGTAGGTGTGTGTCCCTCTGCCCCTGTCTTCGGGGGGTGTCCAGTCCCCATGCTCCTGTGGCTCCTGATGTGGAAAGTGCTGTGATGTGTCTGCCCTGTGTAAGGGACGTATCGAGATCTCTCAGCGGTTCGGTCTTGGAGATGAGGCCCTGTCACATGTCCCCCTGCCCTGAGAGGACGCGCAGGTTCTGTGACTTCCCGGGGAGCTGGTTTCCCGGGAAAGTCTCCAGGAAGATCTCCGGGTTGGAAGCAGCTCACATCTGGATTTGGACTCACCAACAAGGACTTGCCCGGAGACAGGGTCAATGGCTTTATTCAGAGGGCTGGCTGGAAGGGCCGCCCGCCCTTGAACCAGGACCTGCCTTTGCTGCTGTCCTGCCCAGCCTCTGGGATTGGGGCATGGGGAGGTCAAGACCTGCGGCCACCTTGAGACGGGCATTGGTCAGCCTTTGTCTTTGGAATCCTGGACATCCCAGCCCCTCTGTGGGGCCCTTGCTCGATCACAGACTAAGTCGCAGGCCCGTCCCTTCCTTGCTGTGGTTAGTACCTTGTTCTGTGGTTGGCTAGCAGTGTTGACGACCTATGTAGCAAATCTTTTTTTGTCTGCAATTTAGAGAATGTGTAAACAAATAAAAGTCTTTAAAACTCTCTGGAACTTTTGGTTATTGCCCCCTCCCCCACTGCCAGTCTAAAAAAATCAATTGCACATGTATAGATCCTGTGGAAGTAGAGCCTTGCCCTGTGGGGGGTGTGGTGAGACTACACGTGTGAGTGCCATGTGCGTGTGCGTGTGAGCACATGTGTGCATGTGTGTCAGGCTTCAGAGAGCTGCTGGTGCTTCCACGTTTGCGAGGAGACTGCGGGAGCAACACATTCCAGGTCTCGGTTGCTCCTGGTGATGGAACTCTGACCCCGACATCCACACAAGCTCCTGGGAAGCCGCCATCACAGCAGCTTTCGTGGGTATCAAGGGCAGCCCAGCCAAGAGCTTCACCTGACACCCCTCTGGGAAGACGGCAGGGCATTCTGAAGAGAACCCATGGAGCTTCCGGGGGAGGGGAGGCCAATGATTCAGAGGTGACTCACAGCTGAGGTGGGGGATTGAGGCGGGGGAGAAAGATCTGAGGCTCAGGACCCATCTAGAAGGCAGCTGAGTCATTGCTCCTTCCCTCTCCGTCAGAAACAACCTTCCATTAAAGGCAGTGAGATGGTGGGCACCCTGGGCAAGGAGCAGAGGGCTCCACAGAGGACACATCTGCCCGGAGAGTCCCCGAGCCTGCTTAGCATCCACCTTAAGGGAACAGCTTCCTGGGGCAGGGCTCCCAGGCCATGCAGGAATTGGTCTCTCGAGGATGAAAGCTAGGAGTCAGTTGTCCATAAATAAATTTAAGTTAAATTAGTAAATAAAGCCACTCCTATGTGCTAGACACTGGGAATGTAGCAGGGAAGACAAGGCCCCACCCCATCCTCGTGGGGCTAACAAATCAGGCAGGTAATGGCACAGCACGTGGTGGATGGGGGCACCGAGGAAACTGGGGGAGCTGGAACCAGTGCAGGGACTTGTGGTCTCAGTGTGTGTGCTTTCAGTGGGAACCTACCTGGGCCTCTCAGGAAGACATAGGTGGATATGGCAACAGAGAAATGCCAGATCGCTTTTGGTCCCTCTTTTAGTAAGTGCTCCCCTGCTCCTCAACAGTCACTGCGTGACTTCAGCCTTTCCTTTCTGAAGCATAATATGGGTTGTTATTTCCAGCAGAGGAGCCATTGGTTGTTGCTGCAGACACGGGCCATTGAGCAGGTTGTTGAGCCATCTCTACAGAAGGAGCCACATCCCCACCCAGGCGCCAGAGCAGAAAGTCCAGGTGGGAGCCTGGCTGGTGGTTCTGAGCTGCTCATTCCGGCAGTGGGGGGACTTAGGCTCACGGCAGAGACCACACAGACACCCACGCACAGGCCTTTCTTGTGTGTGGAAGGCTGTGATGTTTCCACTCCGACCCCAGGGAACCCCCCTTTGCATCTGCATGTCAACCCCTCCCCCCATTGCTGCGAGGGTTTGGGGGGAGGAGGGCAAGAGATACGCAAGGGAGACTGAGCCTGGGAGAGTTATCTAACACAGGCCAGACCGGGGAGTCAAGTCACACGGGGGGGCCACACTAGAGGGACCCAGATGATGTTCCAGCAAACTCAGAGCAGAATGGATTTCCTTTGTTTTTCCCTTGGGGAGAAGAAAAAGTGTGTGTGTTGGGGGGGGGTGGTACAAAGAAGAAGGGACAGGACCGATGGGACAGCACCCTTGTTACAGAGAGTCTAAGGGAGTGGCCTTGTGGCAGATCTATAATGTGGTTTCCCTTCTTGGGGGGCAGAAAGGACACGGGAGAGGAGTAAGGAGCTCTGGGTCCTATGTTATCAAGGTGGGTCATTTTGGGCATTTGTAGGTACAAGCATGAGTTTTTATAAAGCCAGCCCTAGACCGAGGCTGGTTTGGGTGGATTTGAATGCGAGCACCCAGGGCTGTCCCTGCGCTGCCCCAGCTGCACCCAAGCTCACCTGTGTCAGAGGCCCTGGGGCCGTCTGACACAGCCCCTCCCTATACAGCCCCTTCGAATGCCATGCTTTAAATGCCAGACAAAACGAAGCTAGAGGGTCAGGTTGCTCTACAATGCTGGTTGGCCAAGGAGATTTTGCAGAGGCCTAGGCTGACGGGAGGGACTTTGGGGCCCAGAGACCTTGGGGTACCAGGGTGGAAGGAACATTCCTGAGCTCCAACTTCCAACTCTGGTTTTATCTTTATCTTCCAACTCTGGTTTTATACAGTGCTGGTTCTAATGCTTTAAAAAAAGGCAACAATTTTAAACCACTTTGGGGGCTACATGGCAGGAGGGGCTCAAGGGGTGTCCCCTGTGGCCACCAGACCCCATCATTGTCTGCCAGGTAAAAATGGACGAAGTTTCTCTGCTCCTAGCTTTCTCCAAAGGGGAGAAAGGGCAGCCTCCCCCCAGCCTTCTCCCCCTGGTTTCTCTTACGCAGAGCAGAGGAGCATCCATCGTGACAAGGAGGTTTCACTTCCTCCTCCCCTGGGGGTCCCTGCACCTTGCCGTGCTCACTTCCCCCCTTCCCCACACAGCCTCCTCCTCCCCCACATCCTGGCCTACCAAGGTGTTCTGCTGGCACCTCCCTCAACAGGACCCTCAGCCAGGCACTGCCTTTACTGGGGCCAGAACAACAATGTGTTCCCCAGGCTGGTGGGTTGAGAATGTTCTGGCTAAACTTTAGGTAATTAGCATTGTTAATGCTCGTTCTGTGATATTACAGCTGTGAGCCTCATTAAAGTGTTCTCCAGGGGGAAGCAAGCGGAGATTCAGGTGTCAGCTCCGCTCTGAGCGCGAGCGCCCGCCGGCCATCTCCAAGCCTCTGTTCACAGGCCTGGTTCATTTCCATCCCTCCCCCTGCTCCGTCTCCCTGTCTGCTGGCATCTGGGCCCGGCCTGCCTTTCTCAGCTGGGACTCACTCCTGCCTGCCCCTCGCCAGCACAGAAACAGCTCTGGCGTCTGCTCTCTCTCCTTTCCAACCCCAAGAGAACCGTGTCCACAGGAGGGAGGGGAATGGCTGCTGCTGGTCCTCTGGGCCCAACTTAGGTTTGAAAGAAAGGATTCTCACCTGGGTGGGGAACCTGAGCCTACCCTCTGAGTAATGGGGCTTTTTATCCAGGATGGTTCCTTCTTTTACTACCCCTCTCTCCCCACGAAAAAACCCAAGGTCTGGTGCCCCCCACCCACACTCCTACCTCCTGGCCGGATTTCCCAGGCTCAGTGCCTCGGCCCCTCCTCAGAAAGAAACCTGAGTCCCTCTGGCTTTAATTTCTGGGATTCCTGATTGCTGGGAGGAGAGGCAGGGGACAGATTATTTGCCAAACAGAGAAATATGAACTGCTCTTCAACCCCCTTGAAACCTTGAGGAAAATAATGCCAGTCCCTCTAGGGACTAAATACAGGCTCAACCCCAAACAGAGGGAAAACACAATTCCGGAGGGCCTCCCAGGCGCTGGGGACTGAGGAGGGCCCAAAAGGGGTGCATGCAGACCCTTGGCTATTACCCCTTTCTGCTCCCCTCACACCTCTGGGTCCTCTGCATCCTCTGTGTCTACAGAGATGCTCAGAGGGGTTATGGAAGCCATTTTTGAAGAACACAACTTGACCGCCCACTACTGGCTGCAGACTCAAGGACGCGAAGCTCGCTGTCAGCAGTAGAGCCTCCCACAGGGAGCCGTGGGCCCACTGAGGGCACCAGGAGGTACACGAGTGACTTCAGTTCAGGGTGTGAATCGGACGACATATGGTCCTGAATGCATGCCGGTGGGGGAGCACATTCAGAAGGGCAAGGTGCATCAGAGCAGAGCCTTGAGGGATGTGTAGGACTTTGACAGCAGTGATTTGGGGCTTGGGGTGGGTTTCCAACTGGAGAGGCAATGTGAGCAAAGTCCCCGCCCCCTTATTCTAGGGACACTGGGCTGGCCTGGGACTCATGTCTTGGGCACTGAGACCGGGGCTACATCCCAGACCTAGTGCAGACTCGCCCACGGAGCCCCAGTTGCCGCTGCGCCTTCCCTGAGGGTCTTCTTCTGAAGCTGAGGGCTGGTGTCAGGCCCTCAGAACCTGTAGCCTGTGAGAGCTGGGGCCCAGGCCTCCCAGCTGCTCTCCTGCCACTGTGTTTGATGTGTGGGATTAGAGCCTGTGCTTTTACTCCTTCTCCCCACCCTCTGTGCATCCTCGGAAAGATAGCTCCTTAAGCTATTCTCAGCTCTTTAAACCTTAGTCTGAATCTTTTTTAAGTGGTTTCTTATGATCCTCATGGTCCACAGCTACTCACAGCTTCTCCACCCCTCCACTGTCTTTCATCAATGGACTGAGTTGTGTCCTGTCTAGAATGCCACAGTTCTCCGTGCTCCCACACACTTGCACCCACATTCTCCCCACCGATAGCAGTTTTAAGGTTCAATGCAGCCCTCTCTCCTCTTTTCCGAGTTGCCTGGGGAGCACCACTCTATCCACAGAGCCCCCGCCAGGTTTGGTATATTCCTCTCTCGCAGCACCTGGCACTCTCTGCCCCATCTGTCCGCTTGCTCTCTGCCTTCCCCATCAGACTGACCAGTCCGAGGGCACAGACTCCGTCTTGTTCACTGCCGAATCCCAATTGCCTTGGTACGTGTTCAATGACTGGATGGATAGGGGAGTGAGTGGGGGAGTGAGTGAGTGAGCGAGTGAATGAATGAATGAATGAATAAACAAACCCGAGGGAATAAAGGGGGGTGGGGTGTGGAGCGCAGACAATGGTCTTTGTCCCCCTGGGGCAAGACCCTGGCAAAACCAGTAGCAGACTGCGGCCAAGGGTCCCTGGGCCCTGGAGGGGGAAGGTGGCTCTGTTGGGTGAGAAGAACAGGGTGGCTGAGCCTTTACCCATCTCTCTTTACTGGGTACACGGCCCACTTAAAACCCGAATCCTTAAGTCCCACTGCATTATTAACGGGATCTGTGTTAAGTGGGCTGCCCTGGGTTCCTCTTAGAGGAAATCCACTTTGTATTTAAAGAAACATACAATAAATTACGAACAGGATCTCCAAGCTTCTCTGGGGCAAAAAGACCAGCTTTCTCTTTAAAGCTCACAAAGGACTCTGAAAACATACATTAGGTTAGTCCCTAAACAGACGACTACAGGCGCAAGCCGCTGATAAAGAGCACCTGGAAGTACAGGGCTTACACCTGGTGGTTCGTAATTACCCTTGGATTTGAAAGGCCTCGGTGAGCGTTAGGGTCCATCTTCCTCCAACTTTGGGGGGTGGGGATGGAAGGCAGCTCCTGGGATGACCTTATAGTTGTGCTTTTCTTGTGTCATAAAATCATTAGCTTTCCTCTAGTGATGCCGTTTTAAAAATATACACTGCACTCCTGTATGCTTTTAATTATGTCTTGAGGCCAGAATTACGACTCCTGGGAATGCAGATCCAATTACACAATGGAAGTCAGTAAGAAAATACATTTCAGTACAGAAGTCACTGGACTCTGCCACGTGTGGACCCATTTCCCGACTGGAGGGAGGCACGGGGAAGGCTCATTCCTGCCTCGGCGTGCAATGCGCTGAGACCGCGGCGCAGGGGCTTGGAGTGCAGGCCTGCGCTGCCACTCACAGTGACGGTCGTGGAGCACGTTGCGTGACCCTGGGAGGCTCAGTTGCCTCATCTGTAAAATGAGGATAATGAGCCCCACTCGGTAGAGCTGCTGTGAAGATTAAAGACAATCCCATGTGGACCGTGCCTGGCACACGGGGCCTCCCCCTCTCTTCCTTCTGCCACTCTCTTACCCGCCCTTTAAGGACAGATGTGGTGATAACTTGATTTTAAGAGGAAAGATGAATAAGATCCTGCCCTTAAGATGTAAATTTCCTTAAAAAACCAAGGCGGCACAATAGGGCCAAGGAAAGTGTGTGGCTTGGGAGTCAGAGGGACCTGGGTTTGCCTTTTGTTTGTCTCTTCATGGAGATAATTACATCTACCTTATAGCTTACCGTTGTTGGAAGGTTAAATGAGACAACTTAGGTAAAGATCTTGGCCCTGTACCTGGCACCCACTAAATAGTCGTATTCCCTCATATTGTGGAGTTTACTACTCATGGGGATGAGGGGAATGTGGCACAGGCCACAAGAGCTGTCAGATAATGTTTCCCGAGAGTTCAGGGAAGGGAGGACCTCCACCTGGGCAGAAAGCTAGGAAGGCTTCAGAGAGGAGGTGGCCTATGAGCTAAGTTGGACATTAGATAATGGGAGTGGGTAGAGAGAGAAGAAAATGTGGCAAGTGGTCCGGGCTGGCCAGTGTGCACAGGGGTCCTAGGCAATGGGACAGGAACCCGGGGCTGGAAGGCTTTCAGTGATGGAACAGAGTGTTGGAAGCTGCTAATGGGTCCCGAGTAAGGGGGTGTGAATGGTGCTGAGCAGGTGGATTCGAGGAGAGGCGAGGGGCCCCTGGCTCTCGCTCAGATCAGGGCCTGTTACTTAGAGCCTGCTGATGGTCACAGGCCAGATTTGCTGGGCCATGTCCAGATGCCATGGGTGTGTTGTGGGCATGCTGCAGACCACAGTCCCCAAGCTAGGGTTTGGGAGCTCAGAAGGTGGGGCCAGAGGCCGCTCTCTATGTGTGTGCTGAGGGACCCAATCCTCTTCCACCTTTCCTCCCCTGCCTTCCTCCTCGCCTCCTTCACGTGGCTGAGCAGGCAGGCGAGGGCTAAAGGCAAGTGAGGGGGGTGTGCAGGGAGCAGGGCTCTTGCCAGGGATGCGGAGGAGGTAAGAGAAGCTGGGCACGGTTGGGGGAGGGATGGCCAAGGGACTCCTTTGGTGTCTCAGGAACAGGTGCAGCTGGCTGGTGTGGAGGATCTAGACCTAGGGTCCTGGACTCAAAAAATGAGCAGAGTCAAGACCCCTGGATGGCCTTTCTCTAGTCCATGGATGAGCTTCCAACTTGTTTGTAAACTTGTGTGTGTGTCTGTCTCCCCAGCTTGCCTCAGATTCTCAGAGGGGTCTGTGACATCCCAAAAGCTTAAACACCCCTGGTCAGTGTAACTCCTTCCTTTTCCAGGTGAGAAAACTGAGCCCTAGAGAGGGAGAGTGACTCACTTGGTCCCACAACTAGCTAACTGCCATCCAGGGCAAGCCTGCCTGTTGGTAGAGCAGGGGTGCTGAGAGCCGGCCCAGGAGTGGAACCAGAGGAGAGAGGGAGGGGGCAGGGAAAGAAAGGAAAGTCCAGAATTGCCCAGGGATTAACCATCTGTGTGTTTTGTAGGGGCTACCCCCTACCCCCACCCCAGGTTACCTGATCCCCTTCTCCAGGTATTGTTCAAGTACTTTCCCAGGAATGGACTGGGCTGGGCTGGGCTGGGCTGGGCTGGGTCACTGGGGGTGGTCAGAGGGGGGAGGGGAGAGGAGGGAGAGAGATAGCAGGCAGTAGCAAGTTGAGAGAATGTGTGTGTGTGTGTGTGTGAGAGAGAGAGAGAGAGAGAGAGAGAGAGAGCGCAGAGGGTAGAGAGTGAGCCTGGGGACACACAAGTTGGGCAAGCCCTCCTTACCTCAGGAAGTCCGCCCAAGGCCTTGGGGCTGGGTCAGAGGTGGAGGGAGGCTGAGGTCCTCCACCAGGGTTATCTTGAGGGCTGTTCCACAGACAGAACTTGAAGGCGGAACGTGTGTTAACACAGCACTGTGGCTGATCTTGGGGCTTGCCGTTAATATTCCTTTTCTCTCTTTTTCAGCCTCACTGTCTCTTTCTTCCCCACTCTTGTCAGGCGGCCATTCCTGACTTTGAAATCATGGATGCTGCCAGCAGGAAGGGACCTCAGGGACCAAGAAGCCCAGTGGTTTCTGAAATGTGCTCTGATGGGCAGAGGCAGTGACAGCCCCCTCTCCCACTGGTGCTGTGACAACCGGAGCAGCACAGCTGTCACTGATGGATGGTCCACCGAAAATTTTGTTGGGGAAGGAGTTCCTTGGCTATAAACACATGTTGTAAGCTCCCTGCACTCCTCCCCCAAATTTATGGATGGGAAACCAAGGCTGAGACTTAGATAATAGGGAATCCAGTGCTGAGCTGGGTCTTGGGTCAGGCCTCCCTGCCTCCAGGCCAGGGGTCTGGTCTCTTCGTTCTCCCTGGGATCGGTAAGGGAAGGAGAAGCCTTACAGAGGAGAAGGGATTGCCCGTGTGGTGTGGGAGCCCCAGGAAGCGGGGGCGGGGGGGGGGTCTCCTGCAGGTACAGTCCCACCACTAGAATCCTGGATTGTCGGTCATGCCTTCTGCATTACCTGTCCAGGGTAAGGGTGAGAGGCAGGGACACCTCCAGTTTAGGCTCTGGGGGTGTAAGTCTTTGGCCCCTCCAGCCCAGGGGTGTTGGGGGTGATTCAGCGTCCTTGTCAGCTTGGTGGGGAGCGCTGGCAAGCCCATCGCTCTCTTCCAAGGCTGAGTGGATAGATAGATGAAAGCTGGCCCCAGCCGCTGAGCTGGGTGCTCCAAGCTGAGGTGGCATCTGGACAGCTGTGAAGGCCTTGTTTGCATATATGCAAATGAACTCCTGGCTCCTCTCTTTCCCAGCATCATCCAGGCAGGCCCAGGTGCTGTTGGAAGAGTCCCAAATTCTGCATCAAAATTAGGTTTTTGGTCTCCCAATGTGAAATTTCCTTTGAACTTCTTCCAAAACCCTGCGACCTTTCCCAGTCCCCAACTGCACCACCTGCCAGTCATGTTAGCTTCCCAAACCCTATGAATTAGAGCCGAAGAAACATATTTGGAGACAGCCATGGGTGGTAGGCACGCAACGGTGGGAAATTGTAACCCACCCCACCATTCTTTTCACATTGTTTCTGTAAGTGCTGACTCTGACTAACATGTGACTTGTAGATCAACAGTATGTTTGTTTAAGAATCCTCGGAACTAGTTTCAAAAGGTACAGACCCTGACCTTCAGGCATCCCAGCTCCGGGAGATTTGCTGACCTTCAACCATTGGAGCCAGGATGACGTGCAGCCAGGATGACTAAACCAGGATGACGCACCCCGGACCATCACTTGCCTTATCGGAATGCACTGTGCTCGTCTGCATGCAGAGAACTTTGCAACCCCCTCCCTCGATCTCTTTGTTCTGTTCCCCTCTCCCTCCTTATAAAAGACTTCTGCCACCACTGAGGTGAGGAGATGGGATTTGAGATGTGAGTCCCCCATCTTCCAGAAGATGAGATGGGCTCTGTGACACGAGTCTCCATCTTCCAGATGGTCAACATCTGCAAATAAACCACTTTCCTTTCCATCAGCGCCTGCCTCTCCAGTATTGGCTTTTGTAAGGCAGGCAGCCGGACCTGCGTTTCGGTTATAGGCAGAGTTCAACCAGGGCAGCCAGGAGGTTCTAGGAACTGGTCCTGGCTCTGCCACTGGTTCACTGTTGCCTGAGATAAGCCACCTGACCTCTCTGCGCTACAATGTCCCCGATGGGTAAACAAAGAGAGGGGCTGACGGTCCTTTCCAGCTCCAACTGTCTGCAAATATTTGTGAACCCCTGTACATTAAGACTCTTTTGTTGTAAATAACGGACACCCACTCAAGGCTACTAAACTGAAACAGGGACATATTAGGAGGACACAAGGGTGTGTCAAGAACACATGAGTGGCAACGGGTGGTTCCAGAAGGGGAGGAGAAGGAGGGTGTGGGGTGCTGTCCGCTCCTGCTGACTCTTCTCTCATGTTCTTTTCTGGGCAACTGTTTTAATCCTCTCTTTCTCAAGACCGATTTTTCTCTGCTCCTCTGTGTTCTCTGGTGAAAAAGTGAATATCCTACAACACCAAGACCAGGGAAAGTGACTGAGTCAAATGTCTGCCAGGATTCCAGACTCCTGGGGAAGAATATTGATTGGTTTGGCTTGAGTCAGGTGACCACCTGTGGTCCTATCAGCCATGGCCAGGAGATCAGGGACAGGAGGGAGACATGGCTGCCTGAGGCCCATGATCTGACTCAGGGAGATTTTGGGTCCTGGGCAGACACCCAAGGAGTCCACTGCACCCTACCAAGTATAAGGTGCTGAATTATAGTGAGAGCTACCGAGCTTTTACAATAAGATAGACACTGGGCTAAACATATTTCATATAAGATTCAACAAATGAATGGATTAGGTGCTATTATCACATTTAATCCTTATAACTCTCCCTTGAGGTGGATTCCATTATTCTGCCCATTTTACAGATGGGGAACCTGAGGATTGGTGAGGTTAAGGAAATTGCTTAAGGTCAGCAGAGCTGGGATTCTCATTTGAGTCTGTGCATCAGGTTTATCTTGCCTAAAACAATAACATCTATTCAGTAGGACTCGGGTGAAGATTAAGTGATAAAAGTTGTGACAAAGGCTTAGTGGAGTGCTTGACATGTGGTAACCACTTATTTATGAAGAAATGGCCCGTTGGCCTATGCTTGAAGTCCTGTAGGAACTGGGGATTCAGTATCTTTACTAGAGTCAGTTCTACCTTTAGGCAGCTCCGTTAAAATGTTCTTTGTTTCCTGAACTTTGGACAGCCTGGAATTGGATTCTCAGTAGCTTCTATCTACCAGCCCTAAGCCTACCTGTTAGGGGCTGCAGTAGGCAGAATCACAGCACCTCAGAGGTGTCCACATCCTAATCCTCGGAAGACATTATGTTATATAACAAGGGAGAATTAAGTTTGCAGATAGAATTAAGGTTGTGAATCAGATGACCTTAAAATAGGGAGATTAATCTGGTTTATACAGATGGATCCAACATAATCACAAGGGTTCTTAGAAGTTAGAAGAAAGAGGCATAAGAGTCAGCTTCAGAGGGCTGTGATGTGAGAAAGACTTGAACAGCCATTGCCGGCTTTAAGGATGGAGGAGCGGTCCAAGAGCCAAGGAATTCAGGCAGCCTCTAGAAACTAGAAAAGGCAAGAAAGTAGATTTCCCCCTAGAGCCTCCAGGAAGGAATGCAGCCTGCTGACTCCTTAATTTTAGGACCTTTGATTTTCAGAACCAAAAGATAATAAATTTGTGCTGTTTTAAGGCACTGTATTTGTCATAGCAGCAATAGAAAGCAAATACAGGGGGCATTCCAAGCAAATCAAGTTCTTGAACCCAATATCCTGTTCCCCTGAGGGTCTTCTCACCCAGGCTGTATAACTCTGGTTCCTTCAAGGGCTCCTCACATGAGTGTTTAGAGTTCAAGCCATATCAGAACGAAGGAGAGATCAGTAAATCTGACTATCGTTGGTTCACCAGAGGCTTTCCGTAAAATTAAGCGACCTAAGCAGCTCCGAATAGGTGGAGTCCAGGCTGCAAATGTTTTTACTTGTATGGTGACAGTGATGATGGAGAAGAGTAAAGGCAGGTATAATCGATCACTCCTCAGCCTCTTGCAACACCCTGCTAAATATCAGAGTAACCTTTAAAGAAGGCAGAGGGCATCAATTAAATCAACAGATGCCTTGATGGAAAATAGAAGTGTAAGCACAGGCACCGTCTCATAATTTACTCACGGCACATCAGCCTTATTCACTGGGTGGGCTGTTCTCCGTCTACACTGAAGAAAAAGGAGGAAGTCCATCACAATGGTGTGAGGACCTTCCGCAGACCCACTAAACACCAAATCAGACTACGGAAACGGGATTCACATCTCCTTTCCGGGGTTAACACTTTTGTTGTTGTTGTTGTTACTTTGGTTTTTTTTTTTAAATAACAGGTTACACATAAGTCTGTCTAGAATGAGTTAGCCAATGCCTTTGGAGGCAAGGGGATGGATTAGAAGAACTTTGGACAGGTCCTGCCATCTTTTGATTCCGGGATCCAAGTGTTGTGAGTGTGTCTGCACACTCACACTCATGATTTAAACATATTTATACCGGTTACTTAATACAGGTGGAAAGATACACTGAACCAGAGTCCCAGTGACCTGAGGATGTGAGTGACGTATTCAGCAAAAACTGGGCCAGGGATTAATATTGCTAAGCTCAGCATGGTCATTTTGGGCACATACGGGGTAATCATTCATAAGGGTTCACCACTCTTCTGTATCTTAGTTCATCTATAATGGACTGGCAGAGATGGGTATCAGAAAATGAAATGCACTTAGAGTCCCCCCATGAATCATTTATGGAAGACACCATGCTTAGCAAAGACTATGGAAATATGGCTGTTAAGGGCATTTTGTCACTATTTCTGGATGGCTTTCAGGCATGACTACTGACCACAGAAACAGGGCTGGACCTGCTGGAAGGATTTAAGCCTTCAGGGTGGAAGGGAAAATGTGTGGGCAGAGGCTGAACCCTAGGGGGCAGCCTTCAGAAGCCACTGTGTGGTGGTCCCCAAGCTGTGAGGGGTCCCTTGCCTTCCTTTCCTTCATATTCCCACAATAGGCCAGAGGAGGATGATGTCAGCTGAACAGGGAGGCAATTAAGTCAACAGAGCTGAGGTTTGGGCAATTAACTTTTCAATATGCAAGCAGTTCAGGGGAGGGAGGAAGTGGTTTCTTCTTAGCACAGTCTGCAAAAGATGTTGTGATGTTATCAAGGCTTTTGGGTAACCAGCAAAAAAGTTTTTAATCCCCATTCTGCCCACACTCAGAGTATGGCAGCTGTGATAGCCTAATGATAGGGGCCTCAGGAGCCCAAAGAAGGAGGGAGCTGGTGCTCTCTGGGTCAACTATAAATAGAACCTGTTAAGATCTTTCTAGAAGGCTAGGGGGAAGCAATCAGCTAACTAAAGAACAGTGCAGAAGTTTGCCCAAGGGTACACTTTGACCTAGGCTTTCTGTTTCCTTTACAGTCGTAACTGAGGGGAAGTGTATTTGTTTCTTGCAGGTGTGCTTGAATCTCGGCAGACGTCCTGCAGCAGAGGCGTGTGTGGTGGGAGAGGAAGGGGGGGCCTGCCCTCGGGCAGAGGGCCTGCTTGAAAACCGATCCACCCCTTTGAGTTGTTGGATCCTGAATAGGTCACTTTACCTGTTCCCGGTTCCTCTGTAAAGTAGGGGTCAAAATACTTACCTCACAAAATCCTACCCTGTTAGGATGGGAGAGAGAGAGAGAGAGAGAGAGAGAGAGAGAGAGAGAGAAGCTTGTGGGACGACAAGCTACTACTATCCCTGGGGGAGTTAGGAGATTTCGGTCTGGTCCCATCTGCACCACTAACCCAGTCCCTTATGATAGAATGGGGGGGACACCGAGTGCCCCCACACTCCCTGAGTGACGCAACTTCCCAGGCCCCTTTCCTGGACGTTCAGATTCAGAAAAGGTGGGATAGACCCAGGGATTTGTTTCTTGTCACCAGTGATGTTCGGGAAACACTGGGATTACTGTCTTCTGAACATATCAGATGTTAAGAGTTCTAGGGTGGATGCAAAAATACAGTTTTCCAGCAAGTCTAGAAAGCTGCATTTTTGACCAGCACCTCAGGTGATTCATATGCTCAGGTATGTTGGGTAAACATGAATCAAATGATCTTTGGGGTTAAAGTCTATGACTATTTCCATCCCGAGCCTCTGTTCAGCTCGGAGGCACAGGTCTGGCCATATTGTGCGTCAACCACGAAACGCTTCTATGCAGTTGGTAAGAGGCTGGTGCCCCCACCTCTCTGTAGGGTCCCAACCCAGCCTCTCACTGGCGGCCTCTCCCAGGCGGCCTCTCCCAGGATCCTGTCCCACCTCTGCATGACCCAGTCATCAAGGGGCTAACACCGCACGCAGGGGGTCTCTGCCCACACTTCTGGCTGATGGGTAACTGTGCCACACAGCTGTCAGATAAATATTTCAGTGTCGCTCCGATTTGCCTTCATTAAAGCAATACTGAAGTCCTACTTTGACCTTGTGAGGGGAAGCTGAAACCAAAAACAATGCATGGATTTCCTAATGTTTCGCTGCTTTGATGTGGTCTTACTAGCTAGCTCGTTTTGTTTTTATTTTTTTGGCGGTGGTATGTCTTACACCTTCCTCTGAATGCCCGTTAGACTCTTGATGGCAAGGAGTCGCCCCTCAGCTCATCTCGGTACAGTAGAAGGTTTTTACTAGCAACGATATTCCCTCCCGGGGACCACAGCCTCTGAGATGTCCCCAGGACGGCCCACTGTCCTCTGTCTAGCTCTGCCCAGCTCCTGGGGACGGGAGTGTCCATGAGTCACCCACCACGACACAGGCTGGCTGATCAACCCATCAGCGTACACACCACCTCACGCACATGAACACGGTTCTTGGACATTACTCCGGGTAAAAATGTTAAAAAAATTCTTTTAGGACCATCTTTCAAAAAAAAATGTTTCTGACATAAAAATGCTTGTGTTCTAACGGGTATTTATGGTGCAGCTGCATGGGATGAATGGTGGCAGGATGGCCGTGCGGCTTCAGAGTGAAAAGAACAGACTCCAGACTCAGGCTGTGAGACTCGAATTGGCCTTTACCATGTGTGACCTGGAGCAAATTGCTACTTAACCTTCCTAGGCCCTTGTCTCCTCATCTGCAGAATTTGGGTGAGAGGACTGCATTAGCCTCACAGGGGCTTTGGGAGTGCAAAGTGAGATTTTGTAAGGAAAGCACCAAGAACACCAGCATCTGGCACAGAGACAGACTCAATAATAAATGTTATCTGAAGGCAAACCTTCTGTAATGAGCCACAGCGCAAATATTTTATGGGTTACATGGTCTCTGTCACGACTACTCAACTTTGTCGCGGCGGTGTGGGAGCAGCTGTAAAGAACACTGTAATAGAAGGGCGTGGCTGTTGCGATTAATCTTTATTTATAATAACAGGTGGCAGATTAGATTGGCCCCATGGGCCTAAGTTTTCTGATGCTTGTTTTAAAGGAAGACGGGTATCGCATGGGAAGGCAAGAAGAGCAGAATCCCCAGGCCTCCTGGGTCTCGGACTATGGCTCAGGAATGGCAGGCTATCCTTTAGGACCGGATGGCTTATTGCCTCCTCAGCAGCAAGGGTTCTTGCTCTCTTGCCACTTTGGAGATCCGACGCCTGTTTCCACTTCTGCTGCCCTGCTACTGCCAATCAACCAGCTCGCCCTCTGTGGCCAGTATCTTTTCTTCATGTCATAGCTGCTTCTTTCTCCAGTTTCTGCTTATGCGGGCATCTGCATAGTGGCTTCTTTGGGTACCTTTTGGCTTCTGCTCCTACACTGTTTTCTGACTCTTGCTCTATACTGGAGAAAATCTAACGGGTCTGGTTAATCCCCATTGTCCTGTTTGGGTAGAGATTTTGTTCCAGATATGTGATGGTTAATTTTATGTGTCATCTTGACTGAGCCACAGGATAACCAGACATTTTGTCAGACATTTTGACTGTGTCTGGGTGGGTGTTTTTGGATGAGATTAGCATTTGAATGATGAGACCAAGTAAAGCAGATTGACCTCCCTCCTCTGGGTGGGTCTCATTTGATCAGCTGAAGATCCAAATAGAACAAAACGCTGAGTAAATGAGGAACCTGGTCTGCCGGACTACTGGAGCTGAGACAGCAGTCTGTTCCTGCCCTCGGTCTGGCCCTTAACATCATTAGCTCTCCTGGGTCTCAGGCCTTTGGGCTCAGACTGTAACCTCATCACTGGCTCTTCTGGGTCTCTCCCTCCCCAACCACATATCTGGGACTTCTCTTTCTCCATAATAGTGTGAGCCCATTTTTTATAACCTCTCTCTGTCTTTTGCTCTCTCCCTCTCCTATTGGTTCTGTCTCTCTGGAGAACCTTGACTGATACAAGATCTCTTTATAGGCTTCTGGCCCCTGTACAGGCTGGGAGCCACTGGAAAAATCAGCACAGTGGTTGGAGATGAGGGTTGAGGGTCCAGGATCTGCTGCTCTCGGCAAAGAGCTGTGGGAAGGACTCCCTTCCAAGGGCTTGGCCCACCCAACACACTGTCTTTCTGTGTTGGTTTGCTGGCATCACTTAACGAGCCATCAGCCAAGCATTCCATAGCCTCTCACATTGCATTCCCCGTTAGAGTCACTACCTAACTCTTTAACAATATAGAATGGCAGCCTGGTGTGGTGGAAGGGGCATGGGCTGTACAAACACACAGCATCCAGGATCAAGTCTCAACTTCTGTGAGTCCCAGCGCCTCCTCTGCAAAACGGGGATACCGGCATTTCCTTGTATGACAATGGCAAAAATTAAGTGAGATGTGTGTAAAAGTTACCAGCACATGTAAAGTGCTCACCAAAATGTTAGTTTCATTTCTTCCTTCTCCCCCTACCATCATAATTATCCATGGTTACTTTCCTTTGATGCTGCTGGTAGAGCTGGTAGAACTTTCTGGACCTCCTGTTTTGAGGACGGTAATGAAGGTTTGAGTGGCCTTAAGCCTTTTTTTGTATGGTTTGTTGCATTCATGATGCTCCTTGCTTTCTCTGGCATCTCCTCTTCTGTCCTCAGAATATTTTTTTGACCAGCCGATGGTTCCAGGGAAAGGACGGAAACTCAGTTCCATGGTGCAGAGGGAGCGCTCTTTGGTTTTGAAGAAGCAGTGGATTCCACAGCAGAAGGAGTGATGCGAAGGTGGAACAATCGAGGCCCCTGAGATATCAGCAAGAAGTGATGCTATTTTCCTTTCCATTGTCCTTTTCGATGTATTCATGGAGGAAAGAACTTCCCTTCCCCTCTGATGAAAATGCAGGCAGTTCCATGACTTTTCTGCTCCCCCTTAGATAGTAAAAGTCCCGCAGTCATCTCAGTCACATTGTCCCAGCCCAGAAATTCAAATGGTCAGGGCCCTGCAATAACCAAACTCCACAGGGCAAGGCTGCTGCCGGCGGGGGATTATGGTTGGGGAAGGGGTTTCTTCTTTCTGTCTCAGTTCCTCCTCCTCTAGCTCCCCAGTCAGAACTAAGGTCCCGCCTGGGTTGGAGCAGGCAGGGGAGAAGAGAGGAGAGGGGCACGGAGGCTCTTACTTGGTCAGCAGCAGGGAAGGGTATGGTTGTGTGGGTAGGAGGCTCCCCATCACTAGAGCCCACCCCTCAGCTCCGTTGTCCAGGGTGGCCCCTGTCCTGCAGCTCATTCCCACGTTCTTCCCATAGCCCCAAGGATCTGGAGATCATTTCAGGCAAGGTCCAAAGTGGCCACACCTGCTTTCTCTTGCACGATTGGCTCACACGGGGTCCAATGGAAACACTCAGGTGTCCCTGCCCAGACATGCTGTGGAGGTTCATAGGTCAGTCCCCAAACTGCAGAACTCTCTCCTTCGGTCAGCCCATCTCTCCCTGCCTATTAGATTTCCAGGCTAATCTAACAACACTGGCCCACTCTATCCCACCCCTACTCCCCACCCCGCCCCCGCCCTCACCCCCTCCACCAATCACAAGGATGAGTACCAAGTCCTCTGAAAACACATTCACTAGATTTGAGATAAGGGGCAGGTACCTTCCCCTTTTGGAAGGGGTGAAGCTCACAGCACATCAGTAATTTTTTTCCAAATATATTTTCTCTACAAACCCTGTGTACCTTAATTTCTAAAAGCCAGACCATTTTATACCCTCAATGTGGGTGTAGGTAAAAAGTTTGAGCTCTGAAACAAATTTTCGGATCTTTGAAATTTTGTGTCTCTGACACCAGATCAGAATGTCACATCTGTTGTGATGTGGTGCCTCAGGCAAAGTTGGACTTCACTATGTTGTTCCATTTACTTTGGTCTTGATGCAGTTGCAGGTGGAGATGGGGGCTGCCAAAGAAATAAAAACCATTCTGGGTCTGTGTCCTGCCATGCATTTCTTATTGTTGACAGTCTCTTGGGAACCAGCAAATTTGGCTGGAATCATCAGCAAGTCCTGGGGAATGGACTTAGCCCGAGAATGCACTGGTGAGTTTTCAGCCTTCCCTTGGAGAGCATTGTCAGGCACGCTCAGGGTGCTCTTTATTTCTTTCCCCATTGGCTTTCTTGCTTCTCCTTGGGAAGACTGATTAAGCCTATCAGGTGTGGTTGGGCGGTAAGGAATCCCAGATGTTTGTTGCTATTCATTCCCTCTCACACTCGGAGGACTCTCATCTCCTGGGGCTGGGGAGGAGGAGGGGAACTGGCTTCCCAGGGTCTCTGTTGGATTTAGGTGGCAGAAGCGGAGAGTGGGCATTGAGGAGATGGGAGGAGGAGCAGGAGGGGCTGGCCTGGACGGGATACCCAGGCTATGTCAGGCTACATGTAGCCATTTGCTGTAGCTGGGGGCATGTTTTCCATCTGCTTTCACATGTGGGTGTTCATCCTCTTCTGCAAACTGATCTGCCACACAAGTCTGCTGGCACCCTCCACTGCCGACACCCACGCGGCCTCTGCAGGCCACTGGACACAGTAGGCACAGAACGCTGAGCGAGTGACCGAAGGCCAATGGGCCCATTAGGAGAAGTCACCAGAGGACCTCCTTCACATTGAGGCTGGTTAATGGCACACGTGTTCCCTGAGGGCATTTTTGGTGTCAGCAGGACACACACGGGCCTTACATAATTATTTCGGTCTGAAGTCAATGGAGAGATCAAATTTAGTTCTCCAGCCCAGACTGCTTTAATGTGCTAATTATAAAAAAATATATATTGGGGAAAAAAAGGAAAGATGAGATGACAAAAGTCACCCATAATTCCACCACCAAGATAATGACCGTTAATATTTTTTAAATCTCTCTACATTCATGCATATTGTTTAAGTAATTGAATTCATTTTTTATATTCAATTTTGTTTCCTTCATCTCATTTTCAATATCATTTAAAATTTGTCCCTAAACATTGTTTTGATTCTTTATATAACTTTTTTTTTTCCCTGTTTTAAAAATAATGGATGCTCACTGTGGAAAGATGGAAGAGTTTAAAGGGGCTAACTAGCATTATATAACTTCCACCCAGATGTAGCTCCCGTATTTCCTTCACGTTCTCTCTCTGAATTTATTTGTATGTTTTATATTATTGGCAACCATAAAGCACATACAGTTCTTTTAATTTTGTTTTTAATTTAGTGAAATAACGTGTGCGCATGTTTACCTAAAAATGGTGCAGAGTTGCATAGGATGAAAAGCAGTGTTGTTCATGCCTTGTGTCCCCAGTCCTGTTCCTCAGAGGCAGCTACTATTGGCCCTTCTGGTATTTTCTCCTGGGGGTCAGGCCGGCCTGCGTCTCCAGCTGACACGGTCTACCACTGTTCCCGCTCCTCAGTGTTGGACGTTGTCCACTAGACTTCCTGCTCTCACGACGCGGCTTCTCTTCCCTGTCTCTTCTGTCTCTTCTGTGGCGATCATTGCTCTGTTGGTTACTTTTTCCTGTAAGCAACTAACACGTTTTTTTAGTCTTGTTCTGTTGATCTTAGTTATCTTGACCCTTCCTTTCCTGTAGGGAGGCTGTTCAACCCCCCCCCCCCCACCCCCCCCCCCACCCCCCCCCCCCCCCCCCCCCCCCCCCCCCCCCCCCCCCCCCCCCCCCAACCCCCCCCCCCCCCCCCCCCCCCGGCCTTCCGGCTTTCCTCCCCATACTCTGTAGACCACCTGCTGTCCCCAATACTTTGGCTTTTTTGATGTCAACCTTTACAGGGCGTTCCACAACAACAGTGTTGTTTTCTACCTTTCCTATAGGTTCATTTGGAAAATTAAGAATCAGTAAACGGTGTTTTCGTCACTGTGGCTGTGTCCACTATGGTCCGTGGCAGAGTCAAGAAGTGCTCCAAGGGGGCCTTTGCTGCTTGGGCGGCTCTGTTTTGCCTCGGTTTTCATGGTCTGTTTCGTCTTTATCAAATTCTCTCCGTCACGCCAACCTTTTCACCCCATCAGGTATCCAGCAAGCTTGTGTTGTTGATTTGGACCCACAGCCCGGTCTGGACCCACGGCCCTTGAGCCGGCTTCGGGGTCCCGCTGACCCCTCCTCTCATTCGCTCCCTCCCTTGGCTCCTCTTGGTCGTGGATTCTGTGTCTCCCTTTATCTAAGTTTCTGTTTGCGTGCAGTCCTTCGAGGAACTGCCGAAAACTTGTTGTAAAGGAGGCAAATTTTTTGAGTCCTTGCACCTTCCTAATGTTTGGATGTGTCGTTTCTGGATTGAGCCCTGAGTTCCTTATCTTTTGTTTCTTTGTTTTTAGTTTGATTCACTTTTACGGAGAGTTCCTGTGATTCTGTCCGGGTCTTTTACACCCATATGTCTATATCTCGGGGTGTGTGTGTGTGTGTGTTTAAGAGTGGAACACACCGATGTTTTCTTTGGGGTGGCTGAGGGGGTACTGGATTGCTTTCTGTGCCACCACGTGGTGCCGAAGGGAACGAACTGTCCCACCTGCAGATATTCAGTTAATTCCTCCGCAGTCATGGTCTGGCTGCCCTTCTTCACACTGGTGTTTCTGAGTCCCTGGCTTCATTCCTTTGGCCAAATCACTCAGTGCCCATGCTCTAGATTGAGTGGCCCATGCCCCTTGCTGGGTCGGTTCCCACTCCATTTTCAATTTGCCCACATCTTTTGAAATTGGGTCCCCTACTTGCTCTGTTTTCCTTTATTATCAGTGAGTGGGGTCTTGGAGAAAGATGTATGCAATTAATGGATCATCTTTTACTGAAAGTCTCTATATACAATTTTTTTCACAAACAACTTTATTGCAGTACAGTTAAAAGATGAAGACGCACCACTTCCAAGCGAATACCATATTTCGTTGCGTGTAACATGCTCCTGTGCATAGTGCACACCCACGTTTTTGGCCCAAACTTTCAGGAAAAAAAATCTTTCATTTTAATATGGATATAGTTATTGCTTTCTAGAGTTACACTTTCAATGCAATAAACATAAATAAAAGAATTAAAAACATTTATATAGATATGGAATTAGACTACCCATGTATAATGTGCATCCTTATTTTTCCCTCAGTAATTTGGGCAAAAAAAGTATGTATTATACATGGCAATATATGGTAGTTCACTGAGTTTTAACAAATGTGACTGTTTAACAAACAGTCAAGATACAGAATATCCCATCTCCAAATAGTTCCTTGGTGCCCCTTCCCACTCAGTCCTTACGTGCCCCTCCTCACCCACCACAAGTAACTAGTACTTTGGCGTCTGGCTTCCTTTTCTGGGTGTAAGGTTTGTGAGATTCTTCCAGGCTGCTGTACATATCAGTACTGTGTTCTTTTTATTGCTGAGTAATTTCTGTTGTATGTAGGGGCCGGAGTCTGTTTATCCATTCACCTGTTGGTGAGCATTTGGGTGTCGCTAGTTTTGATGAGGGGATGATGAACATTGACATTCAAGTAGGAGCAGGGCGGCTGGATCATATGTAAGAAAATGTTTAACTTCAGGGGAACCTGCCAAACTCTTCTCCAAAGTTGTTGAACTTCTTGAAACTCCCAATGGCCATAAATGAGAGTTCCAGTTCCTCCACGTTTTTGCAGTACTTGCTATTGCTACTCTCTTTAATTTTAGACATTTTAGCGAGTGCGGAGCAGTATTTCATTGGTTTAGCTTGCACTCCCTGATGACTATTGACATTGACCGCCTTTTCCTGTGCATATGATTCATTTCACATTGTCTTCTTTTGTGAAGTGTCTTCAGATCTTTTGCTCACTTTTTAGTTGGGTTATTTTCTTTTTCTTTTTCTTTCTTATAACATTAAAAAAAATTGTGTTCAAGTGCAGCTGTCTCCATTTCCCCCCCCACCCCTCCCCACACCCTTCCCCACCTCCCACCCTCGATCCTAACTGCCCTTTCAGGTATATGATTATTTTGCGTTTCAGAGTCAGGTTTTTTGTGAGATAGCCCCTATGTGTTTTTGAACCCTATGTCTTCCCACTTTATATTGTAAGGTAAGAGAGTCTTCATGTAATTACCGTTTGAAAACATGATATTTAATATTTATTAATATTCTGCCATATAGGTGTATTGTTATTTATTTTGGAATTTTTTTTATTGCTGGACAGTTATGTTCGCACTTCGTTTTGTTGTTTATTGCTCTAATAGCAGTAAAATGCCCATCCTGGTTTGTTTCTTAATAGATTCCTAGAAGCAAAGTTGCCAGGTCGAAAGATAGAGCATATTAGAGACCTTGGATAGGCCTGCCAGACTGCTTCCCGAAAGCTCTGCACCAGTTTACGTGCCGCCAGCAGCAGGCGGAAACCCAGTGCTAAACCATCACCGCCAGCTCTAGGTATCTGAAGTGGTTGTTTTAAGCGCATTTCTTAAATTATTAGTGTGCTTGGACATCTTTCCAAGTGTTTAGTAGTCATTTATTTTTCCTCCTCTGTGAATTGTTTATTTATATCTTTTTGTTCGCAAATGGGTTTCTGAGGCACATTCCGGACTCTGCAAAGAAGCTGCAGTGGGTGGTAGGAGTGTTGGGCACCGCAGTCAGGGGAGGAGGGAAGTGTGCGGGTGGTCCACCAGAGAGCAGGGCGCTGGACTGATGGGTGCCCAGGACACCCAAGCACCCTGCACTTGACTTTCTTAACACAGGCCAAACAGTCGGTGAAAGCTTCCATTTCGTTCTGTAAATAGCTAGGGGGCAACACTGCAGGGCGGGGCGGGTGGTGGGATGGGGGCTGGTGGAGGTCCCAGAAAAGCAGGAACAAAAGCTTGCCTCCTGCTAGTTAAATTGTAACTTTGTTGCCTAATGGAGCACTGCAGTGTTATGTAAGGTCATCAGACAGGGGCAAAATGGCTCCCAGGCCATTTTGTTGACGGTAACCTCAACGAGAGAATTGCGAGACCTAAATAATAGATTTGTCCCTCAGGAGGGGGCGGGGTTGCGGTTCTCAGTAATCAAAGTGAGTGTAAAAATGGCCGAGGCCTGTGGCTGAAAAGAAGTGCCTGTGGGTTGTGATCCTCAGATTTCACTGGGTAGTGTTTCAAACTGACCGTGCAGGATGCTCCCCGATTTCTTTTTTTTTTTTTGAGCACAGGCCTGACAGACCCTCCCAGGTCTTTCTGGGAGTCCCCAGGGCATATCCCACATGCGCTCACATGTGAGAAACTGCTTGACAACATTTATGGGTGTCCCTGGGGAGCCCCATATATCAGCTCAAAGACAAATCTGCCTCAAGTATTCCTGGGAACTCCCAGGAGTATCTCACAGGGGCTCATCGATAAGCGTTCACCCAATATTAGTGGGGTCCTTAGGTAGTGTCTCATACCTGCACCCCAGCCTGTGCCTGACCCCAATATTCCTGGGGGTCCTCAAGGAGAGTTGCACCTGAGTTCACAGATGAGGCCTCTGTTTTCCAGTGCAGCCTCAGCTATAGGCTCCCCGTGTCCGAGAGCCTCCCTCTGGATGTCTGACCAGGCACTGCTGTCTCATCGTAGGTGACAGTGTCCCCTCTACTAAGATCCTTTGTGATGCCAGAGCTGCAGAATGGTTTGAGGCAACGTGGGGTAGAGTCCTCTTTCCCCCCTGTCGGAGGGGCCAAGCAGGGCTGGCTGCGCCTCAGTGTTTTCCGCAGTGTCAGTCGACAGTTCTTTCTATTGCTGCTGACAGTTTTCCCGCCCCTAGTGGGATTCTTACAGGCTTCTTAGTGGCCCGGCCCAGGGGACACATCCAAAGGACAGAATTATCCTTCTGACAACAGAGGCTTTTTGCTGTTTTGTTAAGTTCATCGCATCGCCTGCTTCTCCCCCCAGGAGGAACCCTGTCCAAGGAGAATCTGAGGCCTCCTTGTAAGGGAGTGTATTGTTCAGTTGCTAGTTTCAGGTTAATAAAGGGATGTATTACAAAGTAGGGGGTCGATGTTCCTGAAGAGTCCAGAACCAGCCAGGAGAAATGCCCAATGACAGTAGGAGTGGAAACCCACTTACAGGCCCACCTGGACCCATTTTGTCACCTCTGAGGCCAGGGACCAGGCGGTAGAGCTTCCACCACAGGTTCTCTCAAAGACCGAACACCTCTGTCACCTGCTCTGGTCTCGCAGAGTGTGGCTGCCACCTTGCATCACTCACTTTCATCTTCTGACTGTCTGATGGGTGCATTGCTTGGTGGAAAGTGGGTCGCTTGGCTCTGGAAATGGACGTGGTTTTCAGGTCTTCGTCTCCCTAGTGCAGGAAGGCAGGTGAGAGGGGTCTGGTGTGCTGGGTGAGCCGCGGTGGACACATCCCACTGACACCTTACCAGAAACACACAGACTTGGCTGACCCTCAGCTAATGTGGAAACTGTAATCAGGGAGAAAGGGCTGTCATGGCCGCACGCAGGTCTGACACTCTGGGAGCTGTTGCCCTGATATGTGGATTCGATCTGTCCATCCTTGTGCCTATTACATCCCTACTGGTAGATAAAGTCCTTAGAGTTACCTTGTTTGGGTGTTAAATAGTCAGATAACATTACTAACTCTTTCTCATTTGTTGACTAATTGATTTGTTCATTAATCATTTACTGAATACCTAGTATGTGCCATGCACTGTCAATTATTGGGGGATATTGAAAATAATATGATACAGTCTCTATTCTTAAGGATGTTGCTGTGTCACAGGGAAGGGGGATGAGACGTAGCTCATTGTAAGAGAGCACTGGGATAAAGGGAAGACCAAGATGACTTGGGGTGGGGGATAGAGTGGGGATGGATTGTGTTGGGTGTATTGTTTCAGGATAGAGTGAGCCCTGCAATGAATCCTAAAGGTCAGAGAGGGTGGAGCTGGAGAGGCCTTCTTGGTCAAAGAGCCACGTGTCCTAAGAAACACTTAGAAAACACCAAGTTATGCAGAACAGCTGAAGTGTAGACTCCAGGGATAGGGGTGGGGAAAGAGGAGGACAGAGAGGCCTCAACAGGGGTCAGTTCATGAAAGATCTGGAATTCTGTGATCTGAATTCAGATTTCAGTCTGAAGAGAATTCAGATTTTACTCTAAAGATAGCTGCTGAGGGGTTTTAAACCGTAGAGTAATAGGCTCAGATTTGTGTCTGAGGAAAATAAGACAGCCGTGTGGGGGACAGACTGGAAAGGACCAGGGAGAGCAGATTGAAGACCTAGACCAGGTGACAAATTCTGAGACTTGAACTGGTGTCAAGGCGGAAGAAGAGAAAAGGATGGGTAGGAGAGAGGTGGAGAAGATTGACCCCTAGGCCATGTCTCATCTCCCATATGATGATGGAGTGAGGCAAAGGGGAGAAGAAGTAGATGCTTTGATATGCCAGCCTGAACCCCTCAGACCAAAGGACTTACTCCTCCAGCTGCTAGAAGAATTGCCCTTGGCTGAAGACAGGTATCTTGTCCAAGGTCACATGGACTCTTCTGGGATAGCCCACATCCAATGACTGGTCAACATTAGGGTATAAAAGATACATCCCAGATCCCTTGTCCCACCTCCAGACAACTCCAAGGGTCATCCCAGCTTTGGAGCACCCTGAAGGGTTGGCTGAAACCTTAGCTGAGACTTCACTGCAGCTCCATGTCCTTTTTTCAATCCTGCTTTCCTCCCTTCCCATCCACAGGTGCAGATCCCAAGAGCACTTTTCAATACATCTTCTTATGCGAGTCCTCGTCTATGATGCTGCTTCATGGGAAACCTGAACCTGCAGTGGATAATGTCCAACTCCTGGCCTGTAAGCGGTGTAGATGGCATCATCATTTACTGATATGTGGAATATAGAAAAAGGGGGGAGATCATGAGTTCAACTTTGGAAAAGGTGAGCTTAACTTCCTGTGACTTCCCAGGAGTTGGGGCTAAATTTCAAGAGAAATGTGTAGACCGCAAGTAAAGATTTGGAAGTCATTAGTGTTCTGGGGTTAGTTTGAGTCTTGGATTGGCCCAAAATTTCCTGGGACTGGAAATGTCATGATCCTTGAGTTTCTTAGTCTTTGGCTTCATGTCTAGCTCTTGACTTCATTCTGAGTTCCTGATCCACTGAGTTATTCTGCCTTCATTTCTGATTACCTAGAATCTAACCCTGGTCTTGCTTCAACCCCACCCTCCAGAAATATCTCAGCGCCAGCCTCTCCTATATATGCCCACTTCATTTTTAGCCTTGACCCAATTTCCCAAGACCTGGCTTTTCTCCCTGTCTCCATGACTCAATGCCAAGCCTACTCCTGGTGTGAATCCCTCTTAGAATTCTGAGCATCCCAATTGTAAATATTGTTATCTAGCCACTGTCAATTCCTGCTTTCTCCAGACTTTTGGCTATAGATGGTGATGCTTTCAACCCATGACTATATCAGTTTCCAGAACCCTTCACTGTTTGTTAGAGTTTCAGTCTGTAGAGTTAGCCATTATCAGGGGAGTGCTATTCCACTCTCTTTGAGCATCAGTCTGCATCACGTTGGGCCTTTGTTCTATTTCCTTGATGCCTGTGTGGTTAGCTGGTTCCTCTTTGTCATTCAGATTGTAGCTTCAATGCCAGCTTTTCAGAGAGAACTCCCTTAGTCACCCAATCTCCCATAGCCACCCAGTTCTCTCTGACATCACCCTCTTTTACTTTTCTGCATAGTACTTATTACTATCTGACATTTTCTTATTGGTTTGTCTCTGTCTTCTTCCAACTGGAATGCCCATCTCTAAAAAAGGAGGGTCCTTATGGGAATCATTCACCATTCTGTTCCCAGCTCCCAGAATAGTGCCTGGCACATGGTTGGTGTTCAATAAATGCCTGGAATATGGTAGGTGATCAAAAAAAATGAACAACTGGCTGAATGAATTTGTTTTTTGGCTGCTGTGGTCTCTTATTAGATTGGACATCCCCAGATATTGCATCAAGTGGAATTAAATCTGAAGTCCTCACACCCTCTGTCTCCAAGTTTCTGGCATGTTTTAAGGCAAAGCCTGCCTGAAATATGAGCACTTATGTTATGGGAATCCAGACTCATCCCCTGTCTCCTAGGCTACTAGTTCATTTCATCTCTTGGATGATAATTCTTTCTCATTTTGTTTTCTCTTGCACCACTGGCTTGATTGGTGGTGATTAGCAGAAGGTGGTCCATTTATGTGAAACACCTGCTTCCCACCTGTGTCCCCATGAGCAGTCAGCTTTGGACCTTAGTGCAGGAAGCTGGTGGGTGTCCTTCATAGCTGAGTGGGCTTCCAGAATTTTCTCCAGGAGTCAGATCAAAACTGGCACCATATGGGTGACCATCTGTATGTCATTTTGCCAGCATTTCATCGAATACATCTGCCAGCTTGTGAATGAGACCTGGGGAGGCCTGGGGGGCACCAAGGAGGACTGATAGAAAAACTGACCTAAGAAGAAGGCTGGGCCAGATGGAGCCATTTCCACTTTGTGAGTCAGGCGGTAATTCAATCGGCCTCCCTTCACTTGTTCATGGAACCAGCAAACACCAGCTCAGAAGACAGCATTCTTGCCTCACTCCCATCAAACCACTCTGAAGAGAATGGACGGATGTGTCAAAGGTTATTTTACCCAACCCAGGGATGACCCTGGCACATCAAAGTTCCCGTGGCCAGGGAACTCGATGACATGAAGGCTACGTGCATGCTCCTAGTCCTCGTGTCATAGCCAAGTCATTCATCCAACACGAGTCAGGCTATGTGATGTGCTAATTACCTAACTTGTTACTTAGGTCAGTGATAAGACTCACAGAACCAAGATGCAACACATTCGATTGGATAGGTCTGGGGGATTACATCTGTCAAAAGTGTAGAGGAAACTCTGAGGTGAAGCTGCGGGTACTCTGTTTGAAAACGTTTCTTAGTTCTGCATGTGTGGTTTCCATGTATGATTCGGCCACCTTATCTCCAATTACACTCACCCCAAGCTGTTGCCCCATGGGGTCATTGGGCAGTCTGCAACCTCGTCCATTATTTTATTTGTTCTCTCATGAATTCATCCACTTGACACTTTGACATGCTTTTCCAGTGTTCTGTGCTGTAAGAGGCATAGGGTATCCCAAAGCTGACTGCAATGGCAGCCTCGCCCTGAAGGAACCCGGAGACAGGCAGGGCTGGAAGATGTATGAATAATCAGTGCAGTGAGTACAAAAGAAGGGGCCCTTTTCCCAAACTTGGGGGAAAGAAGGATCAGAAAAGGTTCCTGCAGAGGGAACCTGAGCCAGACTTTAAGGAGGAATAGAATTTACTTGCATAGGGAGAGAAGGGAAAGCATTCCAGACAGAGGCAGCAGTATGTGCAAAGGCTCCTCGTGGGATGTGCAGAACTGTGGGCACCCGTGAGCAGTTTCAGTATGGCCGCAGTGTGGACTCTCAGAGGTGCAAGGGGTCAGGTGAGGTGTTTGGACAGCATCCTAAGGACCATGAGGGCTATGGAAGGACATTAGAGAATCAGACCTGAGATTCCTGGGAGATGGTCCCGGCTGGAGTGTGGAAAATGGATAGGAGAGGGACAGAACTGCAAGCAGAGGGCCTGGGCAGGCTGTTGTATTGGAATCTACGAACAACTGGAGGGAGGTGGGAAGGGGGTGATTGGGCTGAAGGGATATAAGTATAGAATTTGTAATTGATTGGATGTAGAGGAGGTTGAATGAAAGGATGAGAACCAAACTTTAGTCTTGGGGAAACGGATGGATGGAGGTGCCATAAACAAAGACAAGGAGCCACAAGGAGTAGCATGTGGGAACACTCCTTCCTCTTTCTGCAGCCTCTGAAGGAGAAGGCCTACATCAGCCAAGTGGCTCCCAAGGGCCTCAAAAAGAAGCTTCATCTACAGGGGACTCTGAAGATGCCCCTCTCATCTCTCCCTAGAAATCAGATTGCTGGTGAGTCTCCTTGGGAAGCCTGAGGGGGACAGGATGGCCACACTGGGCATTGGGCACTGGACACAGCATACAATGGGGTGCATAATGAGGCCAGCTGCCTGTGAACTAAAATGAAGTGTTTATGAGCCAACTGAGTCTCTGGACTCTGACTCATATGGGGCAGGTGGAAGAGGCAGAGGACAGGGCTTGGCTGGTGGGCCCTACTGCCTTTTGAAGGCCAAAGAAGTGGGGAGTTTTGACTGAGGTTAGCTGGAGACCTGAGTTCTAGTCCCTTGGTCATGAAGGAAGCTGAAGAGCTACTTGAAAGGGGTCATATGCATAGATTATACCAACACAGGCTCTGCTTTCTCTGGAAAGCAATTTCAAAGCCACTACATTCTCCACCTGCATTTGGCTAATGGCCTGATTAGAGCCACACTAATAACCTTCAAACACTCTCAGGAGCAGCCTTGGCTCTGAAAGGTGCCACCCCCCTTTCTCCTTGCCTGATTTCCTGCTTCTCTGGGACAGCAATGACAACAGCTGTTTATTCCTCCCAGGGCCCGAGTTACTTGGAGGAGAGGCAGATGGCTGTGGGCTAATTCCTGAAGTGCACTTCTGGGGACCGTCAGCTCTGGCTCCCAGGCTGACATCCCGCACAAGCTCCAGGTCAGAGCATGAGCACTTCCCATGAATATGGATGCTGAAGATGGAGGCCGATTGCTGTATTCTGCAGGGCAAATCTGTCACCCTGGGCAGGGATGACATTTTTGCTGAGATACAGGGTCAGGGGGAAGCATTGTCCCCTGAGTGTCAAGGAAAGATGCTTTAAGATTTAGGACGCTGGCTTCTTGAAGAAAGGAGTCACTATCACAAGAGGCGGCACAGAGAGGGATTTGTGTCTGCCACAAGGTCCCTCCACTGAATTCGTTTCTCTTTCTCTGACAGTGCCCAGTTGAGAGCCTGGCTGGATGGCGTGCTACAGGAGGGGTTAATGGTGGCTGAGAACTTGCATGGACCAGCGCCAAGACAGCTTCCAGTTCTAAGGGGCTAGGTATCCTGGCTCTTGCCTCAGCTGATAGTGTTCCCTGTTTCTTATTACCCCAATCCCACCCAAGTGCCTGGGTTCAGCTCACACCTTACCCACTTACTCCTTGAACCCATGCCTGATGACTCCAGCCCGAAGTGTTCTGACTTACACTATCCGAAGAGCTATGTCCCTGCTGTGGCCATCATTTGGGCACTTCATTATATGCCGCCATGCTCACTCATTGCTCTGTGTGGGTCTCACACACACGCTGAGACTGTAAGTGCTCATGGTCAGGCACAATGCCCTTTATGTACTATTTTCATGGTCCCCTGCAGGGCTTGGTTAGTGCCGAGCAGCCAATATTCTGAGGGAAGGGTCTCCAGGACATCAGTGGGGCTGGTTGTGGTCACTGGGTATGAAGACAGGTCCATAGCCTTCCTTTCAGTGTCTCTGGGCGTCAGGGCTGGATGTCCCCCCTCCCTCCTGCCTGCGCACAGCCCTTCAGTCGGCCTGTGGGAAGGGGGCTACCTTCTGAATTGGGTTTGTTATTTGGGTGACTGAATTCCCACTTGAGTAGCAGTCTGGCCTAATTTTGATGGTTTTCTGCTTAAAGATAGTGCAAGTGGGAATTAACAGGGATGGCCCAGGACAATGGTTTACCCATTTGGATCCCTGACTCACCCCTTCCAGGGGCTTCCATACTTCTGTGCCTTTGTCCAAGTCTTTTCCTTTCCCTGAAAGATCCCTCAACATCTCTTTCGTCAGCATCCACTTACAAATGCCTACTTACCCCTTAAGCCTCAGCTCAAATGCCACCAGCTTTCTGTAGTGTCTTCCGACCTCTGGCCCCAGCGTTCCTGAATGGTTTATAATTCCTTTCACTTCAGCACTGTCCACACAAAGCCGCTCTCCTTTGTGTGTCTGGCCCACTGGCAGAATCCTGCAAACCCTTTCAGGGGCAGGCTCTACCTCCTCTGCCTTTGTGTCCTTGGCCAGAGCCTGGCGTGTTGTGAGTGTGCAATACACATTTGTGAAATCGAACTGAGTGAATGCCGATGGCCATCGGGAGCCACTGAGACATTTTCAGCAGAAAATGGATATATTTTGATAGTGCTGGAGGCTTTTGACCCAAGACAGGGGTGTTACTGCAAACAATCAATGTCAAGCTCTAGACCTCCACTAAGGCAGAGGAGGAAAGAATGGAGCAAAGCAGAATCAACAGGATTCAATGTCAGGTGGAGCATGGAGGTTGGAGGATTAAGGTTAGAGTTTTACTCCGAGGCATTAGGACGGGGTCCGTGGGGTATCATCAAGGCAGGCGTGTCACAGTGGAGGAGGAGGATGTGGGTGCATCCCAGAAGATAAGAAACCCCACCCAAGCCAAAGAAAAATTCAAAGGCCATTTCCTTTTCCAAATTAGTAACATGAGGGTCTTTCAAATGAGGGAAATTAAGCTCTAATGGTTGGAGCAGGTAGATGGGCTGCCTGTGTTCTGGGCTGAAGAAAGAAGTACTCAAGCCATGGTCAAAATGCAGGTTTAAGGGAATTTCAACTATTTGCTGAAAGGGCTGGGGCAGTTTAAGGGGCCAGAGTTCTGGCTCCTGGAGGGAGAGAAGAGGCTTTTATCCTGTGCCAATTCCCAGGCCACTCATATAGCCTCTGTGCCTCACTGGACGGTGACACACTCTGACTTCTTCCTCTATTTAAAGCGAGATGTGATTCGTGTTTTGAAAGCAATGTCCATCTGTTACTTGGGCTGATGACCCAGGTAGATCGCCACTCATGTGAGCTCTTTCTGTGTCCCTCAGATCTGGAAATAGCAGCTCAGGGACATGAGGAAGTGACTTTCTCCTTTGGGGGCTATGCTGGGCTCCTTCCAGGGACACCAGTGATGCGGACTCTGGCCAGCAGGGTCTGTGTATTGTGGCCGCAACGAACAAATTCACATGCATGGCAGAAGTCCTGCAGAGAAAAAGGGATGGCGTGGCTACTCTCTAAGTGAGAGAGGGCCCCAGCGCCTGCCTGGACAGGCTTTGATTGCTTTTCTGGGAACATTACATCGAGGATGGTCCTCATTTACTATGCACAGGTTCGCTTTAGGTGATTACGTTTTACAGATAACAAAGGAAAGGCTGTTGCTGATTACTTCAAAGAAAAGAATGTTTGCAAATGCAAGGGAAAAATGGTTGAACTGGTTATATTCTATACTTGGGAGGTTTAGCACAGATTTTAGGAAGTAACTTTAAAGATATGTAGTAAACATATGCTGCCTCAATTCAGGGTGAGGGAGTTTTAGCAAAAAGCAAGCCTCAAATCAGCCTAGGTACAATGCAGGCCTGATTCTCCACAGGAAAACCAGTCTGTGGGCGTGGTTCCTCTGTGCCTACTCGCTCCCGCCAGTTTTCTGACTCAGGGGCTGGGCTCCATTTGCCACTGCCACACGGACCAGTTCCCTATACACCAGGAAAACCTAAGTCCCCTTTGAGCCTTGAGTGGTAGCTGGTGCCACAGATGGCACATGTAGCTGGAGCTCAGTGTCCGGTTCAGGCAGGTGTGTGGTATGAAGACACCTGTCCCTGTGTGTATTTTATTACCCACATGGACAACCCCAGATTCTTCAAATAACACTCATCATGATGTTCCCTGGTGACATCTCAGCTCTTGCCTTGTCATGCTAAGAAAGAGCTACGTTAAATACATGTGCTTTTCAGAGGTGAAAAGGGGCCAGCTCTGGAGGGAAGAAGGGTGGCAGACAGAGGTCAGAGGGAGGTGCTAAGACCTGGTGAAGGCTACAGGAGTGTGGAACCCTGGCCATGTGTGAACACAGAGAATGCTGTTTCTTCTCCAAGAAATTTTGCTCAAATGTTCCAAGTGTAGGCACCATAGACAACCCTCGGCATAGAACGTTTCAACCTCTCAGTGTATTTGCCCCAAAGATTTTCTTACAGATAAGAATTTCATGTGGATGTGAATGTGGAATTCTGGGCAAGAGAAAAGTACTGATAGCATTGGTATCACCCCCGACTAGACACAGTTCACGGCTTTGTCGTTACTGTCAAATAATATCCCTGCCTGCGACAGCCCCCGGTTGGGACCTTCTGTGCAGATAGGCATGGAGATGACTTTAACAGACACAACGGGGCCCAGCCTCACGCACCTGGGGGCATCTCCCAGCGGCCTCACTCTTCAGGCCACGCCAGTGGTTCCAGGAAGGAAAGGAAGGGGCCCTATGGACAGAAGCCGGTGCTGCCACAAAGCCCATGTGTTTATTTCCACCAGAAAAGCACAAGGCATCCAGGAGCCTTTGGCTTTCAAATTGGGGCCCGGATTTAGAATTTGGTGTAAATTAATATTACTAATGAAATTTGCGTGATATCAGATCTCCCTCAAAAACCACCTATTTTTCCCAAGGTATCATGGGCCGCTGAGGGCCTGGAAAAGGGCAGTTGGACCCATCAGGCTGAGAACCCCAGTTTGACAATGAGGAGGAGAAGAGCCAGATCCCGATCCCCAAATCTCTCTGCATCGTGGGACCACAGCATGGCTCTAAGGGTAGCAATGTGTCACAAAACTATACAATTTTGGTGACATTTTTGCAAACAGTTCTGTTGCAAATCATTAAAACAGACAAAAGGGTTTACGCTTCAAGAAAGCACCTTGTGAACTTACAGAGGTTCTCTAACCTGCTGGCTGCTTTACTAGTGCATTAAAGGGATGCCATTATCATGTGGGAGGCCCAGGTCCCTTCACTGTAGAGCAGCATCATTTATGTTATTTCTATTACAGTTATAGGACGATGCAACTCCATGGAGACGCTGCAGGTACTCTGTGGGAGAATGACACGATCTTGCTTTGGGGACTCAGTACGAGGTGGGCCCACATGTGGAGGTGCCCGCCTTCGCATGGTTAAACACATACCTGTGCTGGTTCTGTAGGACTGGATGAAATGCCCTGAATAGAAAAAACGGGGAGAATAAAATGTGTGCTGCCTGCATGGGAAGGGAAACCAAAGATGACAGGGGGACCGCAAACAAAGGAAAATCTTCCTCAACCGCGTTCATGGAGGCTGAGCACGGTTGTGTAAGACACTTCGCCTTGAACCCTGAGGAGGGGTCTAATGACTGAAAAGTCAAAGAGATATCATCATTGGACTGTTTCTCCAAGAGGCAGTCCCACCAGGTGGCCCTTGAAGACTGGGATGGGGAGCCTTGAGCTGTCCTAGAACACATTCCCAGAGAGGAGTGAGAGCAGAAGTCACCGCCCACACCAGGGCCTGCTCTGCACAGACCCCCACACATGGCATCGGCTTCTGAATGGGGCTGGCTTTTATTTGTTGAAGTGATGAAGCTGGTGGAGAAGGGTTCGTCCCAGCTGTACTTCTAAGGGCAATCCGAGTGCAGCTGGACACAGACAGGACCTTCCCTTCCCTCTCACTGCTGCCTTCAGGCCACTGACCTGTGACCTCTGTCTCGGAACCCTTCTCCTTCTGAGGAAACAACATCAGTGGGTTATTCCATCCTCTCCTTAGCCTCAGTTCCCTCCTCTATGGACCTCCTGGTCACATCTCTGTATTCCGGAGACGAGGACCCTACTCACTGACTCCCAGGCCGTTCCCCACCTCCACCTCCTGTTGTCATTCCAAGTGACCTCAGCATTCACCAGGATGATGCTCTCCACCTTCTCCACTACCCTCTCCAGTTCAGGTACCCCCATGGCCATACCCTGGATGCCTCAGAATTCCTCTGTCTCTGAAAGAATAAACTCTGAACACCACCTCCCATTGTTTCACCCCCTTCTCTGCTTTTAGTCCCAGGAAATCCGCTCCCAGCCTGCCAGCCCTACCCTCACGCCCTTTTGGATGGGTCTTAGGTCTACTGACTCCACACCACTCCTCCACCCTCATTTGAATCTTCTGAGATAGTCAACACTCACCTCTTCCTCTCCACCCCCCATATTCATCGAGTCACCATGGGGCTTTATATTTAACCACAGCATCACATGACCCTGTCCCTTCCCTCTGTCCTCACTGCGAGGCCCTGCCCTGGTTCGAACCATCATGACGTCTCTCTTTGGTCTCCAGTTCTGACTTGTTTTCCTTGTGGTCCCACTCCAGCCCTCCACACTCTGCATGCTCATCACAGGCGCCCCTCACTGCTCCAAATGGGGCAGCAATTTTCACGCCACCTCCTTCCTCATTTCCTCTAAGGGAGTGGTAGTTGCCCCTTGTTATGTGCATTTTATTTGTACCTGTGCCCCTCTGTCTTGTGTCCCCTTGGTTGACCACATGTCTGTATATTCTGCTAGATGTCACTGCTGAGGACAAGAACCATATTTACTCAACTCCATAAGCTCAGCAGCTAGCGCAACACCTGCCACAGGGCCAGTCTCAATAAGCACTTACAGAGTTAAATTTCCCAGGATGTGCCTTCCATCAGACCTGCCCTCTGGGTCGTGTACAGTCCTACCTCATTCCCACCTATCTTCTTTGGGGGAGATGCCCTCCTGCCTTCTGCCAGCTTCTCCTTCCTCTGTGGGCCAGTTGCTGGGTGGTCATTCCTATTCTGTCATAACATGAGGCTGGGCTGTGGAGGGGGTGGGAGGGGCAGCAGAGACTGGGGAATGGCACAGAACACTGTGTGAGTGAACTGGCAGAAGTTCCGTGGGCTCGCCAGCTGGTACCATGTGCATGAGCCAAAGGGAAAGTTTGTTTTTTCCTGCCCAAATCTCAGAATCTGGAATTCAGTCATGAACTTTAGTGCTAAAGGCTTAGGAGGGAGAAGTGTCAAAGTCACCTCTGCTTCCCGCCTGACCAGGGAGGAGGTTGTGGATGTTGTGTGTGTGTTTGGGGGTGTTGCCAGCCTGTGGGCATGTTCTGACAGCTAGTAACATGCCTCCACAGCAGAACGAGAGGAAGAGCCACTGGTCCAACTGGTAATTTATCTTTTGGTTGGTTCCCAATGTTTTCCCTTTGTTCCTGACTTGACGCATTCATCTGCAGGCTCAGCGAGTTCACTCTGGCAAAGTCCCGCGTGAATAGAAGCATTTAACTGCTCACTAGATTCAGCTCGTAGTCAGGTGCATGTGTGCACGTGTGCACGTGTGTGCATACATGCACGGGTTATCCTAACCCTGAATGAAGAACCTTTCTTCCAGGTTGCTTTGTGTGGGTGGCAAGTGGAGAGCCAGCAGAGGGGGTTGGAGTTGGTTCAGGGAAATTCTGGGTGCAGCCAGACCACAGCGCACAGACCTTTGTCCTGTGGAGAACGGAGGTGAGCATTTTGGTTGGAAAGGATACAGGCAGGGCTTTTTCTGGACTTCAAACTCTCTTTCCATGCAGTTATCAGGCTGAAAAAAAATGATAGGAAGCATCTAGTCCATTGGTTCCCATCTGACTGTGTATCAGAATCACTTAGGATTACTCCCCCTTCACAGTTTTATTGAGATTTTATTGACATGTACATTGTATTAATATAAAGTGTACCACATAATGATTGGATGTATATTGAAATAATTACCACAATAAGTTCAGTTAACATCTGTCATCTCACAGTTATAATTTTTTTCTTATAATGACTTTTAAGATTTCTTAGTAGCTCTCAAATATACAATACTGTATTGTTAACTATAGTCTCTATGCTGTGCATTAGATCCCCAGGACTGATTCATTTTACAACTAGAAGTTTATAGCTTTTAGACCATCTTCACCCATTTTCCTTACCCAGACCCCCTGCCTCTGGCAACCACCAATCTGTTCTCCGTTTCTGTGAGTTTGGTTTTTTAGATTCCACATAAAAGAGATCATATAGTGTATTTGTCTTTCTCCGTCTGACTTATTTCAATCAGCATAACGTCCTCAAGGTCCATCCATGTTGTTGCAAATGGACCTCTTTGGGTTCATCTTGGTTGGGACTCTACTTCCTGGACTTGTATGTCTATTTCCTTCCCCAGGTTAGAGAAGTTTTCTGTCATTAGTTTCTCAAATAGGTTTTCAATTTCTTGTCCCCTGTCTTCCCCTTCCGGTACCCCCATGATGTGAATGTCGTTACGCTAGAAGCTGTCTCAGAGGCTCCTTATTCCATCCTTACTTCTTCAAATTCTTTTTTTTTTTTGCTGTTCTGATAGGATGTTTTTTGCTTCCTTATATTCCAAATCTCTGATTTGATTCTCAGCTTCACCTACTCTACTGTTTATTCCCTATAAAGTATTCTTCATTTCAGTTAATGTATTCTTCATTTCTGACTGGTTCTTCCTAGTGGCACTTCTATGTTTCCTATCGCTTTGTTGAAGTTCTCACTGAGTTCATCTACTCATCCCCCAAGGCCATTGGACATTCTTATAACTAGTGTTTTGAATTCTACATCTAGTAGATTGCTTGTCTCTGTTTTGTTATTTTTCTGGAGTTTTGTTCTTTTCTTTCCTTTGGGACACATTTCTTTGTCTCTTCATTTTGGTAGCTGCCCTGTGTTTGCTTCTATGTATTAGGTAGAGCTGCTACAGCCCCTGGGCTTGGTAGAGTGGCCTTATGTAGAAGGTATCCTGTAGGGTTCAGTGGCAAAGCCTCCTTGTTCACCTGAGCTGGGCACTCAAGAAGCACCCCCACTCCCTAATAGTGCAGTGTACACCCTCCAGTTGTGGTTTAGCCTTGATTGCTGTTGGCACATTACTGGGAGAGATTTACCCCCGGGCTAATCAGCTATAAGGACTGGCTGTGACCACTGACCACTTTGGAGGATCAGCTGTGCAGGGGCCCACCCCACAGAGCAGGACTTACTTCAACAGGGCTCTGGTGCCCTCTGAGTCCACCCCAGGAATGTATTGCTTGTGGAAATGGTTGGGTGGTTCTTTGACATGGTCTGAAGCTATCCACCAGGTGTGCTGGATCTGAGGCTTTCCAGGAGGTACAGACTAAGGTCAGCCTCTGCCTGTGTTCTGCCTGGGACCACCTAGCATGAGTTACAAAGCAATCTGTAGATGGCTACTTATGCTGGGCTTGGAGGTGCCCAGGCAAAGCCAAGCTGTGAACCAAGTCTGGCTGTAGCTAGTGCCAGGCCTGGGGCCACACAGGGAGAGGTGCAGGGTATGTTGAGGCCAGATGCTGCTTCTTTGAGAGATTTTAGGAAAATCTGAAGCGTGAGCCAAGAGAAGTCATTTGTGTAGAAAATCCACTGGAAGCAGCTTGGGTGGGCCTGCCTGTTGGGTGGGGAAGGGTCTCGGGGAATCACCAGGGTAGGGCGAACAGTGATAGCCAGGTTGGAGACTCAGATATGGCGCCTACCTGCAGGCTCTGTGGGGGAAGGACTCAGAAAAGGGAAAATGGCCTCCGCCAGCACTTCTTTCTGGGAGAAAGCTGCATTTCCAGCTCTTGCCTTGATGCCAGACAATTCATTTCCTCCCCATATGTCCCTGGTGCCTTTCGAGCTGCTGCCCCAGTGCTGGAACTCAGAGGGAGTGAGTTCAAGTATGTCTGTGTGTGGGCCTTTAAGAGGAATTGCCTGGGACTCTAGAAGTCCTCCATCTCACTTGGCCACAATCCCCACTGGTTTTCACAGCCAGAAGTTAAGGGGACTTCTCTTCCTGGCACTGGAACCCTGGGCTGGGAGGCCTGGTGTGGGGCTGGGCACCCCTCACTCCTCAGGGAGGACCTCTACAGCCAAGATATCCCTCCCCATTTTTATCCGCTACACTGGGTATTGGACCAGCCCGTTTTACCTGTCTTCGCCCCTCCTACCAGTCTCAGTGTGGATTTTTCTTATATCTTTAGTTGTAGGACTTTGATTCAGCTGGACTTCAGGCAGTTCAGAATGAGGGTTGTTCTATGGTGTAGTTGCAATTTTGCTGTGGTTGTGGCAGGATGTGAGCACCACATTTACTTATGCTGCCGTCTTGACCCTACTGAGTTTTCAACCTTCTCTATATGCTGTGCTGTAGATTCAGTTATATACTCCTCAAATGTTTTCTCTCAATCTGAGGGTTGTTCTCACTTTCTTGATGGTGTCCTTTGAAGCACAGAAGTTTTAAATTTTGGTAACATTTATTTTATCTACTTTTCTTGTTGTTACTTGTATTTTTGTTATATGTAAGAAACTGTTGCCTAAGCCAAGAACATGAAGATTTATCTACATATTTTCTCCTAAGGATTTTACAGTATTAGTATCTTTGATCCGTTTTGAGTTAAGTTTTGTATATGGTGTGAGGTAGGGGTCCAACTTTACTCTTTTAACTTCAATTTCATTTAGTTTCCAGCACCGTTTGTTGTAAAGACAGTTCTTTCCTCCATCGAATTACTTTGGTACTCTTGTCAAAAATTAATTGACCATAAATGAATGGATTTAGTTTTAGACTCTTGAATCTATTCCATTGGTCTGTTGGTCTATTCTTATACTACCCCAATAATTGCAGCTTTATAGTAAGTTTTGAAATTGGGATTTTCCACCTTTCGGCACACACAGTGAAGGCTGGGACATGGCTTGAGTGGAAGGGTTTGACTAGATGGGCTGAGGACATATACGGAGAGGTAGGGCTGTGGGAATCACACAAGATCAGGATTCAGGTGGCCCAGTCTTTAATCTTTGCACTGCCACAGTCCTGTATAACCTTATGTAAGTCACTTGTTATGTTTGGGCCTCTCTTTTATTCTGTAGAATGAAATCACTAGGCTAGTTGATTGTTAAAGGAATTTTCAATTCTTTTTTTTTTTTTTTTTTTTTTTAATATATTTATTGATGATGCTATTACAGTTGTCCCATTTCCCCCCCCACTCCACTCCATCCTGCCCACCCCCCCCCTCCCACATTTCCCCCCCCATAGTTCATGTCCATGGGTCATACTTATAAGTTCTTTGGCTTCTACATTTCCTACACTATTTTTACCCTCCCCCTGTCTATTTTCCACTTATCATCTATGCTACTTATTCTCTGTACCTTTACCCCCCTCTCCCCCTCCCACTCCCTTATTGACAACCCTCATGTTCTAGTTGTTTGCCTAGTTTGCTCTCGTTTTTGTTTTATGTGTGGTCGTTAATAACTGTGAGTTTGCTGTCATTTTTACTGTTCCTATTTTTGATCTTCTTTTTCTTAGGTAACTCCCTTTAACATTTCATATAATAAGGGCTTGGTGATGATGAGCTTCTTTAACTTGACCTTATCTGAGAAGCACTTTATCTTCCCTTCCATTCCAAATGATAGCTTTGCTGGATATAGTAATCTTGGATGTAGGTCCTTGCGTTTAATCTTGGGTAATGTAATGATGATGTGCCTTGTTGTGTTCCTCCTTGGGTCCAGCTTCTTTGGGACTCTCTGAGCTTCCTGGACTTCCTGGAAGTCTATTTCCTTTGCCAGATCAGGGAAGTTCATTATTTGTTCAAATAAGTTTTCAATTTTTTGTTCTTCCTTTTCTCCTTCTGGCACCCCTATAATTCGGATGTTGGAATGTTTCAAGGTGTCCTGGAGGTTCCTAAGCCTCTCCTCATTTTTCCAAGTTCTTGTTTCTTCATTCTTTTCTGGTTGGATGTTTGTTTCTTCCTTCTGGTCCATACCATTGATTTGAGTCCCAGTTTCCTTCTCATCACTATTGGTTCCCTGTACATTTTCCTTTGTTTCTGTTAGCATAGGCTTCATTTTTTCATCTGTTTTTCGAACAGATTCAACCAAGTCTGTGAGCATATTGATAACCAGTGCTTTGAACTGTGCATCCGATAGATTGGCTATCTCTTCTTCGCTTAGTTGTATTTTTTCTGGAGCTTTGAAGTGTTCTGTCATTTGGGCCATTTTTTTTTTTTTTGTCTTGGTGCGTCTGTTACTTTAAGGGGCGGAGCCTTAGGTGTTCACCGGGGCGGGGTAACGCTGGTCGCTGCGCTGTGACGCTGTACGTGGGGGAGGGGCCGAGTGGGAGCAATGGCGTCCGCCTCACTCTGGTCCGGATTTCAATCTTCCACTCCGATACCCACAATCAAACTGGGCCCCTCTGGTGCTGGTTCCCGAGTAAGCGGGCCTGCGCACACTCTAGGCCCCTGTGGGTCTCTCCAACAACCTCTCCTGTGAGGCTGGGAGTCTCTCCTGCCGCCCCAACCCCCAGGGGCGCTTTCAATCAGAGGTTTGAGGCTTTATTTCCCCGAGCTGGAGCCCTGGGTTGCGCAGCGGTCTGCTTCGTTGCCCGCCGTTCGTCAGGTTTATCTGTGGGCGAATGTGGTGCTGCAGGGTGCTACCCGCCACTCTGCCTGCCCCACTCTCCGCCACTCTGAGTCCGGCCCTCTGGGTTTATCTGTGCAAATGTGGGGCCGCAGGGTCTGCTAGTGCTCGGACTGCCTGCTCCATTTGTCCCACACTCCACCAGTCTCAGTCCCGCCACAGCCACGCGAGTCCTCTCCACCCCGGTGCCCGTCTCCGCCCCTCCTACCAGTCTGGATGAATGATTATTTTCTGTTTCCTTGGTGTCAGTCCCCCTTGCTGTTCGATTCTCTGTCAGTTCTGGTTGTGCGAGGAGGCGCAGTGTGTCTACCTACGCCGCCATCTTGGTTCCCTCTCGAATTTTCAATTCTTATAGTCTAGCAGGAGTGTTCAACCTTTTGGCATCTCTGGGCCACACTAGAAGAAGAAGAGTTGTCTCGGGCAACACATTAAATACACTGTGACACGTAATCACAAAAAAATCTCATAAGGTTTAAGTAAGTTTATGATTTTGTGTTGGGCCACATTCATAGCCATCCTGGGCCACGTGCAGCCTGGGGGCCACAGGTTGGACACCCCTGGAGACTCTAGCGTCTTTAGGCCCTCAATTTCCACAGACAAAGTCTATCACAGAAACACTGATTTTATTGCAAAGCATTCTTTAAACTTTCACTCACTTGGAACTTAGGGGTTAGACAGCAAATGTATCAGATGATTCTGTAGTATCTTGCCATACCAGATAGCAATGAAACTGGACTGCCAAGGTCATGTCTAAAAAATTCAGGAGCCAACTTGTAGAGGTTCTTACTGGCCCCAAATGGAACACTTTGGACATCAATAAAGAAAATAAATGAGATGGGTTGAAATAAACTACATATCTTTAAATTTATGAGTTTATAGACACTCCAGTTATTTGCAACTTCTGGATTTTGAGATCTCTAGATTGTCTCCTCCACTTGACCTGGTTTTCATGGCTGCACAACGGCACCTAGATCCCTCTGTCCCTGGGTCTGTTCCAGCACTTTGCTTCCAGGTAGCTTTGAATGCTTCATTATTCTGTGCTCATCTATTTGGAGAAAGCATGGGAGAGCTCCGGAGTTATTGGTAGGGGTCTGTGAAGCACTGCTTGCTAACTGAATAAATAATGCCTCACTCTGACATGCACCATTGCTTCCCTTTGTTTCCCAGAAGTAGCTTCTGTAGGATGAATAATAATGCTTTTTTTTTTTTTTCAGTGCCGATTCTGTGATCGTGTGCTTTCTCAAACAGGGTTTCATGGATTTGGGGGAGGTTAAAAAGGTGATTTTTTAATAAAAGACATTGGGGTCCATGGGCCTGAAGAGTGGGTGGTTGTGGGGACCTGGACTTTAGGCCCTGTTCCTCCATCTCTTCTCTGCCTTCCCCCTGGGCCTCAGTTTCTTTATGTATAAAGACAAACCACTGAGACATGTACTGCTGACATAAGCAACAATGTGCCCTGTGCTAAGTGAGAGAGGCTGGGCTCAAAAGGCCACGAATTGTATGATTCCCTTTATGTGATTTTTTGTAAAAGACACGATAGGGTCAGAAAACAGTCCAATGGCTGTCTGGAACAGGGGTGTGGGGTGAGGGGATTAACCACAAAGAGGCACCAAGGAACTTAGGGATGATAGAATTACTCGCTTCCTTAATTTTTGGTATAAGTTGGTCAAAATTCATGACACTACATCTGAAAAGGGTGAATTCTCCTACGTGTAAATTATAGCTCAATGAGCAAACAAAATGTAAACACACACAGCCACTGTGGGACCGAAAAATCCCTGCAGTTCCTCTCGGTGCTAATGTTCACTGATTCTCTGCTGAGGGTGAGGTGAAGGCCATGGGCAGGAGATGCAGGAAGAGATACAGCGTCTGGCACAAATAACGCCCCTTTTTGATCACAAACTCTTTTATCAGAAAATCATAAGCACGTAGTTCTGTAACATAACATATCACACACACTCAAGCACCCCCTATGACACTTTAGGTGAAATGTTCAAATTAAAGCTATAAATTATTACACCCATGTTATTGTCTATGACCAACCACACTCAAGCAGGCCTTCCTTCTGCCCGATTCTGTGTATCCAGGGCCTTGTCTTATGTTTCAACTTTCCTTCCTTGATTCCGCCTACTCCTCTCAACTCAGAAGAGCCTCCATAATGTGACGGGAGAAAGAGGTTAAAGAAGCTCATTTCCTCGATTGGCCACTTTAGGAACAAGGCACACGTGTGTCTGTGTGCGCGCTGGATGTCCTGAGAGGCCCCTCATCCTAGGCACGGGGTCTGGGTTATTGGCCTGAACTGGAGTATTTTTGAACAAGAGCTCAGAATCCAGATCCCAACGAAGCAGCCACACAGGCTGTCAGACAAGTGGGGGTCTGGAGGGACAGCACAGACTTCCGTTTTCCATGTAGGGCCTGGAGGAGGAGTCCGGGCCTTCTGTTCTGCTATTTACTGAGCCTGACGCAGGATTATTGATTGAGTCCGGAAGTGACAGACAGTAAGGGAAACAGGCCCCAGCTGGGAAGAAGAAAGCAAGGGGTTTGTCACAGCAGGAGAGGCTGCTATGGCCCAGACAAAGCCCACCGCCTCCCACTTGCACGCAGGGCTGGCCGTGGGGCGAGCTGCCCAGTGGGGATTTGCAACCGTGTCCCGCCTTCGCCACCTCTCAGAGCCTCTCCCGGGGGCAGCACCAGCTGGTCCCAGCACCCGTTTCCTGAGTGCGCAGTCTGTGCCGGGCACAGGCTAGGCCCTCTGTAGTAATTCACAACCACCTCAAGATTTCCAACGTTTTACTGCTGTTCTACAAATAGGAAACTCGCGCTCTGACTGAGGTGTGTGGCTCAGCCTCTCAATCAGGAACTGTTTTTTGTCTGCTGAAATAAGCCAGTCCTGGCTGGGTGTGTTCCAAGGCTCTGAGGAGACGGAGCCCATATTTTTAAGGGAGCAGAAGCATAACAGAGAGCTCTGTTCCAGATGGAGGTCAAGTCCAGTGACACTCCCACCCCGAGCTTCTTTAAACAAGCCAGATCTCAAAGCCTCTCCTCGGCCAGGGAGACCTGCCTCTCCATGTGTGGTGTCTGGGACAGACCCTGTAACCCCCATTGCAGGCAATAAAAGAAGTCCCAATAAGGGGAGCTGGGAGTTCATGTGGGGGCTTCTGCTCAGGACGGGAGGTTGAGGGAAAGCATGCCAGCAGAGCTCTGTGGGGCAGGAGGGACATGTCTCTCCTAGGGCTTCTTGGATGCTTCTCTAAGCCAGACTTTGGAGGCTGCCACATCCCAGGAAGAGTCCTAGCTAGGATCAGACACACCCATCAGAGGCCCTGATCGTCCTTTGGAGGCTGGGATCAATGGGCCATCAGAAGCTGGCACCAAGGGAAGGGACAGACACGTGCTCTTTATGCTACACGTCCCCTAAAGCATGTGAGGGGAGAGGAAGCAGTAAGGGTGGACCTCAGACAATTTTGGAAAGACACAGCTTTTAGTGTTATAACCGGGAGCCTGTAGTCCCCACCTCCACCCTGGACCCGAAGCAGATCTCTGTTCTTGGTGGTCAGCAGGATCGTGTGTGTACACAGTGACAGCTTGCTAAACAAAGATTCTGGAAATAAGCCAGATGGCTTAGTGGGGTAGGAGGAGTTCCAGGTTCCCTGGAGGTCATGGCCATGATCAAGGAAGACAGGGAGGCATGGATTTTTTTGTGGTGGGCCAGGGCATGGCAGTGGGGTATGCTACAGACCTGACATTTCAGGTGCTGTTACAGGTGTGACCATGGTGTTGACTTTGTGGGCCAGGAAGTCCTGCTCTGGGAGTTGGCTCAGGGGTTAGGAGACACATTCTCTTCTATGCAAATGTGTCTGAAGACCCATTTCTCTGCCTCTGAGATCATTTCTACATTTGGGAGCAAGATTTCTGCCACTGAAGCGAGCTGCCAGGCACCAGCCTCATTGTTAATAGGATCACAGTATCATAGTTTCTTTTCACCGTGTTCTCTTCCTCCTCTGGTCAACCTGATTTCCAGGCTCTCCAAGTCCCACTGCTTTCGCATTAGTGGGAGATGAGACTGTCGCTCAGGAAACTGGGATTCCATAGAAGGAGCACAGTCTACACGCTGCAGACATCCATCCTGGGACTTTATTTAATGGTGGTGCCTGGCCACTGCTGCCGTTTGTCAGGCCACTGGCTTTTGTGGTTGCGCACAGACAATGGGGCATAGAGACCACTCAGCCAAGGAGCCCCTGGCAGAGACAGGGGCCTCGGCCTTTTGGTGGTACAACTGTCTCTACTTCCCAGGATGAGTGCCTCGTCCCAGAGATTCAGCTTTCCTGAGGTGTGCAGCATCCTGCCTGGGAGCCATTCCCCTCGCTCCCAGGCTGTGTGTGTGGGTGCATGCGTTAACAGGGCAGGGTGAGAAGTGACGAGTGGGGAGGGGTTGTAGACCTTCAGGTACATCCTGTGCAGTGAACCCCCAAACCAAGAAGCCACACAGCTGCATTATAGTGGGTTCAAGTCATTTATTTTTAGACTGTACCAGCATGTTTGGTTCTGGGATCCAATCCCCAAATTCCAGAAAAATAAACTAATGAGAACCACATGCACTATGAGAAGGCCATTCCGACGTGTCCGTGATCATGCGGTGAGTGGGCGGAGGATACAGACCAGGAGCCCTGGGCACGGAGCAGGGCCTCCCTCCCCGGACAGCTGACGGCCCTTGGCTCTGAGCCCTCATCGGGTTGGGAAGAGGGCCGAGGCTGGGTCATTTGGACCCTATCCCTCTATGGCCCTGGGCCTCTTATTGCTACATTTGCTACTTTGCTACTTTAGGGCCTCTGGGTTGTGCCCAGGGAATGTCTATCACCGGGTGGTACTGATGAGTAGGCTGCTGGCGTCTGCTGTTGCCATGGTTACATGAGCACAGGCCTCTTCAGAGGGTGCCATGGTGAGTTGTCAGGGGTTCATTTGGCCACTGTTAGACTGTGCCACACATGATCCTTGCTACACACTCAACTTGGCCAGCCCCTTGGAGGCTGATGGCACGTTACCTCCCCCACTCCAGGGCTTTCCAGCTCCTGGACCTTTCTGGAACACCTCCCTCCAATATATTTTGCAACAGCCCACAATCCTTTCCAGCTTCTGGAAAGGTTTCCTAGTGCTGGCTTTTGAAGTCCATGCATTTGGAGCACAAGGGGAGGGATGCATTTTAGGAAAAATATCCACTTCTACAACCAGCCTGGGGGCCAGATGGGTGGCAGGCTCCCAGTTCAATGTCCTTTCGGTGAGGTAGTTTGAATACACCAGCAATCCTGCTGGGAGAAACGCCCCCGGAGCATGTCCCCAGCTGTTCACTGGTCCAAGAAGCAACTCAGGGTGGTGAGGGTAATGTCCTGGGTGTTGCCCTATACCTGACCTCGGCAGTGGTGGGCCCAGAGCACGGCCAGTGACTGCACTGTGGGGCTGGGCCCCGCTAGGTTCCTGGGGCATGGTGATACCTTTCCAGAAGACCAAAGCATCACCATCTGGAAGGGCAGAAGCCCTGTCCCCAGCCCAGAGAGTTCCTGCTGCGCAGGCAGGTCCTATGGCTGCTGCTGGGCATTTACGTGTGTCAGTCTACAACTTTTACTCTTCCCATGGAGGCATATATGCCCGATGCCTCGTGTCTGTGTGTCTGTCCTGATGCGTGGTGGTCACTTCTGAGGCTGTCCTGATGCTTTGGCCATGGGACTGCCAACATATTTGCCCTCTGAGCCCTTAGTGGGAAGGGCTCTGGGCCCAGAGGCTGTAACCAGTAAGGGGAGCTAAGGAAGCTTCTGGAGGCAGGGGAACATGATTTGTTGCAGAACTGCCTTCAAAAGTCTAATCTGACCTGAATTTTTGGCTATGCAGAACAAGCCAATGTGGAACTGGTCAAGACCAGATTTTCCAAGTGTATTCTCATTCTAAGTTCTGCATAGTAGACTGACCTTGGACTGGCCAACTTGGGCAAAGCAACTCTGTTCCACCCTTCACTTGTAGACGTGATCTACTAGCAGCACATGGAGGTGGTCATGGGATTGAGTGTGCCTGGTTGGGAGATGAGGTGAGGGGGTTATTGCTCTGGGTTCAAATCCATCTGAAGTGATCTTAATGCTACTGAGCCTGCTGGCTGGCCCTCTCCTCTGGATGTCCCCAGAGGTGTTAGAAAGCTGTCAGCCTGCTCTATCTCAAGGCTGTTGTCCACTTGGCTTTATGTGGGCCCTTTGGGGACCTCCAGGGCGGGCCAGGTCTCAGGCCAGCCTCACTCAGGAACAGCAGCCAGGCACAAGGGACAGGGCAAGGGGATGCCAGCCCTGTCCTGTCTGAAGCTATGGGGGAGAGCGGGAATCTGGGCCCTTGCCCTGGATAATGGATGGCAGAGAGGCCCCACATACCCTATGCCTTGAAGTCAGCACAGCCTGGGGACCCTTAGCAGAGAGGAGCTTCCTTTGGGCCATGTTGGGTGCAGAGGAACTTTAGCTGCAATTTGGTTCTGAAACAGGAGGTCTGTGTGAAACAAGACAAAAAAGGGGGGAAGGAGGAGAGGAGGGCTCAAAAGACCCCGTAACATGGGGGCACGCCTTCATTTTAGTCTTTATCTCATGCCTGCCAGGTGCCAGGCTCTGCACTGAGGTTGTGTAGAAGCAATAATGCCACCGTTGGAGACACTCTGATGACTCAGCGTGTGTCATTCTAGTTCGTATCTCACAGAGAAAGCAACTACTGCCAGTAGGGGAAACTGAGGCATGGTGATCAAGAACCCACAAGGGTATAACCTTAACCAAGACTTCTAAAACCCACAGTGGCTCCGCTGCGATGACTGAAAGGCTGGGGCCCTGGGCACAGGGCTCGGTAGCATCACACATACCACATGGCTTAGGGTGGGGGTTGGAAAGGTGGTCCTGGGAGCACCCCAGAGGCAGGGTCTGCAAATGAGCGCATGTGCCTTTGGTTGTCAGTGGTGAATTTGCCTACAGGAGTGAAGAAATACCAGTGATCGATTTTTTGCTTCTGTGTTTGCTGTTTATATGCTCCCCAGGGAGATTTCTCACCTATGGTCAAAAATAGACCAAAGGAGGATGGTCATAGCAGGTGGGGGAGTGAGTGTCTGAATTCAAAACCATGTTGCTTAACACTGCTCTGTCCATGGGCCCCTGGGAGTCACATGGGAATGCCAACGATGAGAGCAATGGCTACCATTTGCTAAGCACCTACTATGCGTCAGGCACGTGACTCAGTGCTCTACATACATTACGTCACAGCCAAGTTGGCAGGTGGGCATTCTGACACACACACAAAGGGAATGCAGTGGATCTCTTGCAGGTTTTGGCAGGTGTTGCTTTCTGTCTGCTTTTTCCCTGGATGCCTGGCATTGCTTAGTGGGTGCGTTTGCTGGGCCATCAGAGGTCTGTCTGGCCTTGGCCTAGGCCCTCTGTAGCAGATCCTCCTGCAGCTTCACATACCACTGAGACCTGGCCCAGCGGGAGCCTGGCCACGCCCATCCCGTGGGGGGCTGCCAGCCCTATGATCCCACCCCCCCACCCCTGCTGGGAACCCTCCCAGCTTCCACCTGGGGCTGCTGGAGGAGAGGATCCCAAGGGCCCCTGAGTTCATGGCCATGTTTATTTTGAGTAAAACATGAGGGAACAGACCAAGGAAAAGGGGCAAAAACAATAAATTATGAAATCATGAATTTTTAAAGAGATGGTCAGAATCAGTTAAACCACGAGCTCTTTCATCTACACTGGTGTTTCTTCTGGTGTTGGACCCTTGAGACATTTGTCAGGACCAGAGGGCAGCGGCACGCCTGTGGAGACCTTGTCAGAAGTCTGCTGATGGATGAACTGATGGATCATGGGCATATCTAACAGGGTTGAAAGAACTTGCAGTGCAGCCAACCCCAAGGTCGCTCAGTGCTGATGACGACGTGACTGGGACCGGCCGAGTGAGGGCAGGTGGCCACAAAGATGGGGGAGGCAGGAGGTGATGGGGACACAGTGGCTGTAACTATGGTGGGTGCTGCGGGTGCACCAGAGAGACAGGGGCAGGGGCATAACACAGGTTGTGCTCAGGGCCAGCTGGTCCTTCTTGTGTTTGCTGGATGGCATCATCCCCCAGACAGTGAGAGCAGTGATGATGAGAAGAATATCTCTCAGTGACAGTCTCAACACCCCACAAGATGTTCTCCCCTGAATAAGTTAGGGATGAGGACCTCTTAGAAAATGGGGTGTCAGCGCACAAGTGCACAAGCACGGGAGGGTTGTAAACAGGGGCCTCTACCAGGCTGACGCCGGTTCTGTGGCCTTTCTTTCAGGTCCCCCCGTTCACCCACTGGATCTCCCCATGGTCGCCCTCCTTCACCCTCACTCTTTCTCTTTCACAGTGACCGAATCTCCCTGTAAGGAAACTCCATCCACGGATGTGGAGCGCCGCCTCCTGCCCTCGTGGTCCTCGGGCCCCGGCCCCGGGCCTGTGGTCGGAACCGTCAGGAGGACTGCATCAGGCCGGTGAGGCGCTTGCCCGCCAGTGACTTTCCCTGCAGACACAGGTGACAGAGAGGCACGCGCAGGTGCACACACACAGAGAAGGACAGAGACAGAGAACCGGGTAGGTGATTAATTGTTGCATGAGCTGTGGAGGCCAAATGACTTAGCAAACTGACCCCTTTGATCTCTGGGTTTGGACCGCAAACTGGAGACAGTTGGAACAACCCGGAGGCTGGGGCAGGCTAGGGACAGAGGGCGGGCAGCTTGTACTCTTTCTGGGGTGTGGAAATTTTACTCACCTCACACCAGGCATTTCAGCTCTTAGGTAGAGCATCTCTTAATGCCTGTGGGCTGTCCCTGAACTTGATTTTATTCAAGCAAGGAAGGAAAAGGTAGATTGGGAATAGCAAGATCAGGGAGGGTGGGCTGACCCAAATAGATGCTGGCTAAGCATCTGGGTGATTACACACTAATGAACGAACTAGCAGAAGACCTAGGAATCCTGTTTGAAATGCAGGAGAGATGCTCAGGCTTCAGGTCCTCTTGATGACCTGGTTCTAGACAATGAAAGTGGGGTTCGCCGTGGGTCAAGAAACAGGTGAACGGGCGCCACCATGGGCCCCGGACAGTGCGCTCCTGCCATCTCCTATGCTCTTGGCCCCCACTCTGAGGTGCCCAGGGCCTCCCCCTCAGGAAAGCTGCATGCTCTTCCCTTACAGCCTGCGTAGCAGTTCTTCCTAAGAAGACAGACAATGACCTGGATTGCAAGGCCTGGTGCGTGAGGGACAGAGGGCCTGCGAGAGGCCTGGGAGGAGGTAACTGCGTCCATTTCCTAGTCCCCTCTTCAGAAATCCATAGCATTGGACAGGAAGGGGCCAGAGGGGAGGGTGGCTGGGTCACTGTGTCCTCACTGTGTCTGAGAAAACACTCAGAACCCATCCTGTTATTGACAGGGGTCAGTGACACCCCTGCCATCCACAAAGGGCAGCGCACGGTGGCTCGGCAGCATGGGCGGCCGTGTTTACAAGGGCCAGCAGTCCCTCACGTTCATTTCCAAGTGGGGTGTGAGGCCTCAGCTTGTTTACTGGGCTTGGCTGTGTGTAAGCTGGATGTAATTAAAAAAATTGATCAGGTTTGTGAAGCCTGGTGGGGGACTCAATAAACCTGCTGATTGATGAATTGATGGATAATGGGCATATCTAACAAACGGACGACATGGGCTGTGACTTTGCTGGATGCAGGACAATGTGTCATCTGGCTTAGCGCTCCACGGAGGGACGTGGCAGCCAGACTCTGAGAATTCTGATGGCGTGGATGGGAGCTTGTCCAGATCTGGGACTGTTCTCAGGAGTGCCTGGAAAGTCTGCGTCTTCCTCCTCCCGCTCTTTTTTCCCCCTTTCTTTCCTTTTTTCACCTCGTCACTTTCTTTCACTCCTCATTTTCAGGAGTGAGACAACCTTCATTTTTTTCTCCCCACCTTAAAACACACACACACACACACAATCTCCCCTTTGCCAACCTCATCCGAATCTCCAAATATACTAAACTTAGCCTGCGGCAGGATACATTTATACTAAGCTGAGGATTTTTAAATCAGATTAAAAAAATCCTAGAGGGTGGCAGTGCCAGTCTTCGTCAATCGTGAAAAGCAGGGCGGCTACTCCTCTGTGGAGAGTGGGCTGGGTGCCTTGGGAGCTCGCAGAAGGCAGAGGCTGACCTTCAAGGGCTCCCCCAGCCCCGGATTCTCAGGCACACTCGGCTGGCACCGTCCTTGACTGCCCTTTCTTAGACGGTGCTCCAGGCATTTGTCATTCAGTTGGTTCACCTGGGACTGTGCCTTCTCAAAGCAGGCCTGAAGGCAGAAAGCATGGCTGTGTGTGTGTGTGTGTCTGTGGGGGGTCCTCTCTGGGGAAATGTGGTGCTGATGAGTCTAGGGACCCCGTGGCTGAGAGCTCTGACAAACCTCCTCCACCCTGTTTGCTGGTGTCCATCCCAGCTCAGAGGAAAGGCACCAAGGACTTCTGCTTTCCCCTTGGTGCTCTTCATCGCGGTGGTAACCACACACCAAATACTGGCTCCCCCCCCCACCCCCCACTGCCACCCCCTGCCCCCAGGCCCACAAATTACACATTATGTCCCCAAATACATAAATTCCAGTTTTGCCATCCACAGCATTTGGGGCTCTGATTTAGCCAGTGAATGTGAAAAAAAAATCACTAAAGCTTCTGCATAACAGTCTGTCCAATGGTATGTTAAAAGCCCAGAGACAAAGAAGGTGAGGCTTACCAGGTTTCCAAGCCCTCATTATGGCTTCTTCCTCATTAGTGAGGTCATTTGGGCTGGAGAGGGGGCTGTGGGGTGAGGGAGGCTGGAGGCTCCATTTCTGGAGATTTGTGTGACTATCTATTTGTTTCAGCTGAATTTGACCCTGAGGTTCCTCCATCCTCCATACCTCCCAGTTCTACAGAGTGAGTTCTACAGGTCTGGGCTTGGAGGCCCTAATTAATCTCTTCCTGCCTAAATCCTGGAGCTCAGCCTCACTGCCTTGGCTCAGAGGACGACCAACAGCCAGCCCATCAGTCCTGCCCCTCCCCTCCCCTCCTCTGCTTCTGTTTCTCTGGACTTCAGGGGCAGGGGCAGGGGCAGGGGCTGCAGAAGACCAGCCCAGAGAACAGGTCCTGAGGTTGTTCCACCCTCTCAGCAGTCCAGGTGGTGTTCTTTGGCATTTCTCTCTGCCTTTCCCCACTCCTGTGCTCACGCATTTACCAAATGCCAGTTGCAACTAAAGGAGGTCGTGAGGGTTTGGTCGGCTGGTGGTGGCGGCGGGGCGCAGCTCAGCCCAGCTGCAATCTGTCTTCTATGCAGTGACCTCCTGGGTGAGGCTGGAAGGCAGTTACTCATGCAGGACGCAGGCAGGGCTAGATTCCTGGCCTTGGGCTTCAGGGAAGAAATCCTGCAATCACTCTGGCTCAGCAGCTGCTGCCCTTCTGAAGAGCTGAGACTCCTGTAGTTTCCAGGGATCAGAGTACGGTCTGACAGCAGAGGCTACCTGTGTTTGGAGATGAGCTGCCTCAAGGTCTCTGCCACTAGGGGCTTGCTGGGAGCCCCTGAGCTAGCTGTCCTGGCCAGAGAGGAGAACTCCTGCCCACGTCCTCTAGGGCTCTCCCTCCTCTTCCCCTCTCTCTCTGCCTCCAGTTTACGTGATTCCGTAGGAAACACCTAGCAAGGGAAGGAGTAATTCTGCCTCTGCCTCTGCCTGCCATGTAGCACAGTTACAGGGGAAGCTGTTTTTTCAGGGTCTGGATGTGTGATGATCCCCAGTGCCAGTCAGTTGGGAACCAACCATGGTGTCAGGGAGCTGCAGCTGGCCCAGACTGAGGCCTCAGCCTAGCTAAGCGAAGCAGCTGAGGGTGGTGGAAAATGCTATTAGCAGGCAGCCTTTGTCCAAGTGAAAAAATATACGGTGACTGAGGACTGAGCTGCAGAAGGTACATTCCAGGGACATCAAAGCTTTGCATACAGACAAAGCGCTTTTCACCTTCCAGACCTTTGGCCAAGTTTAATCCAATGGAATCTAGGATCCTTCAGTTTCATGGACCACAGGCTCCGTTCTGGGCTCACAAACACATGTTCAATTCCCACCCTGGCTAATCATTTTAGCTCTGTGGCCATTCTTGACAGCTAGAAGCCTGCAAGAAGGTGGTCACGGAATCCTTTGTTTCTAAAAGGAAAGGCACAAAAGGAATGGCTCCCTTTTGGGCAGTGCTTTCAGGAAAATCACCATGCTGATTGACATGCTGTGGCTCTGCATTGCGCCTGCAGGTACTAAACATGCACATCCGGGTTACCAAGCCCTGTCACCACTTACCTGGGAGACTGATGCTACACTGTTTGGCTGGGAGAAGGACCATGGCTCAGAGAGTAGCCCTGGGGTCAGATGGCACCCTGGGGGCAGCGGAGCCACGCCCTAAGGGCTCAGGCAGGACTCTTTTCAATGCTAAGGGAGGTAAAGACATCTGAGCTGCTGCTGAGATTCTCTTGCTGATTTGCCCAGGTATGACCTAAGACCGGAGTCACAGACCTGAGGCCCCCCAAAGCTGCATCCTCGCTAGTGTGGGGATGGGAATTCCCCCGCAGTTGCCTCTGGGGGAGAGGGGCACACGGACTGGAGTGGGGTGTGGGTGACGGGGTGTGGGTTCCACCGGTGCATGCATTTGTCAGATTCATTGAACAACACATTTCAGATGTGTTCATTTTGCTACATGTAGTTACCCTTCAAAAGAAAAAAATTAGAAAAAAATCCTAGTTATCATATTTTGCTTTGAAATGCCCCACTTCTTACTTACTCAGTTGCTGTCCCAGTTGCCTTTTAGAGAAAGTCAGCGCTTCCCTCCAGTACAGGGGAAACCTAGGCTCTCCTGTCGGAGGAACTAGAATTCGCAACAGAATGCGTAGGGAACAACGCTTCTAGTCCCCGCTGACTCAGACTGGCCACCTTGTCCCGGTGCACAGGCATGTTCACCCTCGCTAGTGAAAAATGCTGTTTTGCTGAACAGGGCTCCCCGAGTGACCTCAGTGGACAAGAAGTGGGAGGCCCCAGAGATGAGCTGTCCTCCCAAGGAGACTGGAGGTCATCTAGGGGTAGAGGATGCTCAAGTTCGGAAGTGAAGAGTATGCGTAGAATCGCAGTCCTGGGGGAACTTGCTGAGAAGAGCAGTCGGGAGCCTAAGAGCCCAGTGGGAAGGTGAGAGCCCCGACTAGGGTTTGGCAGGAGGGGGAGAAGCCAAGGACCTAACACCCTCAGGTGACTTTCCTGCAGGTTGGTGCCCCCGGTCCCCCTTCTCCACCGAACAAAGCAAAAGAAATGATTTCAAGAGGGAGCATAAGGAATTCTGTGGCATCTCCTTTCTCCACGAGGTTTAAAATGGGGGAAAGAGTGCCACTTGCTTGGGACAGTTTAGAGGTGTGAGAAACTCTGGGGGATAGTAGAAAAATCCAGCCCCTATGGTAGAAAAATACTTAACATAGAATTCTTTCTTTCTTTTTTTTTTAGAATTCTTTCAAAAAACTTTTCAACTCGACCTGTAGTCATCCTCTATGGAATTTTGTGAGGCAAGGTGGGCAGATGAAATGGGAAAACCTGTGCTGGGCCGCGCTGCTGACCCACAGCAGCTGGGCAGAGCAGCACCGGGAGGGGCCTGGTGTTCTCGCTCTTCAGCCCGGAGGGGTAGGAGCCCAGCGGCCAGATCCGCTCTTGGAGTCTGTATTACTCCCGGGTCCTTGCTGAGCTTTCTGATCTCTCTCGGGAGCTAAAGGGCATTTTATTTGGTTTTAAAATATTCTCTTTATTTGACTCTTTAAAAGTAAGATACCACATACATAAAACAACACCCAAATTTAAAAAAAAAATCAAGAAATAGGTGAAAATTAAATTAATAAAAAAGTTCACTGGTTGAAGAATTTATATAATTCATGTATATTTAAGCTTGTTAAAAATAAGAACTACGATTAAAGTAAAAATAATGGATTCTTTGGCAACACTCACCACCTAACGGAAAGCACAGTGTTACAAACAAGCAGGTTTTTCCATTCTGTGAAACCTGCCGGCAGTCTCGTCTTCTGAAAGCAATTCTCACAGAGTGTCGCTGGGGCGGCAGCGGGTCCAGACACCTTACTCTAGCCTGCATTGTCAACTATCACGCTTGTTTTCCTTTAACGTTTTTTTAATTTACAAAAGGTGAGTTGCCAGTCCTCCTGTCTGAACTTTGAAAGGACCAGCCTGTCCCCTGATCTCCCAGGGACCTGCTCTTTGAATTTCGTATCCCTGCCCAGTGGGGTGGCATTGTTATCTCCTGTACCTCCCTTCTCAAGTGCCCTCCGCTTCAACTCTCCCAGACCGCGGTGGCAGGGTGGGGATGGTCTCATTACCAGGGACACAGGTTGGCTACTGAGGCCAGTTACCAAGAGTCCAGTTACCGTTGATTGAGCAGCTATTGCGTGTCAAGCACGCTAGATATGTCACAGGCTCTTGTGCTAATGTCCATACCACGCTCACCACGTAGGTGTTATATTGTCCCCCACTGGACGGATGAGGGCACAGGCTCAAGTAGAGCTTGAGCCACTTGCTCGAGAGCACACAGCTAGTTGGTGGCAGAGCTGAGTGGGTCGGCCTTCATGACTCGAAACCTTCTCCTTTGTTCTTGACCATCACTCTCAGCAAAGGAGGCAGATGGCCCTGACCGGTGTGGTTCAGTGGGTTGGGCAGCATCCCGCAAAATGAAAGCTTGCCTGTTCGACTCCCCATCAGGGCACAGGCCTGGGTTGCAGGGCAGGTCCCCAGGAGAGGGCGTGTGAGAGACAACCAACTGACGTTTCTCTCCCTCTCTTCCACTCTCTTTAAAAATAAATAAATAAAATCTTTTTTAAAAAGGAGGCAGCTGAAAACACTCAGGGACTAAGGAGGCCTCCATGCCCGCCCACACAGCAGTAGTGGCTGTGGGACAGGCTAGGCAGAGCCACCGCTGGTGTTCGGGGCCCTGTGTTGTTGGTGCCAATGCCTCTGGGATCTCCATAGCAACTGTCTCAGGGAGGAGAGAAGCAGGTGCGATGTTTACCTTTCTAAGGAGGGGCAGGCAGAGCTCCTTTACTCCAGTAAGAACCCAGTGCCTAAACTGGGGTGTCCCGGCTCAGCTTAGGGGACCCCTCCCTGGGTGCTGTTCCTGGCCTCTCTGCCTCCTGTCCTACCCATCACTTACAAGGCTCTCTGAGGCTAGCCTCTGCCTGTTAGTTTTGGCGGGCGGGCGGGGGCGGGGGGGTGGGGGGGAACCTTCCTTCATGGCCTCCACAGTGCAGGGACAAATCTGGCACCAGGCGGGCATGCCAGGAGTGACAGAGGCTCAGTAGCTGTGCCCCGCCCTGGTGGCACAGTGCCCAGGTGCAGACACCCTGGCCTCCTTTCCCAGTTTCCCATTCCCGCTTTCCTGCCTTTTTCTTGTTGTGCAGGAGAAATGCCCCCCCTTTTACAACTGGCTCTCTCTTGTCTCCTTCCTCCAGTTCTGACCAGACGAGGCAGGCGCTCTTTCTACACTCAGCTTGCAGGAAGTCCTTGTTGGACTCCGGAGCGGAGTGGAGCTGGGCCATCTGCTCGCTCGCAGGTCCCCTCAGTAGCCTGCCTTCTGGTAGCCCGTGCAAGGCCTGCCTCTTTTTCTCCACCTCCTCTCCAAATGGACTTTGGCATCGCAGCTCTGGTTCACTCCAAATTAGGCAAAGGTCAAAACACTCAAGGAAACAGGGACATGGCTGTGTTGCTATTGGCAACAACTTGATGCTACTTTCTTCCAACTAGGAAGTTCAAGTGACCCCTGGCTACGGCTACAGGGGTGAGTGTCACTGAAGTTCAGTGGACAAGACAGCAGGAGGAATCACTTGCTGGGCAGTGTGTGATTCTCCCGAGGACCCACAGCGACTCTAGACCCACCCTCCTCAGGGCACGTCTCATCTCCTGCAGACACAGTCACTCCAAACAAGCCCATTGGCCGGGGACTTTGGTTAAGCCAGCCACCATGGCAGAGCATTGAAGACACAGGACGTCAACAGGCTGACTGCCACCACCGCCCAGATGCATAATCTTCCATGAAAGTCCATGTCCATTTGGACACGTACACAAAGAGGGCTGGGCCACTTCCCTTTCCTCCCTCCCACCAGGAATGTAGTTTGGCAGCCACTAATCAGACATGTTTTCCAACCTGAGAAAGTGCAGCAGGGGACAGGTCAAGCAGCATTTTTCAAGAGCTCTCTGGATAGAAACCTGGGCTCATGGAATTCCTAGCCACAGGGAACCTTCTTATCTCCCTACAGACCCTTTCTATGTGCCGCTGTGATGCTTTTGGTCCCTGTGGGACAGTGGATGGGTGGCTTGCCAGCCTTGTCCCCTATGGAGGGGCAGGCAGAGTTGCCTGACTCCACTTAGAACTGACTATTCACACTGAGACGACCATGTTTTCCGCAGGACGGGGCTGCGGGCCACGGAGGAAGGGTTATAGATGCTGTGTCAGGAGAGGAAGCTTGAGGCTGCTGCCGTTGGATTTAAAAGCACCTTCAAATGTGGTGGGCATTTCCGGCCTGTTCTGCTAGGGGTCCGGGAGAAGTGAGTTAAAGGATCAATACCTAATGACATTATTTGTGTGTTGTCTCTGGGACAAGGGACTCAGTGTCATTTGCTGGACCCCTCTGCTCCTTGTTTCTTAGGAAGAAAATACTATAGGTGCAAAAACGTGCAGGAAAAATGCAGACACCAAACAATGGGTGCCTCCTGCTGTCCATGGGAGGAGGGTGTGAAAATGGGAGTGGAGGGCGGAGACAAGGCCAGGGACAAACAGATCATCTCTTTGGAATTCTGGAGCACCTTCTGTGCAGAAGGATCCCAAGGAAGGTTAGAGAGTGCGGACGCCGGGGTCACTCACCCACTGCTGGAAGGAAGCCACCTCGGGGGTGAAATGCAGCGGCCATTCTGACTCTGCGCCAGCAGCACTAGGCAATTGTGTTTTTAGGAAGGGAAGTGAAGAATAACTTATCCAGCTGAAACCATGAAGACCTGTGGCTTTAGGGGAGCCCCTGCCCAGACACTCACACAGCCGCGGTGGGCATGCGATTCATGCACGGGGGCCATGCAGGTCTGCAGCGCATGCCACACACATACTGTACACTGAACACAGAGGCGTCTATGTGGCAGGCAGCACGGGCACCCGTGTGTACAGTGGTGCACATGTCCATGTGCACGTTGACACCAGCCGCGTAGGTCAGCGTCTCATGCAAGGTGCAAAAGCAACCGCGTGATTGGCTGTAGCGCTTTAACATCGGGCTCCTAAGGTGCCAATCTTTGACAAACACTGCGACCTTAAAGCATTTACCTTAAGATACATACATAAACACTGAATTCCCCCCAGGGAAAAGCCATTTGTGTCCGTGGAAATGACCTCTCAGCGTCTGTTTCTGTCAATACTACAAGCAGTAGGAGCGTGCACCCCAGGGGTCTGGCTTACTAAGATCTCAGAGTATCCTCTGCCACCTGCTCCTGGCTCCACCAGCAGCCCCACCTGGTAGTGAGTGGTTACAAATAAGAGCCTTTGTCTGTCTGGCAGATGGAGCCAGTGAGGGGCTGGGTGAGGCCGTATTGCTCAGGGTGGCTCCAGGCAGGCAGACAGTGCGAGGAGAAGGTCTCCGGGAAGAGCCTTCTGCCGTGCTGAGCGGTGCCTCCAGAGGATTGGATTTCGTGCTCCTATCATGCGGAGAACTACTCCTGATCTGTGTCTGGAAGCAGGAGGCGTCTTAGGGTCCTGCACCTCAGTGGGGGGGGCACATGCCCAATCCTGACAATGTCCGTCACGTTCACAGTCACTCTCGCCACCTCCTGCCACCACACAGCTATGAGCCCCACAGCGTCCACACCTTCTAGGGGACCCATGGAATCGACCACAGGGCAGAAGCTGGCCTGCTGGGCTCCACAGTCCCTCTGTCCCCAGGGAAAGCAGAGAAACTGGCTCTCTGGGTCAACCTTAAAAATAAGCCAACAGTAATAGCCAGGATTTATTGAACAGGTCATTGAAAGCATCATAGTGATAAACAGATGTGCTTTGCACACATTGTCATGTACGAGATACCCACCTACCCATCCTTAACTATGAAGTAAATATAACGATACCCACCTTGCAGAATATTGTTGTTAATTAAATAAGGTAGTAAGAGCTAAGCATGGGCTGCAGATAATCATAATAACGAAAACAATAATACGAAGACCTATGCTGGAGCACACACGCTGCAAACACGGGGCTAAGCACCTTATGTATTTCCCCACTTAATCATGTGCCCTTAGCTCTCCTTTATAGCAGAGGCAACTGAGTTGCCGAAGTCACCCAGCCACATGGCAGAGCTGGAGTAGAGCCAAAGTTCCTCTCAGGCAGCGCCCAACGTGATGCGGACCCCCACAGCATAAGACGATGAGCCCCGAAGAAATGGAAGCCACTGCTGCCATACCCTCAGTTAATGCCAATGCTACTTGGTGCAGTACACTTCGTCATACCCATCGGGCAAGTGAGTGACTTGCTGCGGCCTTACTCCAATGCCAGGTGGAGAAATAGTTTTCAACTGGGGCTGCCCGTCTAACTCAGCTCGCTGCCCTACACTCTACTGGGCGGGGAAGGGACGCTGCTTGCAGTGGGCAAAGCCAGTAGGTCATCTTCAGTAGGGGATGAGAATGATGTTGGGGGAAAAGGTTGCTGTCATGTTTTCGACAACACATTTAACCCCAGCTGGTTGGTAGTGCTCAGTCATACCCCACATGGCTGGCTACTGACAGATTTAGGGAAGTCTGGGCGGCTCGCGGCAGGCAGCCAAGGTGGCCAATCGGAGCCTCTCTAAATAGACTCCTGCCTGGCCAAGATGCACCTCTCCACCTCACTGTGCATCACCCGTGGGGTCCTGGGTGGGATGGAAAGGAAGGGGACCCTGACAAATTAAACCTGAGTGAAGCAGCTGAAGGGCAGTTTGGGGGCTCTCTGGTGGCCACCACCCCACCTGCACCTCTTCCTGGTGATTAGGAAAGCTGTGATTGAGGGCTTGCAAATGACGGGATCTGCAGCTGTGCCGTTCATTACCAAGGAAACCTCCCTCCAGCACCTCCTCACTGGTTTTGCTGCTGCTTACAAGGTTGGGCTGACTTTTTCATTGGCTGCTCCATCTCCACTTCCCAACCAAATCTGCAGCGATGGAAAGGCCCGGCCCTCAATCCTCGCTTGGTGGCCTGTCTTTTCCCATTAGGCATGGGGGTTCAGGGGCACCATGCTCTTAGTGCCAATGAGAAAGGCCAGGGGAGGGTGAAAGAGGTTCTCCAACGCTGTGAAAAAGTACGGGTGTCCCCTGGATGCCCAAACCTCTCTCCCCTACCTCTTACATCCCGGCACCAGTCGTGCCTGACAGAGTTTTAAAGGAGTGTTTGAGAAAATACAGTAACAATAAACTCTGGGTTTTCTTTAGCTTTAAAAAATGTCTTATTAAAACTTTACTGACTTTACCGGGATCACCATGTTTAATGAGAAGCCTCAAAGTATTTGAAAGCAAAAGATGAGGAGAGGAAAAAAGCCATAAGCTATAATCACCATAATTATACAATCCCATGATGAGTTGAAAGCAGCCCTGGTGAAGCCTGAGAGAGAGGAGAGTGTTTTGAATCGGGCTGATCCTCACAGCTGGAAAGAGTGTGAGTCGAGAGGACTTCCCTTGCCCTGAGTTGGGCTGAAGGTAAGTCCTCAAGGCAGGGCCCAGGAAGACGGGCCCCAGGAGGGCAGTTTCTCCCCCATCTAAGGCCTCTGGGGGCATGTTCTGCTCCCAGCCAGGAGAGATGCAGTGGGTGGCAACTTGCCGACTGAAATCTGCAACTGGCTTTGTCATCTTTTCTGCTTTCAACAAAACACCTTTTCTGGATGGGAATAATGACAGGCCAAGCTTTTCCCAATGCAGAGCCAGGGCGCCCTATGCCCATGGCCACCCCAGTGGGGCTCGGCCTCCCTGTGCCAGCAGGCGCCTCTGTGCTCTGCTCACTGACCTCCCTTTAGGTGTTGGGGGGGGGCAGGGAGGGGGCGGGGGGAGGAGCCCTGCTGTTAGAGCTCAGCTGCTGCAGCAGCAATTGGTTAAAAAAAAAAAAAAAAAAAAAAGCAAAACACAAGAAACCTCCAAAAGGCAAGGATGACATGTGAAGGCAGTAATTCTGCTCCTTGACAGTGTCCCTGGCTTTGAGGGTGTCATCATCCGGCTTTTTCACCCTCGAGGCAGTGTCTAATCTGACTCTTAGATCCCTGTCCTCCCCTCTCAGCAAATTCCCTCCACGTGACCCACCCTTCTTTTCCACGGCTTATTTATAAACCACGGAGTAAAATGCAGTGGGCTCCATTTAACGGATACTGAATGCATCTCAGGATTCCAGTTGGAAGAGATGACGGAATCCAGCACAGAAAACTGCCCTACAATATCCTTGGCCCTTCAGGTCCTGAGTGTTTCCAGGGAGTGCCCCGTTCCTTGAGGTGACATATTCCACCGCTGGGAAGTTGCTGCGGTTAGACCACGCTTCAGTAGAGCGACCCTCCCCATATAGTCTCCACATTTGTTCTAGCTTTGCCTGGAACAATCCAGAAACGTCCACTCACTCTGGAAGACAAACAAGTGTAGCTCCTGAGGGTTATCGAGTCTCCTTAGGAGTTCAACATCTTTACCTATTTCACTCTCAGCTGACGTGGCTCCCAGCCGCCCAGCTATCCCTTCCAAATTTTCTCTAGATTGTTCAAGTTCCTGATAAAATGTGGGGGCTTGGAACCGAGATTCAACATGGTCCAGAACAACCCAGAGAGCAGTGCCACGCCTCTCTGTCTCCTGACCATGCCACATTTGTCACTGCAGCCTAACGTTGCGTTAAAAAAAAAAAAATAGTGACCAGCCTGCTTTTGCTTATATTAAGCTTGTAGTTGACTACAACCCCACGAACTTGAATGACAGTGAAGGATTCAAATGCCATCCTGTAGTTGTGAGACCGAATTTTTTTGACATAAATTTTATCTGGTTTAATTGTATCCAGCTGTTTTTGGCCCATCACCCCACCCAAAGGAAATGCTTTTCAAATACAATTTCATTATCTACCAAGTGAGCAACACCTTTCAGATCTGGGTCTTTGAATAGGATCAGCATGTCTGTCTCTTCGTCCCGGTCATCAAAAAGGATGTTGGACAGGACAGGGCTGTGGCTGGACCCTTGCAGCCGCAACCAGAAATTGCCTTTCCCATTGACATACAGCTGTGGATTTGCCCTCTTACCAGCCATTCAGACACTGTGGATATATTGTTTTACCAATCACGGCAAACATAGAGGGAGCAAAGGTGAGGGGAAGGGGGGCGGAAGTGGACATCGGTTTTGACCTTACTGCTCTAATATCAGCTCACAGATAAGTATTCCCTGGAGCAGGGGATGTAGTTACGATAGGCATCCTTGTGTGGTAAGCTGAAAGGAGGGTGTGGGAAGTTCTTGCCAAATATGACACCAACAAGGCCCGTTCCTGTTTGGGGCTGTGGCGCCATTGCTCAGGACGGAATGATTGGACCGTGACCAGGGGCCATGGAAGAACCACTGCCATTTGGCCCTGCCCCTGCAGAGGTGACCACACACTCCCAATCCTGCCCACCTTCCCATCCATTAAGGAACCGGTGAACAAACACCCAAGGGCCTTCTCTCATGGCCTTCGGTAACATCACTAAACTGAAAATCCCACTGCCCTGAGCTCTTGTCATTGTCCCTTTTGCCACTCTGCCTCAAGGCAAGGTTTGCAGATTACCTACGGAATTTGTACCCTGCCCTCCTTCCAGAAGGCCATGCTTCCCAAATGCGCTTACAACCACATTTGCTGCTTAAAAAGGGGAAGACCCCGAGTGGTTTCCACCAGGAGCTCATTGTGAGGAGGATGCTGTGGCGGTCTCACTTCTCAGCCTTTGAAGTCCTTTGACCTTGAGCTCTCTGACTTCTAACTTTCCAGTCTGGACAGAGGAAGAGCTGGGTCTCTTCTCCCTGACTTTGTCTCTGGCAGCTTTGTCCCCTTCCTAGATTCCTGACTAACGCCTGGTGGTTTCTCTCTCCTGCCCCTTGGGTGGTGCTGCCGCTCCCCAGGCATCATGGAGGTGGCTTCTGTCCTGCCCCCCGAGTGGTCTGCACTTCCCACTGTCCACCCTGCTGAAGGCACCGTGGTCACCTTCACTCTCTGTCTTCTTACTGGACAGATGGGAGCGCAGAGCTGTCAGAAGTCTGACTGGACGAGTGACAAGGAGCGGGCTGAAATCCCACAACCCCATAAGCCACTTCTAAAGTGAGAACTCCTTCTAGAAGGCTGTCTTTCCTGCGTGGGGGATGGGAGGCAGGCTCAGGATGGCAAAGGGCTGCAGGTCACCTCCCGAAATAGACTCCTGCCTGGCACATGCACACGGTTCGCCCGCAGCCTCCGTGCGCAGACTGGCAGGGGATGCGATTTGGATCTGAATCAGTGGCTGTAAGCACACAGCTGTGCCTTTCTGCCTCCGAGGACTGTGGTTTTCACTTGACTGCTCGGCACAGTGGGGCCGGGGAGGCAGGAGAGGGCCTGGGTGGGGGAGGGGAGGCAGGGAGCAGTCCAGCGGAGCCTTGCACACCCCAAGTGTCCCCGTGTGTGAGGGGCTGGGTCATCGCTGTGTTTTTTCTCTAAATGGCACTCCACAGGGAGGGTGCAGTTGATCACTTTTGGCTGACAGGTTGAACCATCAACTGCAACCGCTGGCAGGGGGGTGGGGGGCGTTGGTCCTTTTCCCCAAAAGTGGCAGGTCCTAGGGCTGACTTACTCAAAAGTGACAATCTCTGACCCTTTTTGACAAGTAAAAATCTCACTCCTCCCCAGAGTTTCAGAAGGAAACTCCATCCCCCGCCATGTTGAATCGCTTCATCATTTCATCTTCTCTGTATGCCACCAGCCAAGCTGGTTCGGTCATCTTCCATTTTACAGTTTGTTAATAAAAAATAGACATTTTCATTTCTCAGCTGCGAGACTGTAATATTGAATATGCTTTTTCAAACTTTACTTGGAACCAAGATAGAGAGGGAGGGATAGAGACCAGAGGAGACTTAACCTACCACAGGCTCTTTAACCCCTTTTTGCCCAGTTCTGAGTGAGGACAGTGACACGCTGGCCCAGAGTTCTCCAGGGAACCAGAAAGTGTTCAGGCGGGTGAGCAGCAGCGTGATGTTGAGGTCCCCAAACGCCCACATGTCATTCCTTTCCAAACCCCACACTGGAGCCCACTCCTCTGCCCAGCTGACCTCACCCCCCACCTCCCTACATGCCAGGCTGGTGTCCCTCCCAGAATGGAGGGGACTACAGAAGTGACAAAGTTGCCCTCCTGGGGCCATAAGCATGGGAGGGAGCCCTGAGCGATGCAGGGAGCAGCCTGTGGCTTAGGTAGCCTGAGGTACTCTTAGTTTTGGTGCTTCAACCTCAAATCCTTATCAAAAAAGTTTAAATACACATCCCACACAATTCTCTCCATGGCTTATTTCCTGGCCTCCAGGGCTGGCAGCCACTTCCTGGGCAGGAGGGTAGCTCCTCTCTCATCCTGAGAATGCTTAGCTCAAAAATCTCAGGATTGAGAGAAGAACAGGCCTGTAGATACTTCCAGCTGGAAAAGTCCATGGAGACTATCCAGTCAAAGCCATTGTATGAAAGAGAAAACCAGTGCTCAGAGAGGGCTAGTGATTAGCCTGAGGCCACACAACTAGTAGGTTAAGGCTGGAAGCAGGAGCCACCCTGCCTGGGGCTGCTGAGGAGTTTCAGAGTCCCAGGGGAAGTCCTCGCTGCCCCACGGAGGACGATTTCCATGTTTTCCCTCCCAAATCCTGCCATGGAGTCCACCTCCATCTCCAGGCAGGCTGGGGGTGCACTACCACTGGATCTCAGGTCTCCGATGCGTGAGATGTTGGCAGTCTAGTCCATGACCCAGTGGTCCCAAAGGGGCCCAAGGCCTGTTTGCAATCAAAACCAACCCTGTGTAAAGATTTGTAGCCAATTTTCCCTTGATGAAGGCTGGCAAGTATTTTTTCAGCTGAGGTCGAAGCCCTCAGGAGACTCTGCTGGGTCTAGGTATTTAAGAATTCATTCCACCAGAGTGCAGGGCTGCTCCCCACGACTGGCTGAGGGGGCCTGGAAGCAACCTCCTCTGGGAAGGAGCCGCTAATGCCAGGCTGGCTGAGCACCCTGGGTGTCTGCTCTCTGCCCCACCTGCTGGGAGCAGGGGGTCTTCTTGCAGAGCTACCTGGAAGTGGGGGAGGGGATGAGCTACTGACTTTTTTGGCTCTCAACTAGCTTTTCCTTGGCTTCTAGCTGGGGAGGGAAGAGAGGGAGAGGGAGGGTTGTTAGGGGAGGGGGGGGGTGGGTGACAGCTGGCTTCCTGGTCTCCATCTGATTTTCCTGCCACACTCTTGGCAGGCAGGACAGAAATGCCAGTCGCAGAGATACCACTCAGCCCATGCCCCTGGTCCTTGCTGTTTCAATTCCAAGGAGCACCTTGACAAAGCTCAACTGTGACGTTCTCTTAGGCAGGGAGAAACACACCAGGCCCTGGTCTGAATCTCTGCTCTCCTCTGCGGCCCCTATGGTGCTGGCTCAGGCACCAGTAACCCCATTTCCCATGTTTGGAGCCCCAGGCTACAGCTGATGAGGCTCTTAAGAAGGCAGCTGAGGGTTCAACTGAGTTCCCAGGCAAAGGTGTCCAGGGAGGCTAATGCCAGCATCACTTGGAGTTGCCACTTCTAATTTAAGTGCCATCACTCCATGGAACTGTATGCAAGGAGCAGGGGACTTTCTCTAGCTTCTCCTCCCCAGGCTGGAGTTCTCACTGGATGAGTTTGGCCACCATCCCAAAAGGGACAATCTAATTACTGCTACTGAGTCTTGGCTAAAGGCCCTTTGCTTCCTTTCACCCCCTCCCATGGGTCCCCCTGGTCCCCGTGTCTGAGTCAGCTCCTGGTGAGGCCCTTCTCACTCTGGTAAACCCTGAAGTAATGAGCATGCCTGAGAGGATGGGGGAGAGCGAACCTCGCAGCTCCGGCCACCCTCACACCCTCCTCTGCTAACCGCAAAGTCAGGAAGATGGCAGAGACCGGCAGGCTGGTCGACACTGAACGGTAGGAAGTGGTCTTTAGTTTGAGAACCTTCCTCCTCCCCCAGTCTGTTAGTAATGACTGGGACTTCCCACCAGAGCACCTGAAGAGGAGAAGGCAGGGGATGCAAAGGCAACCAACAGTGATGGGCCAGATGTTTCCTACTGTGGCTTTCATGTTTGTTTGCTTTTTTTATCCTCACCAGAGGACACGTTTTCATTGCTTTTAGAGAGAGAGGGAGAGGAGAAAGGAAAGAAACATTAACGTGGGTTGCCCCCCATATGCGCCTGGACCAGGAATCAGTGCCTGGGCTGGGGATCAAACCCACCACCTAGACATGTGCCCTGACCAGGAATCAAACTCACAACCTTTCAGTTATGGGATGACACTCCAACCAACTGAGCCGCACTGGTCAGAGTTTTGGCTTTCGTGTTTTATAGCCACCAGGAAAGGAAGCTTCTCGGTGGACAGGGCCAGGGAGAGACAGGCTCCATTCAACTGCCTAGAGGCCATGTCTGGGGCCCTCTTTGAGAAGCTGCTATGTGTTATAGCTCTTCCTGAGATTGGGGTTCCTCAGGCCAGGGCCACCAGGTACAGTAGCGTGAGTCATTCATTGTACAAGGGCAGCTGAGGGTCAAGTAGTGGCTGAAATCCAGCCTGTGCTTTGCTTTGCCAGCTGTGCATCCGTGGGGCTGGGCCCGTCAGAGGGAGTCCTGTTTTCTGTTTTTGATAAAGGTGAAATTCGGGCTAGTTGCACCATGCCATGACTTTGGGTTATGTTTGGTTCTGAACATGGGCCTTCTCTGTCAAATAAGCAGGCTTCCTGCAGTCTCGGTGTCTCCAGTCTGCTAAGCCACACAGTGCCTGGCACAGCGTGTCTCCACATATCCGCCTTGTATGTTCAAGTTCTGGGTGACTCGGAGGAAACTTCTGTTGGAAGGAGAAGCTCACACAACGCTGCCTCTTTGGGGTGTCGCGAGGCCCCTTCTGCACCCAAATGAGCATGGCCCTAGCATGTCCATGAACTGCATTAAACAGCTCTCCTGGGTCTCATGTAAAAGGGGGCATCTGTCACCTTCATCAGGTAATCCCTCCATTCATGATACACCTGAGACTTGGAAAGAACAATTTGCTTTCTCCAAATGTTCCTCCTTTACCAAGAAAAGAGAGGACATTGGCATGGAGAAATTTTGGATTCAGATTCAGTCTCAATAAGAAGCAAGCTGACTGAGCGAACCAAACGCCCAAGTCAACATTTCTTGCCATCAATTATTCCTAAATAGCAGCTGGTCTCCCATCCTTTATCCATGAGCTGCCCGGTTTTGCTCCTTCATGTTTCCGTTGTTAGCCCCACGACTGGATGGTCTTTTTTATACATCTTTCCCAGCACCATGAGAATGCTACTGAACTAACCTTTCATTGAGTTTTATAGCTCACAGGATGTAGCAGATGAAATATTCATGTAGAACTTCTTTGACAGAATCAAGCACTTTATGTATATTATATCTAGAAAATGGCTATCAAATTGCAAGGCCTATTGGTTGGTTCCTTAATTCTGTTTGATTAGAACCCTGGGCTGTTGAGACCAGGTTCTTGGGATCCAGCCTCAAATACCCCAAGAGCTGCCATTCTCTATGGCCACGGGCCATTGCCTTGAACTCAGCCGCCTCTTGTGGGGATGTGGTGCCACCCCAAGAGCACAAGGAGCAAAATGGATCAGTGCAAATCCATCTTGTTTCCACCACTGGAACTAAAACATCAGAATACACCACCCACTGGAGTCTTCATAAAAGAAGAGTAGGAAGTTTACTATTTTTTTTGAAGTTTGGGCCTTTTATCATATAGGTGCTAAAAATGTTGGGAGCTTGCGAGATTCTTCTCCTTCAGCTGGTCCTGAGAACATCTCTGTAGATTCTCCCAGTTGCTAACTTCAGATGCTGGGAAGGTGTCTGGTGCTTTCTCATTCCAAACGCTTTGTTAACAGGCCTTGGGGAAGCACTGAACCAACTGGGATGAAGGGACATCAATACATGCTCTTTGCAGAGCTTCCTTGAGGTCATTCTTGCCTTTCCTGACTCCTCATGAGAAGCAGCCTGGAGATGAGTACCCGTCTTCCTCTCTCACACCCTTGGGGGTTCTGCTTTCCCAGTTTGCACCAACAGTCCAAGTTGTCCCACAGCACACTCTGGGCTTGTTAATAAAATCCCTAAACATCCTCCCCTCACACAAGCAGGCCTCAAAAGAGACAGAGAGGAGTGGATTCTGACCACTCTCTATCAGGCCATCAGGAGCCTTGCCTTTGACAACCTGTGGCCTCTTCTTGGGGTGTGAAGCCACGTGGCCATGGAGACAGACAGCGGACCAGCAGGCCATGCATTCTGCCAAGTTATGACTTCTCATGAGGAAAGCTCATAGAGAGAGAAGACCACAGAAGAGAAAAAATGAGCACCCATGTTTTAATTGCCACCCACTATGGGTTTACATCTAGCAAATTCAAAATAATGTTTAAATTCAGTTAAAATGCATGTAGCTATGGTAAGTAAACAACTAGGTTGCTTTCAACCCTGAATTCTTAGATTTTATATTAAAATAAATAAAGATACTAATCACACAGTGGTTAGGTTTTACAAGGGCTTTCCTCTTCAATGGGTGGTGGGTGGGTGGGGGCAGGGGCAGGAGGGCAAGCTGGCATCAGTGGGTTTCTACCTTTAAGAAGAGAAGTGTGGCCAGTTCCATTTGTGGGCTCCCTGCTCCTGGCTGCCGCATTGATTCCCTCTGGTTTAATATTCACAGTGCAGGCTGGGGCCCTGAACTCAGCAGCTTGTTTTCAACAAGTCAGTGAATGAGCGGATTGAATACTTCCTGCGCACAAAGCCCGAGACGGTGTGGAAAGGGGAGACGGGCCTGTGCTGTTCCACAGGCCACAGCACAGAATCTTTGCCGTGCACCATGGGGAAGACCTATTCATTCAGCACTCTCACCTGTCACCATGGGGTCACCTATGTGCCACGGTGCAGGTCTCTACTCCATCTAAACCGACTGTGCACAGGGCCAGGCCACTTCCCTACCGGGACAGTGAACCTGTGGCCTGTTGTGACTTCCTCAAGGCCTAGCTCCTGAGAGCACAGCAACAGCACAGGGACTTGCTTCTCCCTTTACCCAGGGCTACCTGTCGTCCTCTCCCTGTCACACTATGCGAATGAGGCTGACAAGGGCTGTGACTCATGCAGAGGCCACTAACACACTCCAGCTAGACCACATCGCCAAATCCCATGCAGCATGGCCGCCTCCTGCACACACAAAAGCCGCCTACACAGCAGCATCAGCTTGCGACCCGCTCCCATGTGACTGCCAGAGTTCACAGAGGGAAATTTGGAAAATATTTTTTAGATGTGCTATGGTTCTGAGCCAATTTATTTCATGAGACATTTCGATGGCCTTCTCCCTGGGGCACTGCAGAAGATGCACAGACTGCGCAGCCTCCGGACTCAGACCTGAAGGTCAAATTTGAAGCTGGAGGCTGGGCAGTCGCGTATGCACCTTCTGCAGAGGGAGCTGCCCGGTCTTTTGCAAATCCATCCCTAGAAGTGAAGCTGCAGACACTTGCAAAAGAAAAGGGATGTGTTGAGGGGTGAAGCACTGGACTCCCTCCCACCCCGAAGGAAATGACAACAAAGGGGAACTGAGAAAATGAGAAAAACAAAAGAAATGTGAGGGAACAAAACCAGCTGAACTTACCACACTGCGAGTGAACTTTTCTAAGGAAGTTCTACGACCTTGCTCACTTTCTGGCTTTAGGAAAAACAAACAAACAAAAAAGAGGTAGGGAGAAAAATACAGAAAAAAAAAATCTTCAGCTTACACGTGGTTTCCAAACAGCACAGTGGCAGCTAATGAACAAAGAAGCGAAACAGGGCGCAAAAAACAGGAAAAAGAAGCAGCCAGCGCTGTATGATAGGGTCAGTGGGAGAGACAGGAAAAAAGGAGCCCACAGGAAATGATGCTTCCTCCTTGGAACAGTGAGGAGAGGGGTGTGTGCTTCTGGGGGGTGCGGGGACAGGCATTCATCGTCCTCAGCTCTCCGAGCTGCCTGCTCATGGCTTCCCATTGGCACTGCCCGTGGCAGGGGCCCCTAGTGGCTGTGCACGGGGAGCCTCTGGTCCCTGAGACCACAGGCAGCCACCTGGGGACCCCCAGTGGGGACACAGAGCAGATTAACTTTCAGGGCCTGCAGGTGTGTGGGGGATGCTGATGGGAATTCAAGAAGTGGCTGAAGGTTATAACTCTCTCAGATTTTTCTACCCAGATGCTGCTAGAAAGTTTACTAATTTCGGTAACTCGCTAATGGCCCCCAGTGGTTCTCATTCTGCATCCTTAGAGTAAGGAAGGTCTACCCATGTCCTTTTCAAAGGGTCTTGGGCTTCAGAAGGAATGTTCTGGAAAGAAAATGCTCTCTCAGTACCTAGGCAGGTGACCCCTTCCAAGGTGTACTCATGGCAGGCTGCAGGAGGTTTAGGAACCGTCCTGGGAACTCTTAGCTGAGGGGCCCCCAGCTGGGGCAAGAGGAGGCAAAGCCCTTGGGTGCGCCCTAGGGCCAGCTGCTCACTGTTACCACAGGAGGAACAGGTGTGATTGATGTGCAACTGACCCTCTTCCCAAGTTTCCTGCTTCTTCAAGGATTGTGGGGAGAAAATCACACCCCCAATACCTGCTTGTTTGTCCTAGAGCCTTGTCCCAGGGCTCTGAGCCCAAGACTGGGAAATTTGGAGAGAATATACACTCACATGGATACACACATACACACACACACACGGCAAATAATGGAAAATAGGGAGCTAAAGAAGCAGCCAGGTGTCTGTGGGTGAGCAGGATGTGCTGGGAGCAGAGGGGCAGGCAAAGGGTGGCCATCTGTCCGTGGACAGATCAGAGGGAGCCCTCGGCAGTCATGCCCCCTTCCCCTCAGCTGGCTGCCCGAAGACAGGATGTTGCAGAAGGAAACACAACATAAACTACCCAGCACTGCAGAGCCAGGCTCATCTCTCTCATTGCACAAGGGACCAAAGGATCCACACTGGGCCCTGAGCACCACACCAAGTCTCCACTCTGGGGATGGCAGAACTCAGTTTCAACACAGCAGGCAGCCTTGGGGGGCGTGCACTTAGCTTGTGGCAGGCTGGTGCCAGGCCCTGCAGCTAGCATTCTGTGCCTACCATTCTTGTGCCCAAGAGTTGTGGCTCGCAGAGGGGAGCCATCAGCACTGACTCAGTCAAGTTTCTCTGTCTTGCACAGCCCCTCCGAGCTGCCATGGACAATCGCTGTCACTGGTAGTATATTGTCCTGGAGGAGCCGTCAAAACTCAGCTCACTTGCCCCTTGGGAACGTGGCACATCAAAGTGACTAACCTTTTCATTGGAGGTACTAGCACAGAAGGTGAGTCAGGGATGAGGATCAGAAGGCTGTGTCCCCAGACCCATCAGGGGCCTCGCTCAGCAGAAAAGTGAGGCCCATTCATATCCCCTCTCTCAGCAGGAGGTTGTGACTCTCACATACCTCTAGTGACCTGGATATTCATATCACATGGTAACCCTGAAGTCAGAAGTTGCTCTAGGCCTACCTGAAAGTGCTGAATTACAAATCCAGTCCACACCTGGAGGCTCTCAGGGAGAAATGGGGGAAAAAGTAGGTTTTGCCACTGGTTTTGGAAACAACTGCCGGCATCTGCGAGGGCTTTCTGTCACAAGAACGTCCCTTAATTTGGAGGCTGGGAGGATGTTTCTAATGAATTTCATTTGTAACATTTCACAGGGAGGCCACGAGTTCCTTCCTTGTTCAAGTGACCTCTGATGGCCCCATTGGAACCTATGAGGTTTTCTATCCTCTTATGGGAGGACCTGGGGGCACAGGTATGTCAGCCCCGCCACCCTGAGCTGGGCTGCCTTTCCTCTTAGTGCTCAAACCCACAGGGAGACAGCATGGCCTCTGGCTTCTGCATGTGTAGACAGGCCCAGGTTGGTCAGACGACTAGAGCCTCCAAATTTCCCCAAATTGGGGTCAGTTCAGAGTCTTGAGCCACAAGAAATAAGAAACACTTACTTTGACGTTCTCCTGTGAGATTTGGGCTGGAGATACCAAAAGTCTCCACAACCTTCCTTGAAAAAATGGGCATCAAAGACATTTATGGGAGTATCAGCTCCCTCCATCGGAGCTCCTCCACCTCCATCCTCTTGCAAGAGAACTGGTAAGAGGCCAAGACTCACATTTTCCATCAAAGTAATGACACCTGATGAAAGGGGGTACAGGCAACCAAGAAAGCTGCGTTTCTGACCATCTGGGTACCCCAGAAGTCCTTTACCGCTTTTCAGACTACCAGGGATGTCCTCAGGGCTCCCTAAGGGTAGGAGAGCAGACTGTAAATGCTCATTGAGACTCTGGAGTTACGTGGTACCAACCAGATATGCAGACAGGGTCCTGGCACACAAGGTAGACAGTACACAGAGAGAGAAGGCTGCATGGCTGAGAGGCAGCCCAACAGAGAGCATGTTGATGGACAGTCACATGCTTGGGGCCTGGGGATGGAAGGCTGAGCGGGGAGAAGAAAGGATGAAGATGCTTATGTTCCTTGAGTGGCATGGCATGGAAGTCATGGAATTTGGTGCAAGGAGAGACACACTTAACCACATGTGGGCCTCAGATCAGAGCTGAAAAGTGCAGAGGGTTTGCAGGCATACTGGAATCATGGACCATCTCCCCTGCCTGTCCTTTCCCAGCCCCCATGCCCCTCCCAGCTGTTCCCTCCTCCCAGGAACCCAGCTGAGTTCACCCCTGCTTTAGTCACCCCTCACCATCTGCATGCTGAGGGTCCCTGGGCCCCACAATCCAGGTGCCAAGGGCTAGTAGAGGAGGGGGAAGGAGCTGGGATGTGGTGACTTAATTGAAAGAGAACATGAACACTGTGGAGTGGGTGAGGGAGAGGGAGTGGGTGTCAAGGACAGAACAATCCCAGTGATGACTTCAGGAGCCCAGTGGCCCCCTGGACACCTACAAGGTTTTCTATCCAGTGAGGGGGCTGCCCCAATCCTTGCGTCCTCCTCATCTCTGAGCTGGTCAGGGAGAGACAGTCTACGGGGTGAAGGCTGGACTTTGTAGTGAGGGGCTTTGTCTAGTTTCCTCAGGGACTCACTGGTGGCCCTGGCAGCCCAGTACTCCTGACTGAGCCACTGGGGCCTTAGTGTTTGGTCACACTCCCTGCTGTGGGCGGAACGCGCAGATGGAGGTAATGAGCATGTGGAGAGAGGATGCCACACCAAGGACCTTGGGGTGGTGACCATCCTAACTGTCTTCCATTGGAGTGGGAGCAGATGGAGGAGGGAAAGGAGAAAAGAGAAAGTAAATAAACCCAAGGGAGGATATTCTTATTTCACACCAGCAGCAAGCAGCAGGCGAGGATCGACAGTGCTAAGAAAGGCAAGCCTGCCCTTCCCAAAGATACCTTCTTCTTGGCCAGCAGCAAGTCCTGGTAAGCATTCGACCGGAGGAAGCGGGCATAGCTGTCACTCTTCATCAGCTTGTAGATGTGCTCCTGGGGAGGGAGGAGGCAGAGGACACAAGAAGGAATGGTCAGCTGATTCTAAAAGAGAATTACCACCCAACCAGCCACTGTTTTAGGAAAGAAACAAACAGACCGAGGTATGCTTGTGTGTACCTAGGGAAACTTGCACCATATTTTTGTTTTGTTTAGTCCCACTCAGAAACACCAAACAAAACATATCTTATCTCTTAGAATAAAAGATCTTTGAGGATCATGTCCTTGGTGCCAAGTTAGGGAGCAGTATTGCTTCATAACTAAACCACAGGCAGAGCAATAAGAAGGGACAAACTATTGGTGCACCCAACCACTTGAGTGAATCTTAGGGAGTTACAATGAGTGAAAACGCCCCAGAAGGCTACATACTGCATGAGTCCGTTGATGTCACATTCTCCAAATGACAATTTATAGAAACTGACAACAGATTAGTGGTTGCCAGAGGTTAGGGATGGGAGAATAAGGAGAGGGGAGGGAGGTGTGGTTAAAAGAAAATGGGAAGGATTCTTGTGGTGGTGGAAGAGCTCGGTATATGGACACATCTTACACATGTGATCGAGTTGTACATAACCTAATACACGCACATTGTACACGAGTACAAGCAAAAGTGGGAAATCTGGTAGAGCCAGTGGGTGTGGTGGCAATGTCCCTGTCATGGCCATGCCGTCGTGCTGTAGCCCTGCAGGAGTTACTGCTCGGGACGACTGGACAAATGGTCTATCTCTGCATTCTTTCTTTCAGCTGCATGTGAGTCGAGCAGCACCTTAGAATAAAAAGTTTAATAAAACAAAAACGCCACGTGCAATGATACAATTGGGTCAGTTGTTATGTCAAGGCCACCATCTCATCCTGGAAGGGTGCCCTGGGAACCAGAGCATGGGGCACACGGGCAGATGTGGCTCCTGAGGCTTATGTTCCTGAGGCTCCCATCCAGGAGGGCAGATGCTGTGGCATGCCGCCTTCCCTTCTCCTGCGCTCCTGGAGCTATTTACATTCTGGCCTGGGCAACAAATTTCACCCGTGACTTCCAGCTAATCCCTATTGCCTCCTGGTCCTTTCTGAAAAGATCTGTCCTCACGAAGGGCAGAGAAAGCCTGGTTCATTAAAAGAGGGAGTCTGTCCACTGAAAAAGGGTTACTTATCAGTTGAAATGGAATACAGCTCAGCTGCACAGGGAAGCCTGGCTGTTCCAAGAGAGGACCTGTGAGGAGGGAGGTGGGATTGGTAGGCAGAGGCTGGCCTGGTAAGCAAGTGTCTTCCCTGATGTCCACACATAGTTCATCCTCTGAAGTTCAATAAGAGCCCCAGTGCCCGGGAGAATGGAGAGCTGGTCAGTGAGGAAACAGTGCTCAGCTGAGCACTGGACTGGTCATGAAGGACCTCTTCCTTGGGTACTCTTCCTGGTGGGGGGTGGGGGGTAAGGTACATTTTAGAGATACCTGGCCAGACTGCTGGCGCATCTCAGGGAAGCTGGGGCATGACAAAGGCTTACCAAGACCCTTTCCCTCCCCACCACAGAAGAAAGTGAAAGCAGAAAGCAAGAAACCCCTGAGCCACATGTGAATCTCTCTCCGCCCATCTTCGGTTGGACCATAAGCAGGCCTACTTTGGCATCAGCTTCATTCTTCCTCATATTCACACGAGCAGGGTGCAACCCTACTAATGGGAATGAGCTCACTGCAAGGAGCCAAGCAAAATTAAATAGTGGCTTGGATCGGAGCCTACTTTGATAGTCCAGATGTGTTCTGATTTAATACATTTAGTGAGAACATGCCTCACCAAGTGTTTCTCTGCAAATTTCAGACAAAAATCCAACCCACTCTCGTTTTAAGTTCCTCAAGGGAACAATATGTTTTTATCTCATATATGCATAGCATCCAACCCAGGGTCAATTATTAGTGGAACTCACATTGTTTCTTGGTTCACTGAAATGTTTGTTTGAATCTAAGGTTCAGCAAGTTTGCAGGCTCGATACTTGTTTTGGTTTACGACCGGATCGATTCCTGCTCTCTGTAGGGAAGGGGAGTGGGGGTCACACTCAGCTCCCAAGAAGTTCAGGGAGACCATCTCTCTTGGCCCATCCCTAATGGTCTCAGAGCCCAGACTGAGGGCCATCATGGTCTTTGTTTGCATTTTTTGTCTCTTTAAATGGTCCTAATGTTTAAATCTTAGGCGAAAATGTTAACCCAGAGTAAAAATGACTCACTGTCTCCTTATTCTCGCCTCAGGCATCACTTCTGTCTGGCCAACACAGCCAGGTGGCTCCTGGGTCATCTGGAGAGGCCTGCCAGTCATGCCCAGACCTTCTCCACACCCCTGTCTGAGGCCACAGGGCCCTGCTCCTTGTTCTGACTCCTCAGAGGAATCTAAATTCCCAGGTGTATCTCACAAAATACCCCATTACCCCCAAAGCAGTAAGGAAGCTTCTCCTAGCCCAACCTTGCTGGCCTTGGCAAAGAATTCCACCCCCAATCCAGTTAATTCTTCCAGCTTCATCATGGGCAGGAAAAGCCTAGCTCATTAAAAGAAAGAATGTATCAATTAAAAAAGAGCAGGATAAAGCAGATGCCTACACATTTAATCACAAAAATATTCAGCAATTATTTATTGAGTGTCTAGTAGGTGCCAGACACGGTGTCAGGCATTGATTACAACCTGAAAAGACAGACGAGGTCCCTGCTGCTGTAAAGCTTAGATTCTAGTAGGCACGACTGATGCGCAAAGGTCATTGACTGCTGCTGTCCAAGTCGTCTCAGACCCTAGCTGCTATTTAATTGTGTTTGACTCCTTGCAGTGGGCCCATTCCCATTAGCAGGGGTGCACACTGCTTGTGTAAACATGGGGCATATTTGAGCTAAAGGCCACAAAGAAGTATAAGTAGAGAGTGTTGTGAATGGGTGTAAATGGGATGACCTATGCTGCCAGAGGTGGGGAATTCTTGTCTATCAACCAGAAGGGTCCTAATCAAGGTAGGAAGATCTTAGCAGATGGACATGGAAATTGAGGGTGGGACGGTGCAGTCTTGCTGCTGTATAGTTTGGTCAACCAGAGCAAAAAGGGCGATCCACGGGCAGGGAGGAGGAAGCAGCAGACAGTGGCGGTCTACTCCCCCGGAGGGGCAGTGATGGGGGCCAGAGGAGCAGTTTGGGCACCACTGCTGTCCTCCCCAGGCCACACGGCCAACTGCAAAGCCAGAACCAAGATGGCAGTGATGTGGGAAGAAAGTAGAGAGAACATGACCTGTTGAAGGTGGGTTGCATGAGGTGACCATACTCTGCCAGCCCTGTTGCTAGCCCTTGGCCATCACCAGGACAGTCTCAAATGACCCTATGAGGGAACAACCAACCAAAGCAACAATAGCAGATGCAGGGCATGGTCTGAGAAAGACAGAATCCAGAAACCTCTGCAGATCTCCTGTGCCCCCTGCAGGGCAGTGACTCCAGGCCCCCCTGGTCTGGGCCTTCCTTTCCCACAGTCTACAGACCCTAGACTCCTCCACCCTCCTCTCCTCCCCCAAGCAAAGAAATGGAGCCTTTGATGTACCCAGTTATGGAACTCTGTTCCTTCCTCCTCGCCAGCTTTGTCTTGGAAACACAAAGACAGTAAAAGGGGTGGGTGAATGGAGCTCTGAGGTTTTTCTGGGAATGAGAATTAAGATAGGACCCAGGGTCTTTGGCCAGTTCCCAAATGCAATGAGTTTATCACTGCCAGGGACAGCAAGTGTACAAAGCTCTTGGCAGTGACCTCTATTGATTTATGGGGGGTTCTGGTTTGTTTCCCCTGCTCTGCAGACAACCAGTCTTAAAGGGAAATGTATACTCAGAATCTGCAAAGAGCAAGAGAGCCACTGGTAAACCAGCTGGCTGCCCCCAAGAGAATTCCTGAGGGGTTAGAGGAAAAGGAGTTTGCTCTTTGCTTTTTTAAAAAAAATCTTGTTTCTTTTCTTGTCTTTCTTTTTTCCTGGTTGTATCTTTCTCCCTCCCTTCTTTGCTCCCTCTCCCTTTCCCCCTCTTTCTCCCTCTCTCTTCCTGAAAAAGAGATGATTGAGTTGGCTATGAACAAGCGGCACTACCAGGGCCCACATCTGTGGTCCTGACACAGGGGGAGGCACCGGCTCCAGGGTGCGGATAGTTCTCCACAGGTTGAGAAATGGACACTCCAGGGCTCTAAGTCCGGTAGGACCCTCCTAACCACATTTCTCAGGGGGGAGTCTCTTCTGCCCCCTCATTTCCCTCCTTGGGTCTGGCCCTGGGACAGGGAGCTTGGATTATCTGGGCCGCTAAGTGGAAGCAAACACAACTGGAATTGGTAAAGCCCACGACACACGTGGGAGCTGGGGAGAGTGAGCGGTGCGAGCTGTCTCAGAACCACCACCTGGCACAAGCCGATGTTTTGCTGGGACAGTACTCATTTGGAAATCTCCTTTATTTTTAGATAAAACACAGTGACCCTCACAAGCCTTGGGAAGGTAATCAGACAAATGCCTGTGGCCTTGGGCCCCACGCTTGCTGGAGCAGCTGAACTACTTAAGAACGTCCTTATGTCTCCTCTTTGCTGCAGGTTCCTAAAGCACCTAGGATCTCATTCCCCGGCTTTAGACTGTCCTCCAGGGGTGGAGACCTCTCAGCTGGAGCACTGCATGGCTGCTAAGAGTCCTTCTTGTGATTACAAGTGTCCTTTTTTCCTTTTTTGCAGGTGTGTGTGCCTCATCTCTGCCCTCCATCCCCAAGCTTCCTGGAACAACATGCAGACTTTGGAAACTTTCGGCTCCTGTGTTGTTCCTTGTAGGAAGATGAGGCTGTGGGGCAGAGTGGGGTGTTGCTGTGTGGGGTAGTGGAAGGGGAGTTGGGCTGGTGGCCCAAAGCTTGGATTCAGGTCCTGACTCCACCCTTTTCCAGCCCTGTCACACAAATTCAACGAGGAAATACAAGTGCAAGTATAACAGAAACTATATTTGCATGAGGTAGTTATCATCACCAGCCTTCATGGTGTGGCTGTCCTTGCCAGAGATGGCATGGGGATGAGACCACAGTCGGAAGACTCCTGGGGGAGGAGGGAATGGGAGCAGAGTCCAGCTATATTATTTCAGTCGCTGTTGTCGTTTGCTCTGAATCGGTGCTTAGGTTTAAACAAACCATTTTACAGATGAGGACAGGAAAACTCTAAAGGGTTAAGTGACTTGCTCAAGGGCAGAGCTAGAATGTGAACCCTGAACTGTATGACCCCAAAGCTCACACTCCCCTTGCACTGTGGTGCTCTTCACTGCCCTTGGGCTGGAGTTTCAAGGGCAGTTAGTGTTGCAGAGCCGAGACAAAGTCCTCACAGTGTGGTCAGCAGAAACGTTAAGAGCCCCCCCTCGGGTCCTAATCTGAGTCATCCTAGTAGATGCAGCCACTGCTCACCATTCACTACCCCATTGTTAGTGATGGCAACGGACAGGTCACCCAGGGTGACACAGGCTCTGGTTTCTCACCTCCGGACCGTGTACAACTTGTCTTTCATACCAGAAGGCAGGCCCCAACCTGGCAAAGCTCTGAGGGCTCCCTGCGGCCCTTGGGAAGTCATAAGCTGCAAGTCTGTATCAAAGAACTTTACCTAGAAGATCCCTGAGTCTCACCTTTCAAGAGACTCTTGAATACCTTCCCCCAGAGGTCTTCAGACCTCAAGCATGGTGAGCTGAAGCCTAAGGAAAATGAACATTTTTTCAACATGGGTCCTGCAGGAGGACTGAGGGTGGAGCTGCACAGCGGTCAAGACTTGGCGTGGATCTTGAGTCAGTGTCTACTTAATAAACACAGAAGAGGCAATAGAAGAGAAACCACGAACATGTGGACACCCACTTGAGTCTAAGATAGTAGCTGCTTGTCCTCACAGATGCAGCTTTGGATGATAATCCTAGGATTATGTGGATCTTAAATGAGAAGCCCCCATTTGGATTTTTTGGTCCTTCTAAGCAGGACACAGGGGCCCATTTCCATGTGTTCTAGTCGCAAGAGTAAATGAGCATTTGCCTCTGACCAAAGGGCACGGTAGACTGATGCTCTGCAACCTCTGTCCCTATTAGATAAGAGAGGCTTCAAAGACAGCTTTGCACATTGCCTCTTACCTACCCAGATACCAGGGGTGTCAACTTCGATGTTTTTCGTTTCCTTTTCAAGGTCACGGGGCTGGGTGCGAGAAACACTACGCTCGGAAGGCTCGACAAGGACACTGTGGAATTCAGCTCTCTGGTGCCTTCTCTCCAGGAACTACCAGTTTGTGTGCTAATAAACAGAACCCGACCACAAACAACTGATTTGTTCTTTTCAAAATGCATCCCTCCCTCTGCGGTTCCTCTCCCCTAAATAAAACCACCCACAGGGTGAAATGAGTAACTTCTGGAGCAGGCAGAGCCAGGGCACTCCTCATTAAAATATGTTTGGCATGGGAAGTCTGCCAGGAAATGCCCTCCAATGAAGGATTAATATCAGGAAACTTGGTGCAGTCTTGTGATACCAGCACACAATGCCACCACCTCCACCACTGGGGCAAAGATGAACAGCTGTCACCAGGCTAGAAGACCTCGACTTCTGGGTAAATGAGCGTGAACACAAACACGTGCTCCACTGGGCTCTGGTGTTTAAACAATGCAAATGTGAGAAGCCTTGCCTTCCTTAATCAAGTTGTTTTTAAATATCTAAGTTTAGGTGATAATAAAACCAGTGGACTAATGGTTTCTTGTCTGCTCCAGGTGGGTATAGGGGGTGTATTTTCAGCTCTTGTGCTATGCTGACCTCATTTTGGCCTTGAGGTTGCTTTTTTGATCATTCTACACATACATGATGGCCACGCAGAGTTTTAGTAACTTAGACTGAGGTCTGCTTAAGGGCAGGGGCCCTCCTATGTATCTGTGTGTTCTCAGAGTCTAGAACATCTGGACCTTACGGTTATTCCAAATTTTGCTGAACTGGCACATTGTAGAAATTTAATTTAAGCAGCATTTATTGATCACCTGTATATGCTCCCTAAGGTTGTTTGGCAAGATTTTTCAAAGTGAAAAGCCAAGGGACAAATCGCCCCTACCCCCTCTTAATGATAGGTAGAGCCAAGAATCATTTTGAGCTGAGCTATCAAGGAAATATATTTTAAAAGCCTAGCCATGTGCAGAGCATTACTTTAGTGTTGTAGGGGCTTATAAAAGGAAAAGAAGACCAAATGCCTACTCCCATCAAAGAACTTTTCTATCTAGAGGCACTAGAGGCTCAGGTACTGCAGAGACAGGGCGGGGCGGGGGGGTGAGGCAACTCAGCATCTACTATGGGTCAGGAAAATAGTGGGGCTTGGTTAGCTAAGGAGCCTATGTGAGAACCTTCAGGGAACAAAGCCAATGGGCTGGATTGGTCCACCCTATTCAACTGTCAATCATTTTGATGAACAGATTTCCAATCCAATCCAATCCAATCCAATCCAATCTCAATGAAGTGTTTTCTTAGGCCTGTTTTGTTTTGTTTGTAAAGAATGATGTGCTCTTAGACAAGCTCTGCCTAGTGGCAAAAAGCCATGGGGCCTTCTATTTCCTTTGCAATTTCCCTCAGTATAGAATTTCATAGCCCACAGGTCAAGGTCTCCCAACTTGAATGGGAGAATGGATGTTCATGAAATGGATAGAGGGGAGAGAGATGAGTTGAATGGACCCAGTGATACAGTCCTTGCAACATCCTTGGATACTCAGACTTTTAAAATTGAAGTGAGGTGGCCACGGCGCCAGCCAGCTTCTCCCTCTGCAGCTGGTGGAGCCTCAGGAAAGAGGTGACTGCCCTACGAGGAAGCCCTAGGTTCCCAGTGCTTCCTGTGGTTTCAGTCTGTCCTCCAAAACCCACCAGCAACGCTGACCACCACCTGCCCCAGGATTCGGCTGTCTTTTGGCTCCAGCTCACTCTGCCCACCACCATCTGACTCCAAAGTCTTCAAAGCTTTCCTACTGTCTTCAGGGTGAAAAGTGCATATTCCTAGGATGATGACACTCCAGGCCCCACAAATTTGGTTCCTATATACTTTTCTGCATTTCCCTCCCCCTCCACCCTCTACCAAGAACTTTCAAGAGCAGGTGTCTTCTTGGGAGAATTTTTTTGACCTAGCTAGGAATTATGAGATCTCAGGGAAGACTAAAGCCATTCAGTTCCGTGAGTACACATGCACACATATCTAGCACTTTTACTTATTCAAAGAATTTTCAGGGCTATTAGCTCATCTGATTTCTCAAAAATCCTTAGAGGTGGTGAAGAGAAGACACCACCCCCATTTCGCAGATGAGTAAACTAAGGTACAAAGGTGAAGATCTTTCCCTGAGACCACATAGCAAGGGGGTGGCAATGCAGGTTGTCTGATGCCCCACGGTTGAGAATAGAGATTTCAATCAATGGCATAAAGAACTGCGTGCTTTAAAAAATCACGGCCCATTTTTCTTTTTTTCTCCCCTCACAAGACTAAATCTGTGAAATTGGAACAACACAGCACACAGCTGAGGGCTCTGGTCACAGTCCACAGACCTTTATGGAAGATCTGGTCTTGGCCCAAATTTTCAGAAAAGCCAAATGGATCAGCAAAGCACAAGTGCAAATGCTGGGCTCATGCTGACAGCGGAGCTTGTGTGATATTTCCACAGGAAGCAAACACAGGCAATTAACTTCGCTGTAACAATGCACGCGGTCAAATAAAGCAAATCCTCAGGCACAGCCTGAATCCCAACCCCAGTCCCCATTTCAAATGAGTCCATAAATCTGTCTGGGCCTTCCTCTGGCTACTGACCCCTAATAATAGGGCACATGCTCACACTTCCGTCAGCATTCTGACCACTGCACAGGGCCTCTGAGACCCAATGGGATCAGCTGAGGAAGCCACCTAGAACTCCTGATCCAAGGTGTGGTAGGGCCTTACGTGTTACCATGCCCATTTTGCAGATGGGCAAACTGAGAAGAGCAAGCTGGAAGGACTTAAATGTATACTCCTAGACAAAGTGTATGGCAGAAACACCACCCAAGCCTGCTCCTCGGCTCTGGGCCCTTCTCTGGGGACCAGAGTTCTCCAGCTCCCAGCATAACAGCCAAGCCCTCGACACCAACCATCCAGGGGCAGTGTGATCAGAACAGCAGACCCTTGGCCAGTAAGTGGGGACATCTGGGGGCAAGTCCTGGCTGTTCAGGGGCTGCTAAGGATTTTTAACCTCCTTTCATTATCTGGAAACTTCTGAATCACAGCTGTGAAGCTGGTGCAGGTGGCAATGCTGGCGAGGAAGGGGAAGGCAGAGAGGGTATTGTGGGACTGTCTGGCGTGTCCTAGGTCCACTCTGTACCTCTCAGCCCTTTGCAGGTTGGTATGTTGCTGTCACCACGCTAGGACGAAGTCTCCTGTAATCTACTCTCCCCTGTAAACTGAAGACCCCCACTCCCAACCCTTTATCTTTGATCTTTCCGGATTTCTCAAAGCAATTCAACGATTTTCACACACAGGGGTCTTCATCTGTGGCTTGATGCTCACAGCCAGTCCGGCGGCCATTTGTTAAGTCCCATGACCTAAGGACGATTTTTACAAGCTTAAATGGCCAAAAAGAATCAAAAGAAGAAGAATATTTGATGAAAAATTATATAAAATTGAACTGTGTCCATAAATCAAGTTTTTTTTGGGGGATACAGCCACACCCACTCTTTTGTATTATTTACATTGTTATGTTGTCACAGTGCAGCTGTTTTTATAAGGCAGAATGGAGGAGAAGTAATGACATAGGCCTTATCACCCACAAAGGCTAAATTTATACTACCTGGCCCTTTACAGAGAAAGTTTTGTCTTTAACCAACACCCCTGGTTTAGTGTAAAAGGCAGGTTACAGAATCACCCTATTTGCATAATCACCCTGCATACTGAAATTGAGAAAGAAAATACACTAAAATGGGGGTTATCTCTGGGAGCTAAGGTTACATGCAATTATTTGATTTTTTTCACCAAACATGTTTAGCATAAGAATATAAAAATATTAACATTAGGAAAATGAAATAGTAAATATTTGTCCTAGTCTCCAGTGGGTCAGATATTTTTAGTTGTTGACATGGTTCACTTCGCCTAAACCCCTTTCTACCCCTCTGCATAGGTATCTCTGTTCTATAGATGAGGAAAGGAAGACTCAGAGAGGTAAGTAACTTGCCCAGGGTCATACCACTAGTTAGAAGCACTTTGTACATTTATGGTGGGAACACACAAACAGAAGGGAACAGGCTGAAAACAGAAATTGGTTTAGGAAGAGCATTTTGTTTGCATTCACAGGAGACTAATTTTAACAGAGGACGAGGAACTTAGAGATGCTCAGGGTATCCTCAAGAATAAGGTATGATGGATGTATTTGGAAGCACCTGAGAAATGGCAGAGCACTATACCAATGAAGGCTGTTATTCAGAAACTTGTCAGGGCACAATCTGCCAACTTCCCAAGATTCCCCATCAAATCCTTCTTGAATTAGAAACAGTATAAATGTCAAGAAGAGAGGATTCATCAAACTATGGTCATCCCACACAATGGAAGCTATGGAGCAATTAAGGAACCAGGCAAGAATCATATTGCTGCTGCTGGTGTTGGCAGTATGATCTTGAGACTGCTCTGTGGAAATGCAGGATAAAGCTAATGAGCTTGTATAAGGTACTAGTGCTACCATCCACAGCATCCTTGAGAACTGGGATTCTCTGCATAGAGAAAGGGGACACAGATGTGAGAAAGGAGAGATTAAAAAAAAAATCCTCTGGAGTTTTCAATTTGAATAGAAAGTAACAGCCTGAATGCAGGGTGTATTTTCACCACAACCAGCAACCATGTATTTCCCAGCCCCGTCCACTGAAGAGGCCCAGAAGTGAGGACCAACTCAGAAACAATGAGCATCCCCAAGTGCCCAGATTATGGTCTCTAAAAACCATTTTCCTCTAAGGGAAACCAAGAATCCTTGGAGGAATGACCGATTCCAGGTCTGAGGCAGGGCCTGGAATCTCTTCTTCCTTGTTACTAGGATGACATCAGACTTTAGGGTCACATGAGAAGGAGCCAACTGGCCAGAGACGGTGCAATTCAACTATCAATAAATACAATAAATAAGATGGGTTAAAGCACATCAACTATGGTTAAATCTACGAGTTTAAAAAGATACTAAAAACACAACAGAAAGTCCTAATTTGCCACCATTGGACAATGATAGTGAACCACTTATTATTTTGAAAACTGGCAAATAAAGGGAAAGAATCAAACATTTATCCTATTTTTCCTATATCACTAGGTAACCAAATGATAGAGGTATTTGATTATTTATATTTCAGCTAATAAAAGAAGAACGATAGGATTAGCACACCACCATTTTATAACTCTGAATTAACTAGTGGATATAAGCAATAAATACCAGCAGCTGCTAATACCACAAGAAAGAGAGACCACTAGGCATTGTGATGCCCTCACAAAAGAGCACAATCCAATCTCAGAGGTAGTGTTGGCCATGAAAATCAAGTGTAAATATGATTAAATATCTAAATCAAATTCCTAATTTATAAGAAATACAGATGGAAGAAGAACATGTCAAAGAGCACCACAGGGCTACAGTCAGGCAAATCCAGACTGGGGGAATCCCCACAGCACAAAGAGTCCAGTTTCTGCATCAAATACATTGCAAGGTGGCAGGGGGAGGCGGAGGGGATGTGAAAGAAACCTGTAGATTAAGAAGCGTGTATAAGACATGTCAATCTACTGGCATGTGTGGCCCTTATTTGAATTCTGACTTTAAGTAAGGGTTAAACACAGGCATTTATGGAACTATTAGAAATTCCAACACTTGCCTGACTTCTGATGATATTAAGAGATTATTGCTAATTTGTTAAGATACGATCATGGTATTATGGTAACGCAATGAAAGGGTCAGTTTCTTTTTAAGATATATACCTAAGTATTTACAGATAAAATTATATAATGCCTCGGTTTATATATCTGAAAAAAAAATATATAAAATCTGGTGGACTTCCGGCCAAGATGGAGGCATAAGTAGACACACTGTGTCTCCTTGTACAACCAAAAAAGGGACAACAATTTAAAAACAAAACACAACCAGAACTGACAGAAAATCAAACTGTATGGAAGTTCGAGAACCAAGGAGTTAAAGAAGAAACATTCACCCAGATTGGTAGGAGTGGAGGAGACGGGTAGCTGGGGCGGAGGGGACTTGCGGCAAGGTAGTGGTTGGCGGACCCAGAGAGGTGGCGGGCTGTGGAGCAGGACAGGCCAGGCTGGAGCTGGCAGTGAGGCAGCAGCTGGTGGCCCCGGTGACAGACCTCGCAACCCAGGGCTCCAGCGTGGGGAAATAAAGCCTCAAACCACTGACTGAAAACACCTGTGGGGGTTGAGGCGGCAGTGGGAGAAACTCCCAGCCTCATGGGAAAGTTCGTTGGAGAGACCCACAGGGGCCTAGAGCATGCACAAGCCCAACCACCCAGGAATCAGCACCAGAAGGGTCCACTTTGCTTGTGGGTAGCGGGGTAAGTGACTGAAAACCGGCAGAGAGCAGAGCAAGCGCCATTGCTCCCTTTTGGACCCCTCCCTCACACACAGCATCGCAATGCAGAACACCTAAGGCTCTGCCCCTTTACGTAACAGGCACACCAAGATTAAAAAAAAAAAAAAAAGGCCCAAATGAAAGAACAGATCAAAGCTCCAGAAAAAATACAACTAAGCAGAGAACAGATAGCCAACCTATCAGATGCACAGTTCAAAACACTGGTAATCAGGAAGCTCACAGAATTGGTTGAATTTGGTCACAAATTAGATAAAAAATGAAGGCTATGCTAAGAGAAACAAAGGAAAATGTACAGGGAAACCAATAGTGATGGGAAGGAAACTGGAACTCAAATCAATGGTGTGGACCAGAAGGAAGAAAGAAACATCCAACCAGAAAAGAATTGAAGAAACAAGAATTTGGAAAAATGAGGAGAGGCTTAGGAACCTCCAGGACATCTTGAAACATTCCAACATCCGAATTATGGGGGTACCAGAAGGAGAAGAGGAAGAGCAAAAAATTGAAAACTTATTTGAACAAATAATGAAGGAGAACTTCCCTAATCTGGCAAAGGAAATAGACTTCCAGGAAGTCCAGGAAGCTCAGAGAGTCCCAAAGAAGCTGGACCAAAGGAGGAACACACCAAGGCACATCATAATTACATTACCTAAGATGAAACAGAAGGAGAGAATCTTAGAAGCAGCAAGAGAAAAGGACACAGTTACCTACAAAGGAGTTCCCATAAGACTGTCAGCTGATTTTTCAAAAGAGACCTTACAGGCAGGAAGGGGCTGGAAAGAAATATTCCAAGTCATGAAAGGCAAGGACCTACATCCAAGATTGCTATATCCATCAAAGCTTTCATTTAGAATGGAAGGGCAGATAAAGTGCTTCTCAGATAAGGTCAAGTTAGAGGAGTTCATCATCACCAAGCCCTTATTAAATGAAATGTTAAAGGGAGTTATCTAAGAAAAAGAAGATAAAAAATAGGAACAGTAAAAATGACAGCAAACTCACAGTTATTAACAACACCTAAAACAAAAACAAAAGTAAACTAAGCAAACAACTAGAACAGGAACAGAACCACAGAAATGGAGATCACATGGAGGGGTATCAACAGGGGAGTGGGAGGGGGAGAGAGGGGGGAAAGGTATAGAGAATAAGTAGCATAAATGGTAGATAGAAAATAGACAGGGGGAGGGTAAGAATAGTGTAGGAAATGTAGAAGCCAAAGAACTTATAAGTATGACCCATGGACATGAACTATAGGGGGGGAATGTGGGAGGGAGGGGGTGTGCAGGGTGAAGTGGAGTGAAGGGAGGGAAATGGGACAAATGTAATAGTATAATCAATAAAATATATTTTAAAAAATCTGGGTTTTTATATATATTTAAATCTGGGTTAAGCATAGATATATTTAAATCTGCTTAACCCAGTGGTAGGTGAAAAAGCAAGGGGAGCACAGAGAGAAAGATCGGTGTTGTAGTGATGATTGCTGAGGCTGGGAGAGAGTCCATGAAGACTTGTTGCTCTGCTCTTTCCATTTTCCAACATTTACACATTTCATAACACAACATTAAAATAAATCCTTCCCAATGTCATGCTCGGAGAGCGAACACCAGGTTTAGCACATCATAGTTCTGACCAGGATCCCTTTCCTAACGTCTCAGGAATACTGAAGAGTTGAGCCTTGTGCTTTAGGCCATTCGCCTACAGAGCTTCTCCACACCCCTCCTTTAGGACACGGGCTCAGGAGCATATTCATGTACACATACCAAAAACCATCAGCCAAAAAAGATTTCTCATGACAAATATTTGGCTTTGATGCTGAAAATGGCGTGAGGGGCTGGTGATTTCGTGCAAGACACTGAACTCCACAGAGCTTTAAAATCTTCCTTATACAGGCATTCGGTGGAGTTTATGACCAGGGTGGAAGGAAAGATAGTTAGAGTGTTGAGGTGGGTGGGTGTGTCCATCCTGAAGTTCTAAACAAATGACAAGGCCAATCTGGATAACGAGGGACACTGGTTGTGTTTTCATGCCATTATTTGCATTGGTGCCTCTGAGTTTCCTAAATTAGTTAATACATTAGTCCCCTTGCCTGTATCCACGGGGGGTGGGGAGGCGTACCTTCCAAGCCCCCCCTAGTGGATGTCTGCAACCACATAAATAACAAACCCTAGTCAACTTCTTCAGCTCTGCTGGAAATACAACAGCAGCTCCTTCATCCCCAGACACGGCCTCTCCAGTAATTATTCTATTTCTCAGCCCAAACCTATTGCTGAATTTGTGTGAGCATCCCTGACCTGCAGCAAATGGCTTGGTGTCACTCATTTCAGGGGATCCCTTTCTGAAGTCTGTACAGACTTGTGCTCTCTGGTGCAACACGTTGCCATCAATTGGGACATATTTTCTGCTCATGCTCCACCCACAAATGTGATGCCTTTTCCTTCTTAACGAAGCACTCATCACGCACTGTGGCTGTAACTTTTGCAGCTTGAGGTGCGATGGCAAAATGAGCGTGAATTTCTTTTTCCTTCTCTGCAATTTCACGGATGGAAGATTCATTCTTACTGTAGATCTTAGCAACCTCAGCACACTATGTTTTTTCTTCCCTTGTTAAGCGGAGAACTTTTACCCTTTTCCTTAAAGAAGTCACCTTGTGGCTTCTCTTTGGCATAGCTGAATTGCCAACATCACAACTCTTGCACTTTGGGGCCATTATTAAGTAAAATAAGGGTGGCTTGAACAAAAGCACTGTGATACCATGACAGACTATCTGATAACTGAGGACAGTTACTAAGTGACTAATGAACAGGGAGTGTCTATTACATGGATACACTGAACAAAGGGATGAATCATGTCCTAGGTTGGGGAGGGGGGCGGGGTGGCATGAGATTTCATCATGCTTCTTAGGACAGTGCACAGTTTAAAACTTAGGAATTGTTGCCTTGCTGGTGTGGCTCGTGGGTTGGGCATTGTACTGCAAACAGAAAGATCACCAGTTCAAGTCCCAGTCAGGACACATGCCTGGGTTGCGGGCCAGGTCCCCAGAGGGGGATGTACGAGAGGCAACATCTCTTTCTTCCTCCTTTCCCCCTCTCTAAAAATAAATAAATCAAATCTTTCTTAAAAAGCTTATGAACTGTTTATTTCTGAAGTTTCCCATTGAATATTTTCACATTGCAGCTACCGAGGGTAACTGACACTGTGGAAAGTGGACCTGAAGACAAGGGGGACCACTGTATGTGGTTGCCATTTGGGGAGCCCCTTGATATTCCAGGCCTTGTGCAATGTGATAAGATGCAACAGAGAATGACAAAAGCCCCCGCCCTCAAGGAGATGACAGCCTAGTGGGGGGAAATAACAAGGAAATGGGCAATTTCGCCAATGGAGGAAGTGCCTCAAAGGGGAGAGCGCCAGGGTTTAAGGAAGCCCACAGGAGGGATCCCTAACTCTGTGGCATGATTAGGGCGCAGATGCCAGGGAGGCTGGCGAGAGAAACAGAAGCCACATAATCCACCCTACACTGCAAGTGAGAGCCGGGAGGTGCCATTTCAAACATTAAGCATCAGATCGGTTTCTTACTTCCTCGTCTCTAAACTTGATTTCCTCCTACCATCCTACAGCCAGGGACAGGGCTTCAGGTTTTGCTCTGATCTCCTCAGCTCTCTTGATTTCTCTCACCTGCAGGGTCTGGTAGAGAACTTGAGCACTTTGCCCCCCATGGACATTACAGGAGTCCCCCCTTCTCTGCGGTTTTACTTTCCATGGTTTTGTTACCTGTGGTCAACCGTGGCGCAAAAAATGTTAAATGGGAAATTCCAGAAATAAACAGCTCAGAAGTGTTACAGTGTCACTGTCCTGAGCGGCAGGATGAGATCTTGCTCTGTCTCTCTCCGTGCCCCCTGGGGTGTGAGTCATCCCTTTGTCCATCATCTCCACGCGGTAGACGCTCCCTGCCTGGGAGTCACTCAGTAGCCGTGTGGGTTACCAGATTGGCTGTCCTGGCATTGCGGTGCTTGCCTGCGTTCAAGTCGCCCTTATTGTACCTAATCATGGCCCTAAAGTGGAAGAGTGGTGATGCTGGCGATTTGGACATGCCAAAGCGAAGCTGCAAAGTGCTTCCTCTAAATGGAGGGGTGAAAATTCTCGCCTTAAAAGCAAAGAAAAAAGGTTGCTGTGCTGAGGTTGCTAAGATCTTTAGTAAGAATGATTCTTCTATCATGAAATTGTGAAGAAGAAAACAGAAATTCATGCTTGTTTGGCTGTTGCACCTCAAGCTGTGAAAGGTACGGCCACAGAGCGTGGTAAGTGCTTGGTTAAGATGGAAAAGGCATTCAATCTGTGGGTGGAGCACCAACAGAGGATGTGTGCCAGACTATGGCAACGTGCTGAGCCAATGCAAAGACTTCTGCAAGGAACCCTCTATTGTTCAGGTGACACTAAGCCATTTGCTGCAAGTAAGGGACGGTCACACAGATTCAGTAATAGATTGGACTGAAAAAAATAAAACTTGCTGGAGAGAGAGAGAGCGAGAGCGAGCGATCACACATAAGCACACATTCACATAATTTTTAGTATAGTATATTGTTATAATGTCCTGTTTTATTATTAGTTATTGTTGTTGAGCTCTTATTGTGTCTCATTTATAAATTGAACTGTATCACAGGTATGTGTGATTAGGAAAAGACACAGTATATATAGGATCTGTTACTATCTGCGGTTTCAGACACCCCCTGGGGGTCTTGTGGATAAGGGGGACTACTGTAGTTGGAAACCACTGCAGATGCAGTGTAGGGTGGTGCTTATGAGGGTGGGCTTCACGGTTAGATGTGGACTTGACCCATGGCCCTGTCAGCTCTACACCCACTTTGATGATGTTGTGTTACGGATTCTACTACCGACTTACTGCGGGACTTCGGAGTTTGTAAAACACTGAGATTTTCCTGGAAAAAGATAATGCTTATATCTGTACTTTTCTATGTAATAACGTAACTTGTCTAGGAAAACACTACTGGAATTTCATTGTGTGAATGGTTTCCACTGATGCCCTTACAAATAATAAAACCTGGAATTCTAACTATACACAAGGCCTTGAACTTGTGTTAAAGGGTGGGGTGGTGGAGTGGACAAATGACCACCTTCTGACAGAATCATTAGAGTAGTTAAGCGAACCTGGGCGTCTTCGAATGTGTATCTCCCTCCATCTTTGACGTTTTGACTGGTTATCTCGTAGCTGTGAGAATCCAGGTTGATCGCACTTGGGGCCCCTGGAGACAGGAACTCCTGCCAGATTTCTTCCACCCTCTTGGCCACGTCCTGTAGGGGTTGTTTCTTGAGATCTTGGACAGCCAACCAGAACCTGAGTGGAAGTAGAAAGACAGTCAGTTTCAGGGGACTTAGCATGTGGACTCTGCTAGACATGGTCCCAGAACTGGCCTCCCACGAGACCCATTCTGCTGCATCCGCCAGTCTTCCCTGCTGCCTCTACTCAGGTAACAGACTGTAGGGACTGCCGAAAACACGACGGGCGCTCCGCTCTTGTGGAGAACCGACAAGTAGTCATGCACAACAGAAGATCATTACGCTTCTGGTTACAAGAAGAGATCTCTCTCTCTCTACTTGAAAGTCTCTCGGCCACAGCACTATTGCCATTTGGGCTGGATAAGTGTTTACTGTGGGGCTGCCCTGTGCATTGCAGGATGTTTAGCAGCAACCTGGGCTTCTACCCACCAGACGCCAGTGGCAACCCCTCTCCAAGTAGTGACAACCCACAATGTTTCCAGACATGACCACATGTTCCCTGGGAGGTAAGATCAGCCCTGGCTGAGGACCACTGCTGTGCAGAGATGTCACGGCGCAGACAGAAGTGAGTTCCTTTGTCATATCTGGTTGGGATCAGTGTGAGGCATCAAAATGAAAGATCACGGACACAGGGAGAATCTTGAAATCACAAAGAACGTCTGAGCTGGAAGGACCTAGCTATTCCTGTTACAGATGAGTTGATTCCCAACACCAGTGTCCAGCGTGGTGTTTGCATGTGGTTGGCACTCAAGAAATGGCTGTGGATCGAGGATGAGCTCATCCGCAATAAAGCTCAAGGGGCATCCACGGGGAACCTCTGCCAAAAGATTCTCCAGAAGCGCTGGAGAGAAAACCCTCCTGTTCACATCCATTTCTGCCCGTCATAAATCCCTCCGTGTCAGCATGGCCGCAGCCTTTGGGGGAGCTGGGTGGGAGCTTTCTCCTGCTGGAGCAGCAGCAACCAGAGCCAAAGCTCAGACAACAGCTCTTCAGGTCCCGAGGACAGCTTCCAATGCAGCGTGGGGAGGGCTTTCCGCAGGGCCCAGGTGTGGGCGGTGCACTTTGTGCCCGTGAACAGGACAGGCCAGTTTCCCCATCAATGAGACATGTGGACAGGTCCCCCCCGCCCCCCCCATGGGATTCCCACAGCCACAAGATTCACACATAATCAAGTCAACAAAAGGGCAGGGACGAGAAAACCTGAAACACAACATGGTGGAAAGTGCTTTCAATCTGTCATTGAATTTCACCCAAAGTAAGATGTACTTGTTTTTTAAAAGGTTAAGCGTGTTTTTCTGTTGTTGTTCAGAGACCTGTCTGTGAAGCCAAGTGTGTGGCCCAAAGGCACCACTTAGTGGGCAACTGAGGTAATGCAGCTCCATTTCCACAGGGGCAGAAGACAGGTGCGTGCGTGTGTGCGTGCTTGTCTACCTGTGCGCACCGTGGGCTCCAACTCTCCCCCTGGTGTGCCATTTGGGATTCTAATAACCTCCTTGAAGAAACCATCATGGTTCCCTTGGTGACTTTGAAGAGCATGAGTTTTTAAGGCAGAGGAGACTTAATAACTTCACTGAGCTGAGAGAGATGAGGAAGCCCAGTTTTGTCCCCATCCTGGCTATGCCGCTGTCTTGGGATTGTATCTTTCCAGGCATCCTGTAAAATGGATGCAGAGTGGAGGGAGAGATATGCGATGTGCATTTGAAGAACTTCCCATCCAGGTGTAAGTCTGAAATGCTGTCAGGCCCCGTGAAACAGTGGGCATGCGGTGGAGGAGGAGGAGGAGGAAGAGGAGAGGAGGAAGCAGAGGAAGAAGAGGAAGGGAAGGGGAGAGGGGAAAGAGAGGGATGACATTCCCTGACAATAGTTTTCTCTCTCTGCACGCACAGAGGCCCTCTCAGCCTTCTGTGTGCCTTGGACATGACCTGTGTCGTCCCTCTCAGGTGACTGCAAAAGTGCTGTCATGGCAGCATTCTGACACCCACACGTGTTTACCATCACGGCTTTGAAGAAGCTCTGAGTCAATTTGAGATTCAGAGCAGGCTTTGGTTTGCCTTTGCCGCCGGTGAGCCCACGGGCCGAGCTGGGGCTCTGAGCCTGGCCGCCCGGCCACCTGGTCACACCCTCCCCGAAAGAGGCCCAGAAGCTCGCCTCCACACATTTACCAATGGCTGGGAGGCCCACAGGGGCTTGTGCAGCTTCCGTCCTTATCAAAAGCCTGCAGGTATCCCTGCTCCGGGAGGACGCCAGCAGGGGGGAGGCTGCTGGCGGCAGCAAACCCAGCCATCCTGCACTAAGCCTCTGTGGCGGGCAGCAGAAGGGCTGCTGGGACTGGCAGTCCGCACGGGCTCCCTCGTATCAGGGAGACCACCTGTCCTGCCTGGCCTGAGTCATCAGAGCACAGGCAGGCGGCCCGTGTGCCAGCATGTGACCGGTGTCCATGGCTCAGGAATGTAGGCCGGACAGCGGGTGTTGGGGGAGGGAGCCTGGGCTCTACACCGCTGGGCTGAGCAGCGGTGGGCTGGACGTGCTGGCTCCCTCAGGTTCGCGGTGCTGAGGGGCAGTGGGCGGCTCTCCTCATGGCTGGCTGGAACAAGGGAAAGTATTCTCAAGCCTGCCAGGAGGTCTGGGCAGCCCCTCCATCATTAGCTTACACAGCTTTTCATAAACTAGGATTTTCATGGGTTAGAAAAAGCCAGCTTTTAGTTTGTTTGCAGAGAAACAGCAAACTCCATGCAAAAGGAAGGCTTTCTGTGCCCTCTGCTGGCCAACAGAGACTCAGGAACAAGGGATCCAACTTAGGCTCTGGTTGGGCACATTCATGAGGCCACAAGCACCACACCATGGAAGCTGAGTTATGGGCTGTGGCTGAAATGCCACAGATTGTCACGGTGTTACGTGAGGCACCTTTGTCCCAATTAATCATGTGTTTGGTTAGTGGTGAATCCCACCAGGCCTGGTGAACCTTTCGAGGTCTTTCCAGGACTTTTGCAGCCACAGTCAGAGAGGGGTGGCTCTCCACGCAAACCTGGCAACTCCCCTGAGCTGTGTTTAATTGCTTCTCCCCTCAGCCGACGCTCTGTGGAACCAGGATAATCAATCTGCAGGTTAGAAGAACAACCCTGTTCCCTCTGGAGGCGGTACAGCTCATAAAAAATGTACGGGGGATGCTCATAGCTGTGGGTCTTGATTTTTAACTCGTGCCCTGCTGTGTGGCAGAGGCTGTTGAGCTGGGGAGGACAAAGATCTGTGCAGGAGAGATGGACAAGGGCAAAGGTGGCAGAGGCTCCTGTCATCATTCTGGGAAAACGTGCAGAGAAGGGAGGAGAGCGACATCAGGTAACCCACTGGAAGTCCCCGCTTCAGGACCAGGAGGCCCCCACGTTGGGGAGGAGAGGCCACCTGCCTTCCAAAGGCCCCAAGCACACAGCTATCTCCAGGGGGTCACTCGGTCCAAACAGACCCTGGGCTCAGCTCCGGGTGCTACGGACAGTGTGCTGTCACATGCTGTGCCATCTGCAGCAAAATGCGCTGGCCATCCCGCTGCGGGCCCTGGAAATGATGCCTCTCCCCTGGCTCATAGGCTCACTCCCCAAGAAGTGACCAAAGGGGACTTCAACTTACATTGTATTACCACAGACATCTTTCCTTAAAGGAGCCTGGGTGACCCTTTGCTGTTGTGACAGCAATTCTTGTGTCTCTTTGGAGCACCTCCATTCTGCATTCTGAAGCTCTGGTATAAATTCAACCAGTTGGCCACTCGGCTGGCACTCCAGGTGCGGTGCAAAGGTATAATGATCTTAGTTCCCTTTCATTGGAGAGATGCAAGGGAGCACAGGGAGACCGACGTGCGGAGGCCCTTTGCCCTGCGTCCAGCTGAGTTCCGGTCAGTCTTTCTCTTTTCCTGCTATGCTCCAGTGCCAGTTGCCTGGGATCTTCACCAAGCCTGGGGAGAAGACATGACCCCAGCATGGCCAACACCATGGATGGGCAGGATCCCTGAGCCGTGCCACACTGCACAGCTCCAGGGTCCCCCATGCATGAGGACCACAGTGGAGGTACACCTGGGCGAGGGGCAAAAACGTAGTCAGCTCTGAGTCCTCAGGCCCAGGGTCACAACAGGCACTAAGCCAATATCTGCAGCTGAAGGAATGAATACCACGGGAAGGGGAAGGGCCTGCCTGGTTACGAGTGACTGAAGGGTCCTGAAGCCGTGTGATCTAACACTGAGCTTCGTGCTCACGTATCCAGTTATGCTGAATGTCACCCCAGGGGAATTCAGACCTCCAGAGAGGCCTTTAGAAGCTCTTGGGCTGTCCTGTACATCTCTGGCCATTCTATATTTTCTTGATCCTCTCTTCCAACGTGGATCAGGGGGGACCCTCCTTAAGTCTGGATGTAGGCATTCACATGTAGACTGGTCAGCGGCACACTCACTCACAGGTGCTCAGGCACACTCTTTCACCCCAGATTGAGGGTGGCCCTCCTGGCACAGGAGGAAGTTGCTGGCAGAGGCCCAGAGGTGATGGCAGGCTCAGGCGCTGAACACCTGCGTACACTCTGGCTGTAAATGTAACGCCCATTGTAGAAGACTGGTCTGAGCCGTCGTGTGGGCGTGGCTACACTCAGAGTGGGCAAAGCAGTGCTGAGCCAGGAGGATCTGTGAGGCTCACGGGGAGCAAGCTGGGCTTGGGCCCTGGGGCTGAAGTGGCTACGCAGAGAGGCTGCCTGATGTCTCATGCTGGCCACAGAGGGCACGGCTTCCCAAGCAGGACCCACATCCAGCCCAGCCTGCGACGCTGGTCTGAGCACCACCCTGCTGAAGTTAAGCCTTCCGTCACAAACACCTGATTAGGAACGGAAGCAAAGGTCTGAGCTGCGTTTAGCCTAACGCCTCAGCACAAGGAAAGAGCTCTGGTGCCATGACCTGAGACCCGGCACTCAGCCTTATCTGGTTTGCAGTAGGCACTCGGCTTCCCAGAAGGGCATCAAGACATCAGTTAACTGGCATCCACACGTCTTCCCCGGACTTCGTGGCCCAATCATCCAGCTCAGAACACGCCCTCTCCCTTTTTCATCTATGGGTACCCTGCATGTGCTTCTACTCTTACACTCCTCCCTCCCTTGTAAGAACACTTCTAAGATGATTCTTAGAGTTTTTACTTGTTTAGATTCATGTGACGATTTAATAGTTTCTTGTGGTCCTTTTTCTTCAAGGACCTACAAGGTGGCTGCAGGCGAAGATCACGCATTTCGACTTCCTTGCATCCCTCGGCAAACCCTCGTGGGGTTGGTGTGGCGCAGGTGTGAATAAATATCACTTGACTGATGTGAGGGATGGATATGGCTTCTCCCTCCGAATAAATAACAAGGACTTCGCACATTAACACTGGAGTGGACAGTTTCTTACCCACGGTGTATGTTCTGACTTATAAAAGTTCAAAATGTTTTAAAAAGTTCATAAAGCCACTCTTTGAAAAAAATACCATTGGAAAATGGGAGTTAACCTGCATATAAAAGAAAATGTGGTACCAAGAAAAAAGCCAGAGATTTCCAACTTCCCTACCGAGAAGTCACCAGTTGGCTCAGATCACCCCTGAAGGGTCTTTTAAGTTACATATCCCATAGGTCTCTGCTTCTACACCGAGTACAACGAAAACCCAAGTAAACCACAAGTTTCCAGTTTTTCATAACCACGGGCCCTTTCCCTGTTAATGCCCCCCCTTTCCTTCCTCTCTCAATGGACCTCATGTTTTGAGAGCTTTATTTTTTCTACCGGACAGTAATTATTAATACACGAATACATTTTCCCTTATCTGATGAGTCGTAGACCAATAGACACAGTCAGATGTTTCGCTGGCATCTGGCGACCAGAATAATCACCATGAGAGCTGACAGAATTCTCCCCCAAAGCAAAGCACATTTTCATTAGCTTTTACAGTTACGTCTTCCGTTACTGAGTGGTGTTTATTCTTGCTTTTGGAAATTCTGAAACGAGGCCACACACCCCGTTTTCTTCTGGTTGGCCTGTTAAATATTCAGGACCCCGGACTTGGAAGTTCTCAAGGAGAAGGTGTCTGGGTTGTCTTTCGGGCTGAAGCCTCCTGGCTCCATGGTTTTAGTTAAAGGGCGGAGTCACCAAATCCATTTGACTATTTACTTGCTATTAGAGACATGCATCCAGTAACTTGAAGAAATGTCGTCGGGACTTAAAGAACAGTAAATGCTGGTGTTGGTGCGTGCTAGTATGGTGATCGCAAAGCTGCACATAAAGTTTGTTCGTCTGCATTTCCGCCTTTGCCAGAGTAGCTGGAATTCGAGTTTCAACACTACACTTGACTGAAATGGGGAGGCAGAAAGAGAGGCTGGTCACGCACATTCCCCACACACGCCCTGCGCACAGCTCAGACGTCTGAGAGATTTACCTGAGGTTTTCGGAGCTGAATTCGGACTCCAGGAATCGTAAGAACTGCTCCCGCCCGACCTGGTCCTTCAGCATCTCGTCAAACGAGAAGCCCCATCTCTTCACTCGCTGCTGGCTGGGCTCTTTGCTTTTGTCGGGAGGGGGGAGGGACGACAAAGGTTTAAAAAAGGATCAATAGCAGGCACGAACCTGTGTCACATTCTCTCTAGCAAGTCAAATCTATTTTGCTGCCACACGCCAAAGGGCAATTTCACAAATTTAAGTGATAAAGTCCATAAAACCTGTACAGACTCTACATGCAGACTTCGGTACACCAGCATCAGCCAATGGTAGAAAGTCTCTTTAAGGAAGACATTTAGGTTAGCGTCACCAGCAGCCATGCCCAGTGGCTCCTGTCTGTCACAAATACAACCACCACCCTGATTCGGCTTCCCTGGACCATTCTGGTCAGGTATAGGACCAACACTGGACTCTGTCACTTTTTACTTCTTTTTTTTTGTTATAACTGACAATGCCTTGTGAATCCAACCTTTCATCAGAGATGTCGTCCTCGCCTCGCACCCCTTCCTCAATCCACAGGGGAGAATCAGGGTCCTGTTTGGACCCAAGTGTCCTGCCACTGGTGGGAAGGGAAACAACTCATCATGCTAAAACCTACCTGCGTGTTTGGAAGCAGGATGTCGTGTTCGTTGATTGGTTGAACTACTACCTGCACGGCGTTTATGAGATTCTAGGCATTTTACATCTGTTAGCTCATGGAGTCCTCACAACTATTCTGTCAAACAGGTACTAGCACTATCCCCACGGGACAGATAGGGAAGCTGAGGCCTGTGATAATTTGCCCAAGGACACTCTAGAAAGTGAGAGTCAAGACTCAAGTCCGGGTGCTGTGACTCTGAGTGCAGCTCCTGCCTGGAACTCTGCTGTGCAACGTCATATCCACTCGGTCCTCCGCAGACCAGCGTGGGGGGTGGGGAGGGGTCTTGGTGGTCTTATTCTTTTGGTGTTGGAAGATGCAAATGTTTCCTTCAGCTTCTGTCTTTCCATTTACACTTCACTTGCTGTACTTATTCCCCCAACCCTTCAAGCAGCAATAGGGCCCTAGCTCCCAAGTCACACGCTGTAACCCCCCACACAGGGAGAGGCCTGTGGGTCTGCATGGGGAACGTCAGACCCTGTCTCAGACAGGGGGAATCAGCATGCATGGTTTAATAAGATCCTGGGTGAGTTCAGTGCACATTAAATTCTAGGGGGCATTGGTATAGCAATACTTATTTTTCCTCTTTTTAAAAATTGACACATAGGTTTTATTATTTCTAACAGACATTAAGTATATGAAATCATTTCCTTGTGTTAGGGAGTTGACATAGTCTCAATATTTATCATAGAAAATTACACTTAGTAAAGGAGAACAAAAGCACGTGTGTTGAAAGGTTTGGAAAAACAAGTAGCTCTAGACCAGTGCAGCCCCACAGAACTTTCTGTGATGATGGGAATGGTCTTTGTCTGTGACCTCCCCTATGGGAGCCACTAGCCACATGGAGCTCTTGGGAACTTGAAAATGTGGGTAGTGTGACCAGGAATCTGAATATTTAATTTTAAAGAATTAAAGTTTAAATTTAAGTCCCACACGTGGCTAGTGGCTACTCTATTGGGAAGCACAGCTGTGGAGATATGTGATGCGAGGCCAGCCCGTCTGTGTCTGCACCATTAGATGCAACCAGCAGCAGCAGGATCTTCCAAGTCTGAGTTACGTGCTTGGGTTTGGGAAGCGCTCGTGCACCACTCTCATCTCCAGCTTAGCCCAGGGGAGTTCCAGTAGAAGAATAAGTCCACCAGGTGAACCAATGGGGAACCATGAAAAATCTCTTCCAAAGCGCCAAGCTGGGCTTTCTACTATGAACCAGGATGACGGGTCCTGGGTTCTCTCAAACTCAAGTCACAGAACCAATCCCACTTGATAGAGTTGCAGGAGACAAGACATCTGGTTTATAAAGAAATCCCCCTAGGATTGAGGCTAGCAGCAAATGTAAGCCCCAGAGAACTATGGGATATCATCTCTTTCTGCCAGGGTCATTGCTGTCACCTGGGATGGGCTCAGCCACCTGCTCTTTGCCAGCCAAGGTGGCAGGGCTCTGCGGGGATGGTGCTGGTGGCAGCTGCACCCAGATCAAAGGCTCTGCCTGGACACCAGGTATGGAGAGTCTCTCAATGTTTGTCGTGATTGCCTCTTGGACACACACCCGCCACCAGTGCCACTACTTCCTGGTACCCAAGCTAAGAGTCCTCATTCACTCCTCCAGGTTCATCGGGGGTGGCAGAGGTGGCAGAAGGGCCAGAATTTGGGGAGTGGGCCAGAAAGCTTGGGTTGTCATGCTCGATGGAGAATCAGAGGCCTAGGACAGAGGTCGGGACACCCAGGAAGCTGCAAGGACAGCAGCCTTCAGCAGAAACAAGGAGGTCTAGAGAGACAGGATGCCCTGGCGTGGTGGTTTCCTTGGGTTACTTCAACAAAGTACCAACAAACTGGGTGGCTTAAAATAGGAGAAAATTATTCTTTCACAGCTCTGGAGGCTAGAAGTCTGAAGTCCAGGTGCTGACAGGGCCACCTCTCTCTGAAAGCCCCCGGGGAGAATCTGTTCCATAGCTTTCTATTAGTTTCTGGTGTTACCAACAATACCTAGCACTCCTTGGCTTGCAGGTACATCACTCCAGTCTGTGTCTCCATTGTCACATGGCGTTCTTCCTGTGTGTCTGTGTCTCTGTTTTCTCCTCGTACAAAGACACCAGTCACACTGGACTAGGAGCCTGCCCTACTCCAGTACGGCCTTGTCTTAACTGATTGCATCTGCAACAGCTCTATTTTCCAAAAAATCCTATTCTGAGGTTCTGGGGTGGACATGAGTTTTTGGGTGGCACTATTCAACCCAGAACACGTGGGTTCCCTCAAATATCCATTATTCACAGTAAATCCTCTTTTTATACCTAGAGGCCCCACCTCTGCTCCTTTATCTTTCTAGTACATTTGGCCATTGGAACCTATTCTGTTAAAAGGTTCTTGGGTAAAACTTCTCTATATGTGTGTCATCTGCATTACTTGAGTATTTCCAAACATCATCCCCTTTAAGGTTCAAGATCAGATTTGAACATGTTGCTACTATTGAATGGTCTCTGTGGTTATAAAATGATTCGGAAAATTAAAATCCCTCCAGACATTCATCCCCAGGTGACTAGCACAGTAAATTTTCCCTGGCCCAGCTCAGACAAATACTCCCTGGAACTCAGAGCTCCTTTTATTTCCATCCGTTGTGCAGAAATGCTTCCTTATGACATGTTCTTATTATAGTTTTATGTCATCATTTAGCGTTTTAAGGGTTTATGTGATTGTCTCTCCAGCTGTCGTGTGAGCTCTTCATGGGCAGAGACCATGTCTCCTGTGCCTTTGTACTCACCATAGTGCTTTTCACACAGCACGTTCAACAGGAAGAGGAAATCAGTAAGGAGTGTGCACAGTGACGTGGGTGATGTGTCTTTCTCCTGACAGCGTTTTCTAACTGCTAGCTGGATGTCTTTTCCTAACTCTTGTTTGTCCTCCATGCCCACTGATCTCCCCAAATTCCTGACTCCCACTGGGCAGCTCAAACCAACACACAGCAAATGCTCTCCGCAGGAGTTCATCTTTCATTCTGCTGATCTACCAACTCAGAACATAGCCCATAGTAGGTCCATTGCATTAAACTAAGAAAAAATGGCTTATGTTATTGGTCATCGCAGGCCTCTGTGCCATGGACAGGAACCATCTCTTGGCTAAAGCGGGACGTTGGTACTCCTCCCCAACTGTGTTCCTCCAAGGACAGTCCCTGGCCACTGCCAGCATTTGAGTGCCTGGAACGTCCACCTGGGAGAAGACACAGGTCTCCACAGCTTCTCCTCATTTTCACTTGTAGCCAAATAACCCGATTCTGCTCAAAGGCGGACAGAAAAATAAGAGCGACCAGAGCACTAGTCGTAGGGGCAGGTAGCACCCTCCTGGGGACAAAGTGCTGACAGATTGGAATAAACCAATGGGTCAGGTGACCGCCATTTCCCCAAACTACCACATGCTTCTTTGTTGACTTTCAAGAAAGAAGGAGGGAATCCCAGTGTTTTCATGGTGAATCAAGTTCATGTACTTATATCTCTCCCTCCTTTCCCAAATACCAATGAAGTGGCCAAAGAAAGAGTCGCTACTCTGTCTATCCTCCATTCAACCTATACTTTTTGAATGCCTTCCATGTGCCAGGCCTGGGTCAAGGAGCTAAAATAATTTTAAGTTCTATTTGGAAAGAGAACCAGTGGGAAAGGATGTGGTATAGATTGAGTGGATGGATGGGGTGGCCACGATAGATAAGGCGGTCACAGAAGACCTTTCTGAGGAAGGGATACCAGTGCTGAGTGAGACTTGAATGAGAAGAGGAGTGAGCCACGTGAGGACCTGGGGAAGCGGTCCGGGAATACACAACAGGCAGGAGTCTGGCATTCAGTGAAACAAAACAAAACGAACCAGAAAACTAGAGTACGTCAAGGTAAAGAAAGTTTCTACGAGCAGATGACAAACTATGAGAAATTCCAGCGAGGAATAATGCAGATGAACTGAACTGGTGACAACTGATGGAAAGCTGCCTGATTTCAGCGAGTCCGCCTGAGAAGAAAGTTGCTGGGTGTTCCTAGCAGAAGCCTGGGGCAACCCCGGGCTCTGAGCCGCAGGGCTGAAGGTAGGAGCTGCCGGCGGGCATTGGACAGGGGCAAGTGGAAGAGACTCAGGAATGAGGACCCTGGTCTCCCCACGGCAGAGAGGGTCTCTGAAGCAAAGGGGGGATGTTTTCTGGCCAGCTTCTAATACGGCACTAAAGCCAGGCAGTGCCGCTGTAACCTAGGAGTGGAACAGCAAATACAGGGGGAAGGCACCTCGGCAAAGCAGGGAGGCGTCTAAAGACATGCCAGCTTTTTCCTGTCTCTCTTGGCTTCTGCAGATCTCACTGGGTTCCCCTAAGGTCTCTCAACAGGAGAAAGAGTGGACTCACTGGGGAGCACCACGTAGAGGAAACTGAAGAACGTCAGAAACCCTATCAGGGGTTAGGGGCGGAGCACTTGGCTACAGGGATATCATTAAGGAAAGGTGGGGCTCTACCACTCACGGACCCCCGCAGTCGCCAGTCCCACTCTGAGAGAGGACCCAGTCTTTCCACCTGTTCTCACACTGCAGAGCCAGGACCCGGAGCAGAACCTTGTGAACTTACCTGTGCCCTCCCATTAATATTCTCAGGGGAAGTAACAAGAACTGCTCAGAGGAGAGCCTGCTGGGGGAACTCTGTAAGCCACACCTGGAATTTTCACTTGTACTGTACCTCGGAATTGACTGTAAAGTTTGCTGAAAACAGATACCCAGAACCACCCCAAGGGCAGCTGTATTTTTAATGAGCATCCTAGGTGATTCTGACCACCCTGTGTTTCAAGAACTAGTGACCCACACAATTGCAGAGGGAACCCTCACCAGCAACTGACATAGTCCATCTGGACCAGTGCTGCACACGAGAATCACCTGGGGAGATATAAAAAAAATACCAGTGCCTCACTTCCAGAAATTCCGATTTAATTGGTCTGGGGAGGGCACTGGGCAATGTTTTTTTTTTTTTTTTTCCCCAGAAATGCCCCAGGTGAGTCAAATACATAGCCGGAGTGGAAAGTGAAGACCTTCATTTATGAAAACCTGCAGTCCCCCAAATTTCTGGGTCCGTGAAAAGATGGATCTGCTCTGAACAATGAAACAATGATGAGAAACAACACTTCGCCGCCAATCAGTGACCCCCTGGGAAGCAGGCTAAGCTGCAGAAATTAAGGAGAGAAATATGGAAAAAATCCTGTCTCCCACCCTCAGGGCGATGCAAGGGGATAAACATCAGAGAGGCCACTGAGAGAAAGGAGTCCAGGAAAGAGTAAGAAGTCCTGGAAATGAAAAGCAAGATTGTCATCACCCCTCCCAACACTCGGCGGGAAAAGAAACACTCATTAAAGTATAAACATCACAGAGTGGACATCACTGAAAACAAAACTGGTGACTCTGAAGAGTAATTCAAGGAATTCTATCCTTGAGTGTAGAATAAAATGGGTAATAGAGAAAAGGTAAGAGATACAGTTGCTCCATCCCAGAGGTCCCACAATTCCTACAAAAGGACTCCCTGAAAAGAGAAGATGGAATGGAAAAAAGGCATAGCAGTGACTTAAAAAATGGGAAGAAAACATCCTGAGTTAAAAAAAGATTTAAGTTCTTGGATCAGATTAGAAGGCATGACCTAGGGCATGTTTATTTATTAAAAAGTCAGGTCCAACAAACTTGATATTTATTTATTTTCTAACAAGTGAGTAGCTGTTTGAAGTACCTATAAATTGACAGGACAAAGAACATATATACTTCATTCTTAAATAAACACACGTGAGCTGTTGAGCACCACACATCTTCTTAAACTTTGGACTCAGATTGGACCCTGCCACCCTTGTTTCGGTTTCACGCTTTTTGCATGGTACTTGCTTTCATCACCGCTAACGGCTCTGAAAACCCAGATGTACGAAGATGACACCACTGGAGGGAGTGGAACGGGACCTAATGTTGAAAACGACCAGTGGAACGACCTTAACCAGGAGCTTACGCAGCATCTGCCATATGTCACACATCACTGCGCTTCCCTCGAAGACTGAGACTGTCCTGTGGTGACCCTGCGAGGTCCCTGCAGTGGCTCAGGTGCCCTGGTGCAGTTCGGGAACCATGGCATCAGACTCTAAACAAAGTTCTTTCTAGAAAGTGAGATTGGGTTGGAGGAAGAGAGAACTTCCTTCATTACTTCATCTAAGTAGTTTAAACTTTTGTAATAAGCGTCTATGACTTTTACTACTTTTTATAAAGTTTTTCCATTTTAACAAAAGAATCCAGAAAGAGAGCATGAGTGAAAGTGAGGGAGAAAGATGTAAAGAAACGAGGGACAGAGGGGCTGAGGGGCCCAGGCACGCCGCAGCAGACTCGTCTGTGCATCTCCTTCTGGAATTGGGAATGTGGTCCCTGTCCCTCTGGGCTCCGGTTCCACAGCCAGTGAGAAAACACACTGGCTTCCCTCACAGGTGAGAAGCTCCTGGATGGAGTCACCCCTGCAGGTGACTCCCAAAGGGCAGTGATGAAAACCATGGCTGCCCTCTGTCTGGGTCCAATACTGACTCTGCCACCTACTCACTGTGTGACCTTGAGCAAGGTCACTAACTCCTCTGTGCTTCAGTTTCCTCATCTGTTCCACGGGGAGAATAATAACGTTTACTTATTGTGGGAGTCCACGTAAGACACACACTATTACTGTTGCTACTGCCACATATATATAAAACTATTTGGCCAATAGATTCTTATCTAACTCCAGCAATCAGAGCCAGGACATGAGAGGGACTGTCCCTGTTATGATATCCAAAGGGTCAGAGAGAGGGCAGAGGGAAGGCACAAGGGTCCATGCAGAAGCCAAACTATACCGAGGCAGAAACCACGAGTAAGCAGAACTCAGTGGGGGGGTTTACTTGAGGGGTTTCCGTTCAAGTGATGAAGTCAAATTAAGATAGGGGGTCATGTAATCTTACCATCTCCTAATTGTTTTCCCCATCTCTCTCCCTCCCAATTGTTATTATCATTAAAATTATTTTTATTTTTACCTCCTCTCCATGTCCCATAATGCGGTATCGTCACTGATCCAGGGATTGCATGGCTCGGCCGGCGTTATCAAGGGGTCGTATTCCGCATACTGCTCCGTGTAAGCCATTAGGCTGCATGGGGAAAGCAGAGCAAAGAATGCCACCGATTTCCTGCAAAAACTTTTATTCTGTCTCACAGGAACATTCTATCAGTCTTATCATACTTCTAAATGAAAAGGAAAAAATCACCCCCACTCCCACTTTTGACAAACTGGACTGTTTCCGTTTGCCCTTGTCCCCTCTCATTTGAACACATCCTTTTGCATTACTGCAGTCACAGCACACAGATGTGCTTTGTATCTTTTTCCCACTTGCTGTTGCCCCGAGCCTGGGTGCCTCCCTCCCTGGCTGTGCTAGCCTTACTGGTGCACTGGTGCACACCCGCTTGTACACTGCTCTCTGTGACGGACACAGGCTACGGATCTCAAGACATCTGGGACACACAGAGCACGCTACGGTTCCTCCAGGCTCTCAGCCTAGCACTTCCAGCTTGAAAAGATGTTAGAATCCCAGCAGGCCGCAGGAGTTACTATATTATAAGCATTTTCCCAAAAAACAACTTAGTTTTTCTGGGTATAATTTAAATAGCCACATAATCTTTGTAAGCAAAACTTTATCAAAATGCATGGATATAGTTAAAACAATAAAATAACACTAAATGATTTTCATGTACAAAGAAAGCAGTAGCAATGCTTTTATTTCCTTCTATCCCTTCTCACAGGGACATCCACTTTCTACCCTTGTTTCCTTTAGCATTTACTGTATATTTTTAAATTATATGTTTTTATACCTGTTCTTCATCATCAATTTTAGATGAGCATTTAACTTTCTGCTCACTAGGTCCTAACTCTCCTACCATTTACTCCCATGATCCTCCAAATAGACTTATATAACAATTTTGGTTAAATCAATAGTAAGTATCCACATTACTGTACTAGTTGTTCACTGCTGAGCAAAGTAACATATTACTTATTTCAAGTGTTCTACAAATCTGTAAAACATCTAGCAGTGATTTTTCCATATCTTAAACACATCAGGTAACCGGTCAGTTCTATCTCCCTGTCCCTGAATTGTTGAATCCTCTTGCTCCAATCTGGACTATTTGCTCTACAGGCTTCATGCAAAATCCTCATCCTGGGGCTTCCCTCATGTTTGTGTTGAAGCCCTTGTTTCCTGGATTCCACGTCTGTCTATTGGATTGTGTTGAAGCACATCCTTTAATAGTTTCCTGAGAATTACAGTGCTGGCCACGGAACCCAAGGTTAAAACTAACTTTCTGTCCACATTTTGAAGGCATTGATCTTTTCTTTTCTCTTCTTTTCTTTCTTTCCCCTCCTCTCTCCCTCCCTCTCCCTTTCTCCCTCTCTCTCTCTCTCTCTCTCTCTTTCTCTCTATTCAGTGTTACCATTGAGAAGTCTGGATCCACTTTGATTCTACACAGTTTCTGTTCTCTTTGGAAACTTAGAATCTTCTCTTTATTGTTATAGTGCTCTGAAATTTTGCCATGACCCTTGCTGGTTGGTTTGGTTCACTGTGCCAAGTACAATATGCAATATATTTCCCATAAACATTACTTCTTTGCTGGTGTCATACCATTTATTTTTCCTTTCCATAATCCTTTTTATTTACATCTTGGACATCTTGAATTGATTGATAATCTAATTTTCCTAAATGTTCCTTCCCCTTTTTCATCTTTTTGTCTTTTTGTTTGACAGTTCTTCCAAACTTTGTTTTTTTTTTAATTTGAGCCATCATTTTCTTAAGTTTCCAGAGTTCATTCTTCTTTATCATAGTATCTAGTTCTTGTTTTATGAGTGGAACTACTTCTCATACTTCTGAGGATATTATTCTATATTTTTATTTTCAGTAGTAGTTTCTTGAGTAGTTTTTGGTTCCTCCAAGTCCCTTCTTTTGTTTGTTTTGATTCACTTCTTCATGTTGGGGTTTTTTCTTGAGTATCTGGAAAACCAGTGGACATCCATTTGTGCCTAAGAGTGAGGCACTAAAACCTGCTCGGAGGCTCCGTGTGTGTGTGGACAGGACAAGCCCCCTCACGGGTTTCATTGTCGGGTCACTGGGTGGCTCGCCAGTCTTTCCACTAAAGCTCAAAACGAGGGATCTGGCATCTTTCCTCTGGGGACATCTAGTTTTCTCTAGAGCAGGGGTAGGCAAACTTTTTCGGGAAGACCCAGATAATAAATATTTTAGGCTTTGAGGGCCAGATGGTGTCTTTTGCAACTAGTAGCCTTTTTTTTTTTTTTTGCACAAAAGCAAACATAGGCAATTCTTAAATGATCTCTATGTGACTTAAATGTGACTCTTGACTGTGACATTTAAGATCATGTGACTAAATGATCTTAAATGTGACTCTATTCCACTGTGGCTTAGTTGGTTGGAGCATCACTGATGAACCGAAAGGATGGGGGTTTGATTCCTGGTCAGGGCACATGCCTGGGTTCCAGATTTGGTCTCTAGTCAAGGCACATACAACAGAGGCAACCGATTGATGTTTCTCTCTTGCACTGATGTTTCTCTTCTTTTCGCTTTCCCTTCCTTCCCCTCTCTCTAAAATCGATAAACATATCCTTGGATGAGGATTTAAAAAAAACAAAACAACAGAAAGAGGGTCCAATTGGAAAGGGAAACAAAAAGCAGAGCAGCATCACAGAGAGGAAAGAAGAAAGTTTAGTTCTCATGGATTCATTAATCTAATTTGTTTTTCACACTGTAGAAGGTGGGGGAGGAGAGAGACTATAAAGAAAGAACTCCGTAATTGCAGGTCAGTCAGAGACAATGTATTCAATAGAGAATCTCAGGATGAGTGAGGGATGGGAAGGTGAATTCAGCCCTTTGGAAGAAGAGCGTATGCTAGGCCAGGTATAGCAGCCCTCCTAGATCACTGTCTGAAGGCAATCACCTTGGCTGTAATGTTTCCTCTGATATTTTGTATTGTCACCTAAGAAGGGCTGGGAGAAAAGAGGAGCAAGAACCCCGCAGCCTCTGGAATCCCATAAAAGTAAAGTTGTAATGACCTCCTTAGCTCCTTTTTTTCCCTTCCCTGAAACTATCATTAGACATTAAGTTCACAGACTTCTATCACCCTAGAAGGCTTTTAATAGACCCTTAGGGTACGCAGTCCCTTGCTGTCTTATCTCATTTTATTAATTACATTTCATGATCACAGAGGGTCAGGAGGCAGAGGAGGAAACAGCATCCAATTTCAGGGAGCAGCAGCAATCTTGAGACGGGCAAGATGATGATAAAAAATCAATTCAGCTGTCAGCTGTGAGGCACAGATGCTCCCCGGGAAGGGTGAGGACGAGCTGAGCACCGGAGCAGAAATACAAGGACACAACTTGATCTCTCCATGTGTGGCAGTCTGGTGCGATTCCTGCAGGGCCACTACAGGTGGGGAGAAATCTCTGGGGACACCCAGCAAACACAGAGACTTTCCAGAACATTTGGAACTGAAATGTAGATTTTTGCATTCTCAGAGTTGGTTTGTCCAGTGCTGTAAGGCTTGGGTGAGTAAAGAAGGGGCTCCTCGAGGACTCTCACGAAGAAGAGTAAGGCCTCTTTTATTAGACAACTTAAATTGCTGAGAGAACATAGTGAGATATGTGAGCAAAAGGGCCTCTTTCCACAGTGAAATAAGCTCCATGCCTCAAGGCTCATTGTCTGTTATTCGGAAGAGCGCATCTCTCAGTGAACTCTTGTGTTGAGATGAAGGCTAAGGAACTTGGTTATTTGATTTCCGAGTGTGGTAGATCAATGTAAAAAAATGAAGTCTGTTTCCCTAGCCCTTGAACCTGTTCTCGGCTTGTCACTTGCTTTAGCCAATAAAGTGCAGTGTAAGTGACTAAGTGCCAGTTCCAAGCTTCAAGAGACTGGACATGCTGCTTCTCTCTCTCTTGGAATCCTGCTGCCCCCATGTGAACAAGTGAAACTAGCCTGCTGGAGGATGGGAGACTGTGTGAGCCCAGTTGTCCCAGCTGAGGTCATTCTAAACCAGCCAAAGCTGACCATGTGGGACAGCCCATCCAAGATCACCAGGCTGCCTACCCAAAGCACAGCTGCATGCAGACACCTGGGGGGAGCCCAGCAGAGGCAGCTGGCACAGAGACACGTGAGCAGCAATAAGTTGCCTGTTGTTTGGAGCCACTGCATTTTTTGAGGTGTTTTGTTATGCAGCAATAGCTATCTGCTACATGTGGTCTGCCACAGATTGGCAATGGGAGTTGCTGAGGGAGCAGGAAGGGCTACTGGAGACAAGTAGGTTGACAGGAACAAGAATACAATCCAACAACTAAAAAGCAGAAGCAGAGACTCAAAGGACACAATAGCCTGGGGCTGTGGGGAAAGGGAAGCAGTTTGTGGCACTTTTAAGACCCTGAACGCTGACAGAATTTTAAAGTGCAGTGTAAGAACACTGACCCTGAGCCATCCAGAAAAATTAACTGAAATGTGTGTCCTTTCTTTAAGAAGGCAAGCGCATGAACCACAATGAAGACAGATTCTTGTTTACAAGAGTGTCAATAAAAAGCTTAAGGTGTTAAGCGTTATTTATCTGGAGAATTCATTTGTGTGTGCAGGGACTGTACTTCCTGAAGCAAAAATTAGGTAACACCTCAGACTGGCTTTTGTACTGTTGTTTCCAGCTATAAAAGGCAGCCTAGGAAATGTAGTTTAGTTGCCAGGATGTTGGCATTTCGGAAACATTTAACCACTTGTGGGGACAATGGGGGCAGAATAGTTGAAACTGAGTGGGCCGGAGAAAATCTGTGCAGAAGAACTAGCCTCTTCCTGCACGGCCTCACCCTCCCCAAAGGCACCACGTTATTGGTGCCATAGGAGGCAGACAGGGGGGCAGACATGTGGATGGCAGGGCCAGCCTTAGGCAGTGTGCAGGGCAGGGCTCTCTGTTCAGGAGACTGGGAAGAAAGAGGGAGGGAAGAAGTACACTGGCACAGAGCTGCCACCTGTAGGTCCAGCCTCACTCCTCAGCCTGCCCTTCCTCTGTTTCTCAGAACACCATACACCCAGTTCATTCTATCTCATGTCCTTGAACTTGCTCCTTTCCAAAGCACTGTTTAGCCCCACACTGGACAATAATAATAATCACTCACATTCATGGTATGTGTGGTTGGTGCCAAGCTCATGCCAAGGGTTAACTCATTAACCCTGTACGCTAAGTATTACTGCTCTCTCCCCTTTACAGAGGGAGGATCCAAACCCAATGGCTGGCTCCACGCCCACCCCTAAACTTCTGTTCTGTGCCTTCAGTTTGTGAGTTCTCTTATTCCCTTCCTGACTGAGTCTGGCAGCACCTTTTGACCCAACCCTGACCTTTTTAGGACTTTTTAGGACTGGCCTTTCACAATCACCAGCACTCCCACCTCTCCCGACATCAGTGCCCAGGGGACTAAGTGAAGAGTGGGGTGGACTTGTTCTCAGGGGGATGAGGCCTTTTCACTGATGGCTTCTGGCTAATTACCACGCTCACCTGAAGCAGGCCAGGAAACCAGGTCCTGCATGGGGATGTGTGCACCCACCTGAGATAGCTCAGCTTTCACCTCTGGGGGGCCAAGCAGTCTGTACCCAAAGCCAGCTGCCGGCGCCACCTCCCTGCCCCTTACCCAGCACAGCCCACAGCAGACCAAGGCTCCAGGCTGCTTTATCTCCTGCTAACACCCGTTCCTCTCCCTCCTCCTCTCTATCTGAGAGTTTCCTGGTGACTCTAATGAAAAACCCTTGTATTACATTGAAAAGTTGCCAGTTATTGCTGCTGGGCATAAAATCCAGTCTCTGCAAGGCAGAGACACATGAAAGTTTCAAACTGGGGAGGGAAGAGTGGTTGTTGGAATAATCTCTTCAAAGCGAGTAGCCTCTTGAGCAAAATGAGATGGCACCAGGTGGGGCCCCCCCGACAGCAAGAAAACAAACAAACAATGGACCGTACCAGGCTCCCCTCCATCACTGTGGCCATCTCTCTTCCCTTATCAGCACACCAGCCTGCATGGGCCTCCCTAGTGCTGACTGGTTCAGGCTGTTTCCTCACACCCCAAGTGTTATTGTAGGTTTTAGCAAGGAAAGGGGAGCAAAGGAACCAGACACTGAGCTTAATGCACTGGGAAGCTGTAGACAGGTAGCAACAGCTTCACACCCCAGGGGATTATAGCGTTGCTCCACCAAGGTAATTAACACTCTTCTCGATTGTTGGATTATTTGGGGAGTCCATGGCGATATGCTGGACCATAGAGGCCTGTCAGTCTAAGTGGGGAATGGACCCTATCCAAAGCCCACGGAAACTTGGGAAGCTGATTGATCATTTTGAGAAAGCACCTGATCTGACACAAACCCAAGCTCCTGGTAATAACTCAGGGGGACAAAGAAGCTCGCCCTCTTGCTTGTGACCCACACTCACATGTTGCATGCACCTGTTCTCCCGGGGCCTCCAAGAGGGAGCCTGAATACTGCAACGTGGCAGTGGACTACAGCTGGAAAACCTAAGCTAGCCGGAAGCTGGACTGCACTGTACTTCAATATGGAGCAGAAATTCTGCACAGTGGCTTGTCCTGGCCCTACTGAAGACAAGACCGGACTTTTTCCATGGCCAGACAGGTGGAGATGGGACACTGAAAAGTCAGGAGGGGAGCCCCTTTAACTGTACATCATCAATAAACCATACCACAGAGCCACACCCTCCTGTGCGGGTCTCAGGAAATTCTTTTCCGTTAGCACCGCAAGAGCCCCACTTCCACCAAGAACACAAGGGTAAGATAAAGCTGGGTGTCCCTTCCAAGGTGAGCTCTAAGTGGTGGACAATGGCTTCACCTAGTCCTCAGAGACCTGGTCAGTCCACTTGCACATTATACAAAGTGCAGGTTCCTTAGATCTACCTGGAACCACTGACTCCAGATCCCCAGAGCTAGGGTTGGGGATCTCCATGCTTCATCCCCCTCCCTCCCCTGGATCATCATGCTCAAAACTACTGGACCCAAGCAGCTAGCACCAGGGAAAGATGCTCTCACACACACTCTCCTGGGATTGCCAACTCTCAGGTGCCCTCTGAAGGCAGGCAGTGCTGGCACCGCCCCTCACAGTATCCTGGGACGGCCATTCTTGTCCCTTGTTCACAGAGAAAGTAGCTCATCATTCCTCACATCAAAGAAGTTAAGGTCATCCCAGCTATGCCACTCACCAGTACCCTCCCAGGACAAAGGCAACCACGATGAGATTTAAAAAGCAATTTTAAACTGAGTACCAAACCAAGTTTTGGTTTAAACTTAAACCAAAGCCCCACTTTGTGACAGTGGAGTGAGGCAGCTCCATAGCCTGCAGAGTTGGCCGAAACTGTGACTAGAGAATGATTGGTGTCCGTGTAAGCTGAGCTCCAGCCACGGCCACCTCCTGAAGCATTTGCATTGGGGAAAAGAGGAGTATCGGCGATTCTCAATGGGGGCGACCTTGCCCTCCAAGGGGACATTTGGCAATGTCCTCAGACATGTTTGGTTCTCACAACTGTGAGGTGGACAGAGGTCGGGGATACTGCTAAACATCTTACAATGCACAGGCCAACCTCCTGCCACAACGAAGTATTCAGCTCAGAATGTCTATAGTGACACCATTGAGAAATGCTGGGCTAGGTATGAGACGCCATCAAAGACATGAACCCTGATCCAGGATGTCCTTGGGCCCCTCAAGGCAGGGCACTAAGTCAGGCTTTGAGTTTCGGAAGGGTTTCTTAGCCTCAGTTTGTTATTTATCTAGAAGGAAGGGACCAGCAGGTAAAGGCTTATAGGGACACATATCCAGCCCCCTGTGTGAGCTGGGCTTAAAGACCCACTTTCCTCTCAGAGCCAATAAATACTAGGACCCGACTTAAGCCCTTGATCCTTCAGATATTGGTCATCGCTTTAACAGTAGCTCATGGACGAAAAAACGTTCAGTTTGCATGCTGCCCAATCAGATTTATTCCGTACAGATTCCCTAGGTGGTCTCCCCTCTTCACTGAGAGTTCAAAAACAGATCATTTAGTTGACAAAATTGAGTCTCCCACGAGTTAACAGAGTGGAACCAGCTCCTGACACAGATTGTAGCACAAATGCTGTGCGGAAGCCAGGCTGGAGATGCCAGATATTTTCTTTGCAGTTGATTTGATGCAGTTCGGTGGTTGATGGTGTGTGGAGGCAGAACGCCTCCTGATGGTTCAGGCCCCTCCTGTTTGCACAGCTAGCACACGATTTCTTTCCTGCTATAAAGTGAATCTGGGCGTTTTATAGCTGAAAAGGGAGCCATTCCACTTAAATTAATCAAGGGGCTGAAGGCAAAAGAGTATTATGTAGCTTTTAAGGACATTTGACCTTGATTGACAAGGTCCTGAAAAGCTTCAGCAGCAGAACATTTCTTGATGCCACTCAGGGGAGGTCTGCTGTCTCGGTTGTACGCTCTGCACTTGGACCCTGTGGCCTTTCACCCATCAGTTTAAGGGATGCCTCCAGTCTGCCTCTTGGCATGGTACACACTTATTAGCCATACCCCGTAACACTTCTCCTCGGTTAAGTTAGAAGAGAGCAGTGGTTTTACTGAGGGAAACATACCTTTCAGCCACTTTTGACATTTTTAAACAATGTCTGTCAATCTGTGCATTCAAAAATGTTATCTGGGGAAAGACATAACAGAGGTGTTAAGACCAAACTAGAATTTCTTTTTCTCCTTTTATCCCAGGAACCCAAATCCTGTATTTCTACCAAGATCCTAGCACCTCCTCTGGACAGACTTCAACCCTCCACTTTTGCACTTCAGCAACCCTTTTGCCCTTTTGAAGATTCCTGCTGCCATCGGGGCTCACAGTTCAGCCTCTGCCGTGTACTCTCCAGTGCTGTGCTATAGCTGAGGTCTTGATCCCCAAAAGTGATCACAAGCTTGAAGGCAGTACCTATTCTACAAAGCTCAGCAACAGCATGGACAGGTGATACGCACACTGTAACACCTGGTTTGACTAATCTCCAGTGATCTTCCTTGGCACGCCTTTCACACCTACGTCACACCCATGTGATCAATGTACTTGACATAATCATCAAATAGCTGTTCTACATACATCTGTTTCCTCATTCCCACCCAAGAATACACTGACAAGGGCAGGCACTTAACTCCTTGGGGTGCCCCCGCTCAGAAGCCAGTAGAGCATAATGTAAGGAGTAGACTTGAAGTTACTTCATTATCAGTGAACCTCAGAAAGGAGTAACATCACAGGCTATTGTCTCCTAACTTGGGTTGACCAGTTAACTCTTCATCATGACATAACATTCAACCAAATAATACTGCAATGGCTTTGGGAGTGGAGCTCACCTTATTCGTAAACGGTCCTTTTATATCACGGCAATAAGTCAGTGGTCCTGGACTAGCTTACTCTGGAAGCACATTACAATTTTATGAAGGACCCTGTAACATGAGGCCCTCCCTGCTCCAGCTCCTGGGGAGACCCGACTATAGCAGTCACCCCACGGCATTGCGATAACTCACTTACGCCCTTCTCTCCTAACTGCTGAAGGACCTTGGTAGAGAATTTTTGCTCTCAGGCTTCCATGGGCTGTTCACACACAGCACTCAAAGGCTCAAATCCCCCACAGCTGGGTTCCACTGTGGTTTCCAGGAACTCAAAGCTCACTAACATTTCAGAGATGAACACTAAAAGGGTTTCAAACTTGCCACATCTCCTCCTGGGAGCGGGGGAGCCAACTCATTTACCTGTTTCCGGATGTCCTCTTTTGTAGTTTTCCTGATTGGCTGGCTGGGTATGTGCACAGGGCTCTGCGACTGGGACTCTTCTGTCACCCCGTACACCGACTACAGAAGAAGCAAGAAGACAGAGTCACGCACCCTTGAGCTTTAGGGGTGAGCTAGCTCAACCACTTATCCACTGCTTCCAATCCCACGCTGACATCCCAACAATAAATGATCAGCCTCTGCTTGAATTTCTCCAGCGGTGGGAACTCTGTCTCTAAGGCAGCCCTGCCTGATCTGTGGGTTACCACTGCTAGAAGGTCCGTCCTTTTATTGAGCTGAAATGGTCTCCTTGTATACGAGTGTTTCTCCAAACATGGTCCATAGACCATCTGCAAAGAATCACTGGGGCACCTGGTAAGGATGCACATTGTCCAGCCCCATGTGGACCTGTTGAGTCAGAATCTTTGTGGGTGGGGCTTAAGAACCTGTATGTTTCTCAACTGCCCCAGATGATTCTGAGACACAAGCCAGTTTGCGAACAATTGCGGAAGATTATGCACAAAGGTCTGTAGATTCTCCGTTGGCCTGCACATGATGTGCCCATCTGGACAAACTTGAGATGGCAGGGTTTCAGATTTTGTGCTTTTAAGTTAAACAGTTTTCTAGCCTCAGTTTCTTCACATGCCCGCCCACAGCTATGGCTACTTTTTAAGCTGTTCCTAGTGTTAGAGACAGATTAAAGACGATCTTTGCTTTGGGAAAGAAACAAAACCCCAAAGGGTATATACAATGCATAGCTGAAGTCAAGGGCCATTCACATCAAAAATTTTTAATTCAGCTCAACTAGCGAACCTTTTTAACCTTTTGCGGGTTCTTCAAGCGTCGACATTTTCTGATATCCATTTCTGTGGTGTTCACACAGCCTGGCTGAGAAAAAAGAATCATCACATAAATTACTGAGTCAAAATCACCCTTCCAACTTAGCCCAAGTGACGGCATCAGAGCCAATCTTTATCTTTCTCATTACGTATACTGCATGATTATCTCCATTTTGCCATTTACAATTTTTTTTTTACAAAGACATGAATGTGTTCCTGTGTAGAGTTCTCATAGGAAATATAAAAGCTTACTCATCTCAGGATGCTATGTAAAGTATAGGGCACAGTTTATAAGAGCAAACGCATTATTCGAAGAGACAAGGTCGCTTCAGTCACAGCCTTTGTTATTTCAAGTTTTTAACCAACTAAAAACGTTCCAATATCAGCTATTTCTTTAGTTTTGCTCTTAACCCGTTTTTAGGATGGCTGAAATAGTTTATTCATTTTAGTTCCATTTCATGAGGGAAATGCAAGATTTGTGTTAGTGATATGAGATCAGAAATACAGTCAGATATCATTACTCATGGATTTCGTATTTGTGAATTTGCCTACCTGCTAAAACTTATTTACAACCCCTAAATCAACACTTGGGGTGCGTTTGTGGTCATTTGTGGACTGACAGGGTCGCAAATATTGGAGTCGTCCACTGTGCGCGTTCCCAGCTGAGGTCAGATAAGGTGACACTCTGCCTCCTTGTTTGAACTCTCGATACTGTCAGTAAGTGTCCTTTCCAAGGTCTGTGTAGTGCCACTCTGCACATTTCTGTGTTTTTTTTCTTGGTGGTTTTGTTGTTCAAAATGGCCGCCAAGCATAGTGCTGAAGGGCTGTCTAGGGTTCCTACGCGCCTTATGGATAAAAGACGTGTGTTAGATAAGCTTCACTCTGGCACGAGACCTAGCGCTGTTGGCTGTGAGTTCGATGTTCATGAGTCCACAACATACAGTAAGGCGTCTTTAGACAGAAACACCCATTAAATACGGTTAGGCCTCGATCCGCTGATGCAATGGTTCAAACCAGTGCTTCCGCATTCGCGGAGTCAGTGTTTGCAGCCATTTCATGGAACGTAACTGTGAATAATAAGAACCGGCTGCACGTGAAGTGGAATATTCTAAGACTTAGAGTTGAACAACAGTAAATACGGAGATTGCTTATTTTGGGACTGTAAACTGCTGGGGCCCCAAGGTCCCAGGTGGAATTCCCAATTTCAATTCCGTATTTTCATGGATGGATGATTTATAAAAGGTAGAACTGGCACACATTCCAGAAAATCTGCTGAGATTATATGAAACAATGGCAAAACCACTTCACAAACCTTAGCAATCTTCTAAAGAATGAGACATCTGGTGGCTAAAGATAGTCATTTCTTTCACAAGAAGGAAGTGCGGAAAGAAGAAAACCTAGAGAACCAAGCAGGGCTTTCTCACCACTGGCCTGTGGACATCCCAAAAGGCTCGTTCTTGACTATCCAAAATTTTCCTTTCTGTCTTGTCCTTTTTCCGATCAATCCTGAAAGAGAAAGGGCAGGAAATTGGATCTTTCGTATTCTGTGCCCCCTGCTGCCGTGAGCTGAGCGCACACAGGACAATGGGCACCTGCGTGGTCCCTGCTCTGCGCAGAGCGGTAAAGTACGGGCGGACAAGTCCCCCACGGGAACCTCAAGAAGTCTGCACAGGGTGAGAGAACTTGTTTTAGGTTAGATTGCTAACTCCCACACGTGTGAAATGGACATGGTGGGCCCAAGGGAGGACAGGGATGCTCCTGTCCATTTGAGTCGTTATTTAGATTATTGAGAACTGAATCACCCATTGATAATCAAAAGTGGATACTGTGTACTCAAATTCCAGGAAGGACTAACCATAGGCTCACAGTGTTTCATCCTCAATCTGAAAGTTAGCTTTAGACTCTGAGTCAGTAGGAAATGTCTTCAAAATGCTGCAATTATGTGTTTTAAGAGTCACTTAAACCATCTGGTTTTCTAAAAGCAGAGTAATAGCCCTAGCATGTGACGAGATTCAGAAGGCAAGTATCGCTGGCCTCAGCTGGGGGAGGCACAGATTGTGGAGGGAAATTGCAGGTGACAAAGACAGATTCTATGTGCTGATCAGGAATATAGATAAGAGGCTTTAAAATACAAAAGCCTGTATTACTTCATATCATCTCCCTGCGTAAAAAGTAACTCAGGTTAATTGCCACGTAACCTCTGGTTCTTGGTTCCCTTGGGAGCAATTTAGTTTACTGGACTGAAATAAACCCATAATCACCCTGTGATTTTTGTGATAATTACCATGCACTTAAATGGCCCACAATTATAATGTAATCACAGAGTTAATAAAAAAGTTAATCAAGAAATACCATATATGTACAAAGTGACAATCTTCCCACCTTTTACAACATGCTATGTTGTGTGATCCTAAAGGCACAAATTAGCTCTTCTCTGCTTCCCGGTGGCTTCTGAGTATATAGGCTCAGTTCTGCCTCTGTTTTACCCACTCACCCACCCTCCCACTTTCTCCTTCCTCAGGGTCCTGCTGCATGCAGCTCAGCACCCAGTGCCTGGGGCCCATCTCCTTTAGAGGCTGCTGGGAGCACCGGGGTGGGCAGCAGGTGCCTGGAATCCCGTGTGGGAGGAAGGCAGAGACTGCAAAGGGAGGGTGAGGGCCATGGCACTGTGGTGGCCACTGGACCCGATGATCTCAGGTCGTTTTTAGCCACACCCGTGATCAGTGCTCACCCACACAGCCGGAGACCTGGCCCCGGGCGATGGGCTGCAACAGTGCCCAGAGAATGCAAAGGGGGTCCCCTGAAGACCCCAAGGGGGGCTCTGCTCAGGTGCAATGGTGCCCAGAGAAAAGGTACTCACCTTCGCCCAGCTCAGCATTCCTTTCTCTCCCCTCCTCTGACCCAGTTCTTTTGTTAACCCTCCTGACTAAGCCACAGACCCCTGGGGGAAAGGTTAAGGGGGAATCCAACCTGAGCAAGTCTAAGGTCCAGAACTGAAAGAACCTGGTTGACAACCGTGTGTGTGGGCTGGGGATGCTCACTGCCCACTTCTCCTGTTTCCTTAGAGAGGAGGGAATTTCCACTATACTCTCTGGGAGGAAAAAATATGGGAAAAACACTCTGACTTTTCTCTTTTCATTTCTTGTACTCCAGGGCAGGAAGAGTGACTTAACTTTTTCGAGGATTTGAAAGAAGAAACTGAGCAAGCTCAGGCTGGTTCTTTCTGAATGCCTGTTCTCTCCACACAGTAAGCTTACCAGGGTCAACTCTGTCCTGGTGGGGGTGCCTGTGGACATCCAGCTCTGCCCCACGTGGGTAATTTTAATTCCAGGGTAGAGGTCTATGGCCACGGATCCAAAGTCATGTGCTATATATCTAGCTTTTATCAGTGATAATCTGATATTTTGAACCCCAAATGTCTGACTTCCATACCTTAGTTTTGATTGGTTCTGAACCCCTTAGGGGGGGTGTGAAATTGGGTGAGGGGTTACTTGTTGGCCTCCTTAAAACTATGTTTTCCTGTGAAGCCACAACCTCCAGATCTACAGGCCTGATGCTTTTCAGCCTCTGAGCACAGAAGAACTGAACATCTCTTTGGGGAATAAGTACATCTTCTTATAACCAAAGGTCTACAGTTGGGAGGAACGCTACTGTCTGGGGGAACACACATTTCTGAAGTTATTTCACAGTGCCATTGGTTACAAAGATGACCTTGATTTCTACTCAGATGCTCTCAAGAGAGATGGCAGTGACTAACCACAACTGGCCAGCCGTGCAAGGAGAACTTTGGCAACCCCACACTCACACCACCTCCAAATTCCAGAGACTTTTTCTCTTTGCAAGGGTCTCTATTCAGTTCACCTACTTCACTTGGGCTTCTGCTTGCATGAAGATGAATTCCCACTTCCTTGCAAAGGCCCTCTGCAGTCTTGCTAAGTTTTCCTAATAAGAAATGAAAATGAACGAGAAGGCATTAATCATCGTAAGTTTGCACATCGACGACTATGCTTATTACAGGGCAGCCATCTATTTTGGTTATTCCCAACAAAATAGCAGGGCCCCACTTTAAATCCACTGGACATGAACCCAATTTGACTTTGCACCAGACCCTGCTGTATGGAGCATGACTATTAATATTCATCTGCATACCCATTAAGTCTGAAGTCTCTGTGGTTCACCTGATGCCTCTCTTTCCGTGTGCTTTGCAAGAACATAACTCAAGCAGCCTTTGTCATAAAGGCTACTGAAGAGCGGGTAACTGGTTTGTGGCTGTGCATGCAGGGTTTGGGGAAGGGACAAGGCAGTCTTTGCAACCTACTGGACATCTCCGAGAGCAAACCTAAGCATGGATTTCTCAAGACTCATCTCCCAGCAGGGGTCTCGGAAGGGGGCAGGAAAGAACCCAGAGGACTTGGCACTAATGTCTTTGAAAGTCCAGGTTCAGCAGTGGGGAAAAAAGGAAAGATCTATGTTTGTGATGTTCATGAAAGGAAAACCCCCAAACAGAAAGAAAGAAAAGGCAGCCAGAGCCGCCTTGAGAGGAAGAGGGAAGAAGCCTTTTCTCTACGTCTGTAGACTTAGCTAGCGGCACAAAGGACAGTGAGGAGGGGCGCTTGACAGGTCCCCTACTGATCTGCCTAATGCTGATGGAATGCAGGGCTGGAGCCCACATTATGCTATGTATTTTCATAGAGCTCATGCCAACACAAATTGATTACTCCCATTAGTGGATTATTAACACAAAAGGAGCCTCAGTTGAAGATCAACACATGGAAATTCAGTTATTTAGGCTTCGTGTACAAGTACCTCAAAAAAACTGTCCTTTTGATTCTTCCATTGTTTACCAGAAGCAAAGCTGGTAATGCCTAAATGCCAGTCACTTGGGGAGTAGTTATATAAATTACGGCACAGTCACACTATGGAATACTAGACAGCCATTACAATGATAATGTAGATCATTATTACTTCCATGAAAAGAATCTCAACATACTTACAGTACAAGACTGGGGAAAGAAGTGGCTTGCACAATAATGTTTATGGTATCGTTCACGTCTTTTTGTAAAGAAAAAAAATGTATGTACAGGAATCAGCTTTGGGGAGATGGCTTGCAACTTATTTTCTCTCCTTTCTGTGCTGTTTAAATGTTTGTTTTTACCAAGAGAATATGTAATAATAAAATTACTGCATTTTGGAAACAAAATACTTTTTTTGTTTCTAAGCATGTTTACACAGAACTTCAACCTGAACAAACATGTTAATGACATATTCTTCACAAATACCAAAGTAGAACGAGAAGAGAAGAAACAAGTGAATAAAGTATATTAAGAGGTGATGATGTCTTGTTGCTGTTTAGGACCTTTTCTAAAACTTGGAAAAAACAAGGAAGAGAGACAGAGGATGGAGGGCCACATGCTCCTGCAGTCTGGTCTTCTCTATAGGTCGTGTTAGAGAAGGGACCTAGTCACGGCGAGGTTAAAGCACTTTGCACCGGGTGCACACAGGGTAAGACAGCAGTCTTCTGAAAGAGGGGTGACTGTGGGCGCAGGAGGGAGATGGGGGCAGGGACTGGGTGCCCAGGATGCTCAGATCAACAGAGCAGCCATACCAGGATTTGCTTGGAGAGATCATACTGTTCCAACATTTTTATGTTTAATGGCTCCCACGAATAAGCAGACTTTAGCCAGGCTCTGAGGCTCTGTGTAAACGCCTGTACCACATCCTCGCTCACTATTTTCCCCCAAGCACAGGTCCTGGGATGCCAGTGGGATCAAAGGGGGTGGAAGGCCATGCCCAGGTCCTGTGACACGGATGGCATGAATATTCCTCTTGGGCAGTGGAGAGGGGAGCAGTGGATCTGTAGGTTGGTTGGCTTGAGCACAGGACCCAAGAGGGGCAGGTCTAGCAGAGTGGGACATCGTGCTTGCTCTGGAAGACTGAGGCAGTGAGAGCAGGAGAAGCATTTGGTGGGTGGGAGGGTCTGAAGGTGCTGCCAGTGCTGGATTATCCAGAGAAGAACACCCCACTGCCCTTAATGCCTCCCCTCCTCCCAGTTGCAGCCCCATCAGTCATTTCATGGCTAAGCAGCACCTCCTCTGGACGGTTTGTGAAAATTTAGCCCATTTCCCCCACTCTCAGAGACCCATACAAAGTTTGGTTTGGGGGAAATATTCTGCCAGCAAAAATTAAAAATATTAAAAAAATTATTTGTGAAAATCAAGTTCTCTTGAGACTGGCTCCATTAATGGGAATGGATATGAATGTGATGGTGGGCCTCCAGTTCTTGCATGGAATCACATCTTATGGAAGGAGGGGGAGGAGGAGGCAGCTGGGAAAGTATATACTTCATATGATATTCATCTACCTTATCTTCTGGATTAAATTTGATCTTCAGATTCTGCATCTACTGCCAAGCAAAGGTGACTTGGGTATAAAGATGCAATTAAAATTAAAAATATATCATATAGTAAATTAAAAATCATTATATACTAAATTTACTTCTTTCCTTTTGGTGTACAGTTTTATGAATTTGAAAACATGTATGGTTTCATGTAACCACCACCACAATCAGAACACATAATAGTCCCTTCACTTCCCCAAACTGCTTCATGCCATCTCTTTATAGCCACATCCTACTTCCACTCATAACTCATGGCAACCACTGATTTGTTTTCCCTCATGATAGTTTTGTATTTAAAATCATGTCACATAAATGGGATAGCACAATCTGTAATCTTTTGAGACAGGCTTTCTTTGTGCAACATGTCTGTGATACTCATCCAAGTGGTTGCATATATTACTTGGTTGTTCCTTTTCACCATAGAGTAGTATTCCACTGTAAGGACATATCAGAGGTTAGCTAACCGTTCACCTGGTAAAGTTCATTTGAGTTGTATGTAGCTTTTGGTCATCATAAATAAAACTACTATGAACATTAGTGCACAGGATTTGGTGTGAGCCTAAGTTCTGACTTAATAGGATTGCTTGATTATATGGTAACCATATGTTTAACTTTATAGGAAACTGCCAAACCATTTTTCAGAGTGGCTGTACCATTTTGCATTTCCACCAGCAGTATAGGAGAGTTCCAGTTGTTCCACATCCTCATCAGCACTTGGCATTATCAGTACTTTTTATTTTAGCCATCCTAATATGTGTGTAGTGGTATCTCAGCATGGATTTAATTTGTAATTTCTTAATGAATGGCGTTGAACATTTTCCATGTGCTTATTAGACATCCCTCTGTCTTCATTGGTGAAGTGGCTGTTCAAGTTTTTGCCCATTTATAAGTTTAGTTGTTTTCTGTTTGCCAAGTTTTGAGAGTCCTTTACATGAAGATGCAGTTTTATTGTGATGGTAAGAGGATCTCAGAACAAGTGAGGGAAAATAGAAGAGATTTCCTTTCCACTGTCTGGAAAGGATTGGGGTGTGGAAGAGGGAAAAATGTGAGCCAATACCAGTTGCAGATATGTTTGTATTCTCCTCCCATACCCACTCTGGAAAATAATCATACTTACTGCTTCATAGTCAGCTAATTCCAGCCTTGCTTTATTCTGCATTGTCCTCTTACAGAGATAGATGGCTGAGGGAAAAAGAGAAATTACAACACATGTGTGGTGGAATCACAAATCCATCCATCCATCCATCCATCCATCCATCCATCCATCCATCCACTCATCTATCCATCCTTCCATCCACTCATCCACTCATCCATCCATCCATCCATCTACCTATCCAGCCATCTAGCCATCCAGCCAGCCCAGCTGGCTAAGTCCCTAGCACTGTGCTGTGAAGAACATGTTTCTATGTAGAATCCATGACACCCCATCTCTAGGAGTCTTTCTGCAGGTCAGGATCAGGCAAGGACCCTATCTTCTAATTCAGACAACCCCCCTCCGTCCTCCTCACTCTCCTTTACCCCAAACATGCTCCATCAGGGTGTTCTTTCTAAAATATAACCATGTTACCCTCCTGCCTAAAAGGCCTGCATTGACTCCTCAGTGACATCAGAAGACAGGCTGGGCTCCTTTGAGTAGCGTATTTGGTCCTTTAAGATCCAGTATGCTTGTCTCTTCCTTTCTCACTCAGGCATGTGAGACTACCAAATGTCTTTCAGTTCCAGTCCCCTGCAAATGTGTCTGCTCCACAAAAGCCCTTTCCTTCTCCCCTCTCCCTTCCCTCTGTCTATCTGGCCACCTCCTACCAATCTTTGAAGACCCAGCGTGGTGTTCCAGACAGCTCGGTGTCACATCTATCCATCCTCAACCATGGAACCTAATCCCAGTGCACTGTAATAGTGGGCTTCCCAGACGGTGCCCCGCTCTATGCTGAAGGCTCTTGGAGGGCAGAGGCTGTGTCCTACCTAGCCTGGGGCCTGGTCTGCCTTTGGAGCCAATGAACAGAGGGCAATTCAGGTCTCTCTTCCCAAGCGGAGGAACAGGTTCTTGGCCCTCAGTTGCCAGGACATTCTTCCTCAAACATGACCTTTATCACTTCCTACCTCTGCTCCTTTTGTATCTCCCTTTGTCTCCAGTGCCACATAGACCAATCCAAAGAAGGCAAGAGATAAGTGGCATGAATGAACAATAGAATAATCAGAGGGGAAGGCTGGGGAGGACCTATTTGTTGTTTGACAACTTAAGTACACTAGGACACCTAGTCAACTCCTGGCTGAATTAAATGACCTCCTCCATGTGGTCTGAAAAATTTACTGACAGCAGCCTAGAATATGCCGGAACCTTGTAGTTAGCAGCCTACTCTGTCTGCCCACACTTCTGCTCACACCAGTCAAGTTGTAGGTGGATGAGAGTCAGTTGTGTTTGTTCTCAAATCTGCTCATGTTAGGCATGCCTGTTATTTTACTCATGTCAGTGCCCTAAATATTACACATGCTGATGCAATGAATGTGAGAAGGGAGAGTTGTTCTTGTGAAATTGAAGGGTTCAGAGCAAACTTGATAAAGAGGAGTTGGCTAGGGCAACAGCTGATGAATTTGGGACAGGTGAAATAACTGAAAAAAATGAGAAAAAATTACAAGAATTTTCAGAGAGGTAACATACAGGTTATTTCAAAAGTGTTTTTAAATCCTTTATGTGCCTTAAAGATGCCCAAACTGGATGATTTATTTTGAGTATGGTTTACTTAAGAAAAAAACAAATTATTGGGACCCATAATCAAAGTGACTTTTTGGTCCTACCTTGAAAGGCTGCCAAATGAATATTCCTTTGTATATCTTACATTAATATGAAGTCATTAAGGTATGTCTATATCATTTTTCATGATTGTCTATTTACCAACTTTTTCAATGAACCGAGCAGCTACAGCTCTCCATTGTGTCTGATGAAGGCACCTCTCATGGACCACCAGTTAGGTGGTCTGTGGAACCGGAGGCAACCCAAAGAAGGAAGCTTGGCCCACTTCCCTTGTGACTGATGTCACATATCAGGGAATCTGTTCACCAAAACTAGGGGGGTAGGATGTAGCTGTTGAACAGACCTCTCCCTGGCACAGGCCTCAGGCTTGTCTGCACTACCATGGTGCCTTCAACCATGCTTGCTCTAACATCTGACCAATCAAATGACTGCTGGCAACAACAGCCAGTCCTGTAACAGGGCATCTGGGGGACTGGCTTTAAGCTCAGATGTTGGTCTTTCTTGGATATTTAATTTCTCATAAAAAAATCTTTGTCTTCTTGCCCTCACGCCGGGCACTGCTGCCTGACTGGCGTCTCACTGGGAGGACCCACTGTCACCACAAGCTCTCGGTGTATCACCATGACAAAAATAGAACATGCTCCTGGGGGCGGACTGGTGGTTGCCAGAGGGAAGGGCGCCTGGGGACTGGGTGCAAGAGGTGAAGGGATTAAGAAGTACAAACTGCTAGTTATAAAATAGTCACGGGGATGGAAAGCACAGCATATGGAACACAGTCCATAATATTGTCACAACTCTGTACAGTGCCAGTTGGGTACTGGAAATATAAGTGGGGGGGGCAAACTTTGTAAAGTATGTGACTGTCCAACCACTATGCTGTAGACCTGAAACCAACACAAGATAACATTGAAAGTAAACTGTAATTAAAAATTAAAAATTAAAATATAAAGTCAAAAAATAGAACACAATTTATAGACAGAATGGATTCATGTGCTACATGTGTAATTAAACATTTAAAAAAATGGACCTCATCCTATTTCAGTGTGCTTTAAAAAACTGACTCCTTTTCCGAACTGTCTTTACTAGTGACGACATCATTATTTACCTCAACCTCCTCAACTAGGGAACGTAGAAAGTATGTATTTCTCTATTTTCCCCATACTCTGTGATTACTTTCTAGAACAATGGAAATTTAGCATTGCAAGTAACCTTGGCAACCATCAAGTGCAGACCCCTCATTGACAGCTGGGAAAACTAAGGGCCAAGAGAGGTGAATTGATTTACTCACGGGTTAGTTAGTGGAGGAGGTGGAAATAGAATTAAGGTCTAGTTCAGAGCTTTTTCTACTATGACATTCATTGTCCTATTTACTTATTCATTTACACATTAAAATTTTTATTGAATGTCTCTTATGTGCCAAGCCCTGTTTTAGGTGCTGCGGAAATCACCCTAATAGCAGCTACCATGTACATGAAGCTCCCTGAATGCCAGGCACTTCCTGACATTCACAGGTCCACTTAATAATACTACAGAGTGGGTTCTGATATTATCCTCATTTCATAAATGAAGAAACCTTTTTGGGTCATTTTCCACTATTGGGGATCCACAATGGCTCCCTGAAACTGCTGGATCCATTCTAAATGTCTCTCCTTGTCCATGAAGGCTTTTTAAATAAATCTGCCCCTCCCAAACCATTCAACCTTCTCAATCTTTCTTCATCAACTTAAAACCTTTGAATCGCAGATCAGACTCCTTGCTATGCCCTTCTCACCCCCACATGCCACCTCCCTGGAATGTTGGAGGGCATGACTGTGACTCACTTAAACCTGTGACAGAGCACTAGACACAGAGGAGGTGATCAGGAAACGTTTGTTGAATGAATGAAAATTCCTGGTTCTTTGCCACTCCAAACCATACCTATTCTGAATTCTTAGCCTCAGTTTCAGATCCTTCCTGGCAAGAGGGCCACCACAGAACCAATAAGACAGAACATCAACCTGGGAGTAACAATACCAACCACCACTGTGGTTTGATGGACTCCCAACTATGTGCCACACACCAGGCCTCACCTGCATTTCATTTAATCCTAACAAAACCACATTAGCAGACAACTACTATTATCATTCTGCTTTTAATATGAGGTTACAGAGGCACAGAGAGGTCAAGTAACTTGCTAAGGTCACACAGCTAGTGGAGCTAGTCAATGTAGGGCCCACTGTGCTGAATTCTTGGTAAATACTTATTTTCTGACTAAACTGCTTTGGAAATGCTGTGAGTGATTTTGAGTCCTGCACCTTAACTTCATCTGATTTGCCAGAATCGAGACATAGGAATTAAAAAATAATTTGCTTTAATGAGAGCCTGACATAAGCTGTTATTTCTCTTCCTATGTGTGCTACACAACTAAAATTACAAAACGGAGAAAATCTGTAGAGAAAGGGAAATAATGCCTGTTGTATGAAGTGTCAGATGGCCTATGTTTTATACTTAAGTAAATATTTTAATCTTACTTGGGCCCAGTTATCTGGTCTACCATCCTCCCACCTTCCCTGTTGCCTGGAAAAATGTTGGCTTCCACATCCACAAGGGCACATGGCTGCTGCGTGAAGCTGAGCTACAATTATTCAAATTCCAAGTTGGGCTTTTGTTAGCAAAATTTCAGCCTCAGAAACACTTTGTTTCATGAGCAGCCAAATGCAGCTCCCACTCTGAGCCAGGAGTCTTGTTGGATCCACTTCTCACATTATTTAGGGCACAGCACAGGCCCAGAGAGACCCACATGGTGCCTGCAGACAGCTGATGAGACAGCAGAGGGGTCTGTCCTCTGGGTAAGGGCCCTTTTCCAGACTTGGAAAAAGAACATCTGTATCCTGATTAGGCAGTGACTTATCCACATTCCGTCCTGAGGATTGCTTCCAACTGCTAGTCACCCTGCCCTCACGTGGGTAATCCAGAGGGTGTAGTTTATCGCATGGGTCTCCCAGACGGCCCCCACCCCCACCCCACCCACTGCAGCTAACTCTGCCTTGGGAGAGGCTGCAGGTCTCTCATCAGGGGTCACAGGGCCAAGGAGAGCCACTGTGGACTGCCCAGTAGCTAAGTCAGTGATGAGGATGCTGTGCAAAGGGGTGGGTGCTGCTGTGATGATGCTGTGCACGAGACCAGGATAGGAGCATGGGCCTTGGAGCCACTCAATCTGAGGTCAAATTCTGCTCCTCTGTTGCTAAGAACCTTTAATAAGGAACCAGAACCATCAGCAAATACTCAGTACCAGCTATGCCTCTGGCATGCACTGGGGGATAAGAAAGTGAAGTAGGTGGAATAGTCCCACCACCATGGAGCTTCCAGACAGGTAGAACACAGTGTGATAAGGGTGAGGAGGTGGCCTCTTGGACCTCGGGTTCTTTATCTGAAGTAGAGGGTCAATATTACTCCTTTAGAGGATTGGCACATAGAAATAAAGTCTCCACAGAGAGTATACGGCAAGAGTCTAATGACCCCTCCCTTTACAAAGGTAACTCCCTGCTTACCCAGCTCCCAACTTCACCCACTGTTTGCTGTCCTAGGCCAGGGTAACTGCTGTACACCCCTCTCTGATCTGTCTCCATTTTTGCATAAATTCCAACGATCAAAAACACCAATGAGTTATCAATAAGCCTTAGCAAGTCTGTGAGAATAGAAAGGGTCAGGGGGAGGTGGCCTCTTGATCTAGTCCTCCCAGGAGGGAACAGTCAACAGCTACTGTTCTACAGTGTTACCCAGGACCCAATGTTCCATGGTCCCACAGAATGAACACAGTGGCCACCCTTGATAGACTTCTTCCTCCCCCCCACTTCCTTCCAACGGCTGCATCTTTCAAGGTCCTCTGCCTTTTTTTCATTATGTGGAACAGGATGTTTATTACATGTCAAGTGTACGACAAAGGGCTAAGCAGGGCAGAGGGCTTCCTCCTCTTGCACGCTGGTCACTAGACACCAGGCATTTGTCTTCTGCACGCCCAGGAGTGACACTAAGTGTGGGCTGTGGCTTCACTGCTCACCATAGTCAGTGTTTTCAGGCTCCCAGCAGTTCGAAGGCCAGAAGTATGGAGCCTGCAAAAGAGCAGAGGTGTCAGGACTCAGAAGCATGCCAGCACTTGCTCGCCCCTGCCTAGGGGTCAAGGTTGGCCCTCCCCTGCACCCAGGACAGGCCCTGTTTCCCTCTTCTTCATGCTGACACCGCAGCCCAACCCTCTCCTGCTCTTAATGCAGCCGAGGCCAGTCAATATTTTAATCTAGGTGTTGAGAAATGAAACCAGGTAAACAAAATAAATGAGAAAGTGAGAAACTTAGTTTACAGGGCAAAAATTTCTTATCCTGAGACAAAAGAAGTTTAACTACAGAAGTCAGACTGGCATGGTTTACTGGGTACAAGCCCCAAGGTCCTGAATTTTGTCCCTGCAAGGTCATATAATGAAGCCCTAACTCCCAGTGTGGCTGTATTTGGAGTACGGGAGTAATTAAGGTTGAATGAGGCCATTAGGGTGGGACCCCGATCCCATAGGGTTAGTGTCCTTTATAAGAGGAAACAGCATCTCTCTTGCTCTTTCTCAAACACAACAAGAAGCAGCTGTCTGAAAGCCAGGATGAGCGTGCTCACCATAAACCAGACACTACTGGCACCTTGATCTTGGACTTCCAGCCTCCAGAACTGTGAGAAATGAATGCCTGTTGGGTAAGCCTCCCCCAGTCTGTGGTATTTTGTTATGGTGACCTGAACAGACCAAGATACCCTTTGGCCTTGTCTGAAGAGCTCTGCTTCCAAACCCTTTGGTTTTGACCTTGATACAACCCCTTATCCTCTGCCCCAGATCTAGGACAGGATCTGAGAAAAACAGTGGAAAATGGGTGTGAAGGGTTAGTAGGTAGCTAACAAAAATGTCACGTCAGGAAGTCAGCACGATACAGTAGAAACATCTCGGACTTTGCTATCAGGCTGACTTAGGCTCAAATCAAGGCTGTCTCTCAGATTCACCAAGTGCCCCATTAATTCTCTGAACACCTCAGTTTTCCCATTTGTGACATTTGTCCCCTAGATGCTTGTTCTTCAGAATAAATGAGGAAATATGGATAAATTGCCCAATAAATAGTAAGTTCTCCATGAGGGCTTTTTTGTATTGTTTGGGTGAAGCAATAAATGGCCCAGACAAAAGTTTTCTCGGTTTTCCCAGAGCTGGTGGGAGGTAAGCGTTGCTCCCTTCAATGCCCCCAGTATTTGTATGCGGTTCTAAACCGCGACCAGAGGGTGACGAGAAGAAAAGGTTCTCTGGGAGGAGGAACTGGCGGGCCTACCTGGAAACGATAAAAGGTGCTGTCATCCTTCAAGGTGAGGACATGGTCCGAGATGGGAAAGACGTAGCCCTGAGCAGCTATGAGGCTTCCCAAGTGTATTGCTTCCCCTGTGGGGACAGGGCGTAAGAGAGAGAAGTAATGAGGAAGCTGTCAGAGTGCAGGGCTACTTAGCTGAATGTCGGCTGTGGGAGCTGAAAGGCAACCCGAAGTCAACTCTCATCACCCCTGGATAACTGCATGACTGACTGACTGATTGATAACTTTATGGTATGATTGCACTGGGCTGGGGGAAGATGTCAATGGTTGGGAAGTGCTGCCATGTGTCTGGGACTTCTCTGGATGCCAACTGTGAGGCTGACATTGCTGGAACCTCCCCCGCCACCAAGACTTCCAGAAGAAGGTGCTCATGGTTAAGAGCATGAGACTTGGTGTCGATAAACTGGTACTTAACTGAGATATTTCACATGAAGTGCTGAGCAGTGTCTGGTGCAGGGTCAGTACTCATTAAGTGCAGGCAGCTCTGACTCACATTTTTATTGTCAGCATTTCTTGTTACCCTCAGAAATGAGCAGGCAGCCTCCCTGCCCGTAGAGACTTTGAATTCACATGGCATTCCCTCATGTGACAGTCCCTTCTCTTTTGAACATAAAGGAAAACCTCAATTTTGTGGTGACTTGTGTAGTGGGCAATGGCACAGGGAGGCCAGTCTGATAAAAATATTTATATTTTTGCAACAATGAACATGGTTTGTTAATTTAGCACCAACCATAAATACATTCACATAAATCATTAGGAACTTATATTTATGCATATTCTGAGAAGAGCTAAGGAAAACAATAAATTTAAATGATTCTACCATGCATGATCATATAAAAGCATTCTTCACAAACAGAAAAGTACTCTTACTGGTAAAAACTAATTTTTGGAGGTGGAAATTATCGACACCAAGAAGAGTCTCTAGGAATTATTAATTTCACAAGCTCTAATTTTTTTAAGTGACTTGTCTTGGCTTTACTTGTCAACTTTTCAAGAGGTTGCATATAATCTAGGCGTTTTGTTTTTTAAGAAGCACCTTGCCTGCTTCAGAAGGAACATATACTTGTAACTGGTGGGATCAAAAGAAAGGAGTTTTAGTTTACTCGCTTAGTGATGACCCGTTTGCTTTAAGAACCACGGGTCCAGCACGAAAGGGATGTTTCATCACCTGCAGCTGCTCCTTTCCCAGGAAAGGAAGAGCAAACTCCAGTAAGAAGGTGACTTTTCTGTCACCAGTCTAGGAGCTAGAACTCACTTCGTTCTTCAGGCAAAAAGGCTTTTGCTTAGATATGTGGCAGATAGGAAGAAGGAAGAGAGAGGGGGGTGGAAGTGAGACAGGCCTGGCTTCCCAGGGCCTTTGTCTCATTTCCACCCTTCTGTTCCCAGCTGGTGAATTGTTCTTTTTTTTTTTTTTTTAAAAGGTTTTATTCATTTATTTTTAGAAAGGGGAGGGGAGGGAGAAAGAGAGGGAGAGAAACATCAATGTGTGGTTGCCTATTGCATGCCCCCCACTGGAGACCTGGCCCACAACCCAGGCATGTACCCTGATTGGGAATTGAACCAGCAACCCTTTGGTTTGCAGGCTGGCACTCAATCCACTGAGCCACACCAGCCAGGGTTAGTTGTTCTTAACTTCTCCTGCTGAAGAACTTCTTAGAAGCCCCAACAGTTGCCAACACCTGGATGTCCTCTCAAGGGCATTAGAGTACAATGGACCTTCTAGCCATGACCCTGGTCATTCTGGACCTTTCACAGAAGCTTCTCACACCAGGGCCAGAGAGGATTCCTGAACCTATTCTCCTACCCCAGCTGGTTCAGGGTTCTCAGAACACTACTACTACTAACCACGACTATTACTACTACTACTATTGCTGCTATCAGTACTACTACTAACAACAATAACAACAACAATAATAAAATATGTCAGTGATAGAATGATTATTTTAGAAGGGTGAGAAAACAGTGCTCTTGGAGAAGAGACCACTGTGAAGAAAGGGGGTCCTTGTTTAGTAGCATTGTAATCAAAAGAAATGTTGACTTTAAATACATGGAACTAAACTGTATTTTAGTCTAGTTTTAGTAGAGACTTATTCAGTCTAGTTTTTATAAGAGGACAGTCAGGAAAAGTCCAGGCTGCATAAGAAAAACACGTAGAGGAGTTGATTCAGTTTCTTTCCTTAAAAGGATTAGCATGTAGAGTTTTCCCCTGGGGATAAAGAACTTGACTGGAATTAAGAGTTTTCACTACTCATGAGAATGGTCATTAATCAAGGTGGTGAAAAAGGCTACTGTCATTTCCATTAATGACCTGCTTTTTCTGGCACTCGGATTTCTGGCAACTGCATTTAATCAAACTCTATGTAAATTGTATTGTTTTGTAGTCAATAGTATAGTAGGAGCATCAGATTAAAATACAGGAATGCCTGAGCTGACATCCTGACCCCAGCAAGGAAGCACCGCGGAAGAACAGGCACCTAGAAGGGGCACTTGAAAAAATCTCTAAAAAGCATAACAATTGGAGGCCATTTAATTTGGGGCAAGTAGGTCTAACACGTACGAACATCAGAATACAGATATGTGGGTATTTATAAACACGAACTATGGGCACCAAGAACACGCAGTTGAGACAGGGAGTGAGGACATTCAGAAAAGTATTAACTAACAACACATGGGTAATAAGCTATACTTATCTAGAATTTTCATTTTTCGGGAACTCCTTATTTTCTAATTATGCTATAAAATAAATTTTAATGCTTATTTACTAGTGGGAGGACAGATTTGGAAACTGTTTGATTGGCCAGAGTTTTGTTGTTGTTTTTCTGGTAAGGTTTTCCTAATTGAAATGCACAATTAAAGTTGAAAAAAAAAATCATTCCTTCACTACTTGCAGAAACAGAAAACAGAAGGCATCTTGGCAAATAATTAAACATCTTAATTGTGGATCAGGCAATCCAGTTTTAAGATCCGGCTCTCAAAAGCTGTTCCCTAACAGCACTACAACTTATCGTTAATTGCTGTGGCTAATGAGAATTCGTCTCATTTCACATGATATTGTATTGGGCTCTTTGGCATTCTCAATGGTTGCTCATTTTCTCAAAGGGTGGTTTAAATTTAAAGATGGATATTCAGTAGAGAAAACAAATCAATTTCACTTGTAAGAAGAGCGATCCTACATTTTAGAATTTGCGTCTATAAGCCCAGTCCTCAGGAGGGTAGGAGAATCTAGTCTGGAACTTGGTTATGAGATGTTTACTGATACCACGGGGGACAAAGTCAGGATCAAGGGTCAAGTACCTGGGTCTTCGATGGAAAGGTTCTTCATAAGCCACTGCACAATGTCAGTACCTGCAACGATAAAGCGATTCAACTGAAGACCTCATGAGCACTAAGCCCTGCGGCAGAAGAAACATGTTGACCTAAGAGACTCCTAATTCGAATGAGCAAACACCTGGAGAGCTGCTTTCCTGTCCCAGCAAACTCTTTCCACCCATCAGCTCACTTCCACAGTCATAACCCCATCTTTTCCAAAAAACCTCCACTTTGATCACTAGAAGGATCTTGTGTCCACTTTTCCAGGGAGCACACGGAGGGGACTTCCTGCGAATAGAGACTTGGATGACTTCTCTGAGGCAGGCTGGGGAAGTTTGATCATGCCCGGCCTTCAGGCTATTTCCTGTGGGAAGAGGTCTCTTTAGCTCCCTACCCTTTACTGAGAAGGGCTGACCAGGTTCCTGAAAGAATCTCTAATTTCTTCCAGCGTGGGCCCACCCTGAAAGAAAGTACCCCTGTGTCTCTGGGAGTGACTTCTATGTATTTGCCTATCCCCTGGGCCACGGCTCGATTACAGTTCCAGACTCTGCTGCAGGGGCCTGAGTTCTGACAGTGGCAGTGACGTCACTGCCCTGACCACACAAACTCCCACATGACCCTCCACAGCCCCATACCCTTTTGTCCCCGTCTGCTGGCTGAATGGAGAGGTCGTCAAGGGCCTGGAGCGGGCAGAGCCACAATGTGGAAGGAGCCTGGGATTCTGAAGAACCATGAAAATTGATGCCCATTTTGGGGTCTGACCTGATTGAAAGTTTGTCATGTTAATCCCCCCAAATTTGGGGCTTACCTATTTTGGCATTTAGTATTATCTTGACTAATGTAACATCTTAAGAGTCAAAAGGGACTTTTAAAGCTGATCCACTCTCACCCCAGCCATTACATGAGTGCCATCCACAACACCCTGGACAAGAAGCTACTGTAATCTGCATTTAGAAAACTCTAGAACCTCGGAACTCACAAAATCCCTCTTAGCTAGCCTGTCCCAGTTAAATCATCTCTGACTTCTACAAGCAGAAACACAACTTCCTCTGAGACTTACTCTCTTTGGCCTCAATTTTGCATTCTGATACCAGAAACAAACCCAGACCTTCCCATTCTGTGAGACAGCTCTTCAAATATTCAGGTCGTTCACCTAACACACTATCAATGTCTCCTTGAGTTCCCCCTCCAGGTGAAGGCTGCCTGGGTCCCTCAATGCTTCCTTGCACGACAGGCCCTGGAGCCCCTCCCCATTTTGGTCCCAATTCCCTTTTGTTTACCTCCCTCTGACAGTCTGGCACCTAGAACCAACATTTCTTAGGGCAGCACAGTTCACGGGGGAGTAGAGGAGTCCAATTTTCTGGTGGGTTCTGAACTTCAGATCAGTCCATCTTTGTCACCCCCATGCCTCACTTTAAATGAACGCAGACCTTCGAAGGTGGCGTTGTCATTTCAGGACAGGACGTGGGCTGGAAAACAGCCTGAAAGGGCAACATTTCTAGATATCCGAGTCTTGGCGTGGGTCTGAGGCTTGATGGGAGGGAGAGGGCCTGCCAGCAGCTCCCTTGGCACAGATTCCCAGCTGCAAGGCTGGAGAGCCGGCAGAGGGGTTTGACTGCTGTCCTTCGCCCAGAAATAAGGTTTCCAGAAATTTGACCGGTTGCCAGAGCAGAGACCAGGTCAGGCCTGAGTGCCTAGACTCTGTGCTTCTCTCCAGCTCTCTGGAAGGTCAACGAACCCTGCACAGTAAACTGCCAGGGTCCCATCCTGCTCTTTCTGTGGGCCCCCAACCCCCCAGCACCAGCCTCCTGACACTGGCCTGCAAGCCCCTCGCTTCTCAACCTCAGAAGCAGGACTTCTAAGCTTTCTCCCGCTCTGACATCTATGAGCTAAACTTTGTATCCACCACTCTCCTCCTCATTCACATTCTTTGAGGGAAAGGGAGAGTCTGCCCGTGTGCTTGTGCGTGTGGGCCCGTTTCCGCCAAATTATACAAGTTCAACATTTGTCCTCGGAAATGAAGAACAAAGCAGAAATCAAATAAGAACTGTAATCCCAAGTTGAGGGTGGGGGAGAGACTCTAACCTGTTTTTTCCTCAAAAGAAAAATAGTTCTCTTTTGTGGGTTGCCTAGAAACGGAGAGGTTTCCAGCATCAGCAACAGCTCTCCCCCGGGCAGGGGGATTATCTTTCTGCTGAGCTGGCTGAACCATTATTTATCACCTGCCAAGACTGATTACTCACCCTGGGACAATGACAGCCCTTCCTTTCCCCTGTTAATTACTGTCATCATTAATATCCATGTCACTAATTAGTATTCATTCACATTGAAACCCCTTCCTCGCTGTCATATCCGTTCCCCCTCCACCGCACCCCAGCCCGCGGCACTATTGTCTGGATTGCTCCCCCCTTTTGGCTTTCTGGGCTCAGTGTCTAGCCTAATTGTCTCCCCAGTCCACCAGGCCCCATCTGCATTCACAGAGCTGAAGGATCCCATTTAAACACTTTTTTTTTTTTTTTGGTAAAAATGGGAAAGTCACAAAGGCCCTTTTCCTTTTCTCCTAGCCCTGCGGGGACCACAGGCCTCAGTTTCTGGTCCCCAGTGCAGCCACCATGACAGTCAGGGTCTCCATCTGGGGACTGGTGTGAGTGTCCTGCCCTGGCAGAGGGCCGTGCTGCTGCCCAGCAGTCCTGGCCCACTGCCCTCTAGTGGCAGCAGCACCCACCTCCTGGCCACCCCTCAGACGCCACTGGCACCCCGTGGTGGTGGTCGGCATAGACGACAGTGCCTAGGGCTGTGGACACTCTGCTCCTGCAGGCGTGGGGTGTTCCAGGCTTCCGAGGACTGATCCAGAGGGGCCAGCCTCCAGCCTGGTGGCAAGAGTAAACCATTGCATGTTCAGGCCCAGGAACAAGTCAGGAAGAAAAATCTGTCATAATATTATTTCCCGGAAAAGACCTGCAACTCTTCCACTGTGGAATTAGACGAGAATAGTCCAAATAACCATCAGGAGAAATCATTCTCCTTTTCTTCTCTCTTTCCTTTCATCTTTCTCTCCACCCTTCCCCAATCATTCTTTCCATTTTATTATAAAACGAATTTCAAAGTGATTATTTTTCCCTTCTGTCCACAATTAATTGTCGACCTTTGTAATCACTGATGGGCTCCAGTTCTTGTCTTAGTCAAGGTGCTATGCCAAGGGCTGAAAAATCAATATAAAAACTTAGGAACAAAGGTAGGACAGTCACCCTTTATTCCCAAAGGTCCTAAAACTCTTCGCCTAAAGGTGAGGTGAATTTATCAGCAAACATTCCAGGGATTTCTATGAAATACACCAGGAAGCACTGAGACACTTCTTCACAACACAGTGGTTTGTTAGCATATTTATGCACATATTTATTACGCGCAGGAATGCTCTATGTTTCTATGGGTATAATATGTAGCATTTCCATTATGGCATGTATCTCTCTATATATAATTATGTTTATTGGAAGGGTTTTTGGACACAACTCAAAAGTTCTGGAGTAGGAGATTGTGTAAATAATTATGGCTCATCATACAGTATTTATTGAACACCTATTATATTAAATAAAAAGCACATTGAAAAGGGTAGATCATAAAGTGACATCTTTACAATAGAAACTATATACTTGTATTTATATTCTACTGATTACACAGATAACAGAGAAGAAAAGTTCTCAAAGTGTATTTAAACTGTCAACTTTAGGTTATCTTTGGGAGGTGGGAGGGTCACGTTATAGGAAATTTCTATTCTTTACATTTCCTTATAACTGCAGTTCATAGAAGGTTAATATATTACTTTTGCACTGAGAAAAATACTCTTCATTTTAAAGAGCAGGAAGGAAAGACCGGGCCTCTGAGACTAACGCGGAGAATCGGGCTGCAGACTCGGAGAGGAGAGGGCACGGGAACAGGAACGACCCGCTGAGCACTACCGCCGACTCCCCTGCACCCCCAACGCTACCCCCAGCTGTCTGCTGCTCCCCGGAGAACGCACACGGGGGAACGAAGGCAGGACTCGCACAGCGGCCTTTTTCCTGAGGAGTGGAGAGAGTGAGGCTCTCCCACGGGCATCAAACTGGTCCCTCTCCCTGGCCATCTGACCGGCCCCAGAGCCTCAGCGTGGCGTTTTGCAGATTTCGCTCAGACTGTTCGCCATAGTGCTGGGCGGAGGGAGACAACCTGTCCCTCCCACCCCCCCACTGTCCACAGTCCCCGCCCATTGCTTCCTGTTTGCTTGTGTGGAGTGAGGTTCAGCGGTCTCTTCCCCCGAGACTTCCCCAGTGGTAGTAACTCTAGATCAATGCAAACTGGATTTGAATAAGCTGGCAGGATCTTCCAGTATTTTAAGTTCTCTTTCTGGTTTGGGGGACACCCTTATTATAAGAGGGTTCTATGCTGGCCTTTGTCTTCAGGTGTTTTAAGTTGGCTTGAAGATTTAGAGATACTGATACATGGAACTTCTTCCCAAGTAAGTCGGAACACAAGCATATCCTACAAGAAACACTCCCTCTCTCCATTCTTCCCAAAGTATTGTGTCAGTCTGAGCCCAGACTAAACTATGCAAACTTGACAAACAGACTGGTTCCAGTCCCCTGCAGATTCCAAGTTACCTAAAACTTGGTAGCTTATGTATTGATAACTGAGGCAATTGATAACTTACTTATCAATCCTCGCCATTAGGGAAAGATACTTCCGTTTGAGTAAACGGTTTCTGGAGCCCAGCAAAAGATAAGATGGTTCCTGCTCCTCAGTCAAGGTTATGACTCAGTCTGACACCGGGTTCTCACAGACCTGCCAAGGTCTCAGCTGCACCTGTGCGTGAAGAAGGCAGCTTTATGCCACCTCATCAAGCATGTAGGTGCCATTGCAGGCCAACAGTCCCGAAGGGGGAGCGACATTCCTGGGTGCCCGCTGTGTACCGGGCCAGAGTGTGCACCTGACCCTGCTATCACGTACCACCCTGACAATAATTGTGGAAGATGTAATGACTATTACACCCATTTTACAAATTAAGCCCAGAGAGACCCAAGGCCACATCCTAGCACCTATCAGAGCAAAGGTTGAAATCCATGCAATCTCATGCCAAGTAATCTCATTACTTCCACTGCACCACTCTGCTTCTCTTATCTCTGAATAACTGTCTGAATACTGCACAGAAAAATTGGAGAAGCGATCTTCTGCACTCGACTGTTCCCCCTGAAGGGGAGACATGACTTTAGTGATAATAACAATTGCTACTCTATGCTATTATTTATTGAGCACTTTCTATATTCCAGACTTTGGAATAATCCCACTATAATAATCCTATGATGTAAATAAATTACTTTCCTTTTATAGATAAATTGAAGGACAGTCTAGGGAGGATAGTCTTTATAGTTTTAGACCTTTCTTTTATGCCTTAGTTTAAAAAAGACTTTAAAAATGCAACAGTCAGCTAGCAGAGAAAGCAAGAGGCACTGTCAAACTGGGCGTTGGAGGTGGGTGCACGACCAGCTGGCCGTAAGACAGAAGCAGGTGGAAGGACGAGTGTGAGGAAGGGCCTCGTGGCAATGCTGTGGCGCACTGTTCGGTCCCTGGGCTTGAGCTCTCCCAAGGAAAGACATGACAGATTTGACAGATACACACGTGCTTACCGAGCACATGAAGTGATAAAAAACAGTGTTTATAGAGTCAGACAGACTTGGATTCTACTCAAGCTCTGTCATTGACAAACTCTGTGACCCTGAGCAGGTTTCTTGGCCGCCACCCACCTACTCTCCATTTCTTCACGAGTCAGCTGGGGGACAGAAAGGGTTTTGCTGAAACGGACTGTTTGGTATCAGGTCGCCTGTCTCCTTGTGCCCTCATTTCCCCAGATGAAAGTGAGGACAACAACGATGGGACCTGCCACACTGGCTCGGAGGGTCAAAGGCAGGACGGCGTATGCCGTGATGCTCGCACAGTGCTGGTGCACCGTTACTGGTCACACACAGCAGCTACGGATGCGGTCCATGTTTCAGGACCCTTGTATTGGAGCCAAGGGTCTAACTGAGTCATCCGCGTGGCTGGGAGAGATAGTGGCAAGGTGAAATGCATGTGCTATTTGTCTGCTTTTGCATTCTAGGCCTTAGAGAATCTCAAATGTCTTCTGATGCTTTTAGGAAGTGATCTGCTGACGGACAGCTTGTTGGAGGGAAGGAGAAACAAAGGAAGGTGTGGCTGGGAAGCTTTAGGAGCCTGATGGGGCCTCACTGAGGAAGTGGGTCCCCTTTCTGGTGCTTTTCTGCCCCTGCTCCCCTGGAGCACATTTCCCAGAAATTGAGGGCAGAAAGCCAAACAGGTGCCCTCACCCCACTGTCATTCAGTAGAATGTGACAAACTGAGCATCATTCTGGTTCTGTGACCACGTTACACCTCTTCTCCCTCCCTCTCTCCTCTGCTTCATGGACCAGCTTTCTATTCCCAGAAGGACTTTGCTCCGTCCCACTGCAGGGCCTTTGCACACACTGTTCCCTGGGCCACTAATGTGCCCCCCTTTCTCCAGTCCACCACTCCCTCCCGCTGACTCCTGCAGGCCTCTGGTCCTGCCTTCTCCAGAAAGCTTTCGCAGCTCTCCACACCGGGTCCAGGCCCTCTGGCTCTCATCTGCAGGGGTCGGGCTCCTTCTCTTTGGAGCACTTGTCTTGGTTTGGAATTAGACATTTATGATGTGCTTATTTGATCAGTGCCTGCCTCTCTCTCTGTATAGTTTCCTGGAGCTGCTGTAATAAAAGTACCACAAACTGAGCAGTGTAAACAATGGAAATTTACTGTCCCACAGTTCTGGAGGCCAGATGTCTGAGATCCAGGTGCCAGCAGGGTTGGTTCATTGGTGGCTGTCAGGGAGAGTCTGTCCCGCGCCTCCCCCGCCACGCCTGCACCCCACTTCTGGTGGTTTGCTGGCAATCTTTGGTGTTCCTTGGCTTGTAGATGTGTCACCCCATCACTGCCTTTATCTTCATGTGGCCTCTTCCCTGTGTGCGTGCCTCTGAGTCCAGTTTCTCCCTTTTCATAAGGACACCAGTCACATTAGATTAGGGCGTGCCCTAACTAGCTCATCTTAACTAACAGGTGCAAGAACCCTATGTCCAAATAAGGTCACATTCTGAGGTACTAGAGGTTAGGACTTCAACATAAGAATTTTTGGAAAGACACAGTTCAACCCATAGCACTGCCCGAACTGCAGCTCTGAGCAAGGAGGACTGTGCGATGCTGTTCCACCTCCAGCACCAAGCAGAGACCTGGCATGGAGTTGGGGTTTCATAAATGCTTGCTGATCAATAGTTACATTCAAATAGACACCACACAATATATCTCCATCCATATGTACATGTTCACTACATTTTTAAAAATTCTTTCAATTTTTTGTGGCCCATGGAAACCTCATCACAGACCAGCACGGACCTTGGATGGGCATTCTGCAACCACTGCTTCAGACGACAGGTCAGGGGTTTCCATCCATTAACATTATGTTCTTTCAAATGTCACTTTTTTTTGGCAAAAAGAAATCTCAAAAAAATGAATGCATTAAAAACTGTTGGGTGGCAATTCAGACTGTTTTTTCCCCCTCATTCAATGCTGGATGTCAGTTAAAGAGAATGGCGAGTAGAAGGAGAGGTAAAGTCTTCCAGTCTCTCCTGCAGGGTCCCAAAGACACGGACCGCTACTGTCTGTCTGCTGTCCCTGCTGCTGGCCCACTGGCTTCTCGACTGTGAAGTTTCCGCTGTCTTGTAACTGACTTTGGCCGTGTGTGATTCTCGCTTCTTTAACAGGATGCCTTCTGCATCTGACTTGGTTTTAAATAGGTTGGAGGAATTAAATCCAGACACACGGAGTATGATTTTGAACCCAGAGATACCCAAACATCACTGCCTTATCCAGTCTTAAAACCAGGCCCCGTCAGGGCCACCCCCCTGGGGTCTTCCAGCAGGCCTGGCAAACCGGCTTGCCTGTCCTCCATGGCCACGTGGCAACTGCGCCCCCAGCGCCCCGCGGCCGCACAGCAGGAAAGACAACCAGCAACCAGCTGATGGAAAACCCCCGGTGGGCCGTCTCCCCCCAACCCCTGTGCTTCCGCCTTCTCTGAAATGTAAAGCTTCCGTGTGCATTATGAAAAATAATAGGGGGCAGGAGACCAGGCGAGGTTATTACCAACTCATAAATCAACCGGAGGCTCTGAGGGTTGTGGTGAGGCGTCTGGAACGGGCTCCCCCGGATTGTTATCTCACCCCAGCCCCCACGATTGATTCATAACCTCATAACCCTCCTGCGTCTGAATCCCAAGTCTTCTATCTAATTGTCAGCAGCCCAGTACATGATTTGCAAGAGGATGTGGGCAGTGGCAGATGTGGGGGTGGGGAGAGATTAGTTTTGTCAATCAACAGCATCCAGGGCGAGGTGCAGAGCGCTCGGGATTTAGCCCAACGACCAGCTTATTAAAAAGAAAAGGCTGGACGTGGCTGCATTGATCGAGCCTCAGCGAAGGGAAAGGGAGGATCGTGGCCACTGTGGGTGTGACCTCTGTTCCCTGAGGGTGGCTGCCACTGATGCCCGCCTTCTACTCAGTCCAAAGGCAGGGATGAAAAACAAACGCGCAGAGCTGTGGCTTCTGGGAGAAGTGATCTAATGCCAGGTGTCCAGTGGCATCAGAGAGCATTATAAATATTTTGAAGGCTGCTGAGCATTTCCGGGAGGGCTGGAGGGGACCCAGTGGCTGGAGGCCATCAGAAACTTGATTGCCTTCCAGTGTTGTCTGACAGGCCTCTCATTTGTACAGATTTGAATCTAAAACATGGTTCATGGACATTTTATATTTAAATTAATCTGTGGGACTGAGGCTTTCTTGAGGGGAGGAAGAGAGGAGAGTCAAGAGGTAGGCTCTGTGACGCCCAAGTCTGCAGGCTGTTGTCACTTACCTGGAATGGGATCCGCCCACCCCCAGGACAATAATACTGATAAGCGTCCACAGTGTGCTTCAAGGCTTAGGCCTGCAAAGGGCGCTGGACGTCTGCGCTCACCTTGGGATGGGCGAGGTGTGCCAGCAGGGAGTGTGAGCGGGCTGGGTTCCGATCAGAATCCGGGACACTGGTTCTTAGGCAAAGATTGTGTTGGCATTGCGCCGATTCCAGTTCTGGTTCCCTGGAGCTCCATCTTGGTGAAATAGACTTGGTTTTTGTAATCACTTAGACCTGGGTTCAAATCCCAGCTCTGTCACGGGCTAGGACATCATCTCCAATGAGTTACTCAGTCACTCTGAGCCCGTTTACCCACCTGCAAAATGGGGCCACTCACAGAATCTACCCTAGATTCTAAGTATAAAAATGAGGACATGGCACAGACCCTTGGTGCAGTCTCTGGCCCCAACTGGGGCACACCATCGAATGTGGGTTACTGTCCTTCCTTTGCCACTTAACTGATGCACATCCTCCATCTGCTCAAAGTGGAGTCTGGCTTGGAGCTGGTCTGCTGGGCAGAGCCCCACCTTGGCGCTAGGCCTTTTTGCCCCCTTGTCCCCAGGACAGTCTGGAGCTTATTCTAACTTGGCTCTCTCAAGTGTCTCAGTTCCATGCAGACAGATGAGCCCATCTTTTCAAACATCAGTCTGGGACCTTCTCTCTCAGCAGAGGATTTACTCCCAGACCAGTTTCCAGTTCTTGATGCTAAACATCTAAAAGGACCCCAAGGAAACTCGAGCTCTCTCTTTCTCCATCCCAGGTCCCTCCAAGCCCTCAGCCTGGCCTCTCCCCTGGGAGTGGCCAGGAGGCAGGTGGCCTCGGTGTGAATCCAGGCCCCCCCCCCACCAGCTCTGTGACCCTGGGGATGTGCCTTGACCTTCCTAAGCTCCAGTTTCTATAATATACGAGAAAAGCACAGTCTGAGAGCATGAACGTGAGGATAATGCTTGTAGAAGGTTCAGCCCCGTGTCCTTCGGCACACAGCCCATGATCAGTAAATGTTAACTTCATCATTATTATCATGGCCATTATTCTGACTGGAACATTTTCATCCACTTACCTACAATGATAATTAGATGGCTCTGTTCTTTTTTTTTTTTTTTAACTTCTTTCTCCCTTCTTTTATTTTATTTTTTAAAAATATATTTATTGATTATGCTATTACAGTTGTCCCATTTCCTACCCGCCTCACTCCACTCCATCCTGCCCACCCCCTCCCTCCCACATTCCCCCCCTATAGTTCATGTCCATGGGTCATACTTGTAAGTTCTTTGGCTTCTACATTTCCTACACTATTCTTACCCTTCCCCTGTCTATTTTCCACCTATCATCTATGCTACTTATTCTCTGTACCTTTCCCCCCTTCTCCCCCTCCCACTCCCCTATTGACAACCCTCCATGTGATCTCCATCTCTATGGTTCTGTTCCTGTTCTAGTTGTTTGCCTAGGTTGCTCTTGTTTTTGTTTTAGGTGTGGTCATTAATAACTGTGAGTTTGCTGTCATTTTTACTGTTCCTATTTTTTAGCTTCTTTTTCTTAGGTAACTCCCTTTAACATTTCATATAATAAGGGCTTGGTGATGATGAACTTCTTTAACTTGACCTTACCTGAGAAGCACTTTATCTTCCCTTCCATTCTAAATGATAGCTTTGCTGGATACAGTAATCTTGGATGTAGGTCCTTGCCTTTCATGACTTGGAATACTTTCTGCCAGCCCCTTCTTGCCTGTAAGGTCTCTTTTGAGAAATCAGCTGACAGTCTTATGGGAAGTCCTTTGTAGGTAACTGTGTCCTTTTCTCTTGCTGCTTCTAAGATTTTCTCCTGTTTAATCTTAGGTAATGTAATTATGATGTGCCTTGGTGTGTTCCTCCTTGGGTACAGCTTCTTTGGGACTCTCTGAGCTTCCTGGACTTCCTGGAAATCTATTTCCTTTGCCAGATCAGGGAAGTTCTCCTTCATTATTTGTTCAAATAAGTTTTCAATTTTTTGTTCTTCCTCTTCTCCTTCTGGTACCCCTATAATTCGGATGTTGGAACGTTTCAAGATGTCCTGGAGGTTCCTAAGCCTTTCCTTATTTTTCTGAATTCTTGTTTCTTCATTCTTTTCTGGTTGGATGTTTCTTTCTTCCTTCTGGTCCACACCATTGATTTGAGTCCCAGTTTCCTTCATATCACTATTGGTTCCCTGTACATTTTCCTTTGTTTCTCTTAGCATAGGCTTCATTTTTTCATCTGGTTTTCGAACAGATTCAACCAATTCTGGGAGCATCTTGATAACCAGTGTTTTGAACTGTGCATCTGATAGGTTGGCTATCTCTTCCTCGCTTAGTTGTATTTTTTCTGGAGCTTTGAAGTGTTCTGTCGTTTGGGCCTTTTTTTTTTTTTTTTTTTGGTCTTGGTGCGTCTGTTACTTTAAGGGGCGGAGCCTTAGGTGTTCACCGGGGCGGGGTAACGCTGGTCGCTGTACGTGGAGGAGGGGCTGAGAGGGAGCAGTGGTGCCCGCTCCCCTCTCCACCAGATTTCAGTCTTTCACTCTGCTACCCACAATCAAACTGGGCCCCTCTGATGCTGGTTCCCGAGTGGGTGGGCTTGTGCACACCCCAGGCCCCTGTGGGTCTCTCCAATGACCTCTCCCATGAGGCTGTGAGTCTCTCCTGCTGCCGCCCCAACCCCCACGGGCGTTTTCAATCAGAGGTTTCAGGCTTTATTCCCCGCCCCCCCCCCCCACCCCGGCGCGCTGGAGCCCTGGGTTGCGCGGTCTGCTTTGCTCCCTGCCGTTTGCCCGGTTTATCTGTGCACGAATGTGGGGCCGTGGGGTGCTATCCGCCGCTCTGCCTGCCCCGTTCTCCGCCACTCTGAGTCCGGCCCTCTCGGTTTATCTGCTCGAATGTGGAGCCGCAGGGTCTGCCAGTGGTCAGACTGCCTGCCCCGTTCGTCCCACACTCCGCCTGTCTCGGTCCCGCCATAGCCACGTGAGTCCTCTCCGCCCCAGCTGCCTGTCTCCGCCCTTCCTACCGGTCTGGATGAATGCTTATTTTTTATTTCCTTGGTGTTGGACTTCCTTGCCTTTCGATTTTCTGTCAGTTCTGGTTGTGCAAGGAGGCGCAGTGTGTCTACCTACGCCGCCATCTTGGTTCTCCGATGGCTCTGTTCTTAAACAAATGGTGCACCAGCGGGCTACATGGGCTCTGGCTGGGGTATTTGCGGGGTGCTATGGGGCTGCGGACCGGGAGTATCCAGTTCCAGCTGACTCAGTGTTGGGAAATGGTTCACAGAGAGGGGGGTGCGTGGGATCAGTGGGGACAGTGAGAGGAGGTGGACCAAGGAGCACTGGATGTAGAGCCAAGGGCTCTCACAGAGCCGTGTGAAGCAACCTCACCAAGGACACCGTGTGATATGTGACATTTACATCCAGATCAAAGTGGTTGAACATCAAGTCTCTGTGAAAAGGCAAGGGGTCCTAGGAGGCCAAAAGGCACCAGTGTGTGCTGGCTCCACCTGTGCGTAAAGCACTGTGCTGGACATCAGGGGCTGAGATCCAAGCATGAGTCAGAAGAACCAGCTTAAGAGCTAAAGGGAAATGACCTCAGAGCTGCCGAGCGATGGTCTCACAAGTTCCCGGCATCGGGATGCGGCCTGTCCCTCCCTCCACCCCTGTTCTCATCCTGGGGCTCATGGTCCCGGCCAGCATCGCCGTGAGCCCTCCCTGTAGTCTGCCTCTGGTCGGTGGTGTGCTGCTGGGCCAGTCTGCCGCCTCTGCTCCTCCACTGTCGGTCACTGTCTGGAGTCCAGAGCCCCTTTCGAGCTTCACTGAGGCCCCCCCAACCTAGAAGGGCTTGTGAGCAGCACGGTAGCTCATCACTGTCTCCCCAGCTCCCCATCTCTCAGCAGTTTTGGGCTTCTCTGGCGTCTGGTGACATCTTGCCTTCCCAGGACCTTTCACCTTGACTCCACCACGAACAACAGCCCTGAGTGCCAACAGCAGAGAGCTGGAAGGCCTGAGGGTGCAGTTGTCTGGGACCACATGACAGAGCGGTGGCGGGAGTGAGTGACAGAAGCTGGTCAGAGGCCTGCATGTCCTGAGCCTGCTGAGGGCTGGCAGGGGCCCCGGATAACCAGAGGCCGACAGGATGGTCGGTGGTGAGAGCCCAGGGTATGTCCACACTGCCCCCATTCCTGCCCCACTCTTTCCTCCTGAAATCCCTAAATCCTTTTCTTCTTCAGGCCTTTAAATAAGGTATCAGGGTCTGGCTTTGGAGGACTTGAGAGAAAGTGAAGCCCGCCACCGGAGATGGAATGGGGCTGTTAGTGTCTACACACCTGCCCTCCATACCTGCCTTTCTGGTTTCTGCAGGCCAGGTTCTCGGATAAGTAACACACCCACATGTGGGGAGAGGGAGAGACTCTGAAGGGAGGAGAATGAGGTCCCTGAGGCCTGCTGTGGCTGGCTCCCTCCTCGTCACTTCCTCAGTGTCTCATCCCAGTCCCTCTGTCTCCGAGATAACAAACACCTGATGAACCTATTAGAGAATGTCGGTCAGAATCAATCACGTGCATTTTGGAGTATCTAATAACTGTGCTGTGTTTTTCTTCCAGATGTTGGTTTTGATGGAGTTGGTTACTTCCTGGGACCACTTCTGAATCTTGATAGTAAGACAGACCAGATCATTGGTGTGGGGAGTTACCTTGCTATTTGCTGTTGCGGACTGTGTGCGTTAAAGAAGTGGTGGCCAACACACGGCCTTATTTAAGTTATTCAGGACTAGAACTTGATACATCAGTAGCCCCTTCCTGCCCGTCCTGATTCTCCTGGAGGTATTACAGTGCAATACGGCCAAAGCTCTGAAATGACGCCGAAAGCCCAGGTGACTATTGAGGTTGTCCGGCTCAGACGGCAGGCAGGCAGACCTAAAGGCTGGGTCTGACCGACGTGCGATGAAAACACTGCTCACCTTTCCAAAGCATTCTCAGCGTGGCCAGTCCATGCTGACGAGAGAGTAGTAGACTGAGAGAGCCAGATTCCGAATGTATTAAGAAGTGAGCTGTGTATCGTTTTGATGGATTTGGATTAGGTTTAGGTGGACATTGCAGAAAAACAAAACAAAACAAACACAACAAAATGACAGTGGCTTAAACGAGATAGAAATGTATTGGTTAAAGAAGTCTGTAGATGGCTATATGGGGACCTCAGGAAGCCGTGCTTTAGTGTTTCTCTTCTGCCTTCCCAGTGTGAGGCTTCCATCCCCAAGGTCACCTAATGGTTCAAACTGTCTGCTGGAGCATCAGCCATCATACCCCAGCTTCAGGCAAGAGGAAGAAGGAAAGGCAGAAAAGCTAAAGAGTGCCTTTCCCAATGGAGACACCTTCCTTTAACCGTAGTTTCCAGAAGTCCGATTTTCTACTTATGCATTGTGATACACAGAACAATGCTCCTCCCCAAAGATATCCATATTCTAATCCCTAGAACTGTGTCATCTACCTTCCATGGCAAAAGGAGATATAATTACAGTAAGGCCCTCAGGATGGAGAGATTATCCTGGAGTATCCAGGTAAGACCAATGCAATCACAGGGATCTTTATAAGAGAGAGGTAAGAGTGTTGGGATCAGGTCAGGGTGGGGGGGAAGACAGGGAGAGAGACGGGGTGGGGGGTAGGAAGAGGAGAAGGAAAAGGAAGAGGAGGAAAAGGAGGGAGAGGAGGGGGAGGAGGAGAGGTATGTGTGTATTGCGGGGAGGGCACCAGCTAGCTGCTGACTTTGAACTTAGAGGAAAGGACCATGAGCCAAGGAATGCAGGCAACCTCTAGAAGCTAGAAAAGGCAAGGAAACAGATTCTCCCCTGGAGCCTCCAAAAGGAACATAGTTCTGTCTTGATTTTAGCCAAGATCCATTTCAGACTCCTGGCCTCCCGCACTGTGAGATAACACATTTGAATTGCTTTGTGCTAAGCCACTAAATTGACGGTAAGTTGTAGTGGCTGCAATAGAAAAAACACAGCTGTTTTCTTATTTCCTATGATTTCCTTGAAATAAGTTTCTACAAGTGAAATTTTGGGTCATTTTCAAGGCTTCAGAACCTACTGTGCAACTGGCCTTGAGAACACGCGGAACCCAATTGGCCTTCCCCTGGAAGGGGACCCTCTAGCTTCTGTCTCTGTGCCCTGATCAGCACTGGGTGTCTGCATTGTTGGTTATCATTGCTAATCTGGCGGGGAGAAAACGGTGGCTCACTAGGAAAATAATGCTTGTATGAGTGAGATTTAAATGATTTTAGTACATTTATTGACCATTTGTTTTTATTCTACTGGGGTACCCATCTTTTTATATTGATTAATAGAAATTTATTAAGTATTAAGGATATAACACTTTATCTGAAAGTTGTACCATACAATTTCCCCCTCCCATTTGTTATTCCAAATGAAGATGCCTTTAGTGGTAGAGTTTTACTTTTAAAAGATTTTATTTATTTACTTTTAGAGGGAGGGGAAGGGAGGGAGGGAGAGAGGGAGAGAAACACCAATGTACGAGAGAACAAGCAACCAAATGGGGACCGAAACCACAGCCTGGGCACGTGCCCTGACCAAGAGTAGCACCCTCGACCCTTCGTTCTGCAGGACAATGCCCCACCCACTGAGCCACACCAATCAGAGCCAGTGGCAGAATTTCCAAATATTTCACGTTCAAACCCATCAACTCTTTGCTTTACAGTTTCTGCCATTGGTGTCATGCTTGCGATATTGTCTAGACAGTTGAAGGGATGAGCTTTTATGAGTTTTTGTTGCATTTCTTTGTTCCTTCATTCAACAAATACCTACTGAACGCTTCCTACATTCCAGGCACTGTTCGAAGACCCAGAGTATCATCAAAAGCACACAGCTGAACCCAGAAGAAGAACGGTGATCACTGATGCTTTTACAACCGGAAGTACAAACTCAAAACACATCCGACTATGTTGCAAGACCCACCGCACAGCAGACTTTGACCCTGAGTGGAGATTTGGCAATGCCACCCAGAACTCAGATTCCTGGAGCTCAGGGCGTCTTACACTGAACAGAACCTACATAAGCACAACGATGTGAAGGAAACAGCCACATCCATGAAGCAGAAGGTGTGAAATGACACAGGGGCCCCAAAGGAGCAACCGGCATTGATACAGCTTCTCATTTCATTAGTAAGTTAAATACTGATACTCTCTAGCTCCAAGGACTCTTTTTAGAAGCTCTCTGAATCAGGAAGTCCCAGCAAGGGAAGAATTACCCCTCCTTTGAGGATTTTCACAGAGAAAGGCTTATTAGCGAGAAATAGCATAACAGGGTTATGGCCTCTCGGCTGGACCTCATCAACTTGAGAAAAGTTGAAATGCTGCTGGGTTTGCCAACTCCAAAATGAACGAGCCTCTGATCATTTGTTACCCTTTACGTCTTTCCAGCCCCCATTTTTATTTTGAAGTAAAACATAATGAAGTCCCAGAAAACTCACCTTAAAATTAGTGTCCTGTAAGAAATGTAAAGGCCTTGAGCCGACGACACTTGGGACATTCTAGCAGAGACTGAACAGGACAGGATGCTCGCCTACCCTCATCGACCTGGGAGGGGACACACGTGTGTGTCTACATACAGGCCAAGAGCCAGGCTTTTCCAGGAAACCCCCTCACAGGTGGCGACCCCAGGAGACACCCCACCTCCATTTATAGAACCAACACATGCCCCAAACGTCGTCTGTGTGGCTTCACTGGCTGAGTACATGTCTCTAGGAGACTGGAAGCCACATGAGGAGGGGGACAGGGTCTGGTTTTGCTCCTTATAACCCCCGTCTAGCAATGAATGAATGAGTGGATGGGTGGGAGTGAAGCTTTCACCTAGTCTGTGGATTCCTAGTTAGGGGGCAGGGATCAGACTCTTTGGAATGAATAATTTGCAGCCAGTTCTTTCTTTTTTTTTTTTTTAATTAAAAACATTTTTTATTGTTATTCAATTACAGTTGTCCCTATTTTACTCCCATTACTCTCCGCGGCCTTACCCATCCACCCCCATCTCCCACATTCAATCTTCCCTCCTCCCCATCGTCTTTGTCCATGGGTCCTCTATTCGTGTTCCTTGACTTGACCCTTCTGCTTCTTTCCCTGTTATCCCCCTCCTCCCCTCTGGTCACTGTCAGTTTGTTCTTGATTTTCATGTCTCTGGTTCTATTTTGCTCGCTTGTTTGTTTTGCAGCCAGTTATTTCTATCTCGCCTTGTATCTTAGAATTAAGGACTAGCCATTCGCTTTTGAGATGAGAAAGCCAGCCCGAGGCCATCCAGCCTGTGCACGAGGGACAGGTGGGTACTAGTGGGAGGAATATGGGTAGAAAAGGGAAGGTCCTGTAAACAGGATGCATTTCTGCCTATTAGACAATCTAGTCTACAGCCAGCCCTGACACTCGTGACTCCTGAAATAATCTTTCTAAAGTTGTGTTCCTCATTTAAAACGCTGCTGGAAGACCATCCTCTGGAGGCCAGAAGTTTGAAATGAAAGCATCATCAGAGATGGTTCTCCCTGGCGCCTGCGAGGGAGAATCTGTTCCTTGCCTCTCCCCCAGCTTCTGGTGGTTCCTGGCAATCCTGGGCGCTCCTTGCAGATACATCGTTCCAATCTCTGCCTCTGTCTTCACGTGGCTGTCTTCTTTTGGTCCTCTTTATGGTCTTAATAAATGAGTCCACTTGTACTTGACTTCCCATGCCTATTGAATGGCAAATTCCTCCGTGTATGATATCAGTGTACTTGACCCTTCGATGCCCCTTAACTCTGACCCCACCCCACCTTTACAGGGGCAGGGCACTCCCAGTCTCCAGGGCTGGCTCACTGAGCTGGACCTGAGTCCTCCTAAAAAGAGAGAGAGAGAAACTTCTTTCTCTCACTCACTTAACTTTAACCCTTTAACTCCAGGGGCAGCTTTCCACAGCACAATTTTAGACTTCTCATTTCTCTAGATTTGGTTTCCCCCAAGAGTGTAGCCACTAGCAAGAATTACTAAATCATCTCACCCTTTATTATAACATAAAGATATTAGGTATCTTTTCATATTAGATGTATAGGGCATGTTATTACAATCAGCTATAGCTGCATATTACAGTTATAGTGAGGCAAGAATTCCACCCCTACATCTGGCTCACTCCTTGAAATGACGCTGTAAGGCCACCACTTTTCAGATGGGGAAACTAGGGCCCCAGTTTCCCTGTGGCATTGGGACAGGTTAAATTGTACAGCGGCCTCCAAGGGAGGAGGCGGCGGGAGCTACCTGTAGGAGGGGTACAGGCAATCAGTGTGCTGCCCAAAGAGAATTTAAGGATGATAAAGTTATCAGTGATGAATGCCCTCTCTCCTTGCTACCCCACTGATGCTGGAACTGAGCCCAGCCTTGGGGTTTCAAGCCCAGTGCCTGTCCTTCTCCACCCTGGCCCCTCAGAGAGCCAGGCAAGGTGAGTTTAGGGTGCCTGGCATTCAGCTCACAGTTGGAAGGAATGAAATCTGTTTTTTTTTTCCAGCTTGAGGTGGGAAGGCAGCCCCCAAAGGCATCACACTGTAGCTGGGAATTCTGCATTTTGCCGGCACCACTTTATTTCTCTGCTCTGGGTGCAAGATGTTTCTATGCAGCCCTTGATTTTGTTTAAAAGACAAACTATGACATTTCCCGTAATTCTTATTATCAGGTAAATCTTATTCTCATGCAGTTCCTGTCGCCTAGCCCAGCCTGCGACTCCTCATCTCTGTACTGATTTTCAGGCCATCAGCAGACTCATCCCCCTCCCCGGTCCCATTCCTTCCACTCCCCCCACGCTTTCTAACCGTGGGAATTTCAACCCACCCACCCTGTCGCCTGCTCTTTTCCTGGTTTCACAGGGAAAAAGAGATCCTCTCTAAGTTTGATGATGGAATATCAGTACGATAAAATCTAAGTGCGCCCATCTTTTTGGCAGAAACAGCCTATTGGTTTAAAGCAGAAGTTATGTGGTGTGTGTTGTGGGGGGAGGGTGAGTCGGGTCCTTGGCTGGAGGCCAGCATTCTGTCCCGCCTTAAGTTTCCAATAGCTGCTCAGGTGCAATGCACACTATTACCACACGGAGGCGCTGTGGCTCTTGAAAGCGACAGTGCTGTGGCTGGCAGCGTGTTTCCTGGAAAAATGCCTGGATCCAGAATTGTGATACTGATTTCTTATTTCTTTGAATTAATAATCATTGGTATTCTGAATAACTGCTTAATTTCTTAGTTCTAGATGTAAAGCTCTGAAGTCTGCTCAATGTCATTCATAGAGTTTTCCGGAGGCTAAATAATGAAAGCCAAGGGCAACCTTTGGTTACAGCTGAAGTTACTTGTGCAGGTTTTCCTGAGTTTAAAAGTGTTCCTGAACCTTCAGGTTATTCATATTAAATTAACACGTTAGTTGTGGTGGTCCAAAAGATTATCAGGAAAAAAATGAGTGGTTAGGAAAGTGAAGTTTTAGATTTATTAAAGGCAGTGGTGGCAGGAGATGGGGGGGAGGCACAGAGTTAGCTGAAGCAAGCAGGAACCCTGTTATACCAGGCCTTGTAAATTATGCAGCATCGATGGCTGGTTATTAAAGAAGTGTAATTACGCCAGCAGTTCCAGAGTTTAGGGGGCTGTGGACCTGAGTCCTAGATTCTTCAAAGTATCTGCAGAAAACCTGAATTCCCTCAGCCCTCAGCTTCTGCCATTATTCACTGGGTGCATACCTTTGCCTGCAGACAGGTGTAGTATTTGGCTAATACTGACTTCAAATACTTAAAGGCTATGGAGTTAGAGACCCTTCATAGTGTTATAAAAATAATAGTGTTATAAAGAATAGTCTTATAAAAAAGTAAAATTCTTCCAGCATTGTGAGGTCCTCATTACCCACATGCTTGCACCCCTTGAGAAGTGAAAAGAAAAGTTGGGGGCAAGCCCTAGGTTTGAGACTCAGTTCTGCCAGTAACTAATGATTGCATTGTGCAGACCAATAATAGGTTGTGTCTCGGGTTCATCGTTTGTGAATGGAGGAATTTGGCTAATCTGCCTTCTGAGTCCATCTGATTCTAACGAACACCCCTTCCTCCCCTCACCTGGCGCACAGGTGACGGCCTTCCTGGTCTTCCGGACCATCTCTTCATCTTATACCTCCAGGTGGCCAAATCGGACCATTTACTGTGCCTGAACAAACCTCTTTTTCCTGTTTGTTCACTTTCGCTCAACTCTCCCTTCCTGGAAGGTCCTTCTAACCTCCACTCCATTTCCAAAGTTTTACTACTATTTCAAGTCCCAGTGCCAAAGCCACTTCCTCTGAGAAACCTTCCCTGATACCGTGGGTACAAATAGTCTCCCCGTTCTTTATGAATTTGCAGAATTCATAAATATAGATATATACTTCTCTTCTAGCATCTGCCATTGTTATAATGATTTCGGGAACCTTTTTTGTTCTAATGAGGTCTCAGGCCGTGGTTTGCCTGTGATTCATCCACCCCACAAGGTCCAGCCCAGTGACCAGCACACAGCAGGAACCCAGGAAATGGCTGCTCGAATTAACAGCCATTTGTGTGCAAACTGTTGTTGTATTTTGGGTAAAGGATCTGAAATTGACTTAAACACCAACTCCAGCTGGCAGGACTTAGTCCCTGGTGTCCTCACGCTGTGTCTCCCCAACAGCACGGGCAAGAACGCAGAGGTCAGACTCTGAACGTAGTGTTCAGACTCTGGAGCTTGACTGCCCAAGTTCATAGTCTGGCTCTGCCACTTAAGAAGCTGTGTGAACTTGGGCAAGTTACACAACTTCTCTGTGTGTCTCCTGCCTCATCACCACAGTGGAGAAAATGATAGCAGCCACTTCCAGCGATTCCCTGAGGATAAAATGAGCTACAACTTGTGCCCTGGCTGGTGTAGCTCAGTGGACTGAGCATGGGCTATGAACCAAAGGGTCACTGGTTTGATTCCCAGTCAGGGCACATGCCTGGGTTGCATGTCACATCCCCAATATGGGATGTGTGAGAGGCAACCACACATTGATATTTCTCTCCCTCTTTCTCTCTTTTCCTTCCCCTCCCTCTAAAAATAAATAAATACAAACTTTAAAAAAATGAGCTATAACCTGTAATGCACTTGAAAAAGTACCCAATGTAAATTAAGCTCTCATAAATGCTAGCTTTGAACAGTACTTTTATTACTGATTACAATACAAACACCTCAGGACTTCTTGCCAACTAGCAGTAAATTTCTTCCATGGTAAGAAAAAACATCGCCTTGCGTTGAGCTCTGTGCCTGCTCCTGTCTTTGGTTCATTTTACCGGCACCCTCTGCAGCGGCTGGGAAGGTCATCCAGCCAGCCCACTCCCTGGGTGGGCTCCAGCTTCACGTCTGCAGAGTACGTTTGGCAAAGGCCTGGAGTGCAAGGAAAACAGATTAACTTGCTATCATTCCAGCCTGCCACCGGCCATTTGCTAAATTGCACAATTTGATAATGGCGAGTGCCCTCTCACCCACTCCCAGGCCCGCCCAGGCGCCAGCCTTGCTTCTTATCTATGTGGTGTTTTGGCTGTAATTCACCTGACCACTTGTGACATGTATCCTCTCAGCAGATTTGTGCTTTTATCTGCTGGGATTCAAGGACAGAGACAGGGAAAAGGGAAGAAGAGAAGTGAGAAGGAAAAACAACCCAGCAGAATAAATGTGTTTCCAGTCACCTTCCATGAAGGGAGGTCTGGGACATTCTCTCTCAGGCTTAGAGCTCAGCCCTGGGTGTGCCTTCTGTCTTGGGTCCGTTCAGTCTGTACCCTGGCTGCCCCATTATTTCAGAAAAAACAACCAAGCAAACCAACCACATTTTCCTGTCTTTCTGACCCTGTTCTCACTTCCTTCTGCCTCCCTCAGTGTCACTCCTGGCAACGTCTGCCCCGTGTGCTTCTCCCACGCGACCTGGGTCCCCTAAACCGGGGTTGGCTTCTTGTGTGGATGTGCAGCCTGGGGTGGGGATGGAGGGAAGGAGGGAGAATGGTGCAAACAGGGGTAGCCTCACCCGTCCTCTTGTCTTCGAGCTCTCACACCTCCTCCAGCCGTGTTAAGCTGAAAGTACTGCCTTAGATCTGCCCATCAAAAACCTGAGTACAAGAGGACGTGCAATTATGCAGCCCCACTGCTCCTTGTTACCGATGTGGAAACTGAGGCCCAGAGACGTGAAAACAGTGAACACCTACACAGCTCTGATGATGTGCCAGCCAGCATTCCAAGTGCTTTCCACAGATTAACTCATTGAAACATTGTAACAGCTCTATGAGGTGCTATTTCACATGTATTTTGTTGGTGAGGAAACCAAGGTACACATTTGCTAAATAATTTGTCCAAGATCGTCTGGCCAAAGAGCGGCAGAACCAACATTCAAACCCAGACCCAGCTCTGGGGTTTGGGCTCTTCCCCTGTTATCCTGCCTCCCAGGAGTGATTTATCTGTTAAGTGCACTGTTAATACAGTGCCAGAGGGTCCAGACGCACTACTTGCCTTCAAATCTAGGCTCCCTATTGTCTGGAAAAAAATAAACTGAAGCTTTTCAGCCTGGCTTCCTGCCCCTTCTAAGCTTTATGCCAAGCCACCTTTCCAGGCTCCACAGAGGCCTCTTCCCAAACACACTTAACCCCAGTCCATGGGGGCGGGGGGAGCAAGTGAGGGAGTGAATGCGAGAGAATAAATAAGGGATCTGAGGACTGGGCCCTCCCAGGCTTACCAGCCAGCAGGCCTCACAGTAGACGGGGAATGTCTGACAGTGACATAATCAATATCTCAATAAATCTTTCCAGCTCTGTCAGAGCCTGGTGCTCATCACACAATCTAGCTGGCAGGGAGCATTCCTGAAACCAGACACTGGATGTTTCCAATCCATTTCTTCCCTGCATGCAGACGGCACACTCAGGGTAGAAGGCTGCTAAGTACCCGAAGGGTTAATTAAGTTCCTTTGTCCTTCTATACAGAGGCAGCAGTAGGAATGGTAACAGAAATAGTGATGTGAGCAGGAACCTTTACTGAAGGCACTGTTCTGAGCATTTTATATGTATCAATTAACTTGTTTAACGCTCACACCACCACCATGGGGGTACTTACACTATTATTAAACCCATTTTGCAGTTGAGGCTCTGAGAAATTAGGAGCCACATAGCTGGCGTTGGGAGGCGGGGTTTGAACACAGGTAGACTGGACTGTTGTCAAAGCCCATACTCTTACCCACGCTCTCCAGGCGCCCCAGAGAAATCAGAGAGAGAGGCACTGGCTTCTCCTGAGGTTGAGTCTGGGGGAGGGAGACGGGTCAGCTCTGGGCTCGCAGTGAGCAGCTACTGATTTGGGTTCTATTAATGCCAGTCTAACGTCAGGCCTCTCCTGCTACCTCCTTAGAGCAGCTATGGAGTTTTACCAAAAGGCCTAGGATACTAAACAGAATGACTGAAGTTTAACTCTTGGCGGGGGGGGGGGGGTCTCTTTTAGTGGTGGGGTTAACTTAAAGAACTTAAAAGACTTTGAGAAATTAAAGTTAAGAGCACCAACATCACTTACACATCTTACACATACTTTATGGGTTTTAGGCTTCAAACGCAATACTGGCGTATCTGCTAAACTTCTCCCACTCAGAGCTGCAAGAGGCAACGAGAAGGAAAGGAGACTTGCCCTAACACCTGCTCCCAGGGCTTGGGGTCTGCAAGGAAAAGCAGCATTCAGATCCACATTCCTCAGAATCGAGGGATGTACACAGAACTCTGCTAATGAACACATTCTTGTGGTGCTCTGGTGTTGATTTACGTTATTTTTACTTCAACGTTACAAACATGAAACAAGAAACACTTTCTATGCTTTTAGTTCTTATGCGACTTTCCAACCCAATGACAATGAGCATAAACACACAGACACAGATGCACACAATACAACTCCAGAAGCATCAGTTCTTGTGACGGATGTCTCTTTGCTGACACCACATTGCCACCCTTGTGCCTCTTAGGTCAAAACCACAGGCAGATGCCATTTCTGTGGGTTGTAGAGATTAATTCATGCGTTTCATTTCTCTTGACTTGAATCCTTGGACTCTGAACGAGGTGGACCTCCTCGGTGGAGTCTCCATCATTCTTCTTGACTTTTTAAATAATATCCTAGCTTTTGTAGAACCAATCCAAGTGTACCTTGAAATATATGACTTTAAAACTTAGTGTCAACAAAATAAGGGTTGTTTTGTATTTTCTGCTATTGTGGTAGGTATCAAGATGGAACCAAAGACATCTGCTAGCAGGGTAAACCAGGCACCAGGCTACAGGGCTGACTCGGTTCCCCCATTGGTGCCATCCTTCCAGATTACGGTGAAACAGCCTGCCATGACTTCATTTAGCAGACGTGTATCAATTACCTCATGTGCCCTTTTCTGTCCTTTATCATTAGATTGTGGCACTTCCTGTAGTATATGACTGTGATGGGCTATGTAATTTCCATGATGCCAAATTGATTTATTAACCACTCTAAGAAACGATACTTCTGGTCTCTAAAGATGTCATTCAACTGTGAACTGTCATGGCAAAGGAGAAGTTTTACTTCTGCACCTGGTGATAGACTCACCACAGCACAAAATGAGCACAAGACGGATCTTGTCAGCCGAGGTGGTCTGGTGTGCCTTGCAAATATTGCAAGTTAAATGATGGTAGTTTAGATGACATCTAGGTTAATAGCAGGACTGAGAGCACAGGTGCTAAGATCTCATGGCAGTGTTAAGTTACAAGGTGGTAGTTTAGGTTATATATACGAGGTCTTTCCAGGAAAAGTCCAGCCATTGTTAATATAATGAGAATGGTTTGTGGGACATCGATGTAACCTGGCAGCCAAGGAGAGTGGACTGGAATGCGCATGCGTGAACAGTGACGCCTTCACTGTACTAGTCAGTGGGGGGTGGTAGATGCTGTTGAGTGAGCATGTGTACTGTGTGGCTGTCACATTCAAAGTGACTGAGTGAGTAGAGCAACAAGTCCACATCACATTTTATGTTAAGCTTGAACGTTCCTCTGTGGAAACTATTCGGATGATTCAGAAGGCTTTTGGGGATGATGCAATGAGTGCAGTGCAAATAAAAGTGTGGCACAAGTTCTTCAAAGATGGTCGAGAATCTGTTCAAAGTGATCCACTTTCTGGAAGGTCTGCAACAAGCAGAACACCTGAGAATGTTGAACATGTACGGGCTGCAATCAAAAAAGATTGGCCACTGACAGTGTGAGAACTAGAAGCTGACCTGGGGGACTCCAAAAATTACTGTGTCTGAGATTTTGACATAGGATCTCGGCACGAAATGTGTCATGGAAAAATCTGTTCTGCAGCTTCTGCTACCAGAGCAGAAGGAACATAGTGCTGCAGGTGCTAATGACTTGGCTCAAACCACTCCCGATGAACCAGATTTCCTCAACAAGGTCATCACCAGAGGTGAATCGTGGGTCTATGGCTATGAGTATGATCTGGAAACAAAGACTCAGTCGTCCCAATGGAGGTCGCCTGGTTCTCCACGGCCAAAGAAGGTGCAGCAAAGTCGCAGCAAGATCAAGACCATGTTAACTGCATTTTTTGATTGGGAAGGTGTTGTCCATCATGAGTACGTCCCTCCAGGCCAAACAATTAATAAGGAGTACCACCTCAATGGTCTTCAGCTGTTGAGAGATGCAATAGGAGGAAAATGGCCTCAGCTGTGGGCAACTGGTGATTGGCAACTTCATCGTGACAACGCGTCTGCTCCTGCATCATGTCTCACAGAGTTTTTTGCAAAACATCACATCATCCAGGTGACTCAGCTCCCCTACAGCCCAGATTTGGCACCTTGCGACTTCTGGCTTTTCCCAAAACTAAAGTCAGCTTTGAAAGGGAAGAAGAGCCTTCACACTGTTGATGAGGTTCGGGAAAATACGATGGGGCAGCTGATGGTGATCCCAACAAAAGATTTTGCAGAGTGTTTTGAACAGTGGAAGAGATGCTGGGAGAACTGTGGGAGGTCCCAAGGTGCCTACTTTGAAGGAGACTGAGGCATCATTGTCCTGTGTACAATGTTTCTTGTATCTTGTTCTATAAATGTCTTTATTTTTCATAGTACATGGCTGGATACTTTCTGGACAGACCTCGTACATATAATCTTCATAAACATCGAAAAGATTATCATAAAAATTGGAGACAATGATCATAAAAACAAAAACACAAACTTCAAAAAATTAGTAGAGTTTGCAAACCCTCAAGCCATCTGAGAACCACCGGGGATCCGTAGGTCTTAGGATAAGCAGCCTCATTCAATCTACAACTGCTTAATGCAAGTCCGTCTTCTGGCTGGAACAACACACAAGGACTCTTCCATATGTTCTTTAAAGGGTAAGTGTTATGAGTGGGTCAATAAGCACGAGTCAGTTTATCAAGGCTTGGTTTAAACACAACATTTTGGGGGAGCCTCTCTTTGACATGCAGCAAGAGCCAAGACCTCTAGTTTTCTCCAGTGGAGTGGAGGGGCAGCCTGCCTAACTGACAGCAGAAAGCAAAGCTAACCCGGAGGTTCAGTGGTTGGTGGTACCATTTCAAGTCTAGGGCTCCTTTTCCTACAAGGGTCTACCTTCCCGTGTAACACAGACGGCACCAACTGCTACGCCCACAGTGAAGCACAAGCTAAAAAATGACAATGGCAATGGTTCTCAATCTGTTGAGAGGCCACGAGATGTTTCTGCCATGAGAGCAATGAGCTACTCCCCTTGAGCTTCAATTACCGGGGTGGAATTTTAAACTCATTGTATTGGAAAGGCCGCGGCATCTGCATTTCACACAAGGTCAGGTTGTAAAAGGAAGTAAGGTTTCCTGACCAAGGGGGCTACTTCAGCTCTCCACCTCGAATAACACTGACATGCTGGGGTGAGAGTGGCAGCCAAAGAATATGGCACTCAAGGGCAGCACTTAGAAGGACAGGGGACAGCGACACCGGAGTGTTCCAGAGAGAAGCAAAGCCTCCCATGGACATTAACCAATACGGACCCATTACTGCACCATAGTTTCCTACACAAGCGCGAAGCAAAGACTAAGAAGGTCACACACACGCAAAAAAGAAATATAGAAACCCTGCCGTGGGACAATGCTCTGTGAGACACACAGGAGAGGACCCAGAACATTGCAGAAGTGTCAGTGCTCTGTCACAGGAGGTCCCGGTGGTCACTGGTCTCTAAGGGAGGAAGACCACGGGACCTGGTATTAGAACCTACAAAGCAGTATGACACGATCCAAATCAGTATAATTAATTACGAACAGTATATAACAGTGTCAATGTAACAACAGAAAATTGTATATGGTTTTCATTACCAAATGCGACTTCATTATTCTCATGAGTTACTGTCAGCAAGACAGAGTTAATATTACACGTAGCTACCTGAACAGCGTGGACAACTCGACCATGAAATCGGGACTGATGCCCACCGTGGGAAAACCAAGGAGGCGGCTGCGGCCCGCCCACCACCCGCCTGAACAGGCACAGCTCTATGGAAGCCCGTTTCCCTGAGTCTGTTTCCTGTAACCAACAGACACCTTTGCATGGTGGCTGGTTTGTGAGTCTTGGCCCTGAAACACATAGGTGAACACACCTGCACAGCTGCACGTCAGCTACAAGGAGAGAACAGACATTGTCAAACGCAAAGAAAACACAAAACTGGAGCCGTCCCTACAGGCGGAGCTTTGTCCATCTCTGGGATGACGCTGATGGCTGGTGACAGAAACGAGCAGCAGCAGCCTGCGCTCCCCTCCTAAGTGAGCGACAGCCTCTGTGCCCTTTCGGTCCACAGCCACCTCCCCCTCGGTCCTCACAGCAGCTCACACCCCGGTGGGCACAGCGAAACGCTGAGCCCAGGTTCTGCTGAGTCCCCTTTTCTCCTGCAGTCACAAGCCTTTCCCACAGGCCTTTGGGACCACTGAAACACCCCCTTCTATTCCCCTTCTGACTGTTGTCTACACTGACATGAAAATCTGGATTCAGGCCTCCCCAACAACCCGAGGGTACCTTGAAAAGAAGGGGGCCACGTTGAATAAAGAAACAGTAGCCCCGAGAACCCGGGCCAACACTCTAGTTTCTGAAAGAGGGACAAAGCAGCGGCCACCGTCGGAAGTGAAACCTGATTGCGTTTCAGGAACTGGAAGAGGAAGTTCCGTCAGCTAAGGGGGCAGGCAAGGAGACCCAAATAAATATGACGGTTTGGGCATCGCAAAACTCTGGTCACGGGGAGCTGCGTGTGATGACATGCGGCTGCACGGTTAGAGGTGGCCACTGTTTACACACACAGGTCCATATACATACACATACGGGTATCGTCTGTGTCATTGTGTCGAAGGTCTCAACGACCTCCCTCGGGGGACAGCTCTGCTTCCCCAGGAAGGAAGGTAAGGTTCGGGGACTGGCCGAGATGACACCATTCATCATCGGTGGAGCCAGGCTCTGACTCCAGTCCATATGAAAGTGAGTTCTTTGTTCTTTGCTTTGTTAACGTCATTTCAGAAGTTTAAAGAGCTAAACAAGTGTAAGGGATTATCTTATTATGTAGTGGTCATTTTGGGGCAGTTTGCTATCCTGCTGAGAGTAGACTGATTAGTCACTTTTTGGGGAAAAATGAAAGGTGATAAAACATCGTGAAAAAGTCCTTTCCTATGCCACCTTCCACCACCCCTCGCGATTTAGAGGCTTCCGGTGAGCGGACTGAGGAGGAAGGAAGGGCCCTGCAGAAACCACCCCCAGCTGCCCCGGGTGCTGCCCGGGGTCCAGTCTCTTTCTACCTTCACACCACAGTGACCCCTCTCCAAAAGCTGTGATTGTTTTGAAACATCTCTGATCGCCCAAGAATTTTTTCTCCCTTAAGCTGATCTTTTTTTAAAAAACTTTTTATTTAGGAGGACAGTTTTATTTTTATGACTTCAGTATCGTTACTAAGAAAATGGTTTACCTTACAAAGCATTATCTCCTTTTTTTTTTTATGGGAATGCATTTCTGTCATAACGTTCTGCATTTTTAAAAATTTCTTTTTTTAACTACAGTTTACAGTCAATGTGATTTAGTATTGGTTTCAGGTGCCCAGCATGGTGGTTAGACAGTCCTACACCTTACAAAGGGCTCCCCCGATATTTCCAGTACCCTCTGGCCCCCTACGTGGTTACTGCGATATTATTGACTCTATTCCCTATGCTGTACTTTACATCCTGTGACTACTTTGTAACTACCGATTCGTCCTTCTTAATCCCTTCGCCTTTTTCGCCCATCTTCCTTACAATGATCTTGAAACCAGTTTCCCTGCAACCTCCTCTCACCTGGCTCTGCCCCCTCCACTTCGTGTGAACCCCCTTCCAGTTTTTCTCTTCTCTGGGGTCCGCACTTCCTCTCACTGTTCCTCATCTTGACAGTGTTCCCAGCGTTACCCCGCTGGTCCCTCTCCTTGTGAGAGGCTGAGATTTGTCATCATTCTCTTCAGATGGATGCCTCATCTTATTCACAGCACTTCTGATGTGCTCTGGCTTCGTCAGAATACGAGACTGGTCTTAATTTAGACATTGTGAGTCCACCAGGGGCAGTCGCAGCCGCGGCCACCCTGTCACTCCTCTGGCCTTCGTTGAGGCCATCTTTAGCATATGACAGACAAACTAGCCCTGTAGACCTAAAAACCCATTACATAACATTCCATTTCATTTGGCCCATCAGTTGGGATCTTAAAATTTTGGCCTATTTGTCATACTTGCCCTGTGGGGCCACACACAGAGAAGGTTCCGAGGCAGGCAGGGCTGCTAGCAGCTTCTTGGCATTCCTGGGAACAGCTTACTGGGATTCTGGTTAGCAGCAGGGGGACTGGCTACAGGGATTTCCCTGAGGGTGGAGGGCCGTTCTCAGGAGCTAGAATCTGCAGTTCAGAGGCAGTGCTAGTCCAGCGTAGAAGGAACGTTCTGGCTCTGGTTCCACCCACAGCGTATCGGACAAACTCCATCAAAACCTTCCCTCAAGCTTCAGGCAGTGTTTTTCCATCCACCCCGCACTTCCACCCCTCCCACGGCATCATACTCCGAGGCATCTGAAGGGGGTTGCTCAGAATTGCTTTCCGCTTCTGGCTCTGAATTGGTCATAACTTTGATATGCCTACCCCTCCTGCCTTTATTCGAGTCCTTTGCAAAAACTTGACAGGAGCGGGTCACAGAGAGGACCCCGAGCCCCATTTCCTTAATGCCATGCACACATCACTGCTAATTGACACCCATGGTTCATTACTGTTTGGCCTGGGGTGACTGCACCCTGAATGTGTAGGAACATCTCTCCAGCAACATTCCCAACCAGACTGGGAGAGGCGCCATCAAATACCTCCCTGGAGTTAAGATACCTGAGATCTTTAACATTCCTTTTCATTTCAGTACTTTTATTACAGATTCAATAACAGACTATTTCGACTCTGTCTGGAAATCCAACATAATTTTTTTCAGCACGCTTAGATAAAATTCATACAGGTCCACAGACTGAGCCAGCTGAAAGTACTTAAGTGTTGGTTTACTGTCTCGACCATTTGGGGCTTCATTTTGCCTTTGATCCTGTCTGCTCTTTTCTTTTCAGTGAGATAACGGCCCTTGATAGGACAGATAAATGTAAAGTAGATACTGAATTCATCTGCTTCCTCATTGTTAAGTACAATACCGTATAACTCAAGCTTTTTGAGTAGTTAGTAGTTCTGTCCCTGCTTTGTCCTTTCTGCTGGGGTCTTCTTTTCATCTCTCCTGAAATGTTACCTTTATCCACCTTGCTCTGAGACAGAGGGGCTGTCCTGGGTGGACAGGAGCACTGGGTTCTCTTGTCTCTGGTTTCTGGGTTTAGGCCATGGGAGGCGGCACCAGAGGGAGGCGGGGCAATGAAGGCAGTGGGGCCAGCTCACTTTCTGCCCGATTGGCTGCGATTGGCTGCGATTGGCTGGGCTCCACCACCCAGAGCCACTGTTTCTGTCTTGTGCCCCTGTCCAAATAATTACTGTCATCAGATTCCAACTTGCTCCTTCCTTGGCACCTTCCCGTACTCTACCCATACCTTTTAGAAGTTCTTTCATTAAAATCTCCTCAAGTGTCCCCAGTGGACCATCTGTTTCCTCTGAGACCTTCGATTCATCCTGCTTGTCATTCCCAATCTGTCTCTTTTTGTGGTTGTCGTTGACCTCCGGATAGTTCACAAGACCCTGACCTTTCTCCGCATTGGCCTGTCTGAATATTTGTCACTCAGCTTGGATGCTTTATGTTTATTTCTCCTCACCTTCCTTGTTTTGCTACATGCATCCTTTTACTCTTTGAGCTCTTCAGAAAGCTTCCTATGGACTGCTGATTTATTTAGATACTTTCCCCGTTCCTTCTCATCAGAATCATCTGGGAATGCCCAACTGCCACAGAATCTCAAGGTTGGAAGGGACCTGGGAGTCACGTAGGCGACCGCTTCTCATTTTATATCCCTTTGTTTGAGCCGCATCTCACATATATAAAACCACTGTCAATTTTGCTCTTTATTTCTACTAACAAGATAGCTGAGACACCCTCACAGATGACGGAGTGTGTTGCAACAAGTTTTGTGAATCTAGGCAATTATCAAAGATTTCCCCAACTGTGTCGAAGCTCTTAGGGACAATCAGTGAGAGCTTGGAGAGAGATGGAGTGAAAGTTACTCTTTAGGAATTGATCCAGTGTGAGCAGACAAGGAAGATTTAGTTAACATCTCTCTCTGCCCCTACTCCCGGGAACACATTATGGTTTGATTTTATATCAGGAATTTGAGTTAGTTAAATGTATTTTAAAGTAAAGAGTTAGAATTTGGGTAAAGATAAGACAGCAAAGGTCACTCACAACATTTCTATAATTGAACAATAATTAGTAAAATGAACAATGACAACATTAAAATAGTAAAAGCTAATTGAAGTTTTTATCAGCAGAAACCCCAAATGGGAGGGACATAACATAATGCCACATGCTTCCAAGCTGGTGGTCAAGGACACTCTGCAGAGTAGCGGTGGAGAAAGGCTCAGCTTACAGCTGTCTCCCTCTCATCCTTCTTCCTCCAAAGCACACCTGGGATTCCTCATAATGGGGAAACTTCCTTATGAATCTGGAAAGGCAAGAACTTTTTCTTCTAAAGAAGCAGAAATGGAGAGGGGCTTGGGGGAAAACGAAGGTAAGAAGTAAAGGATGGGGCTGATTTTTAATATTGTAGGAGAATTTATAGCATCATCCCATTTCATAAAAGTATGTTGGCCATCTCTTGAGTCTTCCAGGCTTGTACTTACATATGTATGGAATGATTTTGAGTATAGAAATGATACTGAGCAATTTCAAGGTTTATGGCTAGGGAACAGAATAGGCACAATATCAGAACTGTAATTTATTTTTTCTCTATTAAAATGTAAGAACCATCATGGGTGAGGATTTTATCTGTTCCGTCTACAGTTCATAGCGATGGGTCCAGCACCTTGACGGCGGCTTACACAAAGTAGCCTCTCAACAAACACCCGTGGAATGAAAGAATGAGAATCAATTGCAAACACTGGGAGGTGGGGGATGGAGAAATGCGAAGTGTTAATATTCTTCTTTTATAGCCTCTTTCATAGCCTTTTGTTAAGGCTTCTTTAAAAAAACAGTATGTTGGATAGTAAAGAAACACTTACATGAGGTTCAGAATTCCTCCAGTGTTAGCTCAGTTTCCCTTACTTCTGTATATAAGTCAAGTTGATCTGAAGCTATTTTAAAAAGGCATTTGAGTATGATCCCAATTTTATAGTTTTTCTATCTAGCCTGTCAGCCAGCTTTTTCTTTCACTGTGTCCAGGTGTGTAAATTCCATATATAATATGTGTATGTATTATATATAACACGTGTATGGACAGGGTGGGGCAAAAGTAGGTTTACAATTGTTCATTTGGAAAATAATACAGTAATATTGGTAAATAATACAAGAATAAACTCATGGACTCACAACTGTAAACCTTTGCCCAACCCTGTATGGTTTTTATAGAGACAATACTGCCAGTTTTCTTTGAACTTTTAAAGAATAAAACAAGAAATTAGTAATAGTAGATACTGGTATATCATATTATTGTCACAGATTGAAAATGCCCAATAACTGGATTTCGTTTCTTTTAAAAGAAATAATTGACGATAATTATGAGGACAGAGGGTAGGCTGGATGTTGCCTTGCTTGTTTACAAAAGCCTTCTTAATCCAATTCACCAGGCCGTGTTCCCTATTGTCTTCGTTTCCAAAGCACACTGCCATAGACACTCCTGGCTCAGGTCTATTTTAGTCTGAGCATGTGACCAGGATGGCTCCATTATAGGAGCCCTAATTAGTGGCTATTAAGGCTTTCCTGTAATTTATGGACTCATTCCGAAATGCATTCCACTGAACAATATATCCCTAGACTTGTCCGATTTCCTTTTTCTTCCTCATGCTATGCACCGGGGAAACTCATAGACTGGGGCCGCTGGGAAGCATGAAGACTGTGGGATCACATGTGTTTGTCTACCTGCTGTAGGAGTTTGAGTGAATGACCGAGTGGCAGACTCACCACCTGTTTTCTTGAAAATAACATGTATTTTCAGAATCACCCCATTCTCAGGACACAGGAGAGAGTGCTGTTTTAATTTACATTTTTTGCAGAAAGTGATGAGTTTAATTAAGAGTCAGGAGACTTGAGTTCTGTTCCTTGTACGCTGCTGGTCAACACACCGAACTTCTCTACGACTTAGCTTTATTACCTGAGAACAGGAGGATGAGACTAGATCCCTGGTTCTCAAACCTGCTTGCACATTTGAATCACCTGGGAAGCTTTACCAACTAGCGAAAGCCTTGCCTGCTTCCAAATATGTCTGGGAGCTTAGACACAAAACAGGCTGTGAAGCCCTGCAGCTCATTCCAATGTACAGTCAGGATTAAGGACCACAGAGCTACTTGACCACCAAAATGCCCTTTTTCTCAGGTCTCACCTTGCATCACAGAACACCTTGCTGCAGGCTCAGTCCTGGCTCCTTAACACTCTAAGAAGAGTGGTGGCCAAACTGTAGCAGGTTCCCCTGTGTGTGGCTCAGAGATCCTCAGGTAGGAGAAGAGAGAAAAACATCCCATCTGTCTAAGCAGATGAACTGAGGATAAAATGACATCAGATTCTTTGTTCCACTGACACATCACGTAGGGCTTGGTATCATCTTTGGAAGCATGCCACCTTTAATTTGATTTGGCCAGTAAGAGAGTCTCTTTTCCCTGCAATTGCTCTAATGGTGATGGTGGAGGTTTGCATCGCTGCCAAATGGACTTGTAATGTTATTAGCGCCTGCTTCCCAACCTTGGCCCATTGGCGGCTCATCTGGGAATTCCAAATTTTCTTAGTACAACCGGTATGGCAGAGTGGAGAGGCGATTTCCCCTGCAAGTACACACTTGACCCAGCAGACTTGGGTGGGAGCTGCCGGGGTGGGGAATGTGGAAGGCTTTGGGCACCACTTCCCCACATTGCACAGCCAGGCTGCCTGGGGAGCTTTGGAAAGTGTCGGCTTGGCTAGACTGAACCACATTCCCCAAGTCCCCCTTCCCCAGTGAGGGTGGACCACAAGAGACACTGCTAGCAGAGAATGCGGAACAGAAGTGAAGGGGCAGGCGTTTTGCAGCTCACACATTTGCAGGCTCACCTTGTTGGGGGGCCAACAGCCAGGCCTGCAACTGCCCCACCTTCCCCTGGCTCCTGGGCCAGTGTGTGCTCATCTCTGTGATGATGGAGCCAGCATGTCCTGCAGGACAATTACATCACCAAGGGAGGCTGTGAAACTGATGGGGGTTGATTCAGCTGGTCTTCATGGGGCCGAGTGTGTGTGTGTGGTCCCCAGCTTGTCTTCGCTGTCCCTGCTTTACTTCCTTCTTCCCTCATTGACTGCCTGTCCTGTGGACTGGGAGCTCCAACATTAGATGACCAGATGTAAAGACAACAGCCTTACTGCTTAACTAACAACCATAATTGCATAACATCAAATTCCTATTCTTTCTATCTATCTATCTTTCTTTCTATCTATCTATCTATCTATCTATCAATCATCTATCTATCCAGGGGTGGGCAAAAGTAGGTTTACAGTTATGAGTATGCAAAGCACAAGAGTTTATTCTTATATTATTATTTATTAATTATTGTATTATTTGTCTTATTATTGTTATTATTTCTTATCCTTACTTATGATTTATCTTTTAGGTAATGATGGCTGGTAATTTATCTACATTTGTCCACCCCTGAATATTCATATGTATACTTACAATGACATGTATATATATCATTATATATGATGATATTATATAATGATATAATGAATATCATTGTAAGTATGTAAATGTATATACACACACAGACGAATGCATATAATGCCATATCCCAGTGGTTCTGCTTCTCTGATTGACCCGAGTGACCTTTTCAAAATTCCTGTCTGCTCACATCGCTTCTATTTCAAACTTCAGTGGTTTCTCCCCACTGCTCTCGGGACCAAAGCCCCCATTCGCCCTCTACCCTGACACCATACTGTGCCTTCTCTCTGCTCTGCCATCATGGTCATCTAGTCCCATGCATTTGCTGTGCTCGCATCCAGAATAGGGACAGCACATGCTGTGCCCTCTGCTTGGCCCTCTCTTTTCAGGTGTCTTTACCCAGCTAACCCTTTACCTGGCAACTCATCTTTCACACCTCGTCTAACTCTCCTGTGTGGTTTTTTGTACCACTGTGTATCTCCCCTCTGAGTGTCCCCGCATGCATGAGTATTCACTTATTTGGGATTTCTTGTCTAATGTTTCTTTCCTCCATTGGGTTCTAAGCTCCAGGAGGGCAGGGAGGGCTATTTTTTGCTTTCTGTTGTATTTTCTCTATACCCCATACATTGCTTGGTATGCAATTAACTTTTCTTTTTGGCCCAAGAAGTATCAGTGGAATAAATGAATAAATAAAAGATGCTAGACAGATGAAGGAGATGGAGGAGGAGCAGCAGGAAGTGATGGGGGGAAGAGAGGTAAAGGAAGTCAGGGCTGGGAGACCAGCCAGGCCTGGGGTCCAGCAGAGCTGGCCACTGTGGGGAGCTGGCCCTGACAGCACACAAGAGATCAGGAATTGCTAATGCAAGATGAATGTTTGTTGTGAACGAGACACATTTCCCTTTCCTGTGGCCAGTTTTTGCTAAGGACTTTTCAAAGTCATGCCAGCCGATATGCTTAAGTATTGAAGCAATCACAACACAGTGTTCAACTTCTTTTTTTCTTGAAGTCTGAGTTTCTTTAACGTAAAAGTGCAATTTGGAGGTGGATCATTCCCTTCAGAATAAATTAGCGAGTGTGGGAGGAAAAGCCAATGGATACATTCATGAATTATGGTTAAGTTTTCACCTTGGTTTTTCAAAGCCAATTCACATAAACTTTTCTGCCCTGATTTTGGTTGATTTATCCATGCACGAGCATTTGCTAAGGCATGTTTGAATTTCACAGTCTCTGCGTCCAGCCTAGTGAGCTTTGAATACAACCCTGCAGCATGAGGTCTGATTGGAAGGTTCTAGAAGATCTGTGGCCCCAAAAAGAAGTAGGAAACTTGGTTTTAGTTCTTGATTCCAGCATGAGACCTTGGAGAGCTCACTTAAGCAACTTCTCCGAGTCTCCACTGCCTTGCCTGGAAAGGAGACAGGTGGCCCAGAGGAGCAGGTCGTTGAGGGAGGGCATATATGGTGACGCTGAAGTTTACCCTTTCTGGCAGCAGTCACAGCCAATGGCTTTCACCGGGCAAATACAACAACTTTCGCAAAGAATAGTGTAATAGCTAAATTTAAGAAATTACTACTCATCTTGAGCTTCCCTGAAACACTTTTCCCCCTGAAAACATTTTACTTCTGAACATTTCCCACAGAAACATTTTAAATCAGAGCATAACATTCTTTTTGCAAGAAAGTGTCCCCAAACTTTCATTTTACATGACAATTATGGTTTATAATTAAAAATGTTTGCACTGGCTGGTGTGGCTCAGCTGGTGTGGATTGAGTGCCGGCCTGCGAACCAAAGGGTTGCCAGTTTGATTCCCAGTCAGGGCACATGCCTGGGTTGCAGGTCAGGTCCCCAGTAGGGGGCGCGCAAGAGGCAACCACACATCGATGTTTCTCTCCCTTTCTTCCTCCCTCCCTCCCTCTCTGTCTAAAAATAAAGTAAATAAAATCTTTAAAGAAATAAAAAAATAAAAATGTTCATAACTGTCCCCATGTCGTCTTTCTTCTCCCCGTTAACCCTTCTCATCACACCTATACTTAGTCCTCTTCTGGATTACCATGATTGCTGATGTGAAAGGCTTCACTTGCCACTAAGAACTATGGCTATTTGCACGCTTCTGTTTTATTCAGCATTCATCTCTTTTAAGGACCCATTTACTTTTTAAGGATTTTTTTTTGCAGTTTCTCTACGCTCTCCTGTCCCCACCATCTGTGGATGGGTCTTTGACTACACCAGTCTGTTTATTCAGCGTGTGCTCCCCCTGGACCCTAACTTTAAATTCTAGTCTGACTTTTATTGTTAAATTGAGGATGTGCAATTGAATTGGAAGAATTTATGAAAATGAATTCAAAAGACTCATTTAATTAGTGTGACACTGAGATTTTTATTCACATGGGGTAGATTTCAACTTCACTAATTTATACAAAGCACTTAAACTTGAATACAAGCTGCCCAGTTTCATTGGGAGATCTACCCCCACTGAGTCTTGAAAAACAGTTTGTGTCAAATAACTTAAAAAATCCCTAACTAAATGACTAAGAATCCTGTAAGTATTGATGGATCTTGGGAAGTAAAAATTATACCGCTCAGGATGTTACAGCTCATGACAATTAGTTTCCAAGTGTTCCCTGGACCTGTGTCAGGCTCTGGGGATCTGGTAACGGGTCACAGTTGATACAGCCCTACTCCAGCTCCCACGGGACATACAAACAGTGGTCAAGGTCCCACATCTCTTTGAGCCAGCTCCACAGTGAATCCCTAGCTTGGTGTGCGAGCAGAAATACCGTGTCCAGGAGATTTACCCAAGATGCTCAGCAGACTTTCTCACAGCTCAGAGGGGTCAATCTAGTATTTTAAACTCTTCCAAAAAAAAGCACCAATGAAGCCCATGAAATAACAAGAACAATACTACTATTAATTTTAATAACAGGTAACACAAATTACATACAGCTTTTACTACAGGCAGATACTATTTTAAATATTTTTATGTATCAGCTAATTTAATCACCTCAATAATCCTATGAAATAGATACTGTTATTATTATTATTATTATTATTATTATTATTAATAGCTGTAATTTATAGAGGAGAAAACTGAAGCACAGAGAGGTTGAGTGAAATGGCCAGGGCACACAGACAGTAATGGGTGGAGCAGGGATGCAAACCCAGGGAGTCTAGCTCCGGAGGCCTTGGAGTCAGAACGAAGAGGATGCAGCAGTGACACATGTGCACTGGAGCCCAGGCAGGATGAGATTGTCTGAGGGATGCCATCCAGGAGAGCTCCTGCCGGGTTTATATTGGCTGGCCCTTCGCTCACTGACTTTGCTCACATCCAGATGCTTCCCAGTGCTCTGGGGAAATCCCCCAGGTATCACTTGCTATAAAAGTAGGTCACCATTAGTTATGATTCTGCATATATTTCCATGTGGAAGGAAGTGAGACAAAGAGATAAGGGGTGCCGTCAGTGCCAGGACTGGAAATAGAAGGCAGGCAGCCGCTGCTGCCCCAAGGTGACAGTGACCTTCCTTCCATCCACCTCCTGCACATGCCTGTCACCCAGAGTACGAAAACTCAGCCAACAGCATGAAATTCCTAGGGTTTGCCAGGCCCCCTGGCAAGAATGAGTTCTCTTTCAGGACATTCGTGAGGAGTTTCTCGATAGCAAAAATGAAAGGTCAACTTGTGACGAAAGCGTTCTCCACCCTCACTCATGACTGCAAATGTACGAGATTGAAAACAGATATTGGCCGTGTTAACGAATCAAAGGGCAGTTTGGGAAATGTGCTGCCTTCTCCGCTCGTCCCATCGGAATTCTTTGCTCAGCATTAGGTTGAAGATCAAAGCCAGACCTAAACCAGGAGACAGGAGGTGGGGAGGATCCCCATGGCCCGCTGGGTGACAGCCTGGAGCCCCGGGCAGGGCGAGTCAGTCCCCCCACCCCCAGCCTCATCCTCATCAAAAGGGCCCCACAGAGCTATGCCTCACTGCACTGTTGGGAGTATTAAATAAGAAAACACGTGAGTACAGGTTAACCAGTAGCAAGCTCCCAACAACAAGGTTCCTTACTATGTGATTTAAGGAATACATCCCAAATGCCTGAAATTTCTTTCTCAAGAATTCTTCCCCAAGAAACACCGAGGAGACTTGGCTACTGAGGACTGAAAGGCTCCCCAGTGCGCACCATCTGCTAACACCAATTTACAGCGGCAGCCTTCAAAGAGTTTTCCTCCTGCTACCTGCGAAAGGATTTCGAGAAGTGAGGCAGCCTGTTACCTATTTTTAACATAACATCTAAACACGTAAAAAGATGCTGAAGTGGCCACAAGGATGTAATTTCAGATGTAATGTATATGACCCCCCCCCCCAAGACTCTCATATGTTTTTGACAAAACCTGGGAGATTGGAGTCATTCAGTTTACAAAAAAGGATCACCATGTGAGCAAAATGACATGCGAGGCGTGTTCCCAGGCAGGCCACGTTGAGGGACACACGTGGAAGTTGAAGATTTCCTCAAAACTATCCAAGCCACGTACCTTCCCCTTAAAGGACTCCTCCTCTTCTTTCCCTTAGCTCTAGATTCGCCAGCACCCGGGGGAGATGAAAGGAAAGGAGGGTCCCTGTGTTATGATACCTGGGACACACTTAACACTTTCTCCTTACTGAGAATAAATAACCAATCAGTGAACTGCAATAAAATGGAACATCTGCAAAAGGCACAATTTAGGCAGCCACTAAGTCGTACCACTCAGTAACATCGTGGGTCATTTGCTTGATTTTTTTGGTTACTTTTAAAACAAAAAAAAGACAAAAAATAAACTTCATTTTTAAAGCTATTTGTAAAATTCAGTAACTATTTAATGCGTGAATTGAAACTTATATTTACCAAACAAAACCATGACACCTTGAAGGGTTTACTGTTTTTAATTTCAAACAGTAGATTTAAGTAAGACTATGCCCTGCAAGTGGTTACACAGAACGACCGAATTAAAACCACTGAAGTTGTTTCTTCATCTTTACGGTCACTGTGCTGTCCGTTTGTACTTCAACCGGCGGTACAAACAGAACTGCTCCTCATTCTAAACTTTTGAGCATTGACTCTCAAAATGAATGCCTGTCGCTAAGTGCATGCCTTAACTTCCATGTAGAATATGAGGTTGAGAATAGCATACAGCTGTAATTGAATAACAATAAAAATTTTTAAAAAAAGAATAGGTAATCAAAATGTGCTAATTTGAAGCTTACATATATACTATTATAACTCGATAGTAACTGTAGCAATTAAAAACTCTTAGACCAACAAAATAATTTGGGGGGGGAGGAGTACTTTAACATCAGCATTATGTAGAACGGCGTGGTAGTCACATGGGGCAGAGTGACTGAAAGCCTGTATTTGGAGTGGATGGCTCCCGCAGCCATGCCCTCGGTTCTGCCAGGATAAATGACCTTCCTTGGGAAGGAGTAAAACCGAAAAAATGAGGTGAGAGGACTTGGTAATGAAGATGAAGTTCTCTGCTTTCTTCCCTCACAGTCTGGCTTGGAGTGGGATTTGTGACCTATCAAGGGAGGGTGTCAGCTCCATACCGGAGGATCATAGCTCTTTAAGGCCAGTAATAAGCGGGATAGGTGGTAATTGGATGACAACTAGGGAGCAGTCAGGTGGACCGTGTTGCAGGTTTGTTTACAGAAGCTTGGCAACGTGGGGCAAACACACCACACCCAAAATAAGACAGCCTGTCTGGAAGTTCATGAGCTTGAATGGTTGTTAGTGGTCTCCTGTCTGCTGAAAGCCCAAAGCCAGGTTTTGGAGGCAGGGTAAAATCCAAGAGCGCAGCCAAGTCAAGTTCATCTTCTACAACTGCACATGTTCTGTTTTCTCCACCTCATGATATATTTCTATTTTACATTCCGTTAAAACCTCTCTCTGTCTCCCTCTCCCCCCACACATATCCATACACACTCCTATGTGCACGTGTACTTAATTTTTACATGCTTGTAATGATAATATATACTATATGCAGTTATACACGCCAAAAGTTCCATTGTGAGACGCATGGTTAATATATACATAAAGGAAGGCGGATGGGTAAGAAAATGTGGTGCAGGCACACAATGAAGCACTGTCCAGTCACAAAAAATAAGGGAATCCTGCCATTTGTTACAGCACAGAGAGACCTTCAGGCTCCCTCTATGATCTCATGGATACGTGGAATTTTAAAACAACAACAACAACAACACACAAAACCCCAAAACTGGATTATCATAGAAACAGGACAGATTGGTGGTTGGCAGAGATGGGGGGTGTGGGTGGGGGAAATGGGTCAAAAGGTACAAACTTACAGTTATTAAATAAGTCATCAGATGTAGCGTACAGCATGGTGACTATAGTTAATAATAACATTTGTATACTTGGAAAGTGCTAGATGTTACAATGCTTCATCACAAGGAAAAAATTGTAACTATGTGTGGTAGTGTTAACTAGACATATCATTTCACAAAATGTATAAATATCTGAAATGAATATAATGTTGTATGTCAATGATATCTTCATAAAAATACACATATAGACAAAAGGTATGAAGTTTAGACTTAAAGTATGGACCTCACCACGCAGTTGTGAACAGTTCTGGTGTTAAGTGTATGAGGATGAGCAAATGACACACAGACGCATGGCCCAGTCCACGTGACCCCAGCACCGGTATGACCCCAGGCCTCTGCCAGTGCTCAGTGTCCCTGCTCTTTGTAAGAGCTCGGCCCGCTCTTTGAGTTTCTATTTTCTTTTTCTTTTTTTTTTTTTGCTTTTATTAAAACAGGACATCTTTATTGATTTATTTGGTCATTTGTTTAATTAAAGAAGCAATACAGTCACTTTATTATAACTGTAATTAAAAAAAAATACTGAGCACACCTCGCTTCTCGGTCTTTTGGCTCAGATCAAATGTCGCAAAACACTGAGCACAAAGCGATGTTTAATTTCACCGCTTGCAAGTCCACTGCTCCCTGCGAGGGCAAACCGAGCTATTAATTACACGGGTGGCCTTTCAGGCCTCCAATTACGTGTGTTTTGTTTGCATGTTTTTTTTTAAAAATATATTTATTGATTATGCTATTACAGTTGTCCCATTTCCCGCCCGCCTCACTCCACTCCATCCTGCCCACCCCCCTCCCTCCCACATTCCCTCCCATAGTTCATGTCCATGGGTCATACTTATAAGTTCTTTGGCTTCTACATTTCCTACACTATTTTTACCCTCCCCCTGTCTATTTTCCACCTATCATCTATGCTACTTATTCTCTGTACCTTTCCCCCCCTCTCCCCCTCCCACTCCCTTATTGACAACCCTCATGTTCTAGTTGTTTGCCTAGTTTGCTCTGGTTTTTGTTTTAGGTGTGGTCGTTAATAACTGTGAGTTTGCTGTCATTTTTACTGTTCCTATTTTTGATCTTCTTTTTCTTAGGTAACTCCCTTTAACATTTCATATAATAAGGGCTGGGTGATGATGAACTTCTTTAACTTGACCTTATCTGAGAAGCACTTTATCTTCCCTTCCATTCTAAATGATAGCTTTGCTGGATACAGTAATCTTGGATGTAGGTCCTTGCGTTTAATCTTGGGTAATGTAATTATGATGTGCCTTGTTGTGTTCCTCCTTGGGTCCAGCTTCTTTGGGACTCTCTGAGCTTCCTGGACTTCCCGGAAGTCTATTTCCTTTGCCAGATCGGGGAAGTTCTCCTTCATTATTTGTTCAAATAAGTTTTCAATTTTTTGTTCTTCCTCTTCTCCTTCTGGCACCCCTATAATTCGGATGTTGGAACGTTTCAAGGTGTCCTGGAGGTTCCTAAGCCTCTCCTCATTTTTCCAAGTTCTTGTTTCTTCATTCTTTTCTGGTTGGATGTTTATTTCTTCCTTCTGGTCCATACCATTGATTTGAGTCCCAGTTTCCTTCTCATCACTATTGGTTCCCTGTACATTTTCCCTTGTTTCTCTTAGCACAGGCTTCATTTTTTCATCTGTTTTTCGAACAGATTCAACCAAGTCTGTGAGCATATTGATAACCAGTGCTTTGAACTGTGCATCCGATAGGTTAGCTATCTCTTCGTCGCTTAGTTGTATTTTTTCAGGAGATTTGAAGTGTTCTGTCATTTGGGCCATTTTTGTTTGTTTGTTTGTTTTTCTTGGCGCGCCTGTTACTTTAAGGGGCGGAGCCTTAGGTGTTCACCAGGGCGGGGTAATGCTGGTCCCTGCGCTGTGACCCTGTACGTGGGGGAGGGGCCGAGAGGGAGCAATGGCGCACACCTCACTCTCCTCCGGATTTCAATCTTTCACTCCGATACCCACAATCAAACTGGGCCACTCTGGTGCTGGTTCCCGAGTAAGCGGGCCTGCGCACACTCTAGGCCCCTGTGGGTCTCTCCAACAACCTCTCCTGTGAGGCTGGGAGTCTCTCCTGCTGCCGCCCCAACCCCCAGGGGCGCTTTCAATCAGAGGTTTGAGGCTTTATTTCCCTGAGCTGGAGCCCTGGGCTGCTCGGTCTGCTTCCCGTTTGTCCGGTTTATCTGTGGGCGAATGTGGTGCCGCAGGGTGCTACCCGCCACTCTGCCTGCCCCACTCTCCACCACTCTGAGTCCGGCCCTCTGGGTTTATCTGTGCAAATGTGGGGCCGCAGGGTCCGCTAGTGCTCGGACTGCCTGCGCCATCCGTCCCACACTCCGCCAGTCTCAGTCCCGCCACAGCCACTCGAGTCCTCACCACCCCAGTGCCCGTCTCCGCCCCTCCTACCAGTCTGGATGAATGTTTATTTTCTATTTCCTTGGCGTCGGTCCCACCCGCTGCTCGATTGTCCGTCAGCTCTGGTTGTGCGAGGAGGCGCAGTGTGTCTACCTACGCCGCCATCTTGGTTCCCCCCGAGTTTCTATTTTCTTTATTCCACAAGAACTGTGATCTCTTTCCTCCCTAGAGTTTGTAGATTGAATTTTCTATTATTTTGTTTAGGATTTTAAAAATCCATGTTTATGAAACAAGGTGGGCTGTAATTTCCCTATGCCACACTGGCACTGTCTAGTTTGGATATTAGGGTTGAATTAATCTTGTAGAATGAGTTGGAGACTTACCAAGTTTTTCTTCTATTGTTTCTAAAAGTTTATGTAAGATTGAATCTATTTGTTTATCAAATGTTTGCAGAACCCAGGTGCAAACAACTGGTAATTTATATGTGGGAGTATTGTAAAAAATTCATTAAAAGCTTATATTTATAATACCTTCTCATTTCTTTTTTTTTTTTATCCTTACCTAAGGACATTTTTTCATTTCTTTTTTAGAGTGAGAGGCAGGAGAGAGAGAAATATCTATGCGAGAGAGAAGTATTGATGGGTCACCTCCTGTATGCTTCCAGTTGGGGGGTCAAACCTGCAACCTAGGCACGTGCTCCAACCAGGAATCAAACTTGAAACCTTTTGGTTACAGGACAACATTCCAACCAACTGAGCCCACTGGCCAGGGCTCATTTCTTTCAAAATATTAGGTTAAATATGTGAAATTTCTGATATTGCCCAGTTTTGACCTACAAAAACGGCAATTTCACATGGTCTGTCCTAACAATTGGTTTATATATGGGTACATAATAATTCCAACATCTGCAATCTTCATGCGTTGGATTCTGCTACTTGTGCTTTCTGCTGACTTTCACTCATGTAGGTTCGTTTACCTACATTTCTAGGGATTTTTGTTTGAGGCTCATATTTAAAGTGTTTTCCTCCAGAGATGAGATGTCATTGCTTCTGCCAGGTACCTTAGGGCAGAACTGATATAGAGAACTTTATATATTATTTATTTTTTTTTCTTTTCTTTTTAAAAAAATTGTTGTTCAAGTACATTTGTCTCCATTTTCCCCTCACCACTCCCCGGCCCCACCCATCCCTACCTCCCACTCTCCATCCTAACCCCCTTGGCTTTGTCCATGTGTCCTTTATACAGGTTCCTTGATGACCCTTCCCCTTTTCCTCCCCATTATCCACTCCCCACCTCTGGTTATTGTCAGTTCTTTATTTCAATGTCTCTGGTTATATTTTTCTTGCTTGTTTGTTTTGTTCATTAGGTTACACTTATAGGTGAGATCATATGGTATTTGTCTTTCACTGCCTGGCTTATTTCACTTGGCATAACGCTGTCCAGTTCCATCCATGCCGTTGCAAACTGTAGGAGCTCCTTCTTTCTTTCTACTGCGTAGAATTCCATTGTGTATATGTACCACAGTTTTTTGATCCACTCATTCATTTAGTGATGGGCACTTAGGTTGCTTCCAACACTTGGCTATTGTAAATTGTGCTGCTATGAATATTAGGGTGCATAGGTTCTTTTGAATTGGTGTTTCAGGATTCTTGGGGTATAATCCTAGCAGTGGAATTGGTGGGTCATAAGGCAGTTTAATTTTTAGTTTTCTGAGGAAATTCCATACTCTTTTCCACAGTGGCTGCACCAGTCTGCATTCCCACCAACAGTGCACTAGGGTTCCCTTTTCTCCACAACCTTGCCAGCACTTGCTGTTTGTTAATTTGGTTACGATGGCCATTCTGACATAGAAGTTCATACCACAAAGGAAACTTTATATGTTTGTTTGGCTCTTTTGGGCCACATGGGGTTTGGTAAGACAACAAACCAGCAAGAAATTTGGAATTAGAAATTATCTAGGGAGATATTTTTTTCTCCTTTCTTTCACTCTAGTAGTAACCAAGACTAGAACCAATATTCCCCTCACCTCCCTTTTGGAGGCCCTTTTCCATCTGGTTCACCCAGTGATGGTGCTGAAGTCACTGTCTCCCTCTCAGTTTTGTTGCTTGACACCCACCTGCACGAACTCTTAAAATCCAGGCTCAGGACCACCTTGGACTGACAGACGTCCTCTGAGAAAAGGCTGATCCAACACTGGCTTACTTCTCTGGAATCTCACTTTCCAGGTTACAGCCTCTGAAGATGTGCACCCTGTCTCACCAGTTCAATGTTCTGTGCCACAGGGGTTTCTTCTGACATCTAGTCAGCTGTGTAAGGAGGAACAGGAGGCCCAGATTCCTTTCGCCATTAAGTATTTTATCCAGTTTATTGAACAATATGAACTCAGTGAAGTATGCACGTGAAATGACTTTACTTTTCTCTACTCACTGTCCTCAAACATGAAAAGTCAAATCACATTTGCTCTTATTTAATGATGTCTTAGATATTTTAGATTTCTGGTTACTTGCAAGTAGTTCAGTTTAAAATTTAAATCCCAACTTAACTCTTATGGCTTTCCCTTCAACCAGCCCTGTTAGAGGGTCTTAGGGTGGAGTAGGGTAAGCTTTACTTCATTTCTCCTTCCTCTACCTCTTCTTCTATTTCCACTGAGGTCCTTCCTTGAGACTCCAGGGGTCACAGGGGTTCTGGGGGTTAGTGTTTTCCATATCTCTTTCCTTGGGCATCACAGCACACTATGGTCCCTATTTGCTAGCCCTTTTCACTTGGTTTAGAGGAAGGAAATACTTGGATTTACAGAGTATTTAGGATAACTTATGAACAGTGACTCCATAGAGTGCCCTCTTTGGATTCTCCAATCAACCCCCACCCCAGCAGCCTGCTTATATACATAGGATGAAGATGGGAATGTTTTAGACAATTTGATACTCAAGTGTTAGCTATGATGAACTCGACAAATATTGTCATCATTAATTCTCTGATACTCTAGGGCACAGGTAGCAAACACAGGGCCTGCAAGCCAAATCCAGCCCTCCACCTTGTTTTATACGGCCCGGCACCTTGTTTCTACCCAGCAGCAGTGCCGAGCTCCTTGCCCCTAGTTAAGGAGCAGTTACATTTATACAGTCCTAAAATTACATTTGGCCCTTTGAAGGCAACTATGAGGGTGATGTGGCCCCCAGTGAAAATGAGTTTGACATCCCTGTTTTAGGGGGACAGGAAGGGAGAGAGAGAAACATTAATGCAAGAGAGAAGCATCAACTAGTTGCCTCCCATACACACCCAGACCGGGGATTGAACCTGCAACTAGGTACGTGCCTTGACCAGGAATCAAACCTTCAACCTATTGGTTACAGGAAGACACTCCAACCAACTGAGCCACATAGGCCAGGGCAATGCAAGTTTTATATAAAAATAACTTCAAATTTCCTCTGGTTGCAGCTGAAGGTAGAATTAGGCTTTATTTGTGCAGAACATGCCTTATTGAAGTCGGTATGTTTAAGAAAAGAAACCCTTCATAGATGACACAATGACATCTAAATTTGGCTTAAAAATGTTTAAATACATAATACATGCCGTAACTATTTAAAAATGTTATTGCCAATGTTTTGTGTTTCCCTAAAGTATAGCTTTGTCTGGTACCACTGTGCTCAGTAGAACAAAATGACAAAATCAACTGCATACGGAGCTAAGCTGAAAATGAAAGGTCTCCCTGTTCCCGATCTCCACACAGGCTTCCTACCAGCAACCTGATTTTGCTAGTGTCTTCCTCGCAGCCACACACCCAGCCGTTTAGTGGATAGAATCCTATGAGGCAACAGCTGGCTCAATAAAGTCGATAGTCATTGTGGCTCCCGCACCATCCTTCGTTGCACACAGGGCCCGGTGCCCACACTAGTTTCCTGATTTTTCCCTTTAAAAAGTCTCAGTGACCCTGGGTCAATTACAATTAATCTGGATTTGAGTCTCTTCTTAAATTTTATCTCGCTCTGAAACAGACTTTTTAATAGAAGTGTTTAAAAAAGACATTCTACAGCACAAATGAGAGGGTTGTTTGGTGTATTTTCCCTTTTAATAAATGAGCTGCCTGTTCCTTCATTTATTCCACTTAGCATTTCTTCTCAAAGGGAAAAACATCCAAGAAGAAAAATGTGAAAAAGATGAATGAATGTGACATTTAGAGTCAGATTTTAATGGCATAAAGGCCAAGAATATCAGAGTTACGCCTTTTGCTTTCACAGTATAACTTGATGGGATTTTAGGATGTTGTTACTAAAATGAACCTCATTAGAAGAAAATTAAAAAAAGGCATGCATTTAAAGAAAATGCGTTATAGTTGAGTTATACTTGTTAAGGCAAACACAGCATAGTCAATATTTAATTAAGCTTTGTCTTTTTCAGAGTTGGCCCCTTGGAGGCTATATCCTTATTTCAATTAGTGTCGGCTGTGCCACAGATGGTTTTGGAAATCCTTTTTGGAATTAAACTTATGAACCAGTTTATAGGGACAATGAGAAAACCAGCTTCGTTTATGCAGAGTCATACCTTATTAAAACCAAGATTGGCACTTTGCATTGGCAATTGGCATTTCCTGGACCTTATTCACTAACCTGACTTCAAATTACTTTATATTCTTTAAAAAAGGAAAAAAACCTTTAAAAAATCATAAGACATTACATATAAATATGCACTGTTTGAATTATTCAAAGAAGACATTCACATTACCATAACAAAGATTAAAAAAGTTTCCCCGACGCTCCAGGAGTTCCTTGAATATATTATCTTAATTATAATTAGAGGTAGAGGTAACTGTCCTTTAGAGGTAACTGGTAGTCACTTCTATACTTTTCTGGTCACTTTTGTCACCTGTTATAGATCCCTCAATATTATCATTCCATAGTTTGTTTTTTGAATTTTATATAAATGGAATCATACAGTGTATGTTATTCTGCATTTGCCTTCTTTTGCTCAATATCTTGTTTATGAGATACAAATTATGACTTGCCCCCCATTTTTATAAAGACAGTTTCATAGAAACACGGCCACTGCTATCATTTACATACTCCCTATGCTGTTTTTGCCTTACAAGGGCAGAGTAGAATAATCACAAGAGAGACTGTATGGTCCCCACTGCCCACCATATTGCCACTTGGCTTTAGCAGACAGTCTGCCAACTCCTGACTTAAATATGTTATTGGACTCAATTTGCTAATATTCTGGTTAAAAAACTTCGCAGCGAGTTTCATGAGAGGCATTGTACTTGTTTCTCTTTTCTTGTAATGTCTTGGTCTAATTTTGGTATCAGGATAATCTTAGTTCCATGAAATGATCTGAGAAGTATTCTCACCTCGTCAATGTACAACTAGTATGATTTCTTCCTTTAAATCTTTAATAGAATTTACCTAGGAAGCCAATCTGGACTATGGTTTTAATTTGGGGGAAATTTTGAACTATGAATTCAGTTCCTTTAAATAGGTATAGAGTTATTCAATTTTAAAACTCTTTATATGTCAGTTTTGGTAATTTCTTATTTATTTATTTTTATTGAATTTATTGGGGTGACCTTGGTTAATAAAATTATATAGGTTTCAAGTATACAATTCTGTAATACATCATCTGTATTTGTACTGTGTGTTTACCATCCCAAGTCTAGTCTTCATCACCCTTTACCCTCTTCTACCTCTCACCACCCCCCATGCCCTCTGGTCATCACCCTACTGTTGTCTGTGTCTCTGAGTTGTTTCTTTTTTTGCTCTATCCCTTCAGTTCTTTCATCCAGTTGCCCCGCCCCCTTTCCTCTGACAGCTGTCACCGGTTTTCTGTATCTGTGAGTCTGTTTCTATTTTGCATGCTAGTTATTTTGTTCATTTGCTTCCACATATAAGTGGAATAATATGGTTCTTGTCTTTCTCTGACCGGCTTATTCCACTTAGCACAGTGCTCTGCAGGTCCATCCATACTGTCACAAAGGGTAAGGTTCCCTTCTCTCATTTAGAGCTGTGTAGTGTTCCACTGTGTGAATGTACCACAGCTTGTTATCCACTCATCTACTGATGGACACTTGGGCTACTTCCAAATCTAGGCCACTGTAAATAATGCTGCAATGAACAAAGGGCTGCATACATTCTTTCAAATTAGTGTTTTGGGTCTCTCTGGATAAATTCTCAGAAGTAGAATCGCTGGATTATAGGGCAGTTCCATTTTTAATTAAGGCAGTTCCACTTTTAACTTTTTGAGGTAACTCCATATGACTTTCCACAGTGGCTGCACCAATCTGCATTCCCACCAACATCACAAATGGTTTAGAACAGTAATTTTCAACCGGTGTGTTGCAAGAATTTTTAAGCCATGCAATACCTGACTATTTAGTCAGTGGCACTAACTTCCTTCCTCTTAGATTGTCAAATAAAAAAATGACAACAGGCAACACAACAATAGCTGTCTGATGTGAATGAATCAAAATCATACCTATTTTTTGTCAGATAGGCAAAATATATAATTTTTTTTGGTGTACCATAGAATTTTAGTAATCAGTGTATGTGTGCCATGAGAAGAAAAGGTCATTTATTGATCCTTAGGCCTCTAGCGCTGATTTTAGAGAGATTTTAACCACAGGTCAACAACCACCCTCTCTAACACCCCCCCAGTAGTGATTTCAATGTCCAGACAGCTCAGTCTTCCACAACCATGGCTTCATAGTCCCTCGACCTCCTCTCTTCCAAAGATCTTGACCTCCACATCATCTGTCACTTACTCCCATGGTCAGACCTGACCCCTTATCACCACCGATATATTGCAGCCTAGATATCCCACTGTCCAATCTCTACCTCATGTATCTTTAGCTCTCTTACTCTCACCTCCAACTCCGAAACTCCTTCGTTACTGGGCCTACAACTTACTGCAGTCACTATTCTTCACCATTCCTCATGCATCTCGTTCCTACTTGCCTTCTTATTCAGTTAAAATTTAATGGTCAATCATCTTGGGTGTTCTTTTCTCTCTTTCTTGATTTAGCATACTCTCATACTTGATCCAGCCTTAATGAAGTCATGTGCCCAAATCTGGGGAGCTAAATGTGGCTGCAGAAAGAGTTGCCTCTCTTTAAATTCATAAATATTCATCATCTCAGGAGAATCCTAAATGCTACCTACCATTCAAAACTCTATTTACCTAGTCAATTTCTTTACTTTCCTAGATGACTATTTGATAGCTTCTAATCTCTTCCCAGACCTTCCACATCTTACCCTCTTTGCTTCCCATATTACGAAGAAAACAAATAATTTGAAAACTCCTAAGAGCTCCTACCACATTTCTATGCTTATTTTCACCTCTGTGCATCTATTATGACTCCCTTTTCTTCCTATGAGTAAATTGTACCTGCTCCTAGCCAAGGCTACCCACGCAATCTCTTACCTACTAGCTGATATCACTCCTTGAGTTCTCCCTGTTTCTCCTGCACCACTTTTCTTGAGTGAGCCATTCCTATCATTATAAACATATTGTCACATTCATGTTATTTGAAATACTACAATCCTGACCCCATTTGCCCACTTAGATACCACTGAATTTTTTTCCTTTTAAAGAAAATTTCTTCAAAGCTTAATTATACTCACTACCTCAAATTGCTCTTTTCCCTTTCTGACTTGAACCAATTCCAACAAAGCTTTTTGCCCTCAATGCTTCATGGAATGTACACTTATCAAGGTCAGCAAGGAGTGTGATGTTGCTAAATTCAATCATTGATTCTCAGTCCTTATCTTACTTGACTCTTTGACCTAATAGATCAGCTTCATTGTTCTTTAAATCACTTTCTTGAAAATTTGACTTCCAAGAAATCATATCCTTCTTACTTTCTTCCTTGTCTCCAGTAACTCATCAGTTTCTTCTGCTGATTTAGGTCACTACCCCACCACCACGATCAGGATACAGAACAGTCCTATCGCACCCTAAAATTCCCTCCTGCTATTTCTTTGTCATTACACTGTTCCCCCAACTCCCAGTCCCTGGCGACCAAGGATCCATTCTCCAGATATAACATTTTTAAAAAATGTTCACTCCTCTTTTATTGGTGAATGATCAAACAAAACACATAACCCTAACCCCCCAAAGTAATGCAGAAAAACATTTTAAAACCTCTTCTTTTAGGAGTTCGAGTGAGTTAAAAAACTTAAAAGCTTTTTGTAAAATTTCAACATCAGACTTTCTTAAAGCTTGTTTGACACTAAAACAATTTCTTTAATATTTCTGTGCTTGTGTATGTCATCAAACTGCTGGTGAGCTGAGCTGTTTATTAACGTGCTCGTTATTTCCCAGCGCCTTACCCTCTACACAGGGGGCTGGTCATGCATGCTAAGACCGTCCTTATCAAAAAAGAATAGTTTCTTCCTAGAAACCAGGACCAGAACTCAACTTGAAGGAGCTTGTTGAAGGTTTCATCTTTACTATTCGCAAATTCGGAGATACCACCCCCCCCCCCCCCCGCCGGGTCAGAATCAAGGCTACACATCTCTTCAGTAGCCTTTCCCTGTTGCCACCAAAATCTTGTAAGAAGAAGGTTTACCTGTGACAACACTGGGGATTTTGGAGAGGAAGCTCTTGACTGTTCTGATGGGCACACCCCCTGTCTTGTCATCTTGCATCTTTGTGATGATGTCTTCAATCTGAAATTAGAGAAAAGAAGTATTATTGTCTCCCACAAAGTAATAGTAAATGATATCTTCATAAACAGTCAAAATGTGGGAACATGGATGCCAACAGTAGATATCAGGAAAAGCCTCTGCCTGGCCAGTCAGTAAACACAGCAGCAGGATCTTCTGTGGACCGCGTGCTGTGGGTGGGAGGGTAGGGCGTTATTTACAATAGCATAACGCACGGTCTGTAAGGATAGCCCGTAGTTTCACAAGGTAAGGAGGGAGAAATACATAGGATTCTGGATGGGATACAACATGTCATTCAATATGTGGTGAAATTCCTCCTCCTTCTCAAATTAAGTTCACATACAGGTTCAACCACATGAAGTTGCCATATTCAACCTAGAGCAATGGCAATTTCCTATAGTTTAACCAAATATAGTAACATACTGCTGTAGAAAGTATGGACGGAGTTGCCTTTGGGATCAGAAAAAGATCCAGCCAGAGTCACATAAGAGGAAAAAAGACTATAAATCAAGACATGGAAAGCTCTGAAATTGAGAGGCTGGAGGACAAGTGTCAGTAGTTGTGAGTGGTGGTGGTGTGAGGGTGGCCACCTTGAGCCAGGGCCAATGGAGAGCAAGGACAGACTCCTGTCCTTTAGGACTAAGGAAGACCACACTCTCAGGAGAAAGGCCAGGGTGTGCTGGGGCCTGGAGCCAGGTGCAATCTTATTGATGAAACCAGATATGATGGGCCCTGGCTGGGCATCTCGGGTGGTTAGAGCAGCGTCCCATTATGCCAAGGTTGTGGGTTCAATCCTTGATCAGGGCACATATAAGAAACAACCAACGAATGTATAAATAAGTGGAATAATAAACTGATGTCTTTCTCTAAAAATCAATAAATAAAAGTTTTAAAAAAGAGACCAGATACTATGTACATATATTGAAAACAGAACAGAGAGAGGGGATGGACTATCATGGAGGTAGGTACCTAAACTGGGAAACTTAGGTACAGACTGCCAGTTTATAGCTAAGAATTTACAAGCTTGGGCAGAAATCTTCAGAATAGTTTATAGAAAAATCTGAAACAAGGACATAGGGTTGGTTTGTTTATTTGGTGAGTAGAGAGGAGGAAGGCACCTGGAAAAGGGGAGAAGATAATGTTTAGTTTTCTCACAGATTTTCTTCCCCTGAGCAATAGGGTATCTTTGAAACACCAGGATGGGTTTTCTGAACGCTTCCATCATAGAGTCACATGGTGTTAAATCTAGAAATTTAAAGCTGTAGCTTACCTAGTCTAACATACTAGTAATGCAATTTGAGGGTGAGTTTCTCAGTTATATGACTAATAACCTCTTTGAAATAAATAGATAACTCGCCAGAGGCAAAGTTGGATATGGCATAACTTAATAATAATAATAGATAATAGATAAAATATATTAAAAATTTATTATGTTCTAGGTACTATTCTAAGTATTGTACACATAGTATCCTATTTAATCCTCATAATTATTTCATAAACTAGATTGTACTCTTATCCTTATTTTCATATAAAGTAACCACGATTCAATGAGGTGTACCAATCTAGGTTAAGTTGTGGTAACAAAAACCCCTCGTAATCACAATGGTTTAATAAAACCACGATTATTTCTCTCTCATGCTCCAAGTCTATTGCAGGTCACCAGGGACTATGCTAATTGTAGGTATTCTGGGACCCAGGCTGACGAAGCTGCCACCATCTTGAATGTTGCTGGTCATTGTGTAAGAGGGACAGAAGAAAATTCTGGAGAATCTTGCACTGGTTATTAAATGTTACAGCCCAGAAGGTATACAGAACACATTTACTCACAGTTCTTTGGCCAGCACTAGTTACATGGCACCACCCAACTACAAAGGAGCCAGGGGGTCCAGTCTTCTAGGTGCCAGGAGGAGAGGGGAACTGACCACCTGTGAGGAGCATCAGTGGCCATCACAGAGGTTAAACAACCTGCCCGAGGTCATATAGCTGCCCAGTTGTGGATCTGAGTTTGAACCCAGCCATAGACTTCCAGGCTTCCAACCCCTGGGCTGATCTGCCACCCAATAATGAACACCCCCAGAAACCCAGCCAAGCAAGGAGACCACTCTCCCCTGGATATTTCTGGGTTTTTCTGAGAGGTACCACTAGTGAGAGAGAATCTGAAGCTTCTGACCCCTGAGGCAGCGGATGGACATATCAGCTAGGAAAGGGGGCCATTCTTGAAAGACCTGCACTCCGTCAGACACCAGGAACAGAAGGATTTTCACTCGCATTCATGTTACAGCTTCAGTTGGTGCCCCGCCCTTTGTCTTCTAAACTCAACCCAACGATTTTGAGTAGATTGAGTATTCCTGATAGTCAAGGGGAGCAATTCCTAGAGAAATGGACATTTTCAAAGTAATCTATGCTTTGATCTAGTATGCTATCTGAAACCCAACATATGAGTTACATTGCTGCTTTTTATGAAATGGCCTGAAAATCATGGGGAATTGGAGGGAAGCCAATATTTCAGTTGAGTGGGGACCCTGACTTGTCATTAAAGGGTGATGATTTCCATTCTCTGCTGATGTGAGCTGGATGGAAAGATGGGCTGTGCAGAGGAAGACCCCATGCTTCTCTTATCCTCTGCTCTGTTTCATTGCTTTATCACACCATTAAATCTTTACTATTATTATATAAGTTTCAGGTGTATAACATTATAATCCAACATCTGTGTAAACTTACAAAATGATCACCCAAGACCTATCTTCTTCTGTTGGCCCACAGTGTACCAAGAGGTATACCACTCATCAGAGGTCACCGCTAGATGACAGGGACAATCTCTTTAACGGACCAGAGAGGCGTCACATCCCAGCAGTAGTTTACAACATCAAAGGTGTAAAAGAGTGTTTCATCAGTCCCCGATTCTTGACTCCTCTGTATTATTATTATATACCTAAATCCTGGCTCTGGCCTCATGGAGGGCAGAGTCTGCTCCTTGACTTTTTGGCTTGGTCATGTGACTTTCCTGGCTAATGGGATGTTATTGAACATCACCGGAACAGAGGTTTTTAGTATACCTGCATGATTAGGATTACCTTTACTCTTGCCCTCCTGCATCGGATAGTTGTTATTCCAAGGAAGGAGAGAGGCATCTGGAGAGGAAGGGACCCACCCCTAGTTAGATCAGTCAAACTTCAGCTGCCCTGTAGACTCATGAGCGAGAAGTATATGCTTCTTGTTATATGCCACTGAGGTTGAGGTGGTTTGCTAGGCAGCCAAATTGTGGCTATAGCTGACTGGTTCAACAGCACCCTGAAAAAATGCACTTACTAAAAATCACTGAGGCCACAACAAATACTTGGCAATAACAATCAATGAATCTTAGATGATCTCCTAGAATCCAACCCATTTTAAGAATGGAGAAATTCCATCTACACCATTCACTACCTACTAAAAATTCTTAGAGTATATGTAGTCCACAGCCCATTCCATTGCTGTGTCAGGCACATTTGTGAGAGCTGAGTTTGCTTCTGGAGCACGGGCCACTCCAACAGCAGCTAATAACACTGTCTCTGAAGTTTTTTTGTCATGGTTTCTGGAGAAATGCTAAGAGTACAGACATATCAAAAAATTAAAAATGAGCTCCCAGGAAATTGCATAAATTATAGTGACAAACATTTTCAGGACACCTACATTATGATCCATACTGTCTTAGGTATTTTCAATAAATTATCTTATTTATTTCTCACCCTTAAAATTTACTTAGTAAACATGTTGAAATTGAGGCATAGAAAGATTAAGGGATTATCCCAGGACACAAAGCTAGTAGGTGGAAAAGCCAAGATTCTTCTTTACAATTTTTAAAATTTATTTCTTTATGTTTTAAAAAGATTTTATTTATTTATTTTTAGAGAGAAGGGAAGGGAGGGAGAATGAAAGGGAGAGAAACATCGATGTGAAAGAGAAACACTGGTTGGTTGCCTCTTGTACAGTCCTGAATGGGGATGAAGCCCGCAACTCAGGCATGAGCCCTGACCAGGAATCAAACCGACAGCCTTTCACTTTGCAGAACGATGCCCAACCAACTGAGCAAAACTGGTCAGGGCCAAAGCCAGGATTCTTGCCCAAGTCTTTCTGACTCCAATGCCTAAGGTCTGTCTATCAAATGTAAGATTTATCTTTGCATCCTTAACCAGTGCCTGCCAGCATGCTTTTCAGATACAGGCACTTAATACAGTTTGTATTGAAGAGAAAGTTTAGTTCAGTCCTAAGGGGGTAGAGCAGGAAACAGAAATTGATCCAGATAATCAGATTATCAACCATCTCTGAATTGATTTTGGCTCAATGACTGATGAGCTCAACATTCTCTCTCTTTGTCCCAAGGACTTAGTTGGATTTACCTTCTATTGATAGATTACATCTTCTGGGTTGGGAGCAGGGAAATGGGGAAGTATAGACACTTATATTTTCTTGACTGTTCAGGTCTATCTAATTTATGACATCTTTTGTTCCTGAAGAAGAGCAACGTCAATAATACCTTGACATTCTCTAATATGAAGTTCTGTGACATTCAGGAGCATGTTGGACCTACATTTCACTGTGCCAATCAATTAGCAGGTGACCCTTATCTGACAGCCAAGTGATGCAGAGAAACCACATGGCCAGCTTGGCTGGTTCTGCCTGGATGGGTCACAACAACCAGCACGCCCTTCTTCAAGGGGCTCAAACCTCCACGCTGACATGCAGGTATAACATTTTTCTAAACAGCAGGAAAAACAGAAATCATTATACCATAGGGTACATTTTCTTTGAAAAGAGGAATACTATGAGACAATAGAGATAATTCACTGAGATAGCCATGGGGTATAAGAGAGAGTAAGGAGTAGCAATCCTCTCTTTCCAAACTAAAGCCACAGCAGGACAGCAGGACAGTAGGTCTGAGGCCCAAGAGAAATGCTAGCCTCAGCTTCACTGACTTGCTGTGTTGACCTTGGACAAGTCACTTAACCTCTCTGGACTTCACCTTCCTTACCTCTACAGCAATAGGTTTGGTTATTAAGTAAGGCTTCTTGTTCTAAAACACAGGAGACTTGTCTGACTTGACAAATGCAAATCTGTGTCTGTGAGGAAAGGGTAGGACAGGCAATCAGACCTCGGGGTTCCCATTCCCCATGGGGCCTATCTTCCAGGTGGATCCATGCCGAGTGCTTCCGGGGGCTAAGAGGTACGAGGTCAGGGAAGGGTGCTGGACAGGACCACAAAGTTCTGATGTTTTGAGAAATCCTTTTGGACCAAGGGCATCAGAAGCCAGATGGAGACATGGACCAACGAGGCCCTGACATTTCTCCTTCTTGACCAGCCCCTACCTGCACCTCTCTGCTCATACAGATGACATTTCTAACAGAAATGACAAGGGGCCAAGGCCAGTTTTTTTTTTTCTGAAAATTAATTATCCAATGAGCTCATTTATTTAGCTCCTCCAATTTTGCCTCAGTGGAAGATTAAAAAATTTTAAGAACAGGCAAACTCTGTTGTCATCATCATTATTTCTTTTTAAAAGCCACAACCTTAGCAAAGAAGGCAGAGTACGCCTCAGGCATGGAAGTCTTTTTTATTGAAGCGTTTCATCTTGACTTTGCAATCAGTTGCCTATTTCTAGCCACTAATAACGGTCAGCTCAGCTCCTGTATTTCATTAAAGACCCTTTTGTTTTGGTATCTGTGAATGAGTGAAAATGACTCTTTGGACACATCTTATCTGCCTGGAGGCAGAAATCAGAACTGGTGAATGATAATCATATTTCTTAATCCAAAACACGCACGCTTCACTAAGCGTGCTGTGTCCCATATGGGTTCCATAAGATAGGGCCATTTCTCATTTTTATTTTCAAAAACACAGCACACTGCTATTCTCAACTTGTAAGTGTACTCAACTTCACTTACTAGTTTAGTGGACATTTATGGAGCACCTACAATGTGCCAGGCACTGTTTTGTTACTGTAGTAATAAAAATAGGTAAAAGACAAAATCTGTTCTCCTTTATCATGAACTAAAATTGTTCAGAAAGATTCAGGGATCTAGGCTCACCGTTAAGGATGTGTTGGAAACAGCAGAGCCAAGTACGGGCTCGAAAGGAGCTGGCAGGTGAAATACTAAGGAGTACCACACTTTCAGAGGTCCTCGGAAGGGGAGCCATCAAAGACTCGCTACCTTTTTTGTCACCACATTCAACAGTCTGATTTCAACAACAGGAAGGAAATTTTCAGATACCTGGTGCTAGCTTTGACAATGATTAATGTCTAGAATGGTTTTGATAGAAAGTGAAAAAAAAATGCAACCTCCAAACATGGGGGGCTATTTTTCACACATAACAAGCAATCTGTATGTACTCAATTCTGTGTGAATTACCATCTCGGCCTTTCCCTCATTGTCGCCAGATAGCTGCCCCAGCTCCTGGCATCACTTCTGTGTTAAAGAAGAAGAAAGGTGGAAAGAAGTGGGGAGCACAGGTACAACTGTACTTGTTCCTATTATCTGGAAAAACATATTCCTTCCTAGAAGATCTCTGCTCCATTATTATTGGCCAGAATAGGATTCTGGCTACATGGCTACATGCAGCTGCAAAGGAAACTGGGAAGAGGGTATTTTTAGCTTTTCTAGTCTCTACACCACATGGAAGCACGGGAAGAGGATAATGGAAATGGGTTGGTTTACCCAAGTAACACGGCCTTACCACAATGACCCTGCATTACAGAACATTCATAAAGGATGGTTGGGTAGGCCTTGATACCTCTTGATCTGTTCTCCACACTTCAGCCTGTGTGACACTCTTAAGAAAAAGCATGACCATGTAATTCCCCTGCTTCAAGTCTGTCTCCGATTCTGTTATAAGCTCTTATTTCCTCTACCTCTCTTTCCTCTACACCAATTTTCACTTTCATGTGTACTCGCACTTTTTATTAGACTGTTTTTCTTGCCATTTAATCCTAATAGTTGGCGCTCAGTAAATATTTATTGAACGAATGCATGGGCGAATGAATGAAGGAATATCTTGAGTGCTGTATTCTTAAAGAATTTTATCTTGGATTCCTGCATTGAATGGGATGCTTAACATATTAGTACCTTAGGAGTGGTGGTACCTGTCCTTTGTTATTTACGTTTTTAAGATCATTCTGCTTTGGAAATGGGTTAAATAAACAGAAGTCTCAAGATTCCATAAACCTTAGCGACAATGTCCAAGGAATTGCTTCACAGGCACCCAAGTACCAGCTGAGCTGGGAGCCAGCTCCCCAAAGTACCGTGTGTGACATTCACGTCCCAGGGCAGTGCCAGGGGAGAAGGATGAAGCAGTGTTATTTGTTTTGTCTCCTGGAGGTTTAGTTTTACGTTTTTAATATTACTGTATGTACTGCTTCATAAATTACTTTTATGGAAAAGGGTGTTTCTCCATTTAAATGGAGAGAAAAGCTGGCAAGAATGACGTTCTAGGTCAGTGAACAAATGGCTTCTTGATGATGCCTTAGGGGGAATTACTTTCCTCTGAGCTCGCCTGGACTACCCAAGCCTTAGAAGGCACTGTTTCTATTGCATAAGAATCTGTTGTTTGCTTGGAAACATGAGTGGAGCAGGTCCTTCATGCAAACCACAGAGAATAAAGAATCTCTGACTGCAGAAGGCCAGCTACGATGCAGACGAGGAAAATGAGCACTGACCAGTGAAACACTCTAGCAATATCCGAGCACCTAAAATCTCTTTATTATGATCTCTTCAAATTACCCTAATTTGAGTATGTCATCTGTTGTTTATTGGGAACCGCCCCCCCTTTCCAGATAAACACACTGATACTTAGGGAAAGTAAATTGTCCAAGGCCAAATGAGACTGGTGAATAATGAGGTTACTGGTATCAAACCCAGGCAGTCTTGCTCTTGAGCCGGTTCCCAGGCTCACTACACCAGCTGCCAGGGCAGTTCCTGGGGAGGCCTCAGTTCATCTAAGGCTTTAGCTAAGTGGAAGACGATGCAGAAGATGGGCCCACATTCTATGTTGCAAAGTTTAATACACAGTGTGGAAGGCAGAAGCCTGGTCCCCCCAAAAGATGCCCACATCCTAGTCAGTGGGGCCTGCCTATAAATATGTTCTTTCTCCTGGCAAAGGGACTTTGCAGATACGATAAGGTTAAGGACTTGAGACGGGGCAATTATCCTGGGTCATCCAGATGGACTTTGTCTAATCCCATGAGTCCTTGAAAGGATTTTTCCCAGCTGTAGTCAGAGAGAGATGTGACCATAGAGAAAGGATCAGAGAGGTGGGACTTTGCTGGCTTTGAAGAAGGAGGGAGGGTCCACAAGCTAAGGAAAGTAGGTGGCTTCTAGAAGCCATTAAAGGCATGGAAAAAAGATCATCCCTGACAGCCTTCAGAAAGGTATGCAGTTTTGCCAACCCCTTGATTTTAGGCCAGAGAGGCCCATTTCAGACTTCTGTCCTACAGGATTGAAGATATAGGTTGTATTTAGCCATTAACCTTGTGGTAGCTTGTTATACAGCAACAACATAAAACTAATACATACAGTGACCTCCTACTCACGGATAGCTGTTTGGAAAATGAGTATTTTGCATTGTTTCCAAAACAGGTTCCTGTGTTTTCCTCCTGGGGAAAGGGTGGGTGAATTTCCTCTAACTCCACTGCTCTCTGCTCCTTCTGAACGGCTTAACAGCCAAACCACTGGTCAGCCAGGAGCTGCGGCAGTCTGCATGGGGGGGAGAAGTCGGGGGGGAGGACAGGAGAGAAGTCTGTCTATAATCTGAATAATTGCTTCCATGGCATTTTATATGCTTCAGGTTATGGTCTATCTGGGACCAATTAGATGGGAGGCTCAGAGGGTATTTCCAGGAGCTTCTTAAATAGGCCACGGTAGCTCATTAACTAACTCCAACGCCACATTCTACATATAGGAAAGCAAATATCCTTTTTACTTCCCACCTCAAATTTTACCTTGCCACAATCTTCAGCCTAGCCCACCAAGGAGAAGTGTACAAGGAACGCCATGTGGCAACACAGCCCAAAGAACTAGGCCAGCACCGTAAAATGCTCCAGATTTGAGCATGAGGCCTTTCATATTAAGTTTCTACAGCAATATTCTAGTTTCAACATGTATACCACCTTCCCCTCACTGCTCGAGAGAGGCCAATCAGTATCTTTGCTTCCAAAGAAAAACTGGTCCATTCAGTGTCCTGGAATATTATCATTTTTTTGCTCCTGGAGAGAAGCAAGGAACATAAATCCTTGTCCTGCTTCTGACCCCAAGGACATCCTGGACTCTGGAATCACTCATCCTTTCTGACTCACTTCCTTTCTGACTCTTCCTCCACACCTTCCTCTACTCCAAGCTGAACAGCTGAACTGGCAACTGGAGTGAATTTCAGAGCTTGGAATAGTCTATGTAAATTATCTCCTCCTCAAAAACCCGCTGTGGCTCCCTACTGCTACAAAATAAATGCCAAGTTTCTGACTGTGGAATTCAAGGTCCTCTGTCTTCCGCATCAAACTGCCTTTCCAGCCTAAGTTCACGTTTACAGGGAGACGTTGCTGTCTGCCCCACACGGTCAGCAGGAGGGAGAGGAGAGCGCAAGGTCGAATACAGAGCCCCTGTGTCTGCATGAAAGGGACTTTCTCCTTCCTCTGCTTGTGGGTTAAGAAGATGCAGGGAACCAGAAGGTGGAGAGGAGAGATGCAAATGTGAGAATCCACTTGATTTCAAACATTGATTCTGGACTACTAGACTCCAGAACTTTGAGGAAATAGAATTATGTTGTTTGGGCCACCCAGCCTGTAACATTTTGTTACGGCAGCCCTGGCAGACCGGTACGTCCCTCATGACAGATTACAGAGACTGTTTTCCAAGTCTTCTGGTTCAACACACAATGACGATGATTCTCTCTCCTGCTCCTCTCCACCAGCTCCCCCTTCTCTCTCTCTCTCTTTCTCTCTCTTTCTCGATGATGACGATGACTAATTATTTCTAGATTAGACAGTGTTCCACATGCCAAATTGACTAATTTGATATTCTGTGTATTGTCTAATTCCCAGGAAGCCACACACACACAGCTTCAAAGCTCTGGCTTTCTAATAGCCGAGACTGTGTCTGACATTAGGGCTGAGGATGCTCACCAGATTCTTAGACTTGACTCAAGGCCAGGAAGACACTGTTTTCCAGAGTCAAGAGTGAGAAATGCCATGATTGGTGCTGGTCTTTTGTTGGTTCCAAAACTACCTGTAGTAAGGAATGAACGCATACTTAGGGCACAGGTACGGAGATGGAACACCACATGGAGAGTAGTAGAGAAAGGATTTAGCAGCACATCTTACTCAACTGAAAAACTTACAATATAATGTGGCAACAACAACAACAACAACAAAAAGGTAATTTGGTCTTAGGATACATTGACAGAAACCAGCCACTGACTGAAGGAGGTGATAGGACCCTCATCTGTCCTGACTCAGGAATACCCAGGCTCTTCCAGCCCCAGACTTCAGAGGACATCCACAAACTGCAGTGAGCGTAGAGCCCATGACCTAGATCTTGTGGAAGCATTCAATGGCAGGGGCAGAGGTTGGCATACCTATCAACTAAAGTAAAACCACGGTCCCAGTAAAAAGCGTGTTTGCTCTGTGAATGCAGCATCCAGAGCAAGGACCGCAGCCCTGGGCCCTTTCTACAACATACAGAGATCCTGGACCTGCCCTTCTCCAGCTCTAGAAGCACTTCCAGAGCCAAGGCCTGGCCCCTAGGAGTCACTTTTGTACTTTAAAATGCAGCTAAGTCACTCTGGAAGGGAAACTCGTTCACCTCTTAGCCTAGTCCTCCCTAGGATGAACTAGTTCATCAGATGAGCTAACTCTCACCAGGTAACAGGGCCACCCTAAAGGCCTGGGGAAGGGAGAGGTGAGGGGTGAGAGGAGGGGTGGAGTCTGAGGCTGGAGTGCTAAGACAGGCAGGCCCAGGTGAGGGGCTGCAGGTGAAAGGGGTGTGGGTGGTCAGATCCAGGCTCATGCTGAGCCCTGCCTTTCTTTGGGGACAACTGGGCCTGAACCCTGGGAATTCAGCAGGAGCTTCTGGGAGGTTCTGGCATGTTTAGGGAGATTTCCAGTTCTGAGATTACCAGGCCATGAGGGGAGAGAGGATGTCCAGGAGGGTAGAGAGATGCTGAATGGGGGTGTCATGAGGCTCTCACCTCACAAACCCTCAGAGTGGCTTTTCTGAGTGTGGTTTGTACCCTTGTCTGGCACAGGGAGCCAGCTTCCCCTTGCGGTCTCAGTCACCTCTCTACATTTTCGCAGGAAATATTTGAGGCAGACAGTCCTCCCTTCCCTGAAATCCGAGCATATCAGTGGGCACTACTTGGGTTTCTGGGTGTTTTCAGGCCAATCCACAGCATCACTCCTCCTCCCTCTGCCTTCAAGGTCAAATGATCGTTCCATGGGGGGAGGGGTGGAGAAGTAAGAAAGGAGAAGGGCTCCCCAACCACCTACCCTGTGGCCTTAACCTTTCAGCCACCTGTCTGGCCTCCTCCCCAGGTTAGTGTAGGGTTCAAATGAGGTAGATGGCAGCTCTTTCAACAGCTGACAGCAGCTGTACTTGGTCCAGCTCCCAGGCCCGATGCCCCTGGAAAGGGGCGGGGCTCTGGCATGGTTGGGGGTGCTTTCCAGCACTGAGCCTCATGCAGAAGGACAGCACCATTAAAAATATGGTTTAGGTTTCTCAAAAGTGTCCTTTTTGTCCTCAGGGGTCCTTCTTTTGGACACCGGTTACATGCTGGCTTTGGACATTCTCCGTGGGCGTTCCAGAGCCTTGGGGGTCGGGAGGCGGAGGGGTTAGGGCAGGGGACGGTGGAGATGGGGAGGACAGTGCACAACCCGCGTTTGCAGTAATGCATGTGCAGTGGAGAGAGAGAGAACTCCCACCTGATAATGACTCTGACAGTTACAAAGCCTTTGCCAACGTGCAGGTCATTTGGGGATGCAGAGATTTGATGGGCATGGAAATCTGGGGTGTGTGCATGTGTGTGAGTGTTTGTACTTGTTACCTTGCAGGGCTGGAAATAAAACTGAGCCAGTGGGCGTTTAGATTTCAGTTGCTCCTCAGCAGGGAGGAAATGAGAGTCTTTTGGGGGGGAATGTGATGGCAAAGTTGCTATCCTCCCCAAGGAGGATAGGGCAAAGGGCCCTCTCCTGTGATCTCTGGCACACGGCATACATGCCCCCTGGGGACCAGCCTAAAGCTTTTCAGGATTTGAGCCCCAAGCCCAGACGAACAAAAGATAGTGCACAAATCTAGCAATGCAGGGAGTGGCTGGGAGAAATTCGGTTTTGACAGTGGGAACTGTCGATGAGGTAAACACAGTAGTGGGGACTGTGCCCAGAGGACAGAAAGATGCCACAGAGCTGCCCAGAGTCCTGAGCATTGGCAGTGGCAGGCGTGACAATGATCCCCACCTGCCTGGGAGGCCAGAGCATTCTCCCAGGGACACACCAGTTAGGTCTGCGTCCCTCCCCAGCCCCTCCCCAAGCTGGCTGTCCTACCCTCTGGCTCAGGCAGGAGCTGGTCACATCCCCAGCTGTCCATCCAGAGTTGAAAAAGCTCAGGGACAAAGCACCAACAAACACCTCTATTTAATTCAATTTCATGATATTAAGATAGTTTTTTCTCCTCTAAATTAAAATTTGCTTGGAATAGCAGTCAGATTACTGTGCATCCTCAAAGCATATCGCACCCCCAAGGGGGCAGATGAGGGTGGGCTTGGGCCTGAGACCCACAATGGGCTGGAGGTAGTGTGCTCCCACCACCCCGCCCTGGTGAGACTCTGGTGTGACAACCCCTGCTGTGCCATCCTTCAGGTGCTCTTCACACCATGGGGACAGAGTGTGGTTAAACTAGCAAGTGCCACCGAACTCCACCTTGCCCCTGACTGGCTGTGTAACCATGGGCATGTCTGTTCCTCAGTTTCCTTCTGCTCAGAAAAGGGTTTCAATGGCTTCTAACAGCCTCTCCAGCTCTTATATAATCTCCAAGACTCTGTCTTCCAAATCCACAGCTTGTCACATCTCAGGGCACAGGGGAATGCTGTTTTCCCTGAAGAGCTTCCTTCCCGATGCCTCCTTGCCTCCAGCCACAGTCTCTGCCCTTCCTCCACGGAGAAAGCGGATGAAAGGTGAGTATGGGCCACGGACTGCCTCCTGGCCACTGCTTCTCAGGAGTCTGGAGTTTGCAGAAACTACGGCTCATCGCTGCTCCCTGCCCCAGGGTAAAAGGAACTCAGGTCCTGTCCCACGAGGTGAGACTTTTGGTTTCCAGCACTGGGTGAGGGGTGTGCCTCCCCGCTGGGGTTCCAAATCAGGATGTCCAGGGTTGCTCTTCCTACAACCCTCCCCTCCCCACACTGTTCTCCCATACATCATTTGCTAATAAAGGTGCTACTTCGATCTTCATCTGCCTCATCCTCTCATTTGTTCTCCCTTCTGATGGGAACCGGGGGTGTTATTAAATGGCCTCCCTCAGACCCTAACCATAACCCTGGAGTTCACAGTGTGAAGGCTAACCCACTGACTCGATCGAAACATCGCCGACTCTCTTTTTTTGGCAAAGATTTCAGGACTCTGCAAAGCTCCGCAGTAGTTGCGAGCCATCTGGAGCCCGTGGGAGCTTACTTCAAGTTGTTCTCAAGGAGACCCGTCCTGGCAACAGCCCGCGGTGTCTGCCACGGCCTCCTCAGCCGCGTGGAAGCTCGGGGCTGCAAATGGCACCGCCAAAGTAAGTCAGGCTGAGCCCCGTCTGGGTTCAAGCCAAATGCCGCACCAAGGGTCCACTCTGTTAAGTAATTCACAGGTCGCTTCTGGGTGTGTAAACTCAGGCCAGTCTAATGTGGGCGGACAGGTGGTTTCATGCATCATTTAACTCTTTGCATTGCCAAGTAATAATCAGAATAATTTCACATTTGTAATGGCTTTCTTCTCAAAGGAACAAAATATCACAAACTAACTGTAAAAGGAGCATTCATCCCTGTAGCCCATGGAGAAAAACAAAACTGGGACTTTGTTAACAAAAATAATCCGACATACCTTCCCTTTCTCTCCTCTGCCTGGGGTGAGTAGCCTTAAAGAGAGTTTCTCAAGGCCAGTGGGAGGTACCTCTTGCCCTCTGCTCCAAGGCCCCCAAAAGCGGTGAAGGAAAAGAAGGGAGAAAGAGTGAGTGGAAAGGAGAGATTGAGGGAAAAAAAGGAGGGCTGTATACCCTTGACCTTGGAGCCTTGGTCTGAAAGGCACCTTGAAACTCCAAGTCAGGAGTCTCTGCCTGCCCCTCTGTAGGCCATGTGCCCAGAAGTCACCTCTAACGACCATGCCATCCTGTCTGACCCCCGGTAATATGGACTTAACTGGGCAGTCCCATCTTGCAGAGCAGAAGGCATAAAAAAGCTGCTGGTATTTGTTCCCAGATTACAAATGAAATCTGACACACTGCTATCCTCAGTAGGGAAGGGTTCAAACCCCAAGGGCAAACAGCTCAATGTTCTTGAAGAACTGGGTGGTGTTAAGCCCAGGGGTGGATTAGCACAGCCAGCCAGTGCAGGTGCTAAGACACAAGGTAACAGAAGGACCCATAGCCCCTTCTTGAGTCTTCTGACCTTTGCTTTTGGACAGATGGCCTCCTCTCAGTGTCTAGCAGATTCCTGGGCCAGTTGGCTGCCTTGGGTGTATCCCTCTCCACACTGACCCTCCGTATGGACTCAGCTGAACGGCTTTGGTGGCCTGGGCCAGAAGCCCTGTTTGCTTAATCTATGAAGAACTGATTAACTGGGGGCAGAGGAAGCCCTGTTCCAAGGCCCCTGCAGACCACTAGGCTTCGGAAAGGGTACTGACAGAAACTCTCATGTTGTCTGGGACGATGAACACCAAAAACTTTTAAAATGTCATCGCAGAAAAAAAATCCTTGCAGGTGTGCAGCTGAAAGCTGAGATGGAACCCCCGCAGCCCGGGTCTGGCCAGGAGCCTCTAGGTCCCGTGCAGGGCGGCTGGGAGAGGTTTGCAATTCATTCTGACACGCGACACGCATGCAATGTTAAGTTTGGAGGTGGGCTCTGTGGATCTGAAATTAAACATCCCATCACTGGCACAGGTGTTTAAACCCCACCACTTAGCTGAAGTATATGAAAAATTAATGCCTTGCACATGAGTCAGACTCAGAGAGAAAGAGGGCAAAAGCCTTGCATTTTAACCTGCCAACAACCTCCCAGGTATGGAACAGGAAAAGTGGGCTAAGAAGGTATTCATCCACCTCAGGTGCCCCATTTTCTCCAGTTCATGGGTGCTTGGGGTGCTGCTGGCCCAAGGGCACACACGGGCTCTCACACGCTTCTTCTATATTTACCTCCACCCCTTACAGCGGAGGGTGCGGCAGGGTATGCAAAATCACAGACGTGCGAAGGAAGGAAGAGAAGCTGGGAAAATCTGCCCTGTAGCAGAGGTGTTGTTCCTCCTGCAGAGCCACCCTCACACCCACTGGCTGAGTGTTACAGGCACTGCCTGCATCCACTGTCCCTGACAAAGACCGACCACAGCAGAGAGAAGTGAGCCAGAAGTTTAAATCCATCACCCGGGGCTGGGGCCCCATTGCTGGAGATACATTTGCACCTGCAACCTCAGTCCTTCACTAACATTTACTGCGCGCTTGTAGGGAACTCAGAGGCATGGGAAACCATTGAGTTTATATTCTGCTGTTCATCGCCCGGGAATCTTTACTTGGAAGTTTGATTCTGAGGCCTCAGGTCTGCAAATTCCTCATGTAGAGAGAGGCAGGAAGTCGGGTAGTCCAAAGTGGTGACTTTAAGAAAGGCAATTCTTAAGACCCCATCTAGGGGACTGTCCTGCATGCTCCTTCCTCCTCCTTTGTACTACCAGTGCCCCCCGCCCTGGTGGCTGTCCCCACCTGCCCCCCCCACCGCAAGACCCCTCACACCTCACTTACATGCCCCTCCTGACATGCTCTTTCTTAAAAGTGCTTCCACACCGGGGGGTTTGCCAATCCACTAGCGACATGTGCATGAACCTATCCAAAGCCCTGTAATTCCAGCGCCCTCCTCTTTTCCTAAAATGAAAAAAAAACCCATATTTCTAATTTGTTGAAACTTGCCTTCCTAATGAAAGAATCTGCACAGGGACCTTCTGGACAGTTAATGCCAGTGTCAGCCTGCTCAGGACAGCGTCTGCTCGGAGCTGCCCCTGTGTTTCACCTGAACACTCCCTGTGACCGGGCAGTGCCGTGTCTGCTGCCTCGCTGCCTAGAGTGTGAGGGCCCCAAGACACCTGGCACGGGGGTTTTACTTGGTTTATTGGTCCTCACCAAGATTTCACCAGGTTACCATCAGTGGCAGGAAGCAGCATGGAGCATGTGTCCCTTAGTGTGCATGGGCACGTGTGTGTGTGTGTGTGTGTGTGTGTGTAGGTGCCCATGAGGGAGTGCGAGCAAGCAAGAGAATTCTTACCGAACCTTTCCAACAACTAAAATAACAAGTAAGTGGATGTGTGCGAGTGTTGTTTATAGTTCACGTTTTTCGGAGTCACAGAAAAATTTAAAATGTCTCTGCTTTTTGTTATTTAAATCGCAGCCCAGTTTTCCTCCTGTCCCCAACAGCCCTGGGACCCTCCAGGGCCCTTGGGTGGTCTGCAGTGTGTAGGGCTGGCTGTCATGATGCTGGTGCCTCTCCTCATTGCTGTTCTGTCTGCCGTGAGTCAGCGTGCCACAGGTTCTCTGGGGCGTCACCCTGTATCATTCCTGCTTACCCTGTTCACTTCACTTCCTACCGCAAAGTGGCTTGGGACTCAGCCGAGCCATTGTTTTGTCTCCCTGTTCATTCGTAAGGACTCTGAAAGGAGGGAAATCTATTGTCTTTGCTCAGAGCGGCTGTTTGACACTTCTTCAAAAATATTTGTTCATCGAGTATATATCAGGGGACTTTCTAGACCGACTTTCATTAATCTAGACAGCACCACGGCAAAGTAGTCATCCCCATTACACAGTGATGCTACAGAAAGGCAGAGAAGTAATAAACCATCTCCCGGGATAAACAGCTGCCGAGTGGCAGTCAGTAGTGGCAGGGCCCGGGTTTGAACCCAGGTATCTGAAGTCCAAGGCGAGTACATGATTGTGCTTCCACAGCACCAGTCCTTTCAATCTTATTCTAGTTGTGCCAGTGACTGGTTACCACCTAGACCCTCCTCTGGAAATAAAAGTGTTACTTTTACAAGAGGGAAGCAAGTACACCTGCCTGGTATAGACTGCTCTCCCTCTGATTTAATTAGGCTAAGGAAGCCAGATGCTTAAAGTCATTCATGCGTTGTAAAGATAATTAAAAACAGAGCAAAGCACCATTATGCAGCTTATTAAGTTGCAGTACTTAGATGCGACTCACTTTAATTCTTGGGGAAAAGAGGTGGCTGACGTTTACTAAGCAACGGCATGCCACTGCCAGGCCCCCAAGCAGGCTGCTTCTCCCTGATTATCTCCTGCGCCTCTGATCCCAGATCCCAGCCTGGGAGGGGGATTATCATCAATCAGCTCTGCTCTACGGAGCCCGAGAGTGGGGTGTAGTTTGCTCAAGGTCACCAAGCTGGAAAGAGCAGATGTAGGATTTGCATTTGGATCTGAATTAACTTAAAAAGGACTCTTTGAATAGGTAACGCAGACACACGATACAAAACGAAGCAGATAGAAAGGGGACACATTAAGAAGAGGTAAGCTGGCCTCTCAGCACTGACCTCAGCCAAGCCCCCTTTCAAGAGGTACTCACCGTTATCAGGCTCACGGGTACACTCGCAGGGTGCTCTATTATTACTGCCACTTGTGTGCAGCAATGGCAGCATCTCCCACAGAACTGTCGGCACCTTATTTTCTTGGAGCTCGGACCCTCAGAGGACATAGTATTCCCTGGGGCAGGTGGAGCAGGTCTTTGAGGTAAAGCGTCCGTACTGATCGCCATTCAGTTTATAATCTTCTGTTCTTACAAGCAACGTGGGGATGAATGTTCTTCTTCGCCAACCCAATGCTTTGTTCCGACTTCACCCACTGCCCTACTTGTCCTCTGTGGGGGGAGTTTTCAGGTCCAGGACCCAATCCCGGGTGACTGGTGGCATTTCACTTGCCACGTCTCTTTAGCCTTCTTTCATCTGGGTCAGTCTCAGCCTTTCTTAGTCCCTCCACTTTGGCATTTTGAAGAGCTGGAGCCAGTTATTTTGTAGAATGTCCCTCGATTTGGGTTTGTCTGGCACCTTTAGGGTCGGGTTATGCATAGGTGGCAGGAATCCCGCAGAAGCAACACTGTGATCTTACTGATCCTGTCGGGTAGTGGGGGATTGTGACTTGTCCCCATATTGGTGACGTTAAATTTTATTACCAAGTCCTGAACACGCCCTCCAACCTTCTGTACTGTAGAGTGACTACTTTCCCCTTTGTGATAAACGATGAACCTGTGGGGGGATCATCTGAAGTCATGTGCATATCCTGTTCCTTACAGGACATTGAAGGCTCTCGCCTGAATTAAATCATTGCAACGATTGTCAGACAGTGATTTTTAAACGCTGTCATTCCTTCTGCGTGTATTACTTAACATTTCATTGTAAGGGACTTTCCTTCTCCCTTATTTTTTACTTATGCCCATATGTGTCTATGGATGCTGATTTTATTCAGTGGGTTATAATCCATTACTACATTACTTATTCTGATGCTCAGATGGTTCCAGATGTGGCCAGTGGAGCTCCTTCAAGCTGGCTTCTGTGCCTGGCACGGGATGGTCCAGACTTACTCTCCCAGCCCCAGCCCCGGCCTCGGCTGCTTTGCTACGGACACCCAGATCTTTGTAGTGGGGAGTGATATACTAGAATCAAGATCTGGAAGCGAGGTGTGCTCACTGCCACGAAGGTGTCAGGCAATGGGTATTTTTAAGTGCACACAATTGCACACAAGTGCAATATAGAATACAGTCCTGGAAGTGGAATTTCTGAGTCATAATACTGAATTAACTATGATTTTTAATATGTTAAGAAGTCGTTTCCAAATTATTTTTGTCAGTATGTCATTTTTCTTTTTATTTTGTTTATGGTGTTTTCTGAAATCTAGAAATATTTTTCTTAATAATAGAATTTATTAATATTTTAACCTATGATGTTTGCATTTCAGTAAAAAATAGAAAGATCTTCTCATCAGGCTAATAAAATATTTCCATTTTTTTTGCTAGTGCCTTTGTGGTTTTATTTTTAATATTTAAATATTTGAGTCATCTGGCATTTAGTTTGGTGTCAGTTATGAGAATGGAATTCAATTTTATTGTTTTTTTTCCAAAGAGGTATCCAATACTTTCCATAGCATTTTGAATAATCTTTTTTCCATTGACATGTAACACTACATTTATCATATGCTGTCTGGCTTATTTCTAACCATTCCTTCATTGATCTTCCTGGCTATTCTGTAGTTTAAAACTTCTGTAGCTTTATCAGATATTTTAACATGAGAAGGGTCAATCCTCACTCAATATTTTTTGTCAAAATTTTCAGGCTGTGCTTGTTATTCGTATTTGAGCTTTAGAACCATCCTGACTACGTCCAAGAACACGTATTGGTGTTCGAATGCATTGCATTACATTTATGGTTTAGTTTAGATAAGACATCTTTAGGTTAAACAGAGTATCTTTTCATTTGCTTAAATCATCCTTTATTCTCCTCGGTACCATTACAGTTTTACTTGTATGCATTTGGCACATTTCTTGTTATATTTATTTCCATTGTAAAAGGAATCTTTTCAGTTGTATTTTCTAAACAATTTCTGTTTGTATAGGAAAGGTGATTAGTAGTATCTTTGTACTCCATCACCTTAATGAATTTCCTTATTGTTTATTATATTTTTCATTTGCTTTTGTGTTTTACCGTATGTAGTCATATCACTGCATATAATGATAATTTGAACTCCTGATTCCAATTTCCGTGCTTGTTTCTGCCTCTCTCCAGTTGGGCTGGCCAGGAGCTCTGCGGTAATGTTAACTAAGGCCGTTGATTAAGTTACCTTTTCCTGCAGCTGACATTCATGGCACTGTTTCTGTTGTTTCGCCAGTGCTTGCAGGAGTAGCTTTGGGGACAAATGTCACTAAGTACAAGTAAGTAAGAACAGACGCGTGTGTCTCTGTGTGTATCATTTTATTATGAGATAAAAAATAAATTTTATCAAATGCCTCTATAGAAATTAGATTTTAAATTTTGACAATACTATATAAGTTAAATTAAGATGGTTCTGAATTTTGAAATAGTCTTACATTTTTAAAAGAATACATCCTACTTGGTCATAGTAAATTCTTGCCTCTGTGAGCTCTTAGATTTGTTTGCTATTATTTTAATTAGGACATTTTGCACTGATATTCATCAATAATAATGGTATTTACTTTGCTTTTTTTGTGCTCTCTTTATAAATATGTGCTTGGTGCATGCTAGCTTCAGAAAAAAGGAAGGATTTGGAGGCCTTCTCTTTTGTACGTACTGAAAGAGTGTAAATAATATTGGGCCTATCTTTTCCGTAAGGTTTGATGGAAGTAACCCCTGAAATTTTCTGGGTCTGGTGCTTTCTGTAAAGAGGTTTCCTTTTTGGCCATGTACTTCTTCTATGTTAATTAGTTCAGTTTTTTTTTTCTTTTTATCCAAGGTCATGCTTGGTAATTTATAAATCTATAAAATGATTTATTTGTATCTATCTTGGTTAGTTTACAAATGATTTATGGCTTTTCCCCCTAAAGTTTATTTGTTCTTTTTATTCTAATTTACTGTTTTCTGCTTTTATTATCATTCATATCTTCCTTCTATTTTCTTTAGATTAATCTTATTTTTCTTGTGTTTAGCTCATGAGTGGAAGACAATGCATCGATTTCCTATCTCTTTTGTCCAGAAACTTAAATACTTATGTTTATGAATTTCCTTAGAGTAAACTGCTCCAGGTGCTCCCACAGAATATGAAATTTGGTTATAATCACTATCATTCATTTGAAGCACTCTGTAATTTCAGGTCATTTTTCTGATTCAGAATGATTGGAGGATATTACTTTTGATTTGGGATGTTTAAGTTTTCTGTGTGGCATAGTCGGTTTTTTAGAATGCTCTATGGATGTAAAAAAGCATGAAGTATTATCAGTTTTTAGGGGTAGAGTTTGATATATGTAACTTTGCTAATTATGTTATTTAGGCCACCTATATCATTATTTTCTTTTGGTTCATTTTATTTGTTAAATCTCCTAAAGTTTCTACCTTTCCCTGTATCTGTGGCTTTGCTCAGTGACCTTTCATGCTGTACTGGCTGGTGCGGAAATGCCGACGATGGCTAGATGTCCCTTGTGGAGACACCCCTACCATCCAAAGGACCTTTGTTTTTCTTGCTCAGTGCTCTGTGCTCTAAATTCAACTTTGTTTTATACTAAGACAAGGCCTTTCCTTTCCTTTTTTTGTTGGCAGTTAATAATATTCATTTTTCACCCTTTTCTTTTCAAGCTTCTGAGTCACTTTGCTTTAGTTATATATCTGGTATATAGCATGGTTAAGTTTACTTTATTACTGAATTTGAGAATCTTTTTCTTTTAATATGTGCGTTCAGCCCACTTGTATTTATTAATATGACATACAGGTTTGTTCTTAATTTGCAACATTTTGTGTCATGTTTTATGTTTCTATTGATTTATCATTTTTAAATCTTATACTCCAGCCTATATTTTCTTTGTTTTGTGTCTATTCCTTGTACTGTTTATGCAGGTTTGTACTATGATTAATTCTTCACCTTTTAAACTAACCTTTATTCAATTATTTTAAATCATTTCTTGAAACACTGACATTTAACTTCCCACTCTGAATAATAAAAATTGTTCTACTCTATTTTCTTTTCCTTTCAACACCTGAATTTTGTTTAAATATATATATATGTGTGTTTACATAAACACACATGTAATTATATATGTAAAACTAATGTATACATACAGGGTAGGCAAAAGTAGGTTTCTAGTTGTGAGTGCACAAAACAATTTATTCTTGTATTATGTTTTATTAATTATCACATTATTTTTCATATAAACTGTAAACTTATTTTTGCCCACCCTGTACCTTCTCACACTTTTTACCTTTGTATATCTAATTATACATCAATTACTTGATTTATCATGTTTAAATGAGATCCTTTATCTTCATCTATAAATGGTGAAAAATCAACATACACCACTTATTTCCTTTTCTATATTTATTATTACGTTAGTTATAATATTTATACACATTAAGGGCCAATAACATACTTTCTTCTGTAAAAAATATTTCCATATATATTTTAGACTTAGTCCAAAAGTTGAACAGAGTCAGTGTTCACTGGAAGTTCTTTCGCCAGGGCTGCTCCACTCTCAGTTAGCAAGTCTTCCCTTGATCGGTTTTTACAGAACGGCTCGTGGGAAGCTGTCTTCTCGGGGCTCTTCAATGTTGGGCACGTTTCATCTATTGACTTTCTTTTGAACGGCAGTTTGGCTGTGTACAAATTCGGAGCCCACCCAGTTCCCGTTGGCGGTGGTGCTGGTGGTGGTGGCTTCACAGGCATTGTCTCTGCTATCTTTGAATGCTTCTGTCACGGAGCTGTAGCTTGCCTGACTTAAAAAAAAACCATGGTCTTGGTGTTCCTGCTGGGTTGACCAAATGATTATTTCTTATTTCTAAAGTTTATTAATACTCCTAAAACATAGCACACTGTTGATGACTCTCTAGCAAATTTTCCTGGAACACGGTATACCCTTTCAATCTAGAAATTCAAGGCATCTTGCATTTCATTATAGTTATATACAATTGCATCTTTGATGATTTTTTCTCGAGTTCCCTTTGTATAGTTCTTTTCTTCAGAGATGTTTTATTATGTATTTTGGCAGCGTCTCTGTCACTCAAGTCTACCATTTTATCTCTAATCCTTTTAAACTGTTATTTCCATTTTATTTTCTTTGCTTTGACAATCCTGTCCTGATCCCCCGGTTCTACTTTCGGCAGCGTTTCTATTGCATCATCTTCTGATCTGTGAGGATTTTCCTCCTTCACCGCTTTGGTGAGCTATATCATTTATGCTTCTCTTCTTGTTTCGCCGTGTTACCCCTGACCTCGTATTCTTTGTTTCTGAGCTCTTTGATGGTGTTTTTAATCTGTGTGAGTTCACGGTCACATTATTTTATCATTTGTCTGTTAGAACCGCCGATGGTGAGTGTTCTGCATTTACCATTGGCTTTCCTTTTTTTCCCCTCCTTTTCCACTGAAATATCTTTGTAGTAGCAGGTAGTGTGTTATAGAATCCTGTGCTGGTTTCTTTTCATTGTTGCTTGCAATTAAATGAAAAGGGTTTTTCTTGATCCAGATACTTGGAAGAAGTTTGTATTGGGTAAGAGGCAGGATGTTGTGAGTGGGTAAAACTTTACTCTGATTCACTATTAAATCTCTTTATTTTAGCCATTATTTTACCCATTGCTTCTCAGCCAACAGGCTGCAGTCACACCTTACCAACAGACAGCTTCCTATGTACACAGCATAACTGTGCACTCCCTTTTCAGCTTCATCTGCTACTACAGATGGAGGTTAGGTAGGTTACAAGGGTGCTTCTGTTTGCGATACTGTTGCCATTTTTCAAAGGTGTGGCAGTTTTGGAGACATGGTTTTGTGCTTGCTTTGTCCATATCTCCAGGCTGGTCACGGTCTTCTCTTACCTCTTCCTGAGCTCCTGCTCCATTACACTTGGCTAGCCCTGCACCATATACTGTCACTTGTGGACACAGAATCGTCTGGCTTTATTGAGAATGGAATTTACACCTTTGACCCAGTGATCATACTTCTGGGAATATATCCTAAGAATCCTGAAGCACTAATTGGAAAGAATATATGCACTCCTATGTTCATTGCAGCTTTATTTACAATAGCCAAGATTTGGAAGCAGCCCAAGTGCCCATCAGTAGGTGAGAGGATAAAAAAGTGGTGGTACATTCACACAGTGGAATACACATAGTCATAAAAAAGAAGGAAATATTACCCTTTGCGACAGAATGAATGGACCCGGAGATTATTATGCTAAGTCATATTAAGCCAGTCAGAGAATGACACATACCATATGATTTCACTCATATGTGTGATCTAATGAACAACATAAACTGATGAACTGAACAGAAACAGAAGCATGGGCACATGGAACAGACTGACAGCCATCAGAGGGGAGTGGGGAGAGGAGGGCTGGATGAAAGGAGGAGGAGGGATGAGCCCAAGAACACGTATGGATAACTCATAGATGAAGACAACAGTGTGGTGGTGGCCAGAGGGAAGGGGAGGTATGGGGTGGGTGGAGGTGGGCAACACAGGGGGAGGGGGAATGGGGACATCTGTAACGGCATCGACAATAAAAATAAGTCAAAAAATGAAAATGTAATTTATGCTTTTCACTCTCATTTTTGATTTGTGATTTTCAAGAGGAAAATGGGGGAGAGCTTTCTTTCTGATGACATCTTGAAATTTAAAGTGCATCGTGCTGTTTTTACTTTTCCAAAGTGTATAGCAGACTCATGTTGGTCTTCTTTCCAGTTTAGCATTTAGAATAGCTGTTTTACAAATCAACACAACACAGGGAACTGGAGTCCAAAGAAACCAAATCAAGTGTTGAATTTTGAGTTGCTAGGAGAGCCAGGAAACAGTCGGTTCCAGTGATTAGGCAAAGTAGCCGAGGCTTTCGACAATGGAAAAGAGAGAAGGGGCAGACGTGCACCTTGTCACCACTCAAAAGGCCCCAAAGAAGCTTCTCCAGGATGAGAAGTCATTGACCTTTAAGAAAAAAATTGATTTAATTCTGTGAGGATATTAATGTTAGATTAAGTTAAAAAGAGACCATAACAGATGAGTCCAGAGAGAGAAAATTAGAACACTTTTACCTCCATTGTCATATACTTTGCAAAGTTCCCTCAATCTGTAAGTCTTCAGGAATCCTATAACTGTTATTATTGTTAGTCAGCAACAATGATACCACCAGCTGAGGGTTGGTTACATGCCTGAACCAGTGCCAAATGCCCCCCAAATCCCTGGGAGGTGGAACTATTATCATCCTCACTGGGATGCAACAAGTTTAACTAAGTCGCTCAAGGTCACATAATCAACAAGTGCCATAGCCAGCACTAGAACCCAGATCTGCCTGCCTAATACATCTTCGACCTTAGTCACTATGAACTGTCGGTTATCCAATTTATACCATCACTTCAGTGAAGGTCGCAGTCTAATTCTAAAAGCAACACCGAATCTTATCACCCTATGTGACCTTTCCCAGTTATCTGCTTTCCTAGTGAAAAACCTACACACTAGGTGCTACCAGATGGCCACTTTCAGAAGTGCAGGTTTACTGATTTGGCTTTGGGGGTGGGGAGGTGGGCAGGGAGACAGAACACCAATTAACCGCTTCCTGAATACAGTACGAGATTATTATTTCTTTTGTATAACAAGGAATCCAGTATCACGCAGTCCAGGGCTAGTGCAACTGGTCCAGCGTTTCCTATCTGGGGGGAAGAGACACTTTCCCAGGGAATTCTGCTACACATCATTGGACAGAACTGTGTCTCCTGGCTATCCCAAGCCAAGCCACAGGAAGACTGGGAATTCCACGGACCTCTGCGGAGGAAATAGGCAAGACAGAAGAAGGTCGTAATAAGGGCTACCTGAGCCAACATGCTGGCTCTCCCACACAGCCAGGGAAAAAACTTAAGAGGTGGAAGAACTTTATTCCTTCCCAGCTGTGGTCTTGGACAACTTATATGACCTCGCAGGGTCTTGGTTATTCATCTGGAAAAACAGAGCTAAGCACTGTACCAGGCTGGGTGAGAATTTAATGATCTAATGCTTATAAAATTGCCTAGCCTGATGCCTAGCACATAAACAGCAGTTCTTAAACATTACCACTAGGTTCAATAACGTTCCCTGTCAAAACTCTTAATTAACATAGGAGCACCACACACCCTTGGTAAAAATAAAAGGTTTTCTGGGAAAATGCAAGGGGATTTATTTTGTCAACACTGAATTACAATTCTCTCCAGGGAAGCTATTATTCAGTTCCCTACCGATTTCATGATTTATTCAATGTTTCTACTACTGACTAAACATTTAGCAGGTACCATACTTCCAGTTTACTGCTGGTAGCATTTAAAGAAAATACAACAGAAACTCCTCACACAGTATTCCCCAGCTAAAAAGAAGAAAAGCTGACAATAATGTTATTTTAAGTGTCTCCAGCAGAAACGTATTTACATTTCCAGATTCTGTTATTTCTCTGCCCTGGACTGGATTACACAGCTCAGCTCCCCTGCTGTGGTAAGTGCATTTGGTGATTACAGCAGAGAAATTCCATCTTGGCTTTTGTTTCTCATCTCTCAAACTGACGTTAATGCATGTTTATGATGCCGGTCTTGCTTCAGCAAGGGAGTGTAAGAAATTGCTAAGGGCATCCACCTGATCTTCAAATGTAAACAGTTCCCACCAGCAAACAAGTTGGTTGTGACGGGCCCCATGGTGGGAGGAGGGGCCGCTTTGGGCTGGCAGGGCACAGAGCCCTCACGCAATTTCTGTCATGTGTTTCCAGACACAGGAGGTCCCCCTCCCACTTGTACACAGTTTCCCTTTCTGTGGTTTTGGTTACCCTCGGTCAACCGTGACCTGAAAGTAGCACATGTAGTGTTCCAGAAATTAGCAATTCATTAAGTTTTAATTTGCACACTGTTTGGAGCAGGAGATAACATCTCACGTCATCCCCCCCGGGACATGAATCGTCTCTCTGTTCAGCATCTGCATGCTGTCTCATGCGCCCCCCCCCGCCCCGCCCAGCTCCCCGCCCCGGTGGTCACTTAGCGGTGGTCTCAGCTATCAGGTCGGCTGTCCTGGTGTCGTGGTGCTTATGTTCCGGTTGCCCTAATCGTATTTAATACGGCCCCAAAGCCCAGGAGCAGTGATCCCGGCAACTTGCATATGCCAAAGAGAAGCCACAAAGTGCTTCCTTTTAATGAAGAGGTGAAAGTTCTCAACCTAATAAGGTATTTTATTATCTCAAGAAGATGGGTGAGTACAGTAAAATACTATATTTTAAGAGAGAGAAAGAGCAAGAGAGGAAGACCAAATTCATATAACTTTCATTACAGTACATTATGATTATTATTCTATTTTAGTATTATTGTTACTCTCTTACTGTGCCTAATTTATAAGTTAAACTTTACCATAGGTATGCATGTATAGGAAAGAATCGCAGTATATATAGAAGTTGGTACTCTCTGTGGTTTCAGGCATCCACGGGGGTCTTGGAATGTATCCCTGTGGACTACAGGGGGTATTCATGTACTACTAGTTCCACGGAACTTCCGATGCACTGGATGGCTTATAGGAGGAATAAATTCTCTATAGGCCACATATCTCTCAGTTTTTTACATACCTTGGAGGAGATTCTCTGAGGAAGCTCAAGGCTAGGCATAGTAAATGTATTCCCTGTTTTAAAATTTCCATGATGTGGAGTGACTTCCGTCTGCTCATCTCAGCGGGAAGTGGCTGAGTCAGATGGTGCTGAACACATTTGTAAAAGAACAGCAGCGCAGCAGGGTGGTACGAGCCCTCCACTCAGGATCGGAGGGCTCGGGTTCAGTCTCTGTCCTTGCCACTTACTATCTGTGTAACGAGGGCCTACGCTGTGTTGGCTTCACCCACGAGGTGTCTCTCCACCCTGCTCTCTCACCACCTGCGTAAAGGCTGGACAGCGAACCATCCACTTTCTCAGCTTTGTAAGTAGCCCAGAACTTCCATGTGACATAGTTCTGGCAAGTGAGACATAAGCAGACATCTGCAAGCCAGGGGATGCCTGAGAAAGTTTAACCTTCGTGAGAAAAGGAGATAATATGGTTCATACGGCTCCTTCCCACATTTCTTCATCCTTTGACCATGGCCATGACACCTGAAGCCAAAGCAACCATCCTGTGACCTTGAAGGAAGGCCAAGTGAACAGCAGAGAGGAACCGTGACATGTGTGAGCTGTCCAACCCCTGTGGCAGAGATCTGCTTCCAAGCCTCCTGTTAGGAGGGCCTCTTCCCCCCAAATACAGACACAGTAATTCAAGTTTTCTGCTACTTGGAGCTGAAGTATTCCCAACTGACACAGTAACCATGGAAGGTCACTTTATCTCCCCTTCTACAAAATGAAGCTCTAAGTAGCATACCCAAACACACAGGTAACTGTGCATTCTGAATAAAAGAATGCATAGCAAAATACTCTGTCAATGATAAACTTAGAAACAAGGGAACCAAGCTCTCAGAAAACGTTTGGTTGCTTTATTTCAACTAGTCCATGTCAACTGTACTTAGAGATATGATAGCAAAATGGTGTCTTTTGTGAGTGCAGGCTTTTACCTTCTTAATACTTTCATTTTCCTGTACTCTTTTTCTTTGCCTCAGTTTACCTCCTTCACCCTCCCCTCGTATATCCATTTATACACTCTCTAGGCTCTTTTTATGCATCACCATGCTGTTAGTTCTTTATCTTCTTGGGCTGCCTTTTAAAGAACTTAGGAAATATAGATACAAGGATGGGAAAGTCGTGTAGGTAAGCTCTCCTCTCTCCATCTACCGCCTGGCTCCCTGATCTCAGGGGCAAAAAGGGAGAAACAGTTTAATCATCAGAGGGAGCCATCTTAAGAGGCTTGTGAGAGAAATTGCAGTACAAAGCTTAAGAGAAAAACCAATGGGCAAAGGACCTGAACAGACACTTCTCCAAGGAGGACATACAGAGGGCCCAGACACATATGAAAAGATGCTCAGCATCACTAGCCATCAGAGAGATGCAAATTAAAACCACAATGAGATACCACTTCACAGCAGTCAAAATGGCCATCATAAACAAATCAACAAACAACAAGTGTTGGAGAGGATGTGGAGAAAAGGGAACCCTAGTACACTGTTGGTGGGATTGTAACCTCTGTGGAAAACAGTGTGGAATTTCCTCAGGAAACTAAAAATTAAACTGCCTTTTGACCCAGCAATTCCACTGCTGGGATTATACCCTTAGAATACTGAAACACCAATTCAAAAGAACCTATGCACCCCATCGTTCATAGCAGCACAATTTACAATAGCCAAGTGCTGGAAGCAACTTAAGTGCCCATCAGTAAATGAATGGATCAAAAAACTATGGTACATTTACACAATGGAATTCTACGTAGCAGAGAAAAAGAAGGAGCTTATACCCTTTGCGACAGCATGGATGGAACTGGAGAGCATTATGCTAAGTGAAGTAAGCCAGGTGGTGAAAGACAAATACCATATAACCTCACCCTATAAGTGTAACCTAATGAACAAAACAAACAAGCAAGCAAAATATAACCAGAGACATTGAAATTAAGAACTGACAGTAACCAGAAGGGAGGGGGGAGGGGATGATAGGGGGGAAGGGGGAAGGGGTTTTCAGGAACATGTATAAAGGACCCATGGACAAAACCAAAGGGGGGTAGGATTGAGGGTAGGAGGTGGAGATGGCTCGGGTGGGTGCGGGAGAGAGGTGAGGGGAAAATGGAGACAACTGTACTTGAACAACAATAATAATAATAAAAGAATGAAACCAACTCTCCCTAGGGATGTCTAGCTATAAAGGAAAGATGAGAGAAAAACAGAGAAGAAAGAAAGAATAGCGCACAGTCTTTACCGCGTGTCTGCAAGTTGGCAGGCTGCGTTGGGCCAGGGCCAGCTTCGTGGGTGTGACCTGTGCAGTTGCACTGGCCCCAGGCCTGGTTTCATGCTCTGCTGTCACCATGTTGAATTTCTCAGTAATGTTGGAACAAGACACCTGCATTTTCATTTTGTACTGGGCCCTGCACATTAGGTAGCCTCTTCTGACTCTGGCACTGGTGGCATTTCAAGCTATAGCTTCCTTTCCAAGCAGACAGTATAACACCATCCCCAGAAAAAAAAGCAGAGGCACCAAGTATTGAGGAAGGTGAAAGATCCCACCCAGCAAGTCAGGGCAGAGCTAGAATTCCAACACAAGTTGCTACAGCTTCAAGGTCATTCCAGTTCCAAGGTCATTCCAAATCCAAGGTCTCTCTTTGTTGATGCTGGATTCCTTTCAGTAGGGCAGTTAAACTCTGCAAATGTCCAGAAAGCAGGAATGTGAGGCTCCAAAAAAGCAAAATCTCCAAAGCCAAAGAGTACATGCATTGAACTGATCTTGGAGGCTAGCTACGTTTCTTTGCTTCACTGGGAAGGAGGTTATGGAAGGGACTCAGGGGAAATACCCCGAATGCTTGGTCTTCCTGCTGCTATCTGTAGAATATTTACTATTTACGTGCCAGGGTTTCTACTAAGCCCTCTCACATTCCATCCGCATGATCGTCTTTTTGCTGTAGGAACGTAATTCATCACCCCCCTTGACACATGAGGTAATGCTGTCTAAACATTTTAGCATCTTGCAAACACTTTCACATCTGTGCTTTTGCTTTGTCCATGCTACCATGTATAGGTCAGTGGGAGCAGGTATTTTTAGCTCCATTTGGCAAATAAAAAAACTAATTCCCAGAAATATTCAGACCTTGCATAAAGAAACACATTAAGTTGGTGGACAGAGCTAAACCAGAGCCTGGTCCTTTCATCTTCGATGGATTCTTCTCCCACAAAAAGATAAAAAGGCCAAACAAACAAACAAAACACACAAAAACTTAATTAACCACTTCACAGCTTTGTTCAGTAATGCTTCTTGGCAAAAAAGATGAGTGATAACAGAATTGCATGAGAATTTGTTCCACAGTGTTCAAGGGGCGCATTTATCTCAAAGCCATGGAACAGTAGTTACCAGGGAAAATTAGGGCAGAGTGCCAAACCCCCCCCCACAAAACTACCAGCCTAACAAAGCAGGTCTACGAGCTTATGTAGAAGCTTCATTCTGACACCAAAGCGCATCCCCGGCAGAAACTCTGCAGGGGCCATCCTCGCGCAGAACACGCAGACTGAGCCCAGCACCTCCAGGCTGCCCCCAGGAGCTGGTGGCCTCTGAGGGGCATCACACAGTACCCACCAACAGCTGCTTCTTTTTTCAATTACTAGAAGTCCTAGGGCTAGAGTTTTCTGCTGGGGCCTCTTCAGAACGCTGCTTAAAGAAAATGAAGGAATCGATCCTGACCCGTGCAAGCTTTTGATTTAGCAAGGGAGCTGGGAGCAGAACTCTGCAATTTCCTACTGCATCGCTGAAGGTCATTCTCCTTTTTCCCATCGGAAGCAACACCTTCCATTACCACTGCTCTGAAAGCAAACCACAGTTTCCTGTGCAAGTTAACTGTGCATATCAGTGACCGGAATACAGCCCAACGGCGGTCTGTTGGCGTGACAACGACAGCAGCACTGGGAAGACGGGGCATGTTCCAGAGAGGCTTTTCATCACGATCATTAGAAGCAAAGAGGAAGAGGAAAGAGACAAAGCACATGAACAATACAAGGGAAGTTGCCAGATCACCAGGAAATGTCTAACCTGGGCTTGCATATAATAAGTTTGTGCTAGATTCATTTGAGTGCGAAAAATAGAACAGCTACAATGTTTTCTCTTCTATTAAAAAAGAAAAAAAAGGCTGTCTTGACCTTCAGGAGCAGGATTATCCCATTTTGATGTGAGTGCATTAAACATTAACAATCTTACCATGTTAGTCTCCTGGACCAAATCTCATTAGCATTTAGTTCTGACATTGGTTCTTGCTGGTGAATTCTTTAAAAAATGTAAGAGTCTGAGATTGTGTGATAAAAATCACATCGCCACATAACAGAGATTATTAAAGGTCTTTGAAGATGTGAAATAAGCGGAAAGAAGTACAGGAGGCTCTTCGTCTGTTTTGCTTTCCTTAATATATTTTGTGAAGCAAACGACCGTCCCTTTTGTGACAGAACTCTGAGCCAGGCTGGGAAAGCGGTAGGTGTGTGCTCCTTGGGCGCGATCAGGTCTTCGCTCTCACGTACTAGAATAATTCTAAGGCAAGTTTGCTGGGTGCCTGGGACACAGCAGGGTCCTGTTTCCTTACTCTGTCAAAACCCCCCCCCCCAAAAAACCTGTTTTAACTTCTGGAACTTGGGAGGTAGATATCTGATTTTTTCTTTTCCTAAAATTATCCTGGTCCCAGCAAATCCTGAATTTCCCAAGATGCAATCTGACCACGGTAGGAGGAGCCTGTCAGATGAATCCCAGAAGGGTCTGGTTGCTAACATTCCCTAAAGCAGCGTGTGCTGCGAAGCCCCAGGGGAGGCTAACTGTGGACACTGGCGTGTGTAAATTATGCGCGCAATTGTAAAGGTGGACATGTCCTGGTGGCATGGCTCCATCTTTCTCTGAATTTGCTTCAGAAGGGCATTCTATAGAAATGATTCACTCGATTGTAATTTGTCAAAACTTGGTTGAATAGTAAGAGGGTAGGGCACTTGCAGTTTCTTTTTCTCCAATGCTTGCCCCCAATGACTAAGCTAACAACACGCATTAGCCTCCTTCGTCCTGACCAAACAGAAGGCAGGGAAAACCACTCTCAGGATGGACAGCTGATGTGTTGGAGTAAAGGTCAACAGCCCAGGAATCAGCCCACTCCAGAAACACCAAGCTCAGTATTTTATACCCAGGGGGTCTCTGAAAGTGAACAGTTTAACCTTTTGCTTCCTAGAGAACAGAGGAGAGAAATAAACCCTCCCTAATACCAGCTGCGGCCACCACTGCCGTCCAATCTCCAGTGTCAGGCGTCCTCTCTGGCAGCCAGGAAGAGAAAGGAGCCCAGCAGCCAGGAGCTGCAGTCCTGGCCCCCCACCAGATCCTGCACCTGTCTCTGCTCAGCGGTGCACAAGGCCTTCGGGAGCTCCAGGGTGGAAAGGTGCCGCAGGGTCATCAATAATGGATGACCAATGTGCCGTGAAGAGGTGGTGGAGAGGGGAGTGTGGGGAGGCAGCAGGAGAGAAGCTGACCTCTCGGAGAACAGACACAGGCATTTGTGTGCCCACAAAACTCAGTTTACACCAATGTGGGGCAAGGGAAGAGGGGAAGGAATGAGAGTGCCAGGAAATGAAGGCTGGGACAAAATGGCAGGCCCGATGTCCAGAGTCTGTCTCCAATCCCCAAGCCATTCTTTAAGTTAGACATTGATACTGCAACTTTGGCCAACCACTGACAAGACGATACCAGTGGCTGGTAACAGTGGGCTCTCTCCCCCACGGACTACGACCAGAGATTGGCGGGGCCAGTCCGCTGCCATTGTCACCAGTGGTTTTTCTCCATGAAAACATAGAGTTTAAAAGGACTTACTGCTGCTTTCAACGCATGTGCTCTTTCAAATGCATTAATTAATAGTAAAACCATATTTATCGAGTAACCAACCTAAAGTTCACACTAGTGCATGAGGACCGGGTTAAGGGAATGTTTGTAAACCAAGTGCAAGCGTGCAAGCTGCCAACTTCATCATATTGAAAGACTAGAAGAGCCATTGAGTCAGTTCACGGCCCGACACCTGTTGAGACACAAGCGTGTTCTCTCACTCACTGCCCATAGTTATTCATGCATTGAACTGGCATTTAGTAAGAGCCAAACACGACCCAGCCAGTGTGCTAGGTTTCAGGGGTCAAATCAAGGCTCCTGGCCTCGATACATTTTTTATTCCTATTACGGCTTATAACCTAAGGAATCAAGAATTCAAGCTCCTACCTCCATTTCCTTGTGCCCTCTCTCACTCAGGCCACTGAGGAGGTAGGTAGGGAGTTGCTAGCAGGCTAATGATGACAGGTCCCCCACAAAGCAGCTCCAAAGCCACATTAAATGTTTTCATGTTGACTTGTAGAGGGGTTGTGCATGAATCTCCAGAGTGTGGGGGTAGAGAGTGGGAGTGAACACATAACACAATATAGGGAGAAGCTAAAAATAGGAAGTGAAAATCAAGAGGACATTCCACCCCAGATAAAACCAGACACCAACACGAAGGTCACTCACTCTGTTATCCCTATTCAGAGAGGCTTTTTAAAGCAAAAGATTCTGAGGTTAAATGCAAAATGCATGAAATGGCTTGATGACTGATACCATTTTGTCTACAGTTAGAGGAATGAGTAAGGTTCAAAGGTTCCAAGGTCTCTGGCGGCAAGTGGCTTTTCCTTTCTATTTTATTCCCTCTATAACAATTTAAAGGTAAATACTGTGCCCCCTTTTTGGATGGTACTGAGTGGGAATACGTATATGTGTGTATTTTTTTTCCAGCTGGATTTATATACTACTCACGACTAAGTGTTTTGTATGAGAATCCCATTGGATCAAAGGTTGACCTTAATCTTAATCCAGGAAAATCAGGTCCCTCTCTCTTCAAACTGGGGTTGGGACAGCAAGCAATAGACCAGTTGGATAGTTGGAGGTGAGCACGCAATACCTGAAATCAAAGGGCCCTTTGAGGCAGGCCTGCGGTAGACCTTGTTGAAGTAGAAGTGGAAGAAAAAATGAAAAAATAAAAAGAGGCAAGAATAAGGAGGACCATATGTAGTTTCATGAGAGGACACCGATGTCACCTCCCAGGCCATATAGACTACTACGCTTTATCTTCTGTCCCCTCCTTTCTTTTTAGACCCTTCCTTGACTTGGGGGAGTGAATGGGTTTCTACTCCCTGCAGTCAAATGGCCCTGGTGATGATGCTCACAATAACTGTGTCTATAAAGAGTGATGTGGGCACTAAACCAGATGCAGTGACAGCCTACTTTCGAAAATAAAGCTCACCAGGGAAAGCAAGGTACTTGGCACTACTGTACACATGTGGCACCTTTTTGCAAATTAAGTGTGATGGTTAATTTTTGGGAGGCAACCTGACTGGGCCATGAAATGCCCAGCTATTTGATCAACAGTATTCTGGGAGTGTCTGTGAAGGTGTTTCTAGATGAGATTAACCTTTGACTCAGTAGACTGACTAAAGCAGATTGCCCTCTCTAATGTAGGTGGGCCTCATCCAATCAGTTGAAGGCCTGACTAGAACAAAAAGCCTGACCCTTCTATGAGTAAGAAGAAATATTTCCTGCCTTTTGACTCAGGACAAAACATTGGCTCTTTCTAGGTCTTGAGCCTGCCAGCCTTCAGACTAGAACTGAAACACCAGTTCTCCTCGTTCTCAAGGATTCAGACTTGGATGGGAGCTGCACGGTCAGCTCTCCTGGGTCTTCTGCTTGCTGACTCCCACTGCAGATCTTGGGACTAGCCAACCTCTCTAACTGTGTGACCCAATTCCTTATAATAAAGCTCTTTCTGTTTACACACATTCTATTGGCCCTATTTTTCTGGAGAACTCTGACGAATTCTGGAGAAAAGGTGCTTTTTTTTGGTTGGACACAGTCTGGGAGAAGATGGTACCTTTGTGCAACTTGTAACAAATGCCCCCTGTGGCAGGAGGTGGGGAGAAGCAGAGCATGGGTTGGATTTCCAGTCCCACTTTCCCCCTTGGTTGGGCACTGTCATGCAGGGACCTGCCTGCACATCTGTCAGTAGTGGCCCTGCAATAGCGGAGCCCAGGAGTGGGCAAATAAGGGCACGTGGGCCAAATCCAGCCTGCCACCTGCTCCTGTAGGTAAGTTAACTGGAATGCAGTCATGCCCAATTGTTTACTACTGTATGTGACTGCTTTTGTACAAGCAGAATTGAGAGCAGTTGCAACAAGGACCATATGGCTCAAAAGTTGAAAGTATCTGGCCTTTTATAGAAAATGTTCACTGACCCTTGGCTTAGCCCATGTCTGATATTCATTTTCTTTAGATCCATACTCCTAAATAATGAAATAAACCTGCTACTCAGTACAGAATATAAAACTCAAGTGTTGGAATTGAATGAGTACTTGGGCCACTGGGTAAACATTTGCTTATAAACAGTCCAATGCTGGGACCTGGTAGGAATTCACTCCCCACACCCCAGCCCCCAAATGTTGAGCAGTGTGCTCTCTGGAAGGATAAATCAATTTACTGATTATAAGAATATGTGTAATTCTGTTTCTATTTAAGGGAGGGCAGGTGAGGAGGAAACAAAAGCAAAGCTAGCCCCGCAGAAGAAACTTTCAAAGCCTCACCCCAATCACTTTGAGAGACATTATGCATCTGTTCCTTAGTTTTTTGGAAGGTAGGCCTCATTTCCTGCTTTATTATTATTTTTTATAATGCCTCAATCATCTTCAACATGCAGATCATGAATAACAACAGTATAAAATCCTAATATTTTTGAATTTCTTATATGGTAGTGGCTTAAAATGAGCCAAAATAGATGGGGGGGGCAGGTTCTGATGGGAATATCTAGTAAGAAAACACTTATTTGATATAACTGTATGCATGTTTTGTTTAGAGTTTCTTCGAGGGGGATGAAAGAAGCTAACAAGCCCAGAGCAACTTTTTTTTTGGCAAAGGAACGAGTAAAAATGGGATGAAGTGCTGACAAATGCAGAAGAACCACAATAAAATTATCACCAGAGAAAACCCAGTATGCTGCAAGAGCACACAAGACTGAGCATTTCATAGGAGCTGAGAGCTGTCAGCAAAGTGATGGGCTCAGAAAATGCTATAATGTTCTCAACCCATTAGCCCGTGTCAGGGTTCTTCTGCGCCACGTCTTGCAGGGCGGCTCGGGGCCTGTCTCTGCAGTTCAGGAGGTGACGAGACTCTCAAATCCTAGTGGACCTTTACAAAGAAATCTCTTACAAGGGTAAGAGTCCCTCCTTCCAGTGGAATGGGATGGTTCACTTTTATGCTCTTTGGTAGCTACAAGTCAGTAATGTATTGCTTACGTCAAGAAAGCTTGAGGTTCAGCCCATCTTGCCCAAGGAATTCCTAAACAAGAAGTGAATGGAGGCACCTAAGACCTGAGAGCACTGTAGTTTTGCAAACAGCCTGTAGAGGGCACTATTAAAACAGCATGATGGAGAAAATATAAGCAAACTGAACAGAGCCCGCAGATAAGGATAATTCTATGTATATGGGATTCCTCAGCCATTTTTAACTTCACTCCCTACTCGCCGAGGCTCGGCCTTCCTTCTGCCTCCTTGTATTTGCTGGCAGTGGGAGATGTAGCTGTCACTCTGTGTGTGTGGCCAGGAAAAGTGAAGTGTTGTGACATCTGAGGTGCAGGTTCCAGCTTCTGTGCCAGAGGAGAGAAGAGCAGGGCAGACGACGGTTGGAGGTGACCAGACAGAAAATGTCAGGTCTGTGCTGTGACTCGAATATAAATGTACTAAATACAAGGCTTGAATTCCTGCTAGGGATTCACTTGATTCTGTGTTATCAGGAAAACATAAACTGGGGGAAGCAGGCTCCACTTCTTTTGGGCGAGGATCTCTACCCTTAGCTTCTTTCACCCAGGACAGTCTGATTTATGCTGCTCTGTAGTGTGGGTTCAATCAAATGACTGTGTCCTGTCTCTTAGACTTGGGTTCCTTGAAACGTGCTACATAACACCAGATTAAAAAAAAATCTTGATGATATATATATTGTTACTTTATATATATATATATGTATATATATATATATAAATAAGGTCTGTCCAGAAAAAGTCCAGCCATTGTTAATATAGCAAGAACAGTTTGCATGACATCGATGTAACCCAGCAGCCAAGGACAGTGGACTGGAATGTGCATGCGTGAACAATGACACCTTCACTGTACTAGTCGGTGGGGGGTGGTACACACTGTTGAGTGAGCATGTGTACTGTGTGGCTGTCACATTCAAAATGACTGAGTAAAGCAACAGATCTGCATCAAACTGTGCATGAAGCTTGAACATTCCTCCACGGAAACCATTCAGATGATTCAGGAGGCCACAGCAATGGGCAATTGGTGATGGGCAGCTTCATCCCAACAATGCACCTGCTCATGCGTCCCATCTCATGAAGAGTTTTTTGGCAAAACATCAAATCACCCAGGTGACTTATCCCCTCTACAGCCCAGATTTGGTGCCCTGCAACTTCTGGCTTTTCCCAAATCTAAAATCACCTCTGAAAGGGAAAAGATTTCAGACCATTGATGAGATGCAGGAGAATATGACAGGGCAGCTGATGGCAATTGGGAGAACTGTGTGAAGTCCCAAGATGCCTACTTGGAAGGGGACTGAGGCTCCATTGTCCTATGTACAATGTTTCTTGTATCTTGTATCTTCTTCGATAAATGTTTCTATTTTTCATAGCGCATAGCTGGATACTTTCTGGACAGACCCCATATATACCAGTGTGTGTGTGTAGCTAGACATTCATGTACAACTATATCAGGGTTAACAACAGAAAGCACTCTGGGGCCTTGGATGAAAGTCATTGAAAAATGATCAGTTCCTAAAGTTAAAAAATAAAAAAACCCTCCTTCTTTAAATGACTGTTTCATTATATGCCATACTTGGCCCTGTATCCTCATGCACTCAGTAAGTACTGATGAGCTCAGCACTCCCCCACCCCCCTCCCAAACCTGCTACAGTGAAGTGAGGGGGCTGCTAAAAGAAAATCCTTCTCAGACCAAGGTTTCAGTTGGCCTCGCCCTTCACATCTCCAGAGAAGCTAATCTGTGCCACCTTTCTCCCCGTATCTTTTTAGCTCATCAGAAAGCTTGGCCTGCTGTTCTCAGTTCAACAAACACTTTTCGACATTGGGTTTGTACAAAGAACTCTATTAGGTACCGTGAGGTTACAGAGATGAATGAGACACGGACCGAACCCCTGAAAACTTTAAATTCAGTGGGGAGAAAGGACAAACAAACTACTTTATACAGAGAAGAACCAACCTGCTGCATTGCTGGTGTAAGAGGGGTGCTTTAGAAGCATTAAAAAAGAGCAATGAACTTTTACCAGGGAGAGAGGGAGGTGGATTTGAAGACAGCCACGCAGAATTAACAGAATTTCCTGAGGTGAGGAAACGATGGTCTGGGAACAGGGCAGAGAGACAAGCAACTGTCCCCTGCAGCTTGCCTGCTAAACTCGGGGAAAGACAGGGGCGTGGAGACAGACACTGGGAGGTCACAGAGGAATGCCTTGCCAAGGGCTTGATCTTAATAACAGAGGACATGAGAAGTTGAACAACTGGACCTGGGAGATCAATTAGAAGAACGAGGCGCTAGACCGGTCAGGGTAGACAGGGACGGGGAGAGCGTGAGTGGGAGCACAGGCAGGGAAGACCGAGGGGAGAGTCTCTATGGTCGCCTGGGGAGGGCGGAAGTAGGAGGAAAATTCATGCAACTGCTCTGCCGTATCTTGCCCCCTGAGGTGCTGGCGCCCAGAGTCTGCAGACTGAAAGAACCTTCTGCATTTAAGAGATGTCAGATACAAACGCTTCTCCCCTTGCAGGAGACAATTCAACTCAGCCATACAGGTTCCACTGGTGGGAGTAGATGCTCCGGGTGAAGTAGTGTGAGGATGTGGTAAGACAGGAGCAAATTGAATGATTCCTTTAAGACCCTCTATGAGGACTGATTTCTAAATAAGTGCATTTTCTCCCATTGCATGCCTTGTCTCCCCCTTGCTTCTGCAGCAACAGAAGCAACACTGATGTATCTGCAAATCAGCCCTCAAAGGTGTCAACCAGAAGGGGGAATCCTGTGAGTTTAAGAACCTTTTCAAGTCTGAGACTCAATAAAAGGGTTTACTGAGCAAGGATCAGTTCAGAGGGGCTTCCAAATTGCCTTAACCTGAAGCTGTAAAAAGGACTAGAGGGTGCAGGGAAGGGGCAAAGAGTAAGGGGGTGCTGGAGGAGGTCTAAAGGTATCCCCTCCCCGCTCCCCACCCCCGCCGCCTGCTGGGTCTGCAGCGACCCCAGTCATTGTGGAGGTGTAGGGAATGGGGAGGCAGACAGAGGACTGCCTGAACAGCTGGTGGCCTAGTAAAAGGGGGGATCGTGGCAATGATGTTGTCTTCTTGAGAATGAACCCAGACAGTGAATAGGGTTTCTATGATACTTTGGCTAGAACACTTGAGTCGGAGATCAGTCCAATCTGAGCTTTTATGCTCCTGTGGCATTCTTTGCAAAGAGTCATTTCTCCCATTTCCTCATTTTGTTTGAAGAGAGATGGATCTTCCTCTAATCTCTCTGTTCTCTTTTTCTTATTTGTGATTTCCCACACCACAATGAAAAGTTCTTTCTTTTTGGAATGAAAAGTTCTATTTAGCTTGATAGTGAAGAATAAACACATTTTAAATGCCAGTTTTCTTCCTTCTTAATTTTTTTTTGGTATTTAGTCTGGGGAGTGACAGCAAAAACAACAGTTCTGACAAGGAGCCACTGGTAACTTTCAGCAAATCCACTAATCGGGGTCATGTTTACACTTCTTGGCATCCACTAAACGTCTGCCTAAAACTAAACATCTGCCTAAAAAGGTTCCTTGGTATATAAAGTCATAACCCTCCGTCCACATGGGGTAATGCACTCTACTTAAGTTTTACAAGTATGTGAGAACTGCAGGCTTTTATTTTCTGTCGGAAGAGGGCTTTAACTGCGTAAGGAGAGTTGGATGTGGAGTCAGAAGGCCTGGGCTGAGTCTCACCCTTGACGCTCGGTACCCAACAGGTCTCGGGCAAGTGGCCTCTGCTTCAGTATCTGTAAAAGGGAGCTGGTAACTACTTCCCTGGATGCAAGTGAAGGTATGACTTCTATGATATTGGGCATTGAGAGGTTAAACAATATCTTTTTTTTAACAGATTTTATTTATTTATTTTTACAGAGGGGGAGGGAGGGAGAAAGAGGGAAACATCAATGTGTGGTTGCCTCTCATGCGCTCCCTATGGGGGACCTGGCCCGCAATCCAGGCTTGTGCCCTGACTGGGAATCCAACCAATGACCCTTTGGTTCACAGGCCAGCACTCAGTCCACTGAGCCACACCAGCCAGGGCAAAACAATAATTTCTTGAGGAACTTTTGCTAAGGGGAGGGGCGGGGAATACCACTTAGCTGTGTTGTCCAGGAAACAGCATGACATTTATGCTGCTGTGAAATGGGCAATTCATTGACAGATGGAGCTCTAAGCAATAAAGGACTCCTACTGACAGTGAGCCCTCAACATCGTAGAAGAGAGAGAGAGAATGCTACCCGCTAGGAGAACACGGGAGCCAAAGAAAGCAAAGGGGGATGGGGAGAGCATGCAGGTTAAGAGATCTGGCCCCAGCCAGCACCTTCCAGATCATGTGGGTAAAAATCAATCATCAGACAGTAGAGGAGACACAAAAACGAAGACCAGCCCTGGACTAAAAGTGATTCTCAGAGCTGCTGTTCAGGGGTTAACACCAATTCCTTGGTAGAGAGAATTTACAGATTGGTGTCAGATAACACTGTATAATCTTTTCTAGTTTGTTAGGGACTCATTGGTTACAATCCTCATTTCAAAATGTGGATTTAACGGCTCAGTAGAGCCCTTGGCTATCTTCACAGCATTACTATTTCAAGGACTCCCCTGGATTTGGCATTTATAAATAGTTAGACCAAGTGGGCTTTATCTAAGTCTTAGAATCAAGACCCAGGTGCCCAGAATGAGACAAACAACCAGGGGAGCTGAGTCTCTTCAGAAGTTGTCGTAGCCACCGGTCTACTGATGGACACTTGGGTTGCTTCTGTATCTTGGCTTTATAAACAACGCTGCCGTGAACAGAGGGGTGCAGATATCTTTTCGAATTAATGTTTTGGATTTCTTCAAATGTATACACAGAAGTGGAATTGCTGGGTCATAAGGCAGATCCATTTTTAATTTTTTGAGGAAACTCCATACTGTTTTCTATAGTGGCTGCACCACTCTGCATTCCCCCCAACTGTTCCATTTTCTCCACATCCTCCCCAACACTAGCTGTTTGCTGATTTATTGATGACGGCCATTCTGACATGTGTGAGGTGATACCTCATTGTGGCTCTCCTTTGCATTTCTCTGATGATTAGTGACCTTGAGCATCTTTTCACATGTTGATTGGCCATGTGTGTGTCCTCTTTGGAGAAGTGTCTGTTCAGGTCCTCTGCCCATTTTTTAATTGGATTGTTTAGATTTTTGGTGTTGAGTTTTATAAATTCTTTTTAAATCTTGGATATTAAACCCTTACCAGATATATCATTAGTGGATATCTTCTCCCACCCATCACATTACCCTTTTGTTTCATTGATGGTTTCCTTTGATGTATGAAAACTTTTTAGTTTGAAATGCCCATCAATAGATGAATGTATACAAAAGATGTGGTACATATATCAATGGAATATTACTTGGCTGTAAAAAAGAATAAAATTTACCATTTGTAACAACATGGATGGACCTACAAGGTATTATATTAAGTTAAATAAGTCAGACAGAGAAAGACAAATGTCATATGATTTCACTTACATGTGGAATCTAAAGAATAAAACAAACAAAACAGAATCAGAATTATAGAGGTAAGAGCAAACTGAGGGTTGCCAGATGAAAGAGGGGTTCAGGGACAGGGTGGGTAAAGAGGTAAAGTGATTAAGAAGTACATATTAGTAGTTACAAAGTAGTCACTGGGATTTAAAGGACAATGTAGGGAATAGAGGTAATAATATGGAAGAACTATGCGTGGTGCCAGGTGGGTGCTGGAAATATCAGGGGGATCACTTAGTAAATTATGTGATTGTCTCACCACTATGGTACATGCCTGAAACTAATATAAAATCATATTGAATGTCAACTGTAATTGAAAACTAAAATAAAAAAGAAACTAATCTGAAGGTAAATACATAAAAATATTTGAAATAAAATATTCTACTGAATACCCCCCGACCCCATATTCTGTGGTAGCAAGACACTGTGGCAGGATGAGACGCCATGACAGAGCTCGGTGACACACCGCCTTCAGGGTGCTACCCTCCTTCCAGGCACTCCTGCCCATGCTTCTGAGAGCTCTCAGCCTTCTGAAGTGCCTGCCTTCTCCCCCCAGGCCTCACTCCTCACTCCGTTCTCCAAAGCTCCCCGGCCAGCGACTCTCGCTGCCACCCACCATTCTCCGCCAGCCTTGTCTCTCCAGCCCAGCACACAGGCTGGTCTCCCAGCTGACGACTGACTTCTCTCCAGCCTGTGGCTTCGTCTTACCACTTTGACTTCGCAGACTCTGGACTCCTTGTCCATCCCAACCAGAGTGTGACCTTCTTACCCTGTGACCTGCCCATCACCCCTGGGGCCAGCCCCCCGCCAATGTATCTTAGTATTAGAGGCTGTACCTGGTCAAATATAAAGTCTGTTTCCAGCAATGAATCTCTTTCTTTCGATGGTATAATGGAATGATTTTCAGTATTAAGGCATTACTTTAAGAAGCCAAAAGGCCAGAAAAACAGAACAGCCTTAAAAAAAAGAATTGAGTTTTCATTGCCTTTTGAAGGGTAATGCTTGACTTATAAAATTACACATATATAACATTTGTGTTACCCTACAAGCTAAAGAGCAATCTTGGCTCAGGTCTTAGACCAGGGGAAGCACAGGTATGGACAGAGCAGGTGGCACCGCTGCCTCTGTGTGCCGTCCTGTCTGCCGACCCCTCTCCTTGTGGCATGGGACAGCCTCGGCAATCCCAGCTCTGACAGAGCCACACGTGGGGCGTTATGACAGTCTGGGCATTTCAAGTGGCTGAAGGAACACGGTTACCTGAGACGGGTGACACATGGACTGTCTGTCATAAGGACCTGGAAACTAGTCAACGCTAATCTCCTGTCACCCAATTACCAAGCAGTGGATGGAAAGGGCCGTGGGAAAGTCAGGCACGTTGGGTGGCAAACGTGACAAGCGGGACCACGCTGCCATCACACCCATTGCTCAGGGATGCCACCACTGAGTGGTCTGCGCCATGGCCAGGGTCCGAGCAGTTCTCTGCTCCGGAAGTTCCCCAGTTCCGCTCTGTGGGTCCCGGGCACAACAATCTTCACAAGAGTGAAACGCCTCGAAGTGCCCTCTGGGTGGTGACACCTTTCTAACACAGCCTCAGTGACTTTAAAAAAAAAACACAAATTGATATCATTTCAGTCCTGCTTAAAAATCTTCCAATGGCTTCTGCTGCACTTTGTCTGAAACTCAAATCGCCACTGTGGGCTGCAAGCGCGGAAGGATTTGGGTCTCCTTTCCCTCCCCAGATGCAGGGGTTACCATGTTCCACTTGCTCACCAACCTGCAGCCACTCTTCTCTGCTCCGAAGCGCACCACCCGCGTTCTGTGCCTAGGGGCCTTCGGACTGCAGCCCCTCTCCTACAGTGGGCTTCCCCCAGATTTTTGCATATGTGTCTCCTCAGGCCCTGTCTCAAGGTGACCTTCTCACAGCAGCCTTGCCTGACCAACCGAATAAAGAGGCCTCCTCCCCTAGTCCCTTGACCCCACCCCCCTCCTTTATCTTTATTGCAATGACCACTCCAGGAGTAGAAAATCAGTGTTATTTGAATTCATGGAATAAATTAGCTCCTAGTTGTTTCTCTCGCCTTAGGAATCTGGTTTTACTCCTCATTTTTTGGCTTGCTGCGTACGTCTTACTCTGCATCAGTACACCATAACTCTCTCTGTATTCAGTGCAACCAGCACCTTTCAGCAAATCCACTAACTAGGGTCATGTTTTTAATTCTTGTCATCAACGGAACATCTGCCTCAATAGGTTTTTTTTTAGTATGTAATGTCGTAACCATTTGTCCACTTGAGGTAACGTACTCTACTTAAGCTTTGCAAGTGTGTGAAAACTGCAGCTTTATCCTTTCGGTCGGAAGAGGGCTTTCGCTGCAGAAGGAGTCCTAGACGTGGGGTCAGAAGAGCTGGGCTGAGTTTTACCTTTGCCACTTGGCAGTGGAGAGGTCTTGGGCAAGTGACCTCTGCCTCAGCATTTGTAAAAAGGAACTGATAACTATTTCCCAGGATGCAAAGGAAGGTACAACGTCTCTGATACTGGGCCTTGAGAGATTAAACAATCAGTTATTTATTTATTCGCTTTGGTCTGTCTCTTCTCATTACACCGTGAGCTGCATGAGAGCAAGAACGTGGTCTCTCTCTTCATTTGTGTGTCTGTCCACAGTGCGGGAGCAGTGCCCAGCATACAGTCGGTGCTCATTGTGTTTGTTGAGTAAGCACACTGGCAGCTGGTTGTCACAATTGTGCTGGGAGATACACACATCCTCTCCACTTCACGAGTGAGGTTCCAGAAGACTGGCCAGTATGGCCAGGCTAAGGCCTGATGACTGTAACAAGCACATTCTTTGTACCGTGATGTGATGGTTAATGTTATGGGTTGACTTGACTAAGCCATGGGGGTGCCCAGGTGTTTGGTGAAATGTTACTCTGGGTGTGTCTGTGAGGGTGTTCTTGGGTGCGTTTAACATTTAAAGTGATAGACCACAGAAAGCAGTGTTCTCCCTAATGTGGGTGGGCCTCATCCCATCGGTGGAAGCTCTGCATAGAACAAAAAGGCTGACCTTCCCCTGAATAAGAGAGAATTTCTTCTGCCTGACTGCCAATGAGCTGGGACATTTTTTTTCCTGCCTTTGGACTTGAACTGAAAACTGGCTCTTCCTGGGTCTGGGCCCTGTTGGCCGTTGGACTGGAATCATGCCATCAGCTCTCCCGGAGGTGCAGCCTGCTGACTTTACACTGCAAATCCTGGGACTTGTCTGCCTCCATAATTGCATAAGCAAGTTTCTTATAATAAATCTCTCTCTCTCTCGTGCACACTGTGTATCCTATAGGTTCTGTTTCTCAGGAGAACCCAGACGAATCTAACAATCTAATACACATAAGTGGAGAGACTGAGGAGATTTAAACTGTGAATTCTATATATAGAGCCTATTTCAGGGGTCATTCATGCTGCTTCCTTCTGCCTCGCAGAGTTTTAATTCTAAAACAAACTGTGTGAGTTGCTTCCTGTCTCCACCCCCCATTCTGTCAGAAACACCTCTCTCTATTCTGATGTTTGCTGCAATGTTTCAACCCTTCAGTTCTGCATCTATCCACTGTCTCCAGCTCCCTCAACAAGAGTAAGATTCTTTCCTTTTTGGATCGTGCTGGAAACCCAGGTAAATATCTTCAGCGTGGGGGGCGGGCAATGGGGACTGTGCTGACTTCACAACCCCTTCCTCAAACCATCTGGGACAGGAGTCGTAGGTTAATCCTTTCAATGGGCGCCAAACGCACCTCTAATGGGCACCTCTAGTAGTAGAAACTCAACATCAGTGAGTCCATGAAATGAATGTACTAACTCCCACTGGTTTTCTCTTGCCCTAAGAATCTTGTTTGATCTCTCACTTTTTGGCTTGCTACATAAATATGCCTTACTCTGCATTAATATACTCTGACTCTTGTGGTTTTTTTGGGGGGAGTGGGGGGACTTCCCCCCCTATTTTGTATTTCTATACTTAATCTAGGCCATCACAATCCCTGCCCTTACACCTTCTTTCTCAGTCTCAGGTCTTTAACTCTAAACCAACACCCCATCCCCACAGCATCCTTCCTTTGCTTTTACCAATAGCCAAGGATGTAGTTTTTCACCAACAAATACAGGGCCAAAGGACATGGGTCTGTTCCTGAGCCATCAATTGCTCATCTAAGACTGTTAATGACCCCCACCTCCCCTGACCCAAGACATAACTCTTCAGCGACTCTGGGGGCTTTGTAGTATGTCAACGTGGGTAGGCTCAACGATATTTTCCAGAATTCCTTAGTTATATTTCCAGAATTGTCCTATAGCTTCCTGACTAGAATGGGCCACAGGAGACTTTCATGTGTGAAATTTAGAAGACAGAAGTGACACAGCAGCTTCACTAATATATCCTACAAATCCACCAATGGCAGGACAACCCTCCTCATGCTTCAAGCCTGGTTTCCTCTTTTGCTACTGGTCAAGAGAAAATTCTCTGCTTTTAAATGGTCCATGTGATTAGGTCAGGCCCACCCAAATAATCCCCTGTTAAAGTTGGGGCCACATAACCTGTCTACTCATAGAAGCAAAATGCATCATGTTCATAGACCCAGAGATTATGCAGGGTAGGGGTTAGGGGCTCTCTCACAATTCTGTCTGCTGAACTCAGGACAGTCTGGAAATCTACAGGCAAGACTCGCCCGTGTGCACTGTTCCTGGTATAAGAGGTAATTAATGGCGTTCACTGATGAGACTGCTCCTCTATTTTTCTCCTTCACTTTCTACTTAGGCAAACAAGACTCATATTCCCCTTAATGGTTCGGTAACACTAGGGCACTAGAGAAATGACAAATTTCTTTTCTCCTGAAAAAAATTCCAATTATGTCATTTAATCACAAAATTAATATGCATTAAAAACATGTTTAGAAAATCAGACTAGTAGAAATAGTAGCTGACCTCCAAATACAACCACCACATAAGACAAACGAACATTCTGTTAATTGCAATATGAAAAAAAATACAGTAGCAGACAAGTAGACCTGCTCAGGGCTAATTTGTGGCCGTGGTTTGTGGCATTCAGTGGAACCCAAGTGGCAAACTTTCATTCTGGTGGTTGAGGGTAAGTTTTCTGTTGAAGGAAATGAATGCACTTTTGTTAATTAACTAATAAAGAGGTTAATCCTGAGGCAGGGAACAAAGCAAACCACATTAGTTTCCTATTGCTGTTATTATAAATCGTCACACACTACCTGGCTTAAGGTAACACAAATTTATTTTCTCACAGTTTTGGAGGTCAGAAGTCTGAAACGAATGGCAGGGCTGTGTTCTTTCCGGAAGTTCTAGCCAAAAAGTTCTTGTTCAGAAACAAAGAAATGGTTCCAAACCATCTATCCCCCTGAGCAGAGAATACCTGCCTTTTTGCAGCTGGGCACATTTCCACGTACACACCTGATAAAATTCCGCTTCTAGCTGCACATACCAGGGTCAAGGACACATTTTCTAGATCTTCTGAAGCTGCATTAATGGTAGCCTTTGTAAATGGATGCAACCCCATGTCCCTGCCATAGTTAATGTTTTCAGGTCTGCCCGCAGCCACCCAAAGTTGTATTTTGAGCAACTACAAAGGTGACATTTCCTAGGTGTTCTTTAAGCTGGCTCTGGGGATAAAGGTTACCATGAGAGATTATACTGGAGGCATTAGAAGTAAGTGAAACGAATGCCTCCATAAGGCAGGAGAGTTTATCAGCTGCTGGTAGCTGTATTTCTTCTCATCTCTTATTACTTTAAATCTTAATAGGGTCCTTGCACTGTTCAACAGCTTATCGATGCTGGCTGCGCGGTGCCGTTTATTTCCTATGCATATACCACTGGCTGTCCCTGCTGTCTGCACTCATGCTGTGGTAGCTATTGACCCAATTTAATGCCCAGCTGGAAACTCTCCTCTCAGTTGTGATTAAAGAAAAAAAAAAAGGTGAGAAGTAGAGGTGATCCAGTTACTTGCATACGTAGAGTTCTTTGATTAAAGGAAAAAAGGTATTGAGGGAGGAGGTTGTCTAAGGACCCCCATGCGTATCATTTCTTTTTAGGCTCAGGTTTCCTACCCATCAAGCGAGCTTTGAAAGCCCGAGTCAACCTTCTCAAGTCACTCTAGAATGCTCACTTTCCATGATATGTGACCTCATACATCTCCAAGTCGATTTTCTTCAAGACATGTCTCAACTGCAGAGCCACAAGTTTAGATCTAATCCATCTAATTTGCTGGCATTACTCTTTTGGCATAATTTCTAATTTAGGGGAAAAAGGACTGGGGATGGAAACTGCATTACAGTCATCAGGGGCAGGGGGATGGGACTGGACCCAGGAGGGAGTAAAATGGTACAGACACTGAGATGTAGAGAGACAACATTTGGACACTATTCCAGCGTGTTGTAGTTGAAATCACAGCAGTCCATTTTCAACAGGCCAGCCTTTCTCCGTTTTCAGTATGTTTCTTAGTGAGGAGTCCAGGAGGGCTGGAAACTAAAAGCGGCCTTGAGAATATTGAATCCACCCCCTTTGTTCTCCACAGGACAACACAGAAGCCCAGGAGGGTTCAATGATTTGCCTGTAGTCATTCAACAGTTTGTTTACAGAAGAAAAACCAAAAGCCAAGTCCGCTGATAACAAGGCGAGTGGTGTTTCTATGTAACAGGTTGTCCATCCTTTCTCTCTTGAATGAGTAACCTCAGCTGCACCAGGTATGGTGAGATGAAGTCACTCCTGACAAAGGCCGGGTGACCCTCCTCTCTCCTGAGCCCAGAGTACACATCCCTAGCTGTGGTTTTGGAGACTGGTTGAGAGTGTGGTAGGCCGAGTCATACTCCGCCCCACCCCCAATATGTCCACACCTAATCCCAGAACCTGTGAATATGTTGGGTCACATGGCGAACAAAATTAAGGTTGCAGGTGGATATAAGGTTGCTGATCAGCTGTCCTTAAAAATAGGAAGATTATCCTAGACTATGCAGGTGGACCCAATGTAACCACAAGAGTCCTTAAAAGTGGGAGGGGCAAAAACGTCAGAGTGATGCTGTGGGGGAGGGCCTGGCTCGCTGTCGCTGGTTTTGATGAAGGAAGGGGACCACAGGCCAAAGAACACGAGCAGTCTTCAGAGACTGGAGAAGGCAAGCAAACAGATTCCCCGTAGAGCTTCCAGAAGGCACACACCCTGTCAACACTTGGATCTTCACCAAGTGGGACCCACGTCAGACTTCTGAGCTTCAGAACTGTCATACAATAAATTTGGGTTGTTTTAAGCCACCAAGTGTGTGGCAATTTGTGACAGCAGCCACAGGAAACCCATACAGAGTTGGAATGACTCCACACAAATCGATCACAAGTGGAAATGCTGTGCGCTTACGTGGGAGGGGCGGCACGGTTCTCCAGCCAGCTCCTTTTGCCTATTGACCAGGTGTGAACCTGGTCGTACCTACAACGGAAACGAGGGGAACGGGTGCGGCAGTTTCTCACTCGCTGGACAGCACAGCCTCTCCTTCCCCTGACCTCCCAAACACAGCGTGGATGTGACTTCTCTTGCACGGTTAACCTGAATCAAAGACATGGATTTTCCAACCACAACTTTTGCATCCATCAACTAGTATGAGGCTTGGCCTAGGATAAATGGTCGATAAATGTCTGTGGAACTGAAATTCATATCTTAAGTCTTTTTGCAGTTCTCAAAGAAATATGTACAGAGCTCCTCAGTAAAAGACAGGCATTCGTTCTAAGTTTTCCTATACTCTAAACTGTTTATTGTGGAACGGTGAGGGCTGGGGTAAGGTATGACTATGTACAAGGTAGAAATCATGGCCTTTGATATATTATAAAATTCTTTACCCACTCATTTTCCCCACCTGCCCAACAACAAATGAAGATGTATTTTAGGGCCTGGTGGACAGGCAGTGCTGGAAGTCCAAACTTTAGTTGAAACAATGAAACAGCTTGTCACAGCAAACCAATTTATTCTCCTTCTCTGAAAGCCTGGCACAAGGTCTGCCACTGAAACTGCTTTTGTTTAAGACTCAACTGTTGCCACCAACTAAGCCAAAATGTGTAGTCATCGTGTGGGTCTGGTGCACGCTAATTGTGGCGGTGTCCTCGGGTGACACCTGAGAGGCTGGACAGTTGACAATGAACACACAGCATGCCAGAGTCTCTGCCAGTTGTCCTCTCTCCCACACTTTCCCATTGGCAGTTCCTGGGAGTATGCCATTTCATTTCTTCTCTCTTTATTTTCCTCCCCACCCTAGCGGGTTCCATTTGTTCTGGCTGTCACCCAGTCTCATTCTTTTCCACGGACCAGCGCTGAGGGCATGGACCTTGTCTCAGATGGTGACTGGCTGCCAGAGAAGTTGCACGTGGGCCGCAGTCTTGCAAACGAAAGCGCTTTGGATGCGAAGAAGAGAGTGCGGCATAAGGGAACCTGCTCTAACTCCATCGGCCAGTTGTCCAGTTCCAGCCCCTCTTCTAGGAAACCTCTGCAGATTTCTGCCCAATGGTTCTCCCCACACAGCATTTCAGTCCTAACTTTTTTTCGGCATGTGTATTATGCTGCAACACATTCTAGCTTTTATTTTTTCCTCCTTCCAAAATGTAAACTTCCTGAGGGCAGGGCATACATGCCCTTTATCTTTTTGTCCTCTCATTTCCCTACAACGCAGTTTGCAAGCTAGGGACTAAGACCATATTCAATGAATGATTTCAAAGTTATAAAATGGGGAGGGGAGAGAGTACTTGAATGGGAGCTCCTTTTCATATGTATTTTCTTTATAAAATTAAGGAAGTGCTCCTTTGGAGGAAAAATATTCTATCCTATTATATCATATCACCTATAAAATACATTAAAATAATATACATTTTTCAAAATCTCATAATTAAGGGGATACCAACACATTCTTCCTCAAATGTGCTGACCGTAACATTAACATAGGTCTGTTCTGAGTTGCTAATCATTAAAAATCTAAGGAACAATGTCACAGTCATTGGAGGCTCGTGAGGATTTAGGCCATTTTTTAGTATCTCGAATACCTTAATCTCTCTGAGGCTGTGGACTTCGGGCACCGAGGAGTGTTTTCGTCCCCATGCACACTCTCCTCTTACCCATCGTAACAGAGAATAGCCCCTCAGTGCTGAGGCCAAGCTGATATCTTTAACATTCATCTCTTCATTTAAGACGGCTCTCGAACTTGGACTCTCCTCCCAATTCACAGAATCCTAAGACTTCCAGCATGAAGATCTCCAATCTACTTCTAGTAGTTCCTGGTAGCCTGTGATGTGAATCTACATGTGACGTTGACGGCACCAGACAGAAATATTGATTGATTGGAGTGCCTGTGGACACAGTCACACGCGCCCAGAAGGGCAGTGGCCTCTGACGCTGGCAACAAGGACCTGCTCTCAGCACTGACTCATCAAACAAGAGACTTCAAGCTAATTGTGTCTTTCGTTGTTTCAACAAAGCATATTGACATGCCGCTGCGGAAAGGACATTACATCTGGGACTGTGAGAAAATAAATCAAGAAAAAGAAAACTTAGTTCTGGTTGTCAGAAAGTGTATTAAGCCTTTCTGAAGAAGGCAACACAAACTACACAGCAGGGCATTTTATTTAATTCAGTGGAGCAAATGATGTCATTTTTGAAGTGGAAAGAAAGGTAATGATTGCCTACCAACTTGCATATCTTATAGGGAAGAAAGCTAAGGACCAAAGAGATGAAATCCGTAGCTAAGGACACTTCATATCTGGGAAACCTATCCTCGGACACATAAACAATTTTGTATCATAAAATCAGCCTTTTAAATCACAGATTATCAAAGTCCAAATGGATTTCAGGACCCAATTCCCTCTCCTATACATGGAATTCTTCAGCTACTTCCTAAAAATGACCCATTTTCTATCATTGTAATCATATCAAAATAACCAGTAGCATGGGATCTGGAAAGAGCAGAGAGGCATGGATTACAAGTCCTGAGACTGAATAATTCATTCTTTCTTTCTTTCTTTCATTCATTCATTCATTCAAGTTTATGGAGCATCTGCTATGCACCATGTGACGGACACCAGGGACCCAGCACCAGGGATACAGACAAAAGCCATGCCCTCGAGAGCTTACATTCCAGTAGAAGACAGACAATAAACAAATACATGAGTAAAATATGCAGTATATCAGACTGTGAATAATGCTATGGAGAAAAGTAAAGATGACACAGGAAATAAGGAATGCTGGGTGTGGTGGGAGGGAGTTGGAAAAGTTTTTACACAGGAAAGTCATTGGAAAAGCATCATTTCAGCAAAGTCAGGGAGTAAATCATGCCGTTCCCTGGGAAAAGACTGTTCCAGGCAGGCAGAGGGAATGGCAAGTGCAAAGGCCCTTTAACTAAAAGACAGTAAGGAAACCAGTGTCACTGCAGCAGAATGAGGTCACATGGGCAAGAATGGCAGATAAGGCCAAGGGGGTCATGGGGGTTAGGAGGCAGGTGGTAGCCCTTGTATGGATTTTATTCAGAATGAAATGGGACTTCCAGGCAAAAGTTTGATCTATGTGCCTGTGCATTGGGAATTGACTTTAAAGGAGCAAAGGAAGAAGCAGGGAGACCAGGTAAAAGGATGTCACAGTAGTGCAGGGGGACAGATGGTGGCTTGGGATGGGATGGGAGTAGTAGAGGTGATAGATTCTGGGTACATTTTAAGAGTGGAGCCCGCAGGGATTCATTGCTGGGCTGCAAGTACAATACTCTACAGGAGGAACACCGGGGAAGTGAATCCCACTAAGGTGTCTGGCAGGAGCACCTGGAAAGACGGCCCTGACACTCAGCATGGGGGAGGCTAAGGGAGCATGTGTTGGCAGGAAGGTCAGGTCTAGTGTGCTGCTGTACGTCACTGGGCAAGTCACTTAACCTCTCTGAACCTCAACTTCTCGACTCTGTGTTCGGTAATATCTATTCACTTTACAGAGTAGTTGTCAGGTTCAAGCAAGAGAACGTGTAAGGTGGTACCTTTCCTGGTACAAAGCATGTAACACTGACGCTGAGATGGCCTGTTGGGAGGGTTTCTGCCCCAGCTGTTCTGCCACCCATCTCTCTACTCGCCACCACCCTTCTTCACCTAAAATCTTTCTCCCTCTGAGCCAAGGGTGAATCAGCACTGCAAAGTCTATGAGAAGTCACAAGTAACTTCCAGTAACTGGTGAATGAAACCCTATTTCAGGGGAAAGTGACTGAAAACACATGCTGTTGAGCGGGCGGGCACCAAGTACATGGATGCAGCCTCTGCCTCCGTGACCCATAACGAAGAGTGGGAGGAAGTAAGGAAAACGCCGCGGGGTGTGCTATTCCGTGCCCTTAAGTGGGAACCGCCCATGAGAGGAAGCTACCGCCTATCACACCATGCACGGAGGTCTTCAAAAATTCTGTGGAATTAAAAAAATAGCACAGAGGAGGGAAAGGGAACTCTCAATACCATATCTTAGGGAAAACTCAGCTTCAGGTCTCAGCTTGTCATTCTTGGGTTAACAAGAGAAGGCCACCCAAGGGATCGGTGGTGTTTCAGAAAGGTGAGCTCACCCAGAACCGGAGGGGGCTATTCTGAACGTCTCCTACCACGCCTTGGATACAAGAATAACCATCTACAAGGCAAGCCTAAATCCCAGCCAGTTGTCATCTATAAAATATAACTACTGTAGAAACCACTGGTAGGATAATTAGGGGGAAATTATCACTTGTAAAAGTTAGGTCAGATCCTTCTGATAAATGCTCCCATGTGTGCATGCGATTATGTGTGAGCGTCCGAATGTCACTGAGTCCTCAGTAGCTCTGGAAACTAACGATAATGACAGAAATCATATTCTATGCTTCAGGGTAGAAATTAATTGGCTAGGGGACAAAAGTACTTCTTTTTTTTGCTTATATTAAGAATCACTAATATACAGTGAGCTGAAAGGATTCGAATATTAAGAATATTCTAATGACAGAAGTCTTTCATTCTTCTCCCAGTTCAAGTAATTAGTTTCCTCTCTGACTTTCAGTAAATCATTTGCTCCATGGAATTGAAATGACAAAAAAATTTATTTGTTGCTAATGCTCATAACGGTTTGCATCTTTCCCCCTTGCCACATCAGCACCCAATCAGCTCATGGGTGATATAAAAACAGCAGGCAGCCTGGATTTGGCCTGCGGGCTATGGTTTGCTGGTCTCCTCCCCTGGGAGGTACGACCAAAGAGCCTGCACTCAGCCTGACAAGGAGACCCGCTCCCTGGCTCGGCCTTGACATGGTTGAGTTCTGCGTAGAAAAAGTGTCTCACATCCCCCAGCCTGACGTACCTGGGAAGAAGTCCGGAAATGACTATCACAATTCTGAGCCCCAAGCCATGAGACAAGAGGATGTGTCTACAAATTGTTCCCCAATGCCCTGACATTTCTTTGAGAAACTGGTCAAAGAGAGAAACCTTCTTTCCTTCAACTCTTTTCATTTCAATTAATATTTCTTGAATCCTGGCTTAAGTACCAAAAATGTATGAGACAGTCTAGTTTGGAGAAAGCAGCACAATATTGAAGGCTGGATAACAAAGGAGGCAAGTGTGGTAGATTAAAGATGGCAGCCAACTTTGCTATACTGCCTGTTAAAAGGTGGGGTCTAGGTTTGCCTCCTTTAAAACCGGTAGGACTTTGTAATTGCTTGACCATTGGCATAAGGCAGAAGTGGCCCCCCAGCTTAGGAGACCTGTAGCTTACACTTCCTTTCTCTTGAAATGCTCACTCCTGGGGATGCAGCCACCAGGCAAGAGGTCTAAGACTACCAAGTGTAGGTGTAGGTGTAGGTGTTCCAGGGGACATTCCAGCTGAGCACACCTTCTGTCCATCCCCAGCAAGGCACCAGGCATGTGAGTGAAGCCATGTAGGATCTTCCAGATCATCCCTCTGCCAACTGAAACCACCCAGTAACCTTGACTGATACCACAAGGAGCAAATGAATCTCCCCGCTGAGCTTTGCCAGAATTCCTGATCCACAAAACCATGAGATATGACCTGATAAAATGGTTGCTGTTTTAAGCTACTAAATTTTGGGGTAGTGTGTTACATGTCATAAGTAAGCAAAGAAACACATGTGAAGGGATGTGCTCTACCAACCCCCACCCCCAAAAATGGTATGACTGAAATTCAGAGAAGGAAGAGGTCCACATGGGCTTGTGTAGTTAGGAAAAGCCATAGGAAGAAAAGTAACTGGGGCCTGGATGGAATAGGACGGGAGGCTTCGTACAGCCAGAGCTTTGTACGGCTCTGCCTTGCCTTCCAGTACCCCGAGCACCCAGCAGGAAATGCTCCATTTCAACCACCAGGCCTGTGGCTGAATCAGGTGGAAATGTAATGTGGAAAGAGACACAAGGTCAATGGGCTCAGACCCAAAATCCTGCCCTGCTGGCAGAGTCCCTGGCTTGCCAGTTTTCTGGTGTCTCATTTATGCAAAGACGCAGTCCTGTGCTACCACCCTAACCAACCCCATTTCAAACACCGCTCATTCGATCAGTCCCAGTGTTTTCCAGATGAGGACATTTCACACGCAGTTGGCCAACCCTGCTGCCCTCGTACAGAGCATTTGGACAGTAAATTTCCACAGTCCTACAAGACAGCTACCCCCAATGCCACTCTCCCACACTGATGCGGGGCATATGTGATCATCTGGATTTCCCAGCCGATTTCTCTAAGCCACCCCTCCAGCTCCCTCCTCGCAGGCGTCAGGGAGAGGCGCGTCCAATCCACCCACGACAGTTGCCAAGCACCAGAATGCAGTGATGAAAAGTTCCTGAAAACATGGTATATTGAACTACATCAAGGACTCCTCGAGCTGACAGATGGGCTAACTGAGACATCACGAAGGTAAATGGCTGACATGAGCCGGCAGTATCATTTAGCAAAACCGGAATTAATTCTGCCCTCTGCATTTCCCTGGGAGAGACCAAGCATCGTAAACTAGAAAATTCTCTTGAACTTCATGATTTCAAGTGGTAATTCAATCTGTTTTTGGATACTTGAATTGCTTTCACTCCTGGTAAGTGTTCTCTAATTTCTGTGCTCGAAGACAAAGGATTTGGAGATGCTTTTGGTGAAAACCCCACGGGGTCGAAACGGAGAGTCCTGAACAAGGCTCGTGTTGACCTCAGTTCATTTGAAATGACTGCTTTGGGGTGCGTGCTTTCCTCTCCCCTGGGCAGGAAATCGTGCTTTAAAGCAATGGATCAATGGAAACTTTTAGTTTCAGGTACTGTGGCTTTCTAACTCTTTGCCAACCAGGATGCTCTCAAAGGTCCACTGCACGCCAGGCTGTGAGAGAAGCCTAGGACGACCACACACAGCCTGTCCTCCCTGACACTGACCTCCCCGCACAGGTCCACACCTGTACTTTAAACACTGGGAAGGGCTGCTTTAGCTGCTTTCAGATAAAATGTTCCTTCAGTTTTCAATTTCATGGAAGCCAGCCAGAGCAACTGAAATTCCAACAGATGTATTCCTGAGCCCCTGCCCTGTATAAGCCAAGAGAGGTCTAGGATCTCTTGTTCACACGTCTCAAACACAGAGAGCCCCCCAAACAAATCTCCCATGACTCATTTGGTAGCCAGACCTGGCCTAACCTAATGGAAGGCTATTCCTAGAGACATTCTTTATTCTCACCCAGTGTGAACATTCCCAGGTTGCTCTGCAGAAATGGTATCAGTTGGATTTCTGGGGATGCCCCCAGATTCTGCTGAGAGTACATACAGTCTATGTACAGGGTGACCTTTTTAAAATTAGAAATATATCCGACCCCAAGACTTTCGGCTGAGGGATCAGGCACCGGCACCCACACGAGAGGGGCTACCCTCGGTTGTGCAGAAGGGAGAAGGGCAGGGGGAGGTTGGAGGAGCAGGGCAGAGACAAAGGGCATCCTATCAAAGGCTGGCAGGTAGCAAAAATGCTAGAACCGTATCTGCTGACGGTGACAAGGCTGTGTCATCTGAAGGGTCTGCAGAGAGACACCTGTAAAGGTCAACATGACACCCATTGGCTTTCCAAAAGATTCCAAGGACCTTAAAATAGAATCTCTTAGAGGGTGTAAAAGATGAACTAATTTGAACCTTCTCTGAAGTATCAATTATAAAATTATAGAAGTTACAGTACAAATAAGTTGTCTTATCTCCGAAACTTAGAAAGGGAAGACTGTGGCAGGTCTCTCCCTTTAACCTGCCTGGGATCTTCTCTGTGTGAGAGCTGGACTTCTGCCACCTGCTGGGGCCGTCAGCCCACAAGCACAGAGGTCCAGGCTGCCAGCCAGTGTCCCCACTCCATGCAGGGGCAGTCAGGGTTGTCCTTTGGGAGACAAGGTGTCTCTTTTTAAAGCTTCAAATGCTAAGGACCAGGTCAGCCTGGAGCTCCCTTGAGTCATCAGTGCCACCCCCAGGGAGAGGACCCGCCTGGGGAGGGAGCTGACACAATATTAACTAGGGCTGGGGGTGAGAACAGAGACCTGGTGGCGCCGGGAAACACTGGACTCAGCTGTGGCTGACATATTGGACCCTCAGCCATGCACTCTGTGAGCCAAGAAATGTCCAGTCTTGCTTCAGTCAGTTTGGGTTGGGCCTTAGTCACAATTCCACCGGCAACTGGCTCTAGAAGTCTCCTAAATTCGGAGGTTATGGTTTTCAGAGATGTCAACTTTAAGAGGAGAAAACTTTAAACAAATCTCTTCCTTCCTCCCTGTTAGGGACTGAATTATGGCCTCCCCAAATTCCTATGTTGAAGCCCTAATCCTCAATGTGACTGTATTTGGAGACAGAGCCTTTAAGAAAGTGATTAGAGGTAAACGAGGTCATAGAGTGAGGCCCTAATCCGATGTGACTGATGTCCCTGTAAGAGGGGGAGGGCGGCCCAGTCTCCCTCCTCACCCCCTCCTTACACAGACAAGAGGCCATGTGAGGACACAGAGGGCAGGTGGCCATCTACAAGCCAGAAAGGGAGACCTAACCAGGAACTAGCCCCGAGGGCACCTTGATCTTGGACTTGCAGACGCCAGAACTGTGAGAAAATAAATGTCTGTTTTGTAAGCCGCCCGTCTGGTTATTTTGTCATGGCAGCCTGACCAGGCTCCCTGGTACACTCGCTGGGAAGTTTCCGATGGAGCCAACTCGGCGCTCTGCCACATTGCGAGGGTCAGCCTCCGCCCTGCATTCTCTACCACCACTGCCCCCAAAAGGGAGAGCCATGATGAGAATCAACAGGAAGTCAGGGCCGGCCTCCCAAACACTGTGAATGCCAGAGGCACCAGTGACTGTAGCACAATAAAGAAAGCAATCCAAGATGTTCTAGGTTAATTTCTTCATATCTCCCACCGAACATGAAGTTACAGTGACTTAGTAATCTCATTTGAAATCACCATGACTGAAGATCAAAATCCAAATATAGTTTGTAACTATTATCTATTATGATTCAAAATGATCTCTAGAAGAGATGCACCTTGGACACTAATTAATGAAGATAATTTGCTTTAATTCAACTGTAAGAGAAAATATTTTCATGTAAAGCTTAGAAGAATGTGATTTTTACTTTTTGGTTACAAGACTTCAATTCCGAATAAGAAACACTCACCAAAAACTAGTTACAAGATATCTAAGGTGGTAAGAGAAGAAGCCTCCTTATAAGGGAAGATTCATATTAGAATCTCACCAAATAATGTCTCAGTGTCCCATGGAGTGGGTAACTGGTTTAATGAACGGTGGGAATTTAAAGGTATGGTTTTATTTTTTTTTCTCATCATTACCTTTGGCATCTATTCTGTTGGATCTCCCTTCCCTGTGACTGGGCAGCATCTCAGGAAGACCTCACAGTTTCAACTACTTTCTTTTTTAAAAAAAATTTTATTGCATTTTTTCCATGACCATTTAGTCCTCTTATTACCTCCCCCCCACCCCCTCCAATCACCACACTGTTGTCCATGTCCATGAGTCCTTTCTCCTTTTGGCCCAATCCCTCCACCTCCTACTTCCCCCACCCCAGCTGTCATCCTGCTCTTTCTCTATGAGTCTGTCTCTATTTCATTATAAGAACGGTCTTATTTGTGGAAGCTAAAACTCCCTCATTTAATTAAAGGTCTAGCGATCTCATATTAAAACTTCAATCAGCCAATTCAAAGTTAGTCTCCTGCTGTTCCATCTTACATGACCTCTATTGGGTGGTGGGGAGGCATGGCCTTTCCTTTCAGTCTCTCGTACCCCTTTTACTGCTCCCCCTGTCGCCCTGCTGCAGTAGCTCCTCTGGGGTGAACACAGGGGAAGTGATATCAGTGGAGGGGGTGCTGAATATCTGTTTACATCAGTTTGTGCTGCTTGCACTTCTCTCTCGGCTGTCACTGTCATCTGTGTGAGGCAAGCAATCACACACTGGTGCTTTCACACGGCGCATTTGAGGTTCTTCAGAGGCCCCACATGAAATTCCTCACTCCCAGTTCCCTAACATGGTCGAAGAACCACTTGACAGGACTTTTGTGATGCCCCCCTTGCCACCCACACACTACCACACACACACACACACACACACACCCCTACCTCAGCATGCACTTCACAGTCTGGGTCCACTACCTGGGTCACCTCACCCCAAAAGGCTACCTTCTGGACAAGGCATCAGCAATAACTGTTCGAACTCTACCTTTCCCATGATGCTTGTCTCAAGGAGAACATACCCGTCTCCCTCTGCCAAATGCTGGGAGTTGGGCTTGCCACTGCTGACACTTCTCTCCTTGCCTAACACTTCCACAGCTGAGTTAGCAACTTCCCAGCTACCAAATTCTCTGCGTGGGAAGCAGGCACCTGTCTCTATTCACATACCCCCAAACTCTTCACTGTGCTCCGCTCTGCCGGGCCAGATGCAGCTCAGCAGGCATCCGCGTGGGGAGGGAGGCGCTCCCCTCCCATTGTTGCCATGATGCCAATCTTTAGGTTAGAGCATCTCCCCTTTGGCCCTCCTCTCCTCGCCCCATGGCAATGGAAGAGGAAATGCCTTGGCACTCTTCACAAGGCCCATGACTCTTCCCGGAGATGACTCTCTTCCTTCTCCTTCTGAGTCACTAGTCATCTCTACTGTAAGCTAGAGCTGTCATGGGGGCTGGTAGTCACTGGACCGATTTGACACCTTCTGTTAAGCACTCCCTAGCCATGTCTAGTGCTAGTTTTAGAGCATTAGATTCTCAGCACTCATTTTCAACTTTGGAGTATTCATTCCCCCTGATAATTGGAAAAGTCCCACTCAATATCCTCATTTCCAATTGTGTTTCTAGAAAATTAGCAACTCAGTACTGAAAACAGCTGACCAATTCAATGAGCATAGAAGCCAGAAGTGGACCTTGACTAAAACACCAGCCTCCCAGGGATTCCATGCTGACAGTAATGACTATTACCACCAGTCAAACGTTATACATGTAAAGCATACAGAGAATGTGCTTTGCTAGCATATTGTTTTTTGATTAAAATATACAACAATATTCTTAAATTTTTATTCGATTAAAGAGCAAATGGAAAAGAGAGTCTGGATAAGCTACTTGCTAGGAGCAGAGCACTCTGGGAGATTTATGACTTTGCTGAGGTTGTTTTAATTAGCTATTTGAAACTCTTACTCATTAACTATGTTTGTTTTACCCTCAGCGACCTGATTACAGAGTACTAATAACAACCACATTCTCCACTCCCGGTGTGGTGTAGTGATATATACCGTGTGCCAGCGTTTTCCCACACACTCTCTCAATCAGTCCTTTTGGGGATAAAACACATTGCTGAGCCTACAGCACGGATGTCATAGGATAGAATAAGAGTCACTAAATCAGATGCCTACGTTACCACGCAGGTAATAATATAACGTAGGAAGTGAACAGCAGGGAACGGTGGGGACTGCGGCAAACCTGACATCACACGCTGCATTCAAAAAGGAAGCAGCTGCTGCCCAGTGCCACCTGACTTTGACATGCAGTTCCAATGTTTTCTGATCATCTGAGTTTTTTAAAAAGAAAATTTTAAATTTTGTTTTTCATAAAATCTACTGATGTTTGAAAACACTGGGTCAAATTTTTTAGACATAAGCCAAAACAAAGCAGAACTCCTACAAAGGCGGACATCTGTGAGCTGTCAATTTGTGACCTTTCCTTGTGACAGATAATGTTGGTTGAATTATGCACTGTCTTCTCTCCACAGACCCTGGGGGTGGGGCAGTCTCCTGCAGATATTTGGAAGAGGAACATTTTTCCTGAGCTCCTAGTTTGTTGTTGAGCTTCTGGACACTGGAAGTAAAGATGACAACCAAGCTTTCATTTTCTCCTTGGCTTCCAGAAAGCGGAGATGCAAATTTGTGGCCCACTCCTTGCAAGCACACAGATCTGGACAGAAAATACAACTACTTGGAACCATTTTATACATTTGCCCTCTTTTTCTTTTTCATTTACTTTTGACATATGTCATTTTGGTGCATTTTATACAAACTACAGGTCCACTTTAAATCCTCTTTGGAACAAAGCAAGGTATAAATGATTTTTCACAACCACCCCTGTGAAATAGACATTCTTGGTCCCATTTGACAGGTGAATATAAATCGAGGCTCCACAAGGTTAACTGACTTGATAATTAGCCAACATTCGAATTGGGAAGTGTGAAGACCTAACCTATCTCTTCCGGCTCCCAGTCAAGGGCTACACTGACTTTTAAACCCAATGCAGTCACAATGCAGACTTGCAGACTGTAGGAGCTGGAGACGGCCTCACCCAAAGCCACTACATCGGGAAGGGGCACAGCAGTTCCCTAGAACACAGCAGGATCGCAATACACAGGGCGCCCCTGGAGCGGTGCAGTGCAGGGCCCTTCTGAAGGCGTTCCATCCACTGTGCTAAAAATAACAACAAATTAAGGGGCTGCACTGGAGTCCCAGTGAGAGAACCAGGCTATAAAATCTGGCCGAATTTGATTCGTGGGCACACTACATACACAACACAAGTCAAATGAGCTCTGTGGAAAAAAGGTGGTGCTTCCTTCGACAAGTCCTGGAGAGGCCGTCACTGCAATGCTGTCTCCTAAGTCTGGGCTGGGGGTGGCTTTAGGAGTGAGAGAACACAAAGAAACCCTTTGGATTTTCTGTAACCAAATCCCCGGAGAGTGCTCCGGAATGAATCTGCTATGCACAAAACTCTGTTCTGTGCCTAGAATTGAATTATAGCGTGGTTCCAAAGTATTTGGATTAAATTATAACTGTAGAAAGGCACAGGATGTTCCTAGGTCTTAAGAAATTAGTAGTTCAAATTCAGTACTGTGCTCCTTCTTAGTTTCTTTTCTCATGAACAACACTAGAGCAATGGTTTTTAAACATTTTAAGCAGAACTTTTTTTTTTTTCCTAAATACTTCATGCAACTCTGGTGTTCCATGCCGGGGTGACTGCTGGGAGGGAGAGGAGTGGATTGGCCCTGGGTGGCCGCCCTTTTTGATCAGAGCAGGTGTAAAGACAGCTTGACCCCTCCCCTCTCTCCTCCAGGGTGGCCAACCCTCAGGCTTCCCCAGCTATTGTCTTATTATCAAGCCTGCTTTAATGCGATCCCAAAGTCTAGGGGAACCTCTAATTTAAAAGAATCTTAGGGTTTGGGTTCCATAGAACGTGACTCAGAAACTATTCCTTTTCAAGGCATATTGTCAATCTAGTAATTGCCGGGGCGATGATCTATGAGGAATAATATAACATCACCGGAATAAATCAGAAATACAGCGCCAGCTAATTCTGGTTTCCACAGCAACTTCTAACATCACCGGCAAGACTCCCACTGAAGTCGGAAGCATCTTCCCATGAAAAATTTTAAAAAGCACTCCTCTTGCTGTTGTCAACCCATCTCTATGACACGCTGTCGGGGGCACGTATATCTCACTGCGTATTTATTGCTACAGGTCTTGCCCAGTCCCCAAACCAGTAAGTTGACAGCTGCCTGGAGTTATTAGGTGCAACTGAAATTCTAAAACTGAATAAAGCATAAGATAATACTGTTTACCAGGAACAAGTGGTTTACCATTTAAATTTTAAAACATTTACTGTGTCAAAAGATGTTGTATATTTCCAAAATCACAAAAGAAATCGCAGAGGAAGGCTACACAAAAGGGGAAACATTGTACTGACATAAAAGCCAGGGAAAAAATATATACATATTTGAATAAGACTTTCATTATCAGTTATTACTTAGTTTTATCCCTAGTGAATGTGAGCAAGTAATTTAGTAAGGAATGATAGAAAGTATGAAATAAAAATAAAAGTGTTCCAAATAAGTAAATGCTCTTTTATACGTAGTGTACATGATAAATACTTACTTGGAACATAAAGTATGCAGTTTTTAGTAATAGCAAATCAGCTTGGAAGCTGTCACTAAAAAGGGTCAACTGAACAAAGAATGTTAGTGCCCTATTCCTCCCCCCTCACCTGCTGAGGTTTCCGCACGTCTCAGTCCATCGCTGGGGACCAGTGAGGCAACAAATTCAGAAGCTGTCTACACAGACACAGACTTCAGCTTAATACCCCACTAATTTCCTTCTCCTAGATACAACAAGGCTTCAGTTAATGGAATAATGGGGGCGGGGGCAAGGTCCCTGGCATTTTGGTGTCTGTGCTCTAGTTTTTTTGTCTTGTCCCCGCCCAGCTTTGAGGTCCTAGCTAAAGGCCAGTCAGTTCCCCTTCGTGGACAGTCCATTAGGCCCACATGCCCATCCACCTCCCTATGGGGCCGTCACACTCTGGGCCACTGAGCACCCACCCCAATGTCCTGGTGTCGGGTACCGGACAAGCAGGGACAGTGCAGGCCCGTTGCCCTGGGGGCTGCTGAAAGTACTCCTAGTTCTGAACCTACTTGCCTGCTTCAGCCTCTTCTTCTGGTGGAAACTACAGCAAATTTTGACCTGTTTCCTCCACCTCCCTCTGCCTGGTAACAGAATCTGGTGCTTTCCTTGAGTGGCCCTTCAGGGTGTCACGAAACTATAAAACTCTTTTCCTCTTTCTCTAAATCTGCATCTGGACTCACCACACCTCACCCAAGGAAATGATTAAAACACTAGTCCACAACCTTTCACTACAAAGGAAGGCTCCAAGACTGATGGGAAGGTGCGAGAAGGAGTGAGCCCAGTGAGCCCAGACCCACCGAGAGCGAGAGCCGCCCCGGGGCTGGATGGTCTCTGGGCAACAACAGATTCTGCCTTTTATTTTGTGGCTCCATCCAGGAGTTGTAGTTAGAGACACAGAGGAATGGCTGCTTCTCACTTGGGCATAAAGAAGGGAAGCAAAGGGCCCCTTGTGAATTGGGAATTTTCCATAAATAACAGTGGAGCTCACCGGGTAGGTGCAGAAGGGCTTCTGGCAGGCTCAGGTGGGACGGTAATTGAAGGCTGCTGGTCAACACATTCCACAGAGAAGCAATGAACAAGATGCGGGGTAGGGACAGGGCTGTGGAAAGGACGCTCTCGCACACGCACTGCCAGGAAGCAGATGGGGCTCTACACGGGAAAGGGAAGGAGACAGGAAGCCACAGGTGCACGCAGACCATCACGCAAAGGCCGACACCTGACAGTGTCGAAGAAAGGCTGCTTCTGGTCATGTCATGTGATGACTTCAATGAACTGGCGTTTTCACCACCAAGTGACATTCCAGTAAATAATCTTTTCACACCAGGGAACACGTGGCTGGTGCAGCAGTCTCTGACTTGTGCTTTTTCAAAGACCAGCCTTGTGAACCAAACTGCTAGCAGATTTTGTCCACCACCAATTTGACTTAAAAATTATTTCAGATGATGTCATATTTTTGAAAATATTCGAGGGCTCAAAAAGTTAACTGACATATCTGTAAAATGTCTGCAGTCGTGTTGGTTCAATAGAACAATCCCCTCTACGCACACATGTCCACCACAATCGAAACATCATCTAAGTGAATTCTATCATTACGACCAACAGCCCACACGTTACCAAGGAGTTAATAATGTAGAATGTCACATGAGGTCCACTGGGACGGTAATGAGCAGGGGTTCTTTAAAACGTAATGCCAGACAGACCTGTATCAGTAAAGATAGGTGAGGTTATCCTGTGGTAACAAACTTCCCACAAGTCTTAGCAGTTTAAAACAATAAGGTTTATTTCTTAGTTACACTCTACGTTCATCATGAGTTGGCTGGCACTCAACTTTTCTAATATTCTCTCTCGAGACGCAGACTGAGAGAGTAGCCACCCCTTACACTACTTCTTACAACAGCGTGCGTTCCATCCCCTGGCCAAAGCAGGTGTCACACCCAACCTCATGGCCACATCCAACTCCTAAAAGGTAGGGAAGTAAAATCCTATTGCAGGGAGTTGGCCAACTACAGCCTGCAGGACATTCCCCTGTGTTTGTAAATAAAGTTTTATTGGAACACAGACACACCCATTTATTTACAAATTGTGTATGGCTGCATTTACCACAGAGGTGAGTAGCTGTGACAAAGGCTGTATGTGGTCCACAAGCCTAAAATAGTTACTCTCTGGTTTTCTAGAAAAAGTGTGCAGATCTCTGGCCTTTTGTACTAGTTAGCTGTTACTAGGCTAGGCGGTATGTAGCAACAAAGAACCTCCCAATCACAGAGGCTTACAAAACAAAGATTTATTTTTCGTTCATATTACACGTCGGTTGTGGGCAGGCTATGGCTTTGATTTGGGTCTTCTTCATAGGCCGATAGACATTTCCTGTCACAATATGCCATTCCCATGGCGGAGAGAAAAGAGCATGGCTGCACCCCACACCGGCTCTTAAAGCTTTAGCATGGATGTGCACAACTGTATCACTGCTGCTCACATTTTATTGGCCCCTGATAGTCACATGGCCCAGCCTGACATCTTGGATAATGAAATGTACTCCACGCACCCCCAAGAGGCATTGTGAGCTCCCGAAGTGCAGGGATGTGTAATACTCTTGCAGAGAGGGAACAATGATGCAATTGACCATCCCTACCACATGAGCAGTCTGGGGGGACAGCACCGATAGCTGGCACAGGATGTGAAGAAGGCACCCCATTATGCTAGAGCCAGCTCATTATTGTGAAAAGAGTTAACAGTGGATTTACAACAAACCATTGTCGCTCTCTGAACCTCAGGGTCCTGCCCTGTAAAACGAGACAACCAGACTGCGTCAGTGTCCTCAATCTTTTCCGTCAACGCGTTTTGAGCGTCACCATGGCTATTGCTCTCCTTTGAATGACTACAGACTGAGAAAAGGCATTTGGCTAAAACCATGACATCCATCAATTCCAAGACACTGTTTACTATGCCTAAAGGTAATTCTGAGACCATTATGAATGACAGTACTTTTCTCCTGGGATTGCTAATTAACACTTGAGCAGATTTGTACAGGCTCACAGGGAGGAGGGAGCAGACACACTTGGCTTTAAAGGCAGTTTTCCTAGAATTACAGACACCTAAATTCATGCCACAGATAGACGTAACGGGATTGACATTGAATTCACTAGATGGCCATCGTCTGCTAATTCGTGTGTCTCTGGGTCTTGGGGCTGTCTTGCTCAATTGTGTATTCCAGGGACTTAGTAAACAATTGATGCTCATTAAGTATTTCTGAACTAATTGATAAAAGGAATCGTACGTTCCAAATGCTTTTAACATTTTTTTTACCTTGTCTGTCAATCAAGCCCACGCATTTGAAAAAGAACGGCCAACTTACATGTGAGTAAATCACATGACATGTTTAGTTGGCAGCTAATGTTTGTGTTTGAATAAATTTGCATTCGTTTACAATCTCCTTTGCCCTCCAGGGTCTCTGGTCCACGAATTTGGATCACTGGCCCACAGAAACACAGGTAAATCCGTGCTGAAGGAAAAATCTATTCTAACATATTCCCTCTAGCTCAGTTTCGAGTCTTCGTTACAGTGGCACCGTTCACCCAGAGAGGAAAACTAGTATAAATGAGGAACTGAGCAAAATTCTCCCACCGTGAACAAGTTTCCCGATGGGGCAAACAATCAGCCTGTAAGGTCATAAAATGTTTACGTGTTAACCAGGACTTCAGTTGAAATCTGCAGGCGGGCCATAGCGCTGGATAGAGGCTAAGTTAATAAATGATTGAATCCACACACTTAAAAACTATAGTCTTTGCTGGGTATCTGCTCACATATTCGACTGTGTCATCCGTTCTTAATCCTCACTGTGCAGCAGAATCACCCCATCAAAACTTTAAAAATATAGGAGAGCTGCCTGGCCCTTACCTGATTCTGATTCAATGGCCCATAGGTATTTTGTTTTAAAGCTAGCGGGAGATTCTAGTGTGTATCCAATGTCAACCCCCCTGGCACATATCAATGACTATTACTCCAAGATTAAATGAGACAGTTTAGTTTTGAGAGTGAGAATACTTCTTTCTTTGTCAGATTCTGGGAAGCTCTTTTATTATCACAACCATACCATGTAAACTTTTTTCAAAGAGAATCTTGCCAATGTTTTGATGTCATTTGGGATTTTTTGATTACCTGGCTTTCAGGTAAAAGCAAAGGTCATGCCCTTGTAAATTCAAGGTGGAGGGATTCTAGGAGAATATGCATAAACATAATTTGTGGGAGAGGTTGCGAGGATCGTGACACAGAAGGAAACAGGCATTTTTGACAGGTGCTAACCCCTGTCTCCTCACCTGACGTCATGTGTCAGCTCCACCCACCTGTCCACTGTATGGGTCCAAAGGCCGTGAAAAAGATACAATTGCAATCTGATCCTTCATTCCATTCACACTGCAAAGTGATATAAATGTCAGACAGGTCAGCCCTTCATCAGGTTTCATTAGGAGGTAAGTTTTACCAGGATACAATTGCTGAGTTACAGCTGAAAATCTGATTAGGGGAGAATCAAAGGAGAAGAGAGTTGATTGAAGAAGCTGGAAATAGATGCCAGAAAGTTCAGGAAGGCAAAGTGGAACAGTGCTCCTCACATTTAATATTACCCAGAGATCTTGTTAAAATACAGACACTGATTCAGTAGGTCAGAGGCAAGACCTGAGATTCTAAATGTCTAACAGATGCCAATGGTCCAAAGACCAGGTTTTCAGTAGCAAGGCCGAAGAATTAACCTAAGAGCTAATTAATCTTTCTGCTGGATTCAGAGGCAATAAATTGATTTGATTTGGAGCTAAGCAACTAAAGACAAAACTTTAAAAAAATACTGGGTTGGCCAAAAAGTCTGTTTAGTTTTTTTCCATAAAATAAATGACACATTTTTCATTTTCACCAATAACTTTATTGATTTGGATATTTTGAGTATGTTGGCTATCTCCCACTATTGGCTTCTAGTGGGAAGAGGCCAGGATGCTGCTAAACATCTTGCATAAGACAGTGCATAAGACAGCCCCACAGCCAAGAATTACTTGGCCAAAATGTCATTAGTACCAAGAAAAGTCGCACACCACGTCTGACACGTTTGATCAGTCACAGCACCTTCTCCAGCCACTGCACAAATTTTTTTTTTTGCATTTCAGTTGTGTTTTTACCTGTCTTAAAATGTAAAGCACAATAAACCAAAAATGTTGTGTATCTTCTTCCATCTTCAATATTAAAATGTGTGCACAAAAATTCACCAATTTTGATAAATTTTAAAAAATGCACACCGATATGACAGCTGTCACAATACAATCTAATAAAATTGTTTCAAATGAAGTTAAAGACAACTAAGCACTACTTGAGTCATTGTACAGAAAAAACCCAAACGAACTTTTTGGCCAACCCAATACATGCCTTAAAATATCTGCCTTGGTCTATAACAGCAGCTTTCAAAGTTTTGGGTCTTTACACTCTTCAGGGGTCCCAAAGAGCTTTTGTTTGTGTGGGTTATATCTTTATTTATTGTGTTCAAAATTAAAACTTGAGGGTATAAACCTCAGGTACAAAATTAGAGGTATGAAATAAATACGTAAATCCTCACTTAATGCCATCAATAGGTTTTTGGGAACTGCAGCCTTAAGCAAAAACAATGTATAATGGAGCCAGTTTTATCACAGGCTAACTGATGTAAACAAGGGGTTCCTATGGCGTGTTTGTAGCCACAAAAACATGACTAAACTTCTAAATAAAGACCTCAAAACAGTTCTAAGGTTAAACACTGAAGTTAATGTGACCTAGACATACATTTAAGAAAGATGAGTAAAAACAAGTAAGATTATTCTTTTTTTAGCCCACTGATTTCGGTTCAGGGCTGCTGGTGGCCGGAGCCTCACCCAGCAGCTGGGGCACAGGTGGGCACCTGCCCTGGACAGGATGTCCTTCCACTGCTGGGCACATCACACTCTCATCCACACCCACTCAGACTGGACAATATAGACACACCAGTTCACGTGATGCACACAGATTTGGGTTGTTGGGAGGGAACCAACGCTGAACAAAACGTTACTCGAGAATATGCCATCAGCCATGGGGACGTAATGTACAGCATGGTGACTATAGTTAGTAGTCCTGCACTGCATATATCAAAGTTGCTAGGAGAGTCCATCTTAAAAGTCCTCATCACAAGAAAAAAAATTGTAACTACGTATGGGGATGGATGTTAACTAGACTTACTGGGGTGAGGATTTCGCAATATAGACAGATACTGAATCATTATGTTGTACACCTGAAACTAATATGTCAATTATATCTCAATTAAAAATAAAAATTTAAGAAAACAATACCAAAATTAAAACAAGAGGACTTCAAAACACATTAATTTATTTAAAGTTCAACCCATGACGTGTTAACATAAACAGAATATTTTTAGGACTAATAAGTATAGTGTTCTAAACAAGAAATTAAGTGAGAAGACTGGTACTGTTTTTGCATTCTTTGCAAATCTCTTTACTAGCTGGATTGTCGTGTCTGCTTCCACACTTAATCTCTCATGCGACGGCATGTCACGTGGCACCTGGAAATCACCACTCTGCTCCTGCGGGAGGGGCGTGCAACAGGCAAATATGTCTGGATAATGTTATGAAAATCATCTGACCTCATGGGACCCCTGAAAATGTCTCTGGGACTCTTAGGGGTCCCTGGATCATGCTTGGAGAACTGCTGGCTGACGGTGAGGGATTGAAATAAAGAAGGCTTTCACTGACAGGGCTGAGAGTCTGCTAGTGTCTCTTCAATGAGCTCCTCTTGGGTGTCGTACAAGTGCCTATATTGGGGGTGAAAACGAGAATTCACTGGGGCTACCGATTCCCCTTCCCTCCCTTCAGGTGACTTTCGAATGAACACGTGAAGCAAGCCCTGGTTCCTTGAAGGTAAGTTAAAAGCTGTTATTGGTCGCCCAGATCAAAGTTCAGGAAAACTTGATTTAAAAATTGGTCATGTAAGGTTTTGAGAGTGCAATGAAGTTTTTAAGGGCAGAGGAGCTGCTGTGGGAGGGTCTGCGGGGACACGGAAGAGGAAATGTGAGGCATAACGCAGGCTTTTGGGGTGCTTACGTCCTATTTCAGAAAAAAATCTTAGAAAGAAAGCTGAACTGGCAAACAACCACGTGCTACATCTTATGGGAAACCGTAACAGTTAGAGGAATTCAAAGAACGAAAGGAGGTAGAATAATCAGAAGTAAAGTTTTTCTAGGTGTTTCCAGAGGCACGGGAATGGGGAAGGAAGGACCAGGGAGAGAGCAGGGATGGGGTGGTGGGGATAGGGGCAGGGCGGCACCTCACCTACTGCTTCTATACAACCAGATTATCTTCAGAAATTGATCTTTCAATAAAACAAGTCATAACAAAGGCCAGAGAAGAAATGAAAATATCAGAAAATTGTCTCATTAAATGTTGTGTGTACATTTAGACAGTATCGTATTGTGCCGACCATAATGTGCACCCATGTTTTTGGCCCAACTTTCAGGAAGAATATCTTTTGTTTTAATTCAATTATTTATTTATTTATATTTAAATGCTTGTTTTTTATACTATAAAGGAATTTTGGCATTTATATTTGAACATGTTATGGCACAAGAAACTTTATGTAATAATTACAAGACATAAGAACAGATAGATACAAGGTATGTCAGGTATTACCCATGTATAATGTGCATCCTTATTTTTCCCCCCAAAATTTGGGCATAATAAGTGGGCATTATACCATAGCCACTGCAATAGAAAAAAAGGAGGGGAAGTAATGGATTAATAATTTTTAATTACGTGGAAGTATTTCTTTAGAGACACAAAAAAGAAGCACTTTGAAAGGAGTAAACTTCACAAGGTTCAGAGGACGATTTTGCACATACAACTGTGGTAAGTAAGGTTGGCCTTGCTTCTTTATCTCTACCATTCTGTTATCATTGTTTTGAATTTACCCTTTAAACAAACACAAGAATGTGTGGTGTCCCAGGGATTAGAGACATAAACTTGTGCTGGTAGCAAACTCACATAATCCCTTATGAAATTAAATGTTACATTAGCATTCTTCAGAGAGACAGACCTCATAGAAGATGATGAGGGTAGATTAATTGATTGATTGATTGTAATTATGGAGGTTGAGAAGTTCTGTAATTTGCTGTCTGCAAGCGGGAAACCCAGGAACGCCAGTGGTATCGTTCAGACCAAGTCTGAATACCTGAGAACCAAGGGAGCCAAAGATACAACTCCTAGCTCCAGGGCAGAAGAAGATGAGAGGCAATGTCCCAGCTCCAACAGCGAGGCAGAAAAGAGGGGTGAATTTCTCCTTCCTCTGCCTTCTGTTTTATTAAGGCCCTCAGTGGGTTGGCGGATGCCTGCCCACATTGGGGAGGGTACCCTACTTTACTGAGTCCACGGATTGAAATACTAATCTCATTGAGAAACATTCTCACACAAACATACCCAGAAATAATGTTTGATCTGGGCACCCCATGGCCAGGAAGCAGACACATAAAATTAACCATCACACAGTGGGTTGGGTGTGGCTCAATCTATGTGTGTAGGGAGTCAAACGGTGTAACTGGAAGTTCTACAAGTTAACTTCTAAGTAGAGTGCAGTAGTTCTTAAAGGATAAGTCATAAATGTGCATTATTATTATTATTACTATTATTATTATTATTGTTACTGACTTAATAATCATTGCAGCAACTGTTTAGAACTTAGGCCTACAAAAGAGCTTTCTGGGGAGGAGTATTATGTCACTGACATCACTGAGGATTACTGGAGCACAGTGGTAAAAAGCTGACTGACTTTTAGTTGGTTTTGTTACTGTTTTAGAACTTTCCACAGGCAATGACAATGCACCCCTACTGCCTCTGCCTGGGGCTGATGGCCTTCCTGGCCTCACCTTGGTTCACCACCACAGGCTGGGACCCTGGAGGGAGGAGTATGAGGGTAGGGTGCAGGGAGGGGGCAGCTTGCTCTGGGTCTCCCTCTCCCTTATCTTTTTTCCCCTGCAGTTACTTTGTGGCTCTAATTGGCTTCCTGTTGTGAGAGAAGGAGCCAGTGGGGTGAGTGTTCTGGGTGAACTTCCCAGGGGAGCCCCAAGGGATGACTGACGCCAAGAGATCGAATACAGCCAGTCCCCGTGGAGACAGGGACAGGTGGGAAGCTCAGGCTGAGGGATAGATTGGATTATAAAGCAGCGGGCACTGTCACCCACCTGGTAACAGTTTTCACAGGAAGCAGTGTGTGTAGGTCGTTCCCTTAGAGGGAGGGAGGGTTGACAGGAGGAAAGTAATGAAAGTCTGCAACAGAAAGTCTACAAAATAAAAAATAAAAAAGCTAGCCCAATCATAAACAAAAGCATGGGTGGGGGCTGGGGAGTCTCCTGCAGGTGTTACTGGAAGACCGGCCTCGTCTGGTGTCCCAGCTCTGCCGTGTTCCTGCGCTCCAGATAGCAATCGTCAATACCTCTCAGGGAATAAATGGGGTCTTCAGAGTCTCAGGTTGGCTCCATATGTTTAGCTTTTCCTAGACTGTGTGGATTTTTCCAACCTGCTAAATATATCTGCTGTTTCTATCTTCTATATATAATTAGAGTCACTGATTCAAGCCAACAAAAATGTTGAGGAATAGAATTCAAAGTAAAGCTCTAACAGACCTTTGGAGAATAGCATTTCTGGTCCCTGGGCTCCCAGACTGTTATTTCTCTAACAGAGTGAATTGTATTCCCTTTAGAGTTACCTCATAGCTCTAGAAACTTGAAAGCCACTTTGTCCCAGACTGAATAACTGAATCCGTGACATCAGATGCCAGGGTTAGGAAGTTCAAGAAAAAAGGTGCTTTTCCTAGGGGAAATGTTTAAATACCTCCCCTCCTCAAATACAAGGAGACAAGGTGGTTCACTCTAAACAATGCATTTAGCAGCTGGTTGAAATGGAAATATTCTCCAACTCAAGTGATTAATTCATTTGGGACTTGCAGAAGGATCTGGGAAGTGGTGGAAGGCAATGAATATATGTGGCAGGTTTGCAATGGAGAGCCCACATGAATCACATTGTCATGTATAATGAGCCTTTGCTTTGAGGTATGTAACCCATTTTCTCACTTGTCATGCCTTTCAATTAGGTCTCTCACACTGCATTATCCACAAAGCTGCCAGGGGATGCTCAAATCAAGGGCTGCTGCAAAAGCCAAGATTCAAGGAATTGAGTTTGACCACCTTGAATAATATCTGCAGAACAAACTATTTCCTAGGTAAATATCAAAACAAGGGGAAATCAATCTAATATCAGAGATTTTCCATCTCTGATATTTATGTCTATTTATCCCAAATGGTGTAACTCAGGTTTTAAGCATCTTCCATGAATGCACCTTAAATAAATGAAAGCCAAGTAATACTGTGGCTAGAGGTATGTTAACAATTCTCTGAAATGCAACAACTACTCATCCCAATACACTAGAGTCCATTTCTGCCTAATTTTCTTCCAAAAGGAGTTGTCAGTCCCAAGAAAGTATATTTATATCTGTGATAAAAATTATCCTTGGGACCTTGTTGCTTTTCCTCTCTACCCTCTTCTATCATCTCCCACTGGACATTTGTACCTGTTAAAAATGGCAGGAAACACCCTTCAACTAATCCTCAGCATAATGCAATGATAAATAAAAACCTATTTGTCATTGAGCACATTTACTTGTGATATTAAAAAGACAGAAAGTGTGAGTGCGATGGGGTATGTGGTGAAACGGCTGTGACAGGGAAGGGCTACCTGGACTGTCAAGGAGATAGCAAGACCAGCCCCAACGGATTGATGGCTGAGAACTGGCAGAGACCAGCTCGATGCAACAAGGCAACTGATTTCACCTCTCGGTCCACCCCTAGCTTCCTTATACACTCATTGTAACACGTTAGAATGCTGAAGGACCCAACTGGTGTCATCGTGATCAGAAACGAAAAGCCCATATAAGGACACAACATGGCTGATGGGGCTCTTCCAAGGAATCTCTGCCCTTTTCCCCTAAAGATCTTGAATATTCCTCCCCCTCACTGAATGCCTCACCCCTTGGCTAAATGAGCCCCAATAAAAGAAGTAAAGCGCACTAGGGAGGGACTGGTCGGTCTGTGGAGTAACCTTCTCTCTATCCCACTGCTTCACTACTCAACTCTCCTTCACGTTAAACTCTATGCTGGCTTGACTTTGAATTCTTTCCTGTGCCAAGCCAAGAACCCACAGTGGGCCACAGACCCGCAGGTCCCCAGGCTCCTGGAATGCCTGCACTCAGACTCCTAATGTTGGTATAAAGGTTATTTTAAAGTGAAAACATTTGAGCTCCAAAAGATGCAGAAAGAAATCCTATCTGACCTTCCCTTATCTGACTAAGGCAGAGACTCCAGAAAATACAGCTGCCATTAACCTTCTTCTGAGGGAGTTTTCTGCAAATTCAGGAGCCTGGCAGACTGATTGCTCACTTCCAATAGCATCAGAAAGCCCAATAGGACCTTGCATATTTTCCCACTGAAGCCCTCACACACTTCATCCCCAATCCCCAGCCCTTTGTTAAGTTAGTATATAAATCTTTATTTCTGGATATTCAGTGAGTTTTTCATTAGTGTGCAGCACCCACATGCACACATAAATAACTTTGTCTTCTCTCCTGTTACTTTGTCTATTGTTAGTTAATTTGCAGGATGCCAACCATTGGACCCAAGTTGGAAGAGGAAAGTTTTCCCTTCCAGAAAAAGCAAAATGAAGCTTTAAAAAGAAATAGGTCATTACTTGATATTTCAGTCTCTTTCATTCATCAAGTTTCTGAATTTAAAAACTATTAACAGGTGAATATTATTATTAGATTATTAAATATACTAAGTGGTATCGCTGCAGTGAGCCAGACACTCTGCAATGCTTCTAGTGGACTGGAAATGCATACAATTTCATGGGAAGCAACTTTTCAATATGTATGAAAGAGCCTTAACAATGTTCATGCCCTTAGGCATAAAAACTTCACTTCCAGGCATCTAAAAAGATAATTAGAGATGCTCTCAAATATTTATTTAAGGAGCTGCTCAACACAATATATATTTATTTTTACAAGTACAAAAATTACAAGCAACTTAGATATTCAATAAAAGAGTTAAATAGAATGTTAAGGGGTAAAATAAAGTAAAAAAACCATGTAATCTAAATTACGCTTGATTTAGGAGGTCTGTCTGGAAAGAGTGCAGCCATTGTTAACATAACAAGAATGGTTTGTGCAGCATCTAGTTAACCTGGAAGCCAAGGAGAGTGGACCGGAATGCGTGTGCATGAACAATGATGATTTTACTGTACTAGTCAGTGGGGGTGGTAGATGCAGTGGAGTGAGCATGTGTACTGTGTGGCTGTCACATTCAAAATGACTGAGTGAATACAGCAAAGAATCTGCATCAAATTTTGTGTTAAGCCTGAATATTCCTCTGCAGAAACTATTTGGATGATTCAGAAGGCCACAGCTATGCGCAACTGGTGATTGGCAGCTTCATCACAACAGTGTACTCACTAATGCATCACATCTCATGCAAAGTTTTTTGGCAAAACATGAAATCACCCAGGTGACTCAGCCCCTCTACAGCCTAGATTCAGTTCCCTATGACTTATGGCTTTTCCCAAAACTAAAATCACCCAAGAAAGGGAAGAGATTTCAGACCATCGATGAGAGTCAGGAAAATAGACAGGGCAGCTGATGGCGACTGGGAGAACTGTGTGAGGTCCCACGGTGCCTACTTTGAAGGGGACTGAGGCATCATTGTCCTATGTAGAATGCTTCTTGTATCTTCTTCAATAAATGTCTCTATTTTTCATATTACATGGCTGGATACCTTCTGGACAGACCTCATATATGTTTGGAAAGGACTCTAGAAAGAAAAACATCAAAATGCCAATAGTTGTTTTCTCTAACCTGGAGAATATAGATGATTTTTTCTTCTCCTTAATGTGAGACAAAACAAACAAACAAACGCAAACCCTATGAGCCCAGTTAGGAAACATTGTCTGGAGAGCCGGATCAAGGGACAGGAAAGGATTAAGCACATAGTACTGTTAACTGGGTTGGCTGTTGGGGGATACAAGTGGATTTGTTTACGTCCATATATGTCCAGTGCACTTGAGTTCCCACTGTATGCAAAATCCCACACCAGGATTTTCTTTTCCTTTCCTTGTAAATGCATAATTTTAATTGTTGGAATTTGCCACAAGTTATCACTGAATGGGTTAAACACTGAAGTACTAAACCACATGGTTAAATGTTATTATAGAAACTTCTGCTGTAAACCATAAAGAAAACTTTAATAAGGAAAAAATGCAATTAAAGGCTCAACTCTCAAGCCATCACACAATCTTTCAAATGTAGAGAGTGTTGGGGTTAAAATCCCTAACCTATTAGTACATTGATAAGGAAACTTAAATATTTATTATTTCTAATTTTAATAGACAACTTAAAAAATTCCCTGAGGAATGGCCTACTGCTTTAAATTTATATCAACATAATTAATAACAATAGCAGAGCCAGAAACTAATAATAAGGCTGTAACTTAATTAACAGCAATAGTTATAAAACAAGTGGCACTTTAATAGCCTGAAGAGTCTCTTGGAAGCGTTCTGCTGCTGCTCAGTTTCTGTGCTCTCTACCCAAATGAGAGTCACTTCTGATAGCCAAGAAGCATAATCAGCGCTACATTTAAACATCAGACTTGCATTTGAGAATCCCCCAGGAAGAAATTTCGGTAAATCCTTCCCCTTGGTTAACTCACAGTCAGCTTGCCTACTCACTGACTCGCTGACCATGAGGGTGGGCGATGATGAGGGAGATTGGCATCAGGGCCGAAGCTCTAATCACATTACATATAGAGGCAGAAAATGATACATAAAGGATTCCCTCAATCTGAAAACTCGAGATTCCAGCAGAAATGCTAGTATCACAGGGACATTGTGGGGAGGGAGGGTAAGGCAGGGGGGGCAGGGTGGATACATGGATTTTTCTACCTCCCTGACATAATTGGCATTTTACATTGAAATACTTCAGCATCAACAGTGAGTTTTCTGTGTATGTGGATTCACCCCGTTCAGCCACCCCTCTGAGAGTGAACATGAAGTACCCTAAGCCGGAAGCTACAGGCAGCGGTGCTGGTGAGCTTTGGAAAGATCGCAATCAAAGTGCATGCTGCAAGAGGGGCTCCTATAAAAGCTTCAGACACCCCCCCTTCCCCAAATCAACACCAGAAAGTTCATTGATTAGCATGAAGGGATATCAGAAATCATTTTTCAGTGATGAAAGGAGGAATATGAGAGATGGGTGGATTGAGCTGAAACCTCCAGGTTTGAATGGAAGGGCTGTCAGGCTTGGCCAGCCCGATGGCCTAACGCTTTCAGAAAGGCTGAGGTCTAGAAGCTCCGTCTGCCCCACTGTCCTGAGTGGAAGCTGCTGTCAGAGCCATGTGCCAATAGAGGCTCTCGCTGGAGCTCCTAAAATGACAGCTGGGGGACTCCTGGAGGTTACAGAACAGGTTGTCTGAGTGCTTTTGAATCTGCTTGATAATAAATGTTTCCGTGTTTGGTACAATCAGGTCTGAGACTGGTTTGTATTGTCACACCCAGCTGGTGGAGAGGCAGTGAGGAAGAAAGACTTAAGGTCCTCATGCCTCACTTCTCTCATCGGAGGTAAATGACAGCCACAGACAAGAACCGCCAGACTGGCTCAGGTCACTTCTCATCACCCTCCTCCAGAGACTCCCCGCTGCCCCTTCGCACAGGGAAGGCCTAGCAGTGGGTAAACAAGGTGATGTAGAGGAGAAAAAGTCCTTAAGTTCTGTAATCAGAAGCTTAAATTGCAATAACCATTAGTTTTCTGTTTTGCTCAAGTACAAAGCAGAAACTGCTAACGGCCATAACCACGGTGCAGCGCAAGTGCTTGGGGGAAGAAAGGCAACATGTAAAGTGGAACACCTTCAGTCTGGCCCCGCGACGGCCGTCAGAGCAGCACTGGACTAGGACACAGGAAACCCAGGCTCTGGGTTTCTCTGACAGCTGATGAGCAAGAGCCTTCACTTCTCAGCTGCCGCTTTGTGGGCTGCCTTTGCCTCTTTGCCAGAGTTATGAAGCTCACGTGAGACCAGACGGGGAAGAAAGAGCCCGTCACGCACACTGTAAAACCCAGCATATCATGTATGTTTTGTGCCGGGTCAGTAAACATTCATTACTCTGCATAGACCTGGTGTGAAACCACATATTCCAGGGCTTTCAAAAGTGAGCAAAAAGCACATATTTACAAAAAGACGTGTGCAATAATGTTCACAACGGCTTTATTCAGAATAGCTCCAATCTGGAAACAGCCTGCGTGACCATCAGAAACGGGCAGGATGAAGAGATTGTGGTACAGCCATACAGATGAATACTCAGAACTAAAAAGGGTACTAACTACTGATTTATAAAAAAGGTGGACCTCAAAAATACACTGGAAGGTTATACAAAATAGTATATACCATATCACTTATCCAAAATAATATGTACTATTGACCTATAATTCTAGAACTGTATGAAATTCTGAAAGAGGCTACCCAAGCCATGAGAAAAATCTGAACTCTGGCTACCTTTGTAGAGTTGGCATTACACAGGTGCATGCAAGTCAAAATTCAGTGGAAGGGAATATTTATTTATAATTTGTGTATGCCATTGAATGCAAGTTTTAAAAAATGTTTTATTTATTTATTTTTAGAGAGAGGGAAAGGGAAAGAGAAAGAGAGAGAGAGAAACATCAGTATGTGGTTGTCTCTTGCACGCCCCCAACTGGGGACCTGGCCCACAACCCAGGCACGTGCTCTGACCAGGTATGGAACTGGAAACCCTTTGGTTCACAGGCTGGTACTCAATCCACTGAGCCACGCCAGCCAGGGCTGAATGTAAATTTTATGTGAAGAACCCCCATAAACAAATACTGAACTCTAGTTAACGATATGCATGCTGATGTGTTCAGTGATGAAGCATACCGATTTCTGCAACTTACTTTAAAATACATCAAAAATAATGGAGAGAGGGATAGATAGACAGACTGTGATAGACCTATAGCAAAACAGTAATTGTAAAATATAGGTGGCTGGTACATAAGAACAATTCCTTCGGATTTTCTGTTTGTTTAAAAATCATCCTAATAAAACGATGGGAAGGACCCTGATCACTCTCCCCTCCCTTTCATTTTGCCAAGCAATTACAAAATATTAAGAAAATGAGAGTGCATAATAATCACAGCTGCTGCAAGAACACATTTTTTCAATGCATCATGAAAATTGTATTGTCTATAAATCTTGCTTGCTTTCTTTAATTATTGAAGGAGGCATAAAACTCTCTGGCAGTAAGTAGCTCCATTTGATTTGGAACAAGATATTTTAATGGCATTTAAGAAGATTTAGAGAAAATAATCCCACTTTGCAATACAGTAAATACTGGACAATTTCTAGAGTTGATGTATCTCTGTACCCGATATGTATTCCATAGGCAATACTGGACCTGAGTTAAAATTTGGTGGGTTAGTCACAGAATAAAATATGCAGAATATGCACATATATCCGTCAACCAGCGGCTAACAACTAGCAAATTAGCAGACTCTATTGGAGCCACACAATCACATCCTGGGTTTAGGGTTACAAAAAAGGCAACTCTGAGCCAATTTATTTTCTCTTAGATATTAATGCCTGAAATGCAGGGAACGGCTACCGAGCAAGTAGTGTCACCTTTGGAAGCAGCACTGTAGATGGAAATGCTCAAAATAAAAATGATAAAGGAAGTAGAAACTGTAAATTATTCCTCTGGTTCCAGATTATCATCTAAAAAGATAGTATTATAAAAGAAGGGCAAATTGTTTCCTTCTTAGCATCAAAGCTTGTTTCAATCATGCCAGAGAAAAGCCCGCAACACTCTTGTGTCACAGGCTGTCACCAGCTCCAGTCCCCTCCAGGCCAGGTCGGGTCTGTAAGATGTTCCCCAGAACATGTCCTGGGTAGTCACCCGGTTTTCATTTTGGCTCCGGTACTCGCAGATTTCCCTCTCCTACATCCCCTCACCAAACAGGTCGGGCACGACACAGCATCTTTAGGGCCAGACTGACCTGGGATGAGTGTCTGATCGCTCGTCCGTCTGACGTGTATTTATTCCGTCTGCCTGCACCTACACTGTGCCATGGACCGTACGCTGGCCTTCCAAACACCCATTCACACCTGCTTATACAACTCAGAATTTTGAGCCTACGCAGCTGGGACCCAGGCCTTGGGAAATGGTTACCTCTCTGAGATATAGTCATTGTGTGGGATTCTGTCAGGGGGTCAGCCTGTTTGCCTTCCTCCAAGTGCAAAATGGAATGATTGGGAAAATGAAAGGCAATGCATGCTAAGTGCATATCAGAACATGGAGCATAGTAGGTGCTCCATGGAAGATATAAGCCACAGAGCACTATAAGGATTCGGCTCTCACCCCATCTGGGCAGCAAACTTTGCTGTCAAGCATACCACAACCATGGTCTCCACCCCTTTGACCAACCCTAGGCATGGCCACCGCCCTTGAATGCTATGGTGAGAATCTCCCTGCATCACAGACATTCAGACAAGAGTTCTAGTTGCTGTGCTCTTCCTACCATCACCACAAAAGCCATGGTCTTGGAGCCAGGGTTCACCCTTCACAGAGCCCAGTTTCGCCAAAGCTCATGCAGGATCATGGTTCAGAAACTCGTGACCCTCTCCCTTAAAGCCAGCTGTGAAACCACAGAGGGAGGCATCATGCTGTCCCTCCACTCACTCTAGAGGTTAATATATAACCAGCTTTGCCAAACACACACCAAAAAACATTTCCTGAATATGGCACTATACGCATCGTGCTAATTGTAAGTATGCAAAGAGCCAACCCATCCTCTGGTGTGGATTTAAATTTAAGCAACTTTTCATATTCAAAGGTTGTGGAAGTTGCTGATCTCAATTCATTTTTAATACAATTTCCGTATTTATCAATAATTTTTAAAGTCCTGCAAACCTTGCATTCCATAAACTACTTATTCACCTGCAACTTGCCTGTGCTCTACCCTTACGGAGGTAAATACTAAGGCAGCATTTGATAGCCAGAGAACGACAGGCGCTCAAGGCCAAGCGGAAGAATACAGGTTACCTAGTTCAGCCCCCAAGAAATGTTTGAATCTCCTTCCTCTACATTCCTTCCAAGAAGCTGTCCACTTAATTGCTTACGATACCTTCAAGGATAGCAAACTCACTTCTCTGCAAATACAAGGGCAAAGATGATTGCATTGAAAATGCAGAGGTTCATGTACACCTGAAACTAATGTAATAAAGTATATTGACTGTAATTGAAATATAAATTTTAAAAAAGAAGAAAATAAGAGGTCAGGTTCCCAAAGTGTGATAGTATGAAGAATTTGACTCCTGTGGACAAAGACCCCTTTGGGCTGGGTCCCCCTATGCCAATTCCTCCTGGTTTGGATTGAAGCCTTCAAGCCCTCCCAGGTCACAGCCCATTCAGTAGTTCAGCATCCTGAGGCCCCCCTAGAAAGCACGCTCTTTAGCACCTGGTCACTCCTCACACCACCTCAGACACTGCTCACTAGCACCACTCACAGACACTCATGTTGTGTCTGGTGCCCCAGGAAGGGTGTAGGCTGTACACACTACCAGCCTCAGTCTTACCAGGAGCTCTAAGTTGGTTGATGTCCCCATCTGGGCTCCTAAGCTCCTGTTCCAGTACCTGTTCCTTCCAGTCCTCTCATTACTTCCTCCCTGTTGGACACTTCCCTCTACTGATCTCCCTCAGACACAATTATCCCCATTGTGCCTGCTGAAACTCTTGGTCCATGGTCAATAAAGTCCCTGGAATTCTTACCCCTTTCACGGGATAGTCCCTCCACCTCCAACCCCAACCTGGACCTGCCTTTTCCCTGAAGACATGACTTCTGTGTCAGACTTCTCAGGTGGAGAGTGCTCATTCTCCACATGCCAGCTGATGTCGGGACAGAGGCAGGACTGTTTTCTTGGTTCTTACACTTTCTATTTTCTGACCAACAGTCTCACAATCTATTTTAAAAGAAACTTAAAGAAGAAAGAAAGAGAGTAAGTCATGTGGCTATTAGGAAGAGAATATTCCAGAAAAAGAAAGTAGTATGTGTAAAGGTCCTGTGGTAGAAGCTTCAAGAACCTACCTGACATCCAGCTAAACCCATTCTTTATACCTTCTGCAGCTGTCCTCTAGCACCTTCTTTGTTACACCCCTCTCTCATGAGGGACTTTAGGACCTGGATCACAGTCCTTCTCCCCACCTCTATCCGTCCCGCCCCATGTCCAAGTTCCATGTCAATGCAGAAGACCCTTCCAGAAATGCCATTCCAAGGTCCTGGACCACCTTGATCTTTGCTAGCAAGCACTTGGGAAATGTGTCCCCATTGCCATAGCCTGCCCCTGTTAATACCTAGTATTGCTTTTAAATCACAAATTCTTCTTGCCTCAATTATGGGAACAGCTTCCTAGTTGCTCTCCTTTTACCTTGTTCTTCTGTTGTCCATTCCTCACATGACCTCCAAAGTGACCTTTATGAAAAGTAAGTCAGATCGTGTCACTTCTCGGCTCAAAACTCTCCCTTGGCTTGCTGCCTTAGTCAGAGTGAACGCCAGAGAATTTAGAATGACCTACCACACCCAACTTGACCTGGCTCCTTACCACCTATTTTTCTTTTTAAGCAGAAGAAACATTTATTTATTTATTTCAAACAGTTTTGGGATTTGATATTTTTGTCCTATAAAAAGAAGAGTCAAAACAGAAAAAATAAAAAAGGAAGCTGATTTCAACCACAAGCTGACTCAGGGCGGTCAGTCACAGTGATTACAGGAGGGCTTCCTGGCCACTCAGGGCTGTCGTCTCTACACAGCAGAGGTGGCCTGGGCTTCCGGTGGTCAGGACAGAAGCACCTCCTCTTCCTGAGCTCCTGTCCTGCCACTCTGCTCCTTGCCCGAGGAACAATCTCCTGCCTCAGGGGCTTCGCACGTGCCACTTTCCATCCTTGGAAGGAACACTCTCTCCCTTCATTCCTTCAGGCTCCTATTTGCATGTCACTTTATCACAAAGGCTTCCTGTAACTCTATCATCTCACCCCAACCAACCCTGCCTGGCCCCATCGCTCTCTACTGCCTAACTCTATTTACTTTTCATCTCAGCACTTTCACCACAGGACTGGTTGCTCTTTTGTTTACCGAAGTTGTTTGCTTATTAGCCGGTATCTCTTCCCACTAATGGAATGGAAGCCACATGAGGGCAGGCAGACTTTGTCCTGTTCACTGCTGTATCTCCAGCACCCAGAACAGTGCCTGGCTCATAAATGGACTCACTAAATGATCATTGGATGAACAAACGAATACATAAACTCCAGTAGACCACACTTACCTCATTCTCTTGTTTTTACTAAATCTACTCTTTGACGTTATGGAACTGTCAATTCCTTGACAGTTAAGTGAAACCACAACAATGATAACACTTTAAAATTAATGTAGTACTTAGTTCAGGGCCCAACCTAAGTATTTTTCCTGTGTTATTCATTTTAACCTATGAGGTTGATATTCATCTTAGTGCCACTCTGCAGCTGGGGTACTGACTTCTCAGTCCAGCCCTGACCCTGGGGGACATCACTCAACAATTCTTTAACAGCAGCTTCCCCTCACCTGCCCCTTAGCTTCCAGTGGCCCCACCTTGAAAACACCCACAATCTCAAATCAGTTTAACAGTTTATCTTCTCTGCTCTTACAGGCTGGGTGCTTAGCTCTCCTGAACGGAAGAGGAAAGGAAGTAGTCAAGCACCACGCCGACTGATCCACACAGAGTTATGATGTCCGCGACACGTAGTTGTGCATGTCCGCTTGGCCAGGCTACAGTACCCTGTGAAGGCATTTTGTAGATGTGGTTAACACCGACAATCAGTTGACTTTAAGTACAGGAGATTATTCTCAGTAATGTTGCTGGGCCTCATCCAATCAGCAGAGAGGCCTGAAAAGCAAACACAGGCTTTGCCTGAAGAAGAAATTCTGGCGCAGGACGGCAGCATCTGCTGCCATCTGAGAGTTTCCACCCTGCAGGCCTGCTCTGCAGAGTCTGGCATGGCCGGCTCCACAACTGCAGCAGCAAATTCCTTGAAGTAAATCTCTCTGTCCACACACACGTGTGTATGTACAGACTACACACACGTGTGTATGTACAGACTTACATTTACATCCTATTGTGTGTCTACATGTACATGCGTGCTGCTGGCTCTGTTTCTCTACAGAACCCTGACTGATTCAGTCTCAGTCGTAGTTGGGTCTCCGGTATCTCTGAGCAGTTCTTTTCATTGCCCCTGATCATCTACACCCTTTGCTCCTCAAAACCCTCAACTAGCTCTGCATGCTCCCCACTCTGCCCTACTCTCTTTAGTAGGTGACTTTGTTTTCTGTTTCATAAAGACAGTTAAAACTACTGTGTTTTTTGGACTATAAGACACACCCCCAAATTTTGGGGGGAAGGGGGTGCGTTTTATAGTCAGAATGTAGCTTACCTGGCTTGCCGGGGGAGGGGGGCAGCAGTGGTGGAGCGGAGGGTTTTTTTTTTCCTATTTTCCTCCCCTAAAACCTAGGTGCGTCTTATAGTCCAAAAAATCCAGTATTAGTGCTGTAAGTATTCGTGCTACGTGTTTAATGACATGGTAAAGAGCACTCTTTCAAATCCACCTTCACACATAGCAACCTCTGTCTGCTTGCAGCCTCTTCCTCCTGGCACTGACCATGATTCCCAGAATGGAGAGCTATGGCACCACATGACACTCCCTTGCTCCTCACCACCGAAGACGGCCCATCCAACCGACCTCACACGGACATCAGGTGTTTGGCCCAGTCTAGCCTTAGCCCTTCCTCTGGAAGAATCATTGCTCCCTTTCCACCTGGATCTATCAAGGATGCATACTTGGTCATCCAATCCCAGGACCAACAGATGATAGATAAATAGCTCAGGCTGAATCATTTATGATATCCTATATGCCCATGGGATTGGCATTGGAGGTAAATTAGGCCAAATAGAGCTCTTCTCCAGTCAAGTTTGTCTTATTCCTCAAGCATCACTTTGATCTGTAAGGACATGACTCCAGATCCACCAACAGCCACGTAAATCACAACATGAAGAGCAAGAGGTCAACAGACAGGCAAGAGGGGAGAGTCTTGATTATATTACTTTAGTCCCAGGAATCTGGAAGGGGCTCTTTAGTTACCCCTGGACTTCCCACTTTAGTGAGCTAAATACACTTATGTCTCTTAAGTCCATTTGATCAGTGTATCTGTCACTTGCACACTGAAGTCCTAACTACTATAGGAACAGATTTCCCAGAAATGAGGAAGAAGGGCCATAAGAGACTCAGGGGCCAGCCCCAGCTGGTTGGAGGGACCAGAAGGATACTGGGTATCTGGCAGCTACCAGGGGCATGATTTTGCCCATCAGGGTCAAGATCTGCTCCATCAGAAGAGTGTGAGACAGGAAGCCATTGGATGCGGAGGGCATGGGGAGCTTAGGGAAGTATTTAAAAATCAGCACAAACCATGAAAATATATGGATACTTTTAACTCAAAAGTGCTCACATAGGATAACATTGTTAGAGGGGCTGGTTTTATAAGATGTTAACACTGGGTTAAGGGTACGCCGATCTCTTTGTGTTAATATTTCCTACGAGTGTACTTGTAATGACGTCACATGGAAGAGGGGTTGCAGGCAAGGAGCAATCGTAGAAGAAGAAAAGTGGAAAAAGTAGATAAACACCTTAAATTGCCATCCTAATTTAATGGCACCAACAACCATCAAGTTATCCTAGCGAGAATCTCCTATCTTTCTTGTCTCTTTTACTCTCCCTATCCCATCTCTTTGCTTGTCTCTAACCCTGTCAATTCTATCTCGAGTACCTCCCCGAATTCAGCCCTTATATATTGCCACAGTTCAAGCTCATCTTCTATCACTCACATTGTTGCTAAAACTTCCTTGCTGCTCTCCCTACCTCTGACCTCACCTTGTTCTATTTCTGCTGAACACCAGAATTACTTTTCAAATACAAATTTTATCATGTCACTTCTCTGCTTAAAATCCTCCAATGGCTCCTTACTATCAAGAGGATAAAGGACACTTTTTTTTTTTTTAACATGGCAACCTACCTTTGTATTTTTATATGCATCCTTACAGTTACTTGAGATGTTCTTCCTTTCTGGTTCTCCTGGGGGAAATCCTGCTTCCTGAGCAAGACTCAGATCAAATGCCCCTTCTACTGTCTGGCTTTCTTGTTGTCTTCATATAAAATTAGGTGCCTCCTGCAATCCCAGGACACGTCTATCTTTAGAACGACCGGAGCATGAGTTGTTCTCCCTCCTTTCCAATGAAGTACTTGGAACACAGTGAGTGCTTGTGAGTAGTCTGTTGAATGGCTGGTGTTGGGAAGCAGCTCAAAGCCTTTAAGAACAGTTACTCAGAATGCCAGGGGTTTGGCGAGCACCTTAATTTGCTCTTTTCTTCATCCTAATACTATATAGTGAGATATTTTTCAAAACCTGCAGACATCTAATATATGATGAAAATTAAGTGAGATGTGAGATTCATAATTTTTTATCGTAAATCTTTTTATGTCAGTGTGATTGATCATACGCATTCCTATATGAAGGCACACACACCTTCATATTGAAGTCACTTTATAAACGCTACTGCTAGTATTAATTCCTTCGAAAGGAATGCTATATATGGGTTGGCTAAAAAGTCCATTTAGTTTTTTCTGTAAAATAAAAAACGCATTTTTCATTTTCATCAATAAGTTTATTGTTTGGATATTTTGCAAACGTTAGCTATCTCCAGCTATTGGCTTCTAGTGGGTAGAGGCCAGGAGCGCTGCTAAACATCTTCCAATGCATAAGACAGCCCCACAGCAAAGAATTACTTGGCCAAAATGTCAATAGTACCAAGAAATTTTGCGAACCACTTTTGATATATTCGATCAGTCACAGCACCTTCTCCATGCACTGCAGAAATCTTTTTTGCATTTCAGTTGCATTTTTACCTTTCTTGAAAGCATAATATGCCAAAAATGTTGCATATTTTCTTCCACTTTCAATATTAAAATGGCTGAGCAAAAATTCACCAATTTTGTTAAGTTTTAAAAAAAATGCACGCTGATGTGACAGCTGTCACAATACAATCTAACAAAATCACTTTGAATGAAGTTAAAGACAACCAAATGCTACTAGAGCCATTATATGGAGAAAATCAAATGAACTTTTTGGCCAACCCAATATCTAATGGAGAACAATAGATGGAGGGTGTGTGTTTATTTGGTTAGTTTGATTTATTGGGTGTCCTCTCCAGCAGTGCTTCTCAGCCTTTAAAGTGTACAAGAATCTCCTGGGGATGCTGCTGAGGTGTAGATTCTGATTCAGGAGGTGTGGGGTTCACTTTGGGGGAAACCTCTCAGGTGATGCTGATGCCTCTGGTCCGTGGACCACACTCTGAGTCCTGGGGCTCTATAGGGCTTCCATTGGAAAAGTGGTAGTTCTGAGCGCCCGAAGTGATGTGAAGCCATAACTAATAGAAGAGCTTCCTTTCTCTATCAGAGAACCACACAGACATCCAATTATGTGTTGTGGTTTAGCTTGTTAGAAGACAGAGGTCATACTCTTATACTGGTACACTTTGATATGACATCTAAGTTCTAAAAAACTTTACCATCTGATATAATGTGCTGAACAAGAATATACCAATGGATACGTTCCCTTCTTTAAAGATCCTGCTTTTGCAGGCCAATTTATAACTTGCTGTAGGAGCTGCTAAATGCCTAATTAAAAATGAATTCAGTGGCATTTTCAGTTTTTCTCCTTTGAAATTTCAGAGACTGAGGCTGATTACTTTCACAAAGGGGGGTAGGCATTGGTTATAGATTTGGAGTGCTATTTATTTTTAATTTTCCAGAATAAAGTGAAAATTACATCTAAACACCCCTGACTCTGAGGAATTTGATTGTAAGCAACAAAATTGGACTCTGCAAAGCACTTGTTTCTTCAGAGACCATAACAGCAGCAAGAATCCCAAATGTTAATGGTTATAAGCACAAAGAGATATTAAAAAGCTCAATTTATGGAATGAGCCTAATTATCCATTAATTGGCCCTTAGTGAAGTAAAGTATATGCAGAATCTTAGAGAATACCAGCTAGCAGTAAATATGATCAAATAAAAGTATTTATTGACATAGACAGATATTTAAGGCATATTAAGGAAAGAAATCAGATTTGATTACACTAAGTATAGTATAACCTTATTTTGGGGGGGAAGTATAGATTGTGTGCTAGAGTAACACACTCTAAAATAGTAGTATTAGGTGTTTGGGGCTGTGGTATCATGGGAGATTTGAGTTTTTTTCCCCCCCAAAGTGAACAGTTTTTAAAACTCTAATTTATAATGGGCTCAGAGTAAGTTGAGGGCCCCTCCCACATATCCGTAGACTAAACTGAGATTACAAAATCCAAATGCTAAACATCATTCTTATTTATTGCAGCAAAATATAAATACAGAGGCTAAGCTTGACCGGGAGCCTATTGTCATTAGTGGAGAGTCCTACATGCATTAACACTGCCTTTCATTTTGGTTCTCTCTAGGACCTAATGAGCCAATAGGGGGAAACCTGGGATTTGCCACCCAAGATAGGTAAGCCTCTAATATTCTTGTGGGGAAGCAAATATTTTTATGACAGTTCTGATGGATTTGAAGGTCTGGGTCAAGGTCTTGAGGGATGCTGAATTCCTCAGGCTTGCTGTCATCCATTTGCTCCACACAAGCCATGTGTTTTTCCTTCTTGCTGTGGCTGTGTGATGTAGGTGGAGCCTCTTGAGTTTGTAGAGCAGTTGGTGGGTGACTAGTTAGGCTCAGGACCAAGGTTATTAATCTGGACTCCATGGATCAGAAGGGGAAGGTCTACCAATCACTGCAGAAATTAAATGTAAAATTTTACACATTTATGTCCGCGCATTTGTGGAAATCACAACCCATGTTTTTCATCAAATTCTCAAACTGTAAAGTACCCAGAAAAAAAACAACAACTGTGAATTACTGATGCATGACTTTTCAGAAGTAGAAACATTTTAGCATATTCATGTTTCTTACATGTATGCTAAGAAACGCAGAAATTATTTTATGCGTCGACTCAAATACACATAACTAAACAAGACCACATAGAGCAAGAAAATAAAAAAGGAAACCTCTAAATGACGGAAAAAAAAATCTACTCTCTTAGGACCTGTTACAAATTTGACCCTTTAGTTCATCTCAGGCGATTTAGGGCAAAATCCCAATAATAAACACAAGTTGAAAGTTCCCCAATACTTTATTACAAAATGCTCTGATGTGGTGGTTCTCAAAGTTGAGTGCGCCTAGGAAAAATCTGATAGGCTTATTAACAACCCAGATTTCCAGGCCCTATCCCCAGAGTTCTGGAGTGTGACCCAAGGGCTGACGTTTTTACAAGCTTCCCAAATAATTCTGATGAGGTGGTCTTCCCACCATATTTGGAGTAAAACTGGCCTGATGTAAGTAACCCTTCCTTCCATCGCAAGAGCCCCTTCTGGGTGGATTGAAGCAATTACCACTTTCCTTTCAGACTCTGGAATACTTGGCCTTCTAAACTGTCCTCTTCTGTTACGAGACCGGGTGGTATTGCCTTGTCTCAGCTGTTCCAGCTAAACTTCCCAGGCTGCATCTGCACGAGCGGCTTTTAAATAGGCCAACCCCCACCCCACCCTCCGAACCACAACCAACGTGTGTTCAAAGCATAGACACCACTTAACACACTCATTACAAGTTGAACACAAACATTTCTTCTTATAACTGACAGGGACTAGTGATTACAATGAATAAACACTTTAATTCAGTATATTAGGAGTGACAACCAGGGATGTGACCAAGGCCCAACCACTGCAACATCACGGCTTGTTTGTAATCATTATAAGAGTCTCTTTCAGAGAGTGAGCTTCCTGCAACATGTCAAAACAGAAAGCTAGATTTCTACGCTGTTCTGTCACTGCCTTCCACAATCAAAACTGGGAAGAATATCTTAGGGTTTTTTTTTAATTTTTAAAAAGATTTTATTTATTTATTTTCATAGAGAGGGGAAGGGAAGGAGAAAGAGGGAGAAAAAAAAATCAATGTGAGAGAGAAACATTGATCTGTTGCCTCTCATATGCACCTTGACCAGGGACCGAATCTGCAACCCAGGCGTGTGCCCTGACTGGGAATCGAACCAGCGAACTTTTGCTTTGTGGGACAATACCCAAGCAACTGAGCCACACCAGTCAGAGCTTTTTTAAAATTTAACTTCATTTTTTTTTAAGGTTGCTAGGCTGATCATTTGTTTCCCAAACTTACTGTGAAGCCTAATGAGAACATTTCATCAATAAACTTGACCTCTTGAAGGGAAAGTCTTTATAAAATTCTAAGGAAGTTTAATGAGCATACAGTTGAACTTCATTAATTTGGATTCCATGAACACAAAATTTGTTACAATTTGTTAAAAAACCACAATAAAATTGGACTCTGTGCTATGAAGAAAGGTCTTTTTAAGTAAATGAGATAAATAAAACTGCTCAGGAAATATTTACCTCTAATGGTTTCTTAGTTTTGGAACTCACAGGAAACCTAAGGATCATTCAAAGGAGGTGATTTGTTTACAGTTGTTCCCACAGTAAACAAAATGAGCACTCAGGGCTTCTCCTTTCAAATCCACAACTCCCTTTATCCTATTACTTATTATTGATATTGTTAATCAGATGTCTATCTCATTACACTCAATAAATATTAGCCAGTTACCGACAGCCCAGATTTTTTGCTAGGGTGCTTGGTGACATAGGATTACAGAATCAATCTTTTTTTCTTCAAAATCACTCTACATTTTTGTGATTAGTAGTATCCTGTTTTTTTTTCTGTCACAGAACTCTTAACCTGAATTACAGCTAATCAATGTGATTCGAACTTGCAGTGGTGAAGGTTCTAAAATGAAAATATACAAGTAAACTGGATCTGTCCTACCCTATATGGTATCTTGGGTTCTCCTGGATAGGAGGCAAACGTTAATGCTAAAATAGTTCATGTAGAAAACATAACACTCATGGCATCTATAACAGTTTAAAGAGTTCAAGTAGACGTTAAGAAGTGCAGCAGAGGGAGATCCCCAGAAGGTAAGTCAGCTCAATGCCAGGAGGGCTTACAAGGTACCATTTACCTGGAAAAGTCCCTAGTCCAGGATCTGGCCCTCAGCCTCCCAGAGTTAAGACATGGTTTCTCACAGGCAAACCAGATCCATATCTTGGAGATGGGAATGGAGGGCTCAGGTTAACTAAGCTCAGAGATGCTGACTCATGAAGTTGTGAATGAAATGTATTAACTAAACTGGCAATCAGACCACATGGCTCACATCAGTAGTGCCTATTGCTCTGGTATAAATCACATGGGAATGGAATCTAACCAGTAGACTGCTCAGCGATCAGCAGAATAAGAGGAATTAGTAATAAATTTTAATGGCATATCCGCAATAGGCACAGAGCGGGAATGTTACCTGCCCACTTCACATCCAAACCTCCCTTTCTTATTCCCGTGGCACTTCTCCCCCATGGAGCTGCAAACAAGCAGGTTTAATGAAATTGGCCTCAGCCAATTACCCCACAGCGTTTCTCTTGCCACAGTAATCGGGCGCAGGGTTAGTATGAGATCTAAATTGGCCCAATCAGTGATATGAAGGATTTTTTTTTGAAAGGGGAAATAGATGCTTTCCATCTACCACATTACCTGTTCATGACTGTGTCTGGCTGAATGTAAGAGTAAATTCAACTACACAATGATTAAATGGATTCTATTTCTCCCCCTTTCCCAATCAAATAATAAGAAAAGTAGTAGGTGATTGCTGTCATCTGCCCAGGGGCTTAAAAAGGTCAGATCTGAAGGTCAATTCTGCTGGCCTTTCCCTCCTGAGCACAAAATGACTTCTACAGTTCCAGAGATGATGACCATGTCCAGGTAGTAAGAAGGAGGAAGGCACAAGAAAGAAGAGAAACACTTTGGAAAGCAAAATGTTGAAAGAAATAATCAGCTGACCTACAGCGTGTCTCATTGGCTATGCCACATGGCCACCCTAGATGCTAGGAAGTTGGGTAAATGTAGTATTTTAGTTGAGCCATGGGAAAGAACCCAGGTGCTCCGGTTAAGAAGAAAATGAAGGTGTATAACAGATAACATTATGTGAATTTTTGAGGATTTATATATACATTGAAAGAATCATGCAATTTTTTTTGTCATGTAAAAAATTACAATAGCAGTAACAGTAATAACATAAATATTTTTGCCAAGGTATGACTTTATGATTAGCTCTCTGGGACATATTGGGGCCTGACTTCAGATGAATGGAAGCAATGAGGAGGTCAGAGGAGCAGGTAATGAGGAATCAGCATCCTTTTAGAAGCTAGGCAAGGTCTTTAGGTATGAGTGAGCTATGAGTCATCTGCTTTCTCCTAAATGTCTCCATTTCAATTTTTGGAGTCCCATTCTTTTTCTCTCAATGTCTAAGCTTTCGCTTAAGGAACTTAGCAAGTCTATGAATTCATTTTATATTATAATTGGACGAACCACAGGATCAGAGCCTAGGTGTGATGCTCAGCTTCATCAACCTTGTGGCTACAAAGGATAATATTCTTTTAGGCCAGTCATAGGGATTCTCATTTTCTGGGCATACATCGAGGCAAGAATTCAAAACCTTGAGCCTGCTTCTTTTTCTAAGCCCTCTAGCACAATTATATTTATACATACACACGTATATATGTACATATATACATGTATATATGTATATATATAGCCAGTACAACCACATTAAAAACTATATTACACAGAAATAGCCACTTAAGCCCACCAAAGCCTTGCCTTCCACAAGCACACTCCAATCCACTCCAACTCACTCCAATTAAGCACAATGGTTAAGAAAATGTTTCACTCCACGTGCTTTCAAACCCAACTAGGTCAAATAACTAATCTCAGGTTCCCATTTCCTTGACAGTCTGTTAGGTGCAAACATTTCCAGTACCAATTACTATTCTTAGTTGCAAAAAACAGATTCTATTTTAACCAGGCTAAGTGGAAAAAGAGCAATAAAGGCTATGAGGTAGCTCACAGAATCTCAGGGAAGGCCTAGGAACCTGGCTTGGCTGCAGCAGCTCCAGGAACAGCCCAGACAGGAAAAAACACTCAACCACATTGTTGACTTACACTGACAGCAGTGCTACGTGGTTCTGGGTCCTGAAAACACAGTCATGACCACCGGAGAAAAAAGTCGTACCCATGCAGACGTAGGTCCACCACTGTGCATGAATGAAGAAGAATGCGGCCCTCGGGGCTCTTGATAAACACTTAAGGGCATGAGTGAAGCCAACTTGAGGTTAAAGCTGACATGGAAGATGGCAGAACAAGTAGAAAGAAACCGGGTCTTTGGAAACATCAGTGAACTGCTAGATCATACGCATTTTCCAGTGAGGTGAGTGGATGAATTTGTCATTAGTCATGCCGTTTGAATTTGCCCGTCTAATTTTGCACTGTGAGATCCTAATTGCTTTAAGAGATACACGCAGATGTATAGATCGTACCTTTGGGCTCGGGTATTCCCTCCTTTGCACAGTGCTTGAATGAGTACTACCGACCTGTGGCTTATCAGGGTTCTATGTTCTGTCCCATGGACTGGTTGCTTTCAAAGGTAGTTAGCAACAGAACAACTGGAAAATGTTCATTTGGAAAAAAAAATAAGCAAACATAGACCCCATCTGACACCATGCATAAAAAAATTCTAGAAAGATTCAAGGTTTAAAGGCAAATTATATCACAAAAATATCTAAATAAAAATTTGAAGTCTATATAATCTTGGAGATACAGAAACAGGAGAACTTAAGTCACAAAAGGGAGACATACATACTTAATTATTTGAAAATACAGCAAGATACTCAAACCCAAAGTAAGACAAGCAACAGAATGGGAAAATAGCTTTATAACACTTGTATATGTTAATATAAGATTCTAAAAATTGATGAGAAAAAATAAGTGACTTAGTAGACAAAAGGGCAAAGCATATGAACTGGTAAATGGTTAAAGACTGCACTCAAACGTACGATAAATTCAAGAATATATGCTCAGTCTCACTAGGAGTTAGCAACAGAGAAACATTTTTCACAAAAATTTCACAAATACTTGACCAATGATAACAGTGAAGGTGAAGGACAACGAGCATGACAGACACGCTGCTGGTGGGAATACAGTCCACGTGTGTTACTTGTGGGTCCCGTATTTACAAATGTGCCTACTTTGACCCAGAAATACCACTTCTGCAAATCTAAGCCCCACCCCCCAAATAAAAGCACTCTTTGCCATGGCAACAAGATAAAAACACAACAAGAATAGGGAACTGCCTGAATGTTCGTTGATGGGGCAATGCTTGAAATCCTTGATATAGCCCCTCTCATACCATGGAAAATTATACAACAAATCAAAAGAATTTACACATTTACATATACGCATACACGCACACATTTCTTCAAGGCTCTTCTCAACTTTCCATCATAGTTCTTAACTATTGTGCCAGTATTTAGCCTTAGATGGAGCTAACCATCTATTTTGAGCTGCATTTCCAGGCAACCTGATGTGTGTATATATGTATACATATGTATACAAATATCATACATATGTTTTTAAGCCTGGAGGGTTTTCTATTATGATTTGAAAATAACATGTGTAATATAACCCAAGTTATAAAAATAAATAACAGGAGCAAAAAGAAAGCAACCCTTTAGTAACTGTACATACGTCTGCAGGAGGGGTGTGGAGCATGGGGTGGAGGGCTGCTCGGCAGGCTCCTAGTGCTACTATCTCAGGGTAGAGGAAAGAGAAGCATCGGGTAAGACTTACTTTTTTTTCATCCTATTTGCACTTATTTGCAATGAATACATATTTTTATTTTTAAAAAAACATTGAAGGGAAAATATAAAAAAGAAAGTTCAAGGGAATGTAAATCAACAAAATGCAGACTCCACCCCAAATTTCCAGTGTTTGTGCAGTGAAGGCCCAACCTGCATTTTCAGATGCCTCAGGAGATTCTCTGGCTACTGGTCTCCGCATCAAACTGTGAGAAACCCAGCTCCGAGCTGACATCGCCCTCCTAGCCGCACAGTCTTCCTGCGGAAATACAGCTAATGAGGTTGTTACCGCTCCATGCAGCCATCATCCGGTGCTACTCCCATGAAATGGCTCCCTTATCACCTTGATTAGAGTTTCGGGGGTTCTCCAATTCTTTCACCAGGCCCTGATTGAAAATCTGTTACTTTCCAACCACAGATGGCTAATGGCATCCATTGTGTGTGGGTTTACCCTCACTTAACCCTCCGGGGACATCTTGATTTTCCTTACCTGCAAGCTGTTAGAGACAAGGGTCTGCTTTCAGCCCCAGAACTAGTAACTTCATCAGCTTCCTTTCCAGGTTCTCATTAGGAGAAGGTGTCACTATCAAATGAGACCCACATCCCCGGGATGCCTATTTTTTCCCCATTACTGAAGGATGGACTTGGTGACCTTTACTACAAAATCAAAGTTAGTTGTTTCTTTTCTACATTTGGAAAGTAAATGTTTCTCTGAAAACAAGCATGTTATCAGTTTATGTAATTATCATAAATAATTGAAACCTTGTTGCTCAAAGTAAAAAATTACATGTCTCATGAAAAGCATAGAAAGAGGAAAACAGAGGAAAAAAGTAACGTAGATACAAATAGAGATAATTAGATGGAAAGTGTGAACTCTAGGATTGTTTTTTAAACAATGTTTTTTTTCTGTTCTGCCCAAGTGAAAGGTTCCCAATATATCCTACAAATGAGCTCAATGTAACTCAAAGAGATATGTGCCAGAAATGTAGTTGCTCTGTCCCAGAAATAAACGGCTCATTGTTAGTGCCAGGCCAGCTAATTTCCCACCCAGAATTGGCTTCACCATCGACAGTTACTTCTTTGGCACAGTGCCATGACTTACGGTCTCAAGGAGGAAGCAAGGTCATCAAGGCAAAGTCACGTTCAATATACTCAGTATTAAATATAGAGAGCATCAAATAAAAATAAATCTGGACTTAGATAAGGAAGGGCTTTATTTAAAAAAGACTATTTCAAAAGGAGAGGAGAATTAGTGTACTAGGCAGACTGCTGTGACCTTAAGCTCTATAAGCATCTCAAAGGTCAGGCAAAGAGGGCTTATCTTTTAATAGGGGGGAAGAAGCAGGGCTAGGAGGAGCTGGGGAAGGGAGTGAGCAGCTGGCGCCATCTGACAGTTTCCTTTGCAGCCAGCTGATTCTCAGGAAGGGCTATTAAGGATGGATTGTTCTGGATTCTAATACTTAACCTCAGTGGTAAGTAGAGGCCTGTAGAGGTAACTAAAGTTTGATCAAGTCAAAGTAGCAGGCATTTTGTCCAGATTGATCAATGGGGTACATTTTTCCAATCATTTATGAGACAAAGAATGGGATTTGGGAGGGTCTGTGTCTGGCCTTGTCATAAGTGGGCAAAAGGGTCACCCATGGGCTTTATGGAAGTCATCTGGGGGAGGTGGCTACAGTAAGCAGTTTCTCAGGACAAAAAAGGGTATAGAAATGTTTTAATGGTTATTTTTTTGACAGAAGCACAGGGCTGAGATGAAATTCAACACTGTCTGTAGTTAAGAAAAATTTCCCTTGGAACCAAAAGTTGCTGATATTTAGGATTCACCTACCAAAACTGTTTGCTATGTCAACTTCAGGCAACGCAGCTGCCAATGTAATACAGTTTTGATAATAATCTGAAAGTCTGCCCTCGCACTCTGTCTCTCAAGATGCTGTTAATGAGAATTTCAGGACGAAGCAAATGTCTTTGAGAAGAAGGGCCTTCTTTCCCACTGGATAGTGCTGTGCCTGGGAGGGCTTCATGGGAGCCTCTGGCCTGCCCGGATGGACCATGTAACAGAGTGCAGCCTGCGGTGGGAAAGAGAAGAGTTTGGACTTCACCTCGGCACGTTGTGGCTTCAGGGCATCTCTCTTGACGCATTTCAGAAGCTCCCAGAAGTAGTATCAAAGAGGCACTCGTAGAAAGACTTGAGCGGCCATCTTGCGTGTTACATAGCTTCCGAGGGGGACTATCCAGGAGTAGTGTTAAGAATTGGGAAAGCAGCAAAAAATGCTGGAAGACTATTTTTCCCCCAAGAAGAAACCTAGTTAACCCCAGGCCTAATAAATAAGTCCCTAGGATTGACACAAGAAACTATAAAATAATCCAGGGGATTGCAGGTCTCACCAACCTTGGTCTCCTCTCCACTCCCTTCCACTTCACTCCTTTACCTAGGCAATAAAATACAATTTCTTTATAGGGACCAATGGCCTAGTGCCCGTGGATGGTCCTGACTTTGGATGTTTTCAGTCCACTCAGAAAATGATGTAAATGGGTCAAGAAGATGCTCTTACTCCTCCCTTGATGTAGAGGATACCAACTGACATCATTGGAGCTTGGCCACCTCACCATCAGAGAAGTTGAATTCTTTTATTATTGCATGAGCCTACAAAAGGAATTATTCTGTGGGTTTGTGTCCAGCTAAAGGACCGGAGAATCACTCCTAGTGGGCATGTACTCATTTGAGGTTTTTCTTGTACCTTCCAAAATTAAGAACAGTGACAAACATACACGGGGAAACAAACATTGATTAAGTAATGTAACATGCCTGCCAATTTTTTAAAAAATCTCCACCACATCCAGCCGCCCACAGAATCTATTCACAGCTCCCACTGACAGAAAACACCACCTCTGTGGCCTCACATAAATCATAACACAATCAGCCTCCGGTTTCCCCATTACCTTCCTTTCTGATGAAACTGCTGGCTGTCAACACAAGCAATCAGTAAGGTCAGTTTGGCCGCAGTGAGGCTCTGATTAGGTTAAATGAACAATATAAAATAAGACTAGACAGCTAGTCATGGGTATTTAGCATAATTAGCATTGCCATGGCCGCAAAGCATTGCCCAGGGATTTGTGCCTTAGCAGTCATGGCAGTGAGGCCTCGAGGTGGATAAAATAACCAGTTTCAGTAACTTTTACACATCATTATAAAGATACCTGAGTGGCGAATGACTATATTGACTTGGTCAATATACTTCTGTAGATTGCTTTATAAAGAGCACTTACACAAGAAAGAGCTGGGCTATACTGCAATCTTCAATCTTATGCTCTGAAACACTAACCTAAAAAATTAAGTTGCCTAGAGAGAGAGGCCAAGCATTATAAGGTAGGTGTGTTCTTACTACTGCATGCTCCATGAGCTAGAGAAGGGAGACAAGCACAAGGAAGTGGAGGCAAGGCTGTCCGGTGTTTCTCTCCTGGGCACCTGTCCCCAAGCTAAATGTTACCAAGTTAGGGACAATGGGCTGGCAGCCTGGAGAGGGGAGAGAGTTTTCTGTGACCTCTCCCTTCGGCCTGTACGTGGACAACTCCGTCACTTCCCCTCTCTGATGAAGGGGTGGACGCAAGCACAGCACTTTCTGTAATCTTAAGGGGTTTTTGAATAGAAATGCTTTACAATGAAAATAGCATATTGAAGTGAAATCACCCTTTAAACAGTAATTTCTAAAGCCTAGCATCTTGGACTCAAAAGACTCAAATAATTATCTCCCCTAAAGAAGAGAACTTGTGTACTTTTTATTGGCCTTTCATTTTTCTTATTAGATGCTTAAAGAAAGCTCATATTTTGTTCTTATTTCATTGATAGATAAAATCACTCACCTATCATGGGAAGGCAGGAAAAGAGAAAGCTTAATTAGGCTTCTGGATTGAATGACATACATAATATAAAATAAAATATACCTCACTTAGCTCCTAATAGGCATTCAATAATGTTAATTCCTTCCCCCTCTCCTATTACATCTTTCCGATAGAATCAGCAGGATTTTAGGCAGGATAAGCCTACAGCATTGAACGGGTTGTGTTAAACACTCGAGGTAGCCTCTGGAGCGTTTTATTCACTCAACAAATACACAGCAGCTAACATTCTCAAGCACTGTGCTGGGGGCTGGAGATTCAGAGGTGAAAATGACCGAGGCCCTTCCTCACAGAGCTTAAGATGTAATGAGGAGGGGAGGCCAAGAGACTGAGTATTACATTAAGATAGAATATTGCTCAGACCTGGGATACACACCTCGGAACTTTGGGTTGCAAGGGACAGCAGACCCAAACCCAAGAGGTTTAATTTTGGCTCAAATGATTGAGGAGTCGAAGTAAGGGCTGGTCAGGCACAGCGTCACAAAAGCTTCCCCACACTGTGTGACCAGGACAGTGTTTCTCTCTTTGCTCTGCTCTGCTTGCTTTTGTGCCTGTTCTGCTTGCTTTTGTGCCGGCTCCGCACTCAGAGAGGTGCCCACTTGCAACCTCCTGGCTGTAGCAGCAAAAAGCCTGGCACACATTATGTGCAAACCTAGAAAAAAAAGAGAAAGTGTCCCTCTTTCAAAGAAGTAACGGTTTCGTGGTGACTCTAATAGGCTTCAGTTGGGTTCCGTGTCCTCTCCTGCGCCAACCACACAATCTAGGAGTAGGAGAGAAGCCGATCACTTTTGCCAATCAGGAACCTAGCTCCCGAGCAGAAGGCAGGACCAATCTCTGCCTAACCAGATGGACTGAGTTCAAGAAGGGTGATCCTGATAAGAGAAACAATAGCCACAAACACACAGAGCTGTTACCATGTCCCCGGCACTTCTAAACCACCGACATGCATTCATTCACTTCCTCCTGTTAACAACCTTAGGGCATAGATGCTACTATTATCTTATTACTAGATGATGAGCTTGAAGCACAGGCTGCTTAATAACCTGGCTCCAGTCTGCACACATGATGAGCTAGTTTGTCAGGGAAAAGGGGAGGGCCTGTTGAACGGCACAAACAAGAGATGCCCAGGATGAGGGGAAGTGCGGGGTGCAGTGAAAACCAGAGTCGGAAACGGAGGAATTGAAGCTGAAGACTGAAGGCGGAGTGAGTCTCAGCCAGGGTGCAGGGGCAGGACGACAGGGGTTGGAGGTAAAGGTGTTGACCAAAAATGTACTGGAGGGTAAACGGAGCCGGAAAATGAGGGACCTTGCAATCCATGTAAGTAAGGTAGAATGTTATCTTGAGGGCGATGGGCAGCCATGGAAGATTTTATTCAAGACGCTGACGGGGTGTAGGTATTGAGTGTGGGAAGTGTGGGCACAGGGGACAAGACAACACCAGGAACCAGGTAACAGGTTCCTGCATTAAAAGTTTACCTTGCCCCATTTTTAATCCCCAGTTTCCAGCAATCTCATGTACCTAAAAACTGTAAGATGAGAACCATTAGACATATTATAATTGAATATCTATTGACACATAAATGTGTTTATTATGTAACACTTTAGGAAATAGTTGCATTTACCATATATATTTAAACTAAAATAAGTAGCATACAAAATAGTCGATATGGGATAATTACATTTTGTATTATAAATAATACATGTGTAAAAAAAGGTATGGAAGATTATGGTAATTGTATCTGGGTGGAGGGATCATAGGGTTCTTTCTTTGCTTAAAAATAAACATGTTACTTCTATAAGTTTAAAAGGCAATTTTTAAATTGTTGCATGGAAGTTCTAAAGGCATTGCTAATTGTAAACAATTCAAACAATACGTAAGTATATGTAGTGAAGTGGGAACTAACTCTCTTATCCCTTAGAAAATTCTATTCCTTTCCCAAGAGGAAGAGTAACCAATATTAATAGTTTGATGTGTATCCTTCCAGATCTGGGTTCACATATAATATTATACATATATAAATATGATGGATCATATATATGATTTCAAGTCATGTCATTGATTTACCCGATCTATTATTGCTGAACATTTGAGTTGTGTCTAAGTTTTTCTTATTAAAAACAGTATTGCAATGAAATTCTGTGTGTGTACGTATCTGTGTGTGTGTGTGTGTATCCCCTCTTGCATATGTGCAAAGATGATTTAAGATTAATTTGGGAAGGCTGTCTGGGCCCAAGGGCATGTACAGTTTGAATTCTGGCAGACACGGCCACACCGACTCCTAAGAGACAAGCCTCATTGATATTCCCAGCAGCCGGCAGTTCATGACCGCCTCACCCCGCTCTCATTAAACCTAGAGATTATCCATTTCATTTTGGTCAGTGGGCAAACAAATAGCATTTTATTCCACAGAACATACTTTGGAAAACATTGCTCAGTAAATATTCTTGGGATTTGAGTATTAGCCAGTAAACTATTTTTGTTTCACAAGTTTTTAATAGTCTTACCAAAATACTTATCACTGGAAACCTTTGTACAGAATATTAATTAACTTCTTTGACTTAAATGGACCATCATCTGAATTAATTTGTAGCTGATAAGTTATAGATTTAAATCAACAGTCTCCTACAGGACTGCAGAAGAAGTACAAAGGTAAAGCTGGAAGGAAGGTATGGTGATCCCAGAGTATGCCTGCAAGCTGGTTTTTGGAATGATCTGTGAAAGGGACAAGAACAGAAATACTCGTATATATTGCCACTTTGGAAATTTTTAAAGAATAGTTTTAAAAGCAGCCTGCTTGCTCACTGCATAATCACATGCATAGAGCTCCAGAGGGGCTGTTTCTTATTCAGAGCACAGGAGAGCTCACCAGGAAAGAGAAGAGATACATTAAAGAGATGTTTGGGAATTTACATGAAGAAAGAGAAGAAACCATAATGGAAATGCTGATAGAATCTTGGTGTTGAATATGAACAACTGGGGGGGGGTGGCCCAATTCCCAGAGGCAGTACAATGAGAACACATGAGCTAAGCTTTGTCCAGGGCAGGCTGCTTCTGTAGAGGAAGCGCTGCTCTGCATAAAGATTATACTATGAATATTTATGGACCATATTCTAGATCTCCATGGTTCTGCCTCTGCTTCTGTCCTCTTTCTGCTCCTGCTGTCAGGATCCAAAGATGTAACAATTATTGAACCATCATGGAGAATCCAAGAAGCTATGCAGGAAGACATAATCTGGAGTCCAAGGTGGTCGAACTTCATGGTTCAAGGTCATGCATTTAATGTCATGTTGATGACTAGAAAGTTTGGTGGTATTCCTCTTGAATATGAGCATAGTTCTACCAGGTAGGTATTATCCTTGTTTTGCAAAGGATGAAACTGAGGCTTACAGAGGTTAAGAAACCCGTTCAAGGTCACATACTTCTATGGGGTCAGCCTCTAGGATGGTCCCCAAGGATGCCCGTCCTCTGGTAGTCTCACCCTGCAATCTCCTCCCCGTGAGTGTGGGCTGGATTTAGTGACTCACTTCCAAGGAACAGGACAGAAATGATGATGCCACTTCTGAGGTTAGGTTGTAAAAAACACTGTCGTTTTGGGTTTCTGTTTGGGGTGATTATAAAGTATTGGAAATAGACAGTGGTGGTAGCGGCCCAACAGTGTGTAAGCACTGAATGCCGCTGAATTGTACACTTAAAAATAGATGAAATAGCAAACTTTGTATTATATATATATTTTACAGCAAAAAAATTTCAAAAAATAAACAGCAACACCATAGCTTCTGTCTGGGTGCTCTCTGAGAGTCCTCTCTCTGGGGGGAGCCAGCTGCCTCGTTGTGAGTAGACTGTTGGGAAGGCCCAAGTGGCAAGGAACTGATGCCTCTGGCCAAGAGCCACAAGGATCTGAGGCCTGTCAACGGCCACAGGAGGAAGGCTGAAAATGGGTCCTCCCCAGCCACGCCGCAAGATGAATGTAGCCCTGGAAGAGAACCTGAGCTAGAGGTACCCACTGAAGGCAGTCATGCCCAGCTTGCTTAACCTCAGCAACTCAGAGACAGTAATGGAAGCTATTAAATTGAGGGTGATGTGCTGTGCAGCAATAGATAACTAACTGCTATTAACTGGAAAAGCTGGGATTTAGATCTGATTTTGCCTGTCCCCAGAGTCTGAGGCCTTAATTCACTCATTTATTCACTCACTAAAATGTATCTATGTGTCTATGCACCTGGTATGCACCATGCTAGAGATAATGCATGGAGTGATGGAGTAATAGTCTACTTTTTCCAAACAGGATCCATTCCACCTAATGACTTCCTATCATGGGACCGATTTGCCATTTACACAGAAATGGGCAACTGCAGCCATACATGTTTCCATCTGCTACCTCTGTGAGCACATGACTGCTCTCCCCCTTCCTTCCTTCCAATCCCTGTAGAGAAACAGCTTTTACAGGTTGCAGCAAGGCTGGAAGCAAAGACACTGCAGGGACACCAGTGCACTGGTCTTACTTCCTCTCCTGGAGGAGGAAGAGGCCTTGCCGATGGAGTTTGGCTACAGAAACAGGAGTCAGTTCCTTTAAAATGTTCTGTGAAACACAGGGCATAGACTGGTTGTCTAAGTTCTTCCCAAAGTCTCTAAAAAGGGGTGTGTGTGTGTGGAAGGGTAAGAACTGAGCTTCTGGGAGCCAGGAGAGGTCTCTTGCAGGATGGGCTCCATGCAGGCCCGCTGGAGGATCTGGAGGGCAAGGGACACTTTCCTGAATAGACTACATGTGCTCTTACTCTCTTTGGACACCCCTCTTCCAAAGAAAGGAATTTTGTAGCTTACTTATTTGGCCCTTCCCCTAGCAGTGCAGGGGGGTGGTGCCTGGTCTCTTTCCTTCTCACCCCCTCATCAGTGGTTTGGGTTTTATTACTCTCCTGCTGAAGACAACTGGCTTGATACAGGTATTTAGTAGTCCCCGATTTGCATAAATAGGCATACGTCAGAACACGATAGACTCGAGTGCTAAACATTTCTCGGCAGGCTAACCACGTGAATATTTATCATGGAAGAGGTGAATGTTCTATTTTAATTTAAACCTGAATCTATCTAGATTTTAAACCAATGTTAAAATGTACCGATGTATACTAGTTCTTAAATCATTTGTCAGTCAGAGGTGTGCACTGTGGCTGACTTAATCCTTAGAGGGTGAAGGGTAAGCGATGCCAGTATGATCAGGAATGGCCCGGGTTGGTAAAACAAACTCTAGTGGCCTTTTGGTGGCTCTCAACAATGATTTCTTTTCTCTTTCTGTTTCTCTTCCTTTCTCTCTTTTTCTCTTGTCTTTCTTCCTTCCTTCCTCCCTTCCTTCTCTCTCTTTCCCTTTCCTTCCCGCCTGCCTCCCTCCCTCCCTCCCTCCCTTCTGCAAAGCACATTCACCAGTAAATATATCCTTTTCGGAACTGTCCCAAAATCATACCATATACCCCAAGTCCTTTGATGATTTCCCTAGGTATGTCTAAGAAAGAAGTCATTTCTAGTCGAGTGTCCCAAATAGCATCTGAGTCTTCTGATTTTTGTGTTAGTCTTAAATAAGCCAACCATATGGAGAGAATTTTTTTAAATCTGATATCCCCTTAAAGATCCAGAGCTACTGAGGTGAGGGAGGCACGGGCACTGATCTGCACAGCAGCTTCAGGAGCAGAGACCCTGAGCCACGCAGTCGGAGAGGGGACTGGCACCATTTCCGGGGAAATCCTTGTCCCCAGCCTCTGTCTTTGTGCTTCCTCTGACCTCCAGATCCCCCTCAACACCTCTGAGTCTGTCCAATCGTTCAGGGAGGCCAAAGCTTTTTCTTTTGTGGCAGGGATAAAAAGCTTCAAGTGCAATTACTTTTGGAGGAAATAAGAAGTGAACAGACTACGTGAATTTAAATGGAGATAAAAGTGAAGTATTAGAGTCTCTGTTGATGTGGCTGAGGCAAGAAAGAGTCAAAGATGGTGAGAGAAAGGCATGGTGAAGGCGGAGACTCAGCAAGGGAGGCTTGACAGATGAAAACCAGCACCTAATTCACAGCCCCGCTCCAGGCCTGCTCCACCAGGTGTGTGTCGATGATTACAGCAGCACCTCACCAGCCTCCAATTTCCTGACTATTAAAAAAAAGCAGCAATCGATGTTGAGAATCAGCGAGATTCTCTCATTAGAGAAATCAAAGAATCTTACACAAAGCAACAGCCATTTAGAATTTCCTAATTGTAAAAACAGGACAGATTAATTAAACCACTTTAGAGAATCCGATAACTGAAATGTGCATAAGCTGAAAACACAGTGCAGAAACTGTTGTATTTTAGAAGGCAGACCCCAGGAGCCTGCCAGATAGTAAAGACTTCAGGCTTCGTGGGCCGCTGTGTCTCTATCACAGCCACAAGCACCGTGTAAACAATCAGTGTGGCTAAGTTTCCGGAAAACTTTATTGACAAAAACAGCCTGCAGGCCAAGAGGTATGTAATTTGCTGACCTCTAGCTTACATCACGTTAAACGGAAGATACATTTTTTCACCACTCCGACCTTGTCCATCATATCATCTTACAAAGAATCAGATTCTAATTGTAGCAAAACAATAGTAAGAATTACCTGTTCAAGGAAATCCAAAATAATAATTCAAAAGGACGTATGCATCCCTATGTTCACTGCAGCATTGTTTACAATAGCCCAGACATGCAACCAACCTAAGTGCCCACTGACAGACAATTGGGTAAAGAAGATGTGTACACGTATACAGTGGGATTGCCTACCCAAGGAACGAAATCTGATCGTTTGTGGAGACGTGAGTGGACCTGCAGGATATTTCGCTAAGTGAAATAAGTCAGACAAATACCATATGATTTCACTTATATGTGGGATCTAAAAAACAAAATAAATAAGCAAACAAAACAGAAACAAACTCATAGATGCAGAGAACACACTGATGGTTGCCAGGTGGGAGGAGGTCAGGGCGCTGCGTGAAAAAGGTGAAGGGGTTAAGAAGTACAAATGGGCAGTTACAAGACAGTCACAGATGTGTAATATTCTATAACTATGTATGGTCCCAGGCGGGTACTAGGCTTATTGGGGGATCTCTTCATAAGTTACATAAATGTGTCAACACTATGCTGTACACCTGAAACTAATATAATATCAAGTGTCAATTACAACTGAAAACTAAAAAAATGAAATGAAGAAACTGTCTCAGGGGATGGAGTGACCAACTACATGAAGTCAGGGAAAAAAGAAGTTTTTCCTAACTTAAATGAAATTGGGGAAAAAACCAAAAACAAATTGCCTCTTAGAGTCTAGAATTGCCTGTGGGAATAGCCCCCCGCTGAAGGAAGAGCATAGTCACTCCTACCGGGTTCCTTCTAAGAAATTCACTCTGACAACAGAAGGGCTCATGCTACAGGAATTCTCTCCCTTGCCAATAGTTTCTCATGACTTCAACGAAAATGGAAAGGAAGTCAGGGTATACAACCACCTTGAATAATGCATAGGCTCCTTTCGAAAAGAAAATCTGGACCTTCAGCACTGTTTTAGATTACTTTTACTGCACTGTTGCTTAAATAGACACAAAACTAACACAAGCCCATGCAAAGTGCTCTTGCTCATAGCTCCTCTATAACTCAGAGGCCAAGATAAATGTAAAAAGCAAATACAACACTAGGAGCGGTCAAGTGCAGTAACGTCATGCAATGGATGGCGGTGCTCTGCTGTCACTAAGTCTGTCTGCAATGTGAACATGTCCCTGCCACAGCCCTGAACTGCAGCGAACATCATCGTGCCACCATGGGGCCTTATTAGTGCATACACATCATTCACAAGTCACTCGGCTTCTGTCTCCCCCTCACTGACGAGGACAGTGTCATGCCACTCAGACCCACAAACAAAGTCCCTGCGGCTCAGCAGCAGGTGATCAGACTAGATGCATGTTCGCTGTTTTTGACGGGAGCCCAAGGTTCCCTGAGAATGCAGCTGGGCACTCCGGTTTGAGAAAGACTGCCCTGCCGTGGACCCTGGATTACATAAGCATAGTTCTGCAGTGATTTCTGTCCTCCTCCAAAAACCTCTCTAGAATTTCTTATTTTCACCAGCCAGGCGACACTGGCATTTGCTTTGTTCTTTCCTCTACCTTGATCACTGGCTCCTTCAGACTAGAGATCAAGGCAGGAGGACAACCCTCTGGAAGCCCAGGTTCTAACCTGAGTTACAATTGTGCGACCAGAAGTCACTTCTCTTCTCTTAGCCTCAGTTTCCCCATCTGCAGATTAGGGGGTTGAATTCCTTACCCACGTTTCCGCTGGGCCTTTTCTTCTTACGTTGGCGAAGTGTCCTGCTGCTGTGTCTGTCGAAGGATGGGGAACACTGCAGATGCAGGATTCCTGCCTGAGACAGATGTGTTAAACGAGGTCTCCGACAGATGTGCTGACACAGGTATCTGAATAAAATATCGGAGACTGCTCGGCAGGTAGGGGGCTAGGAAAGGGGATTCTGAACACTTCTTCCAGTTCCACCGACTTTTCTTGAGTATTCACATGGCTCTAACAGGAGATCAGAATGTACTTCGTGAATTAAAGGGACTTAGGTCTCTGGGGAATTTAGATTTCAAAAGCATTTGCCAAATTCCACTTCAGAGTTTCTCTCCAACACTTAGCATTAAGCTGCTACCTCAGCCTTAGGGAAACTTTCATTTCCTATTAGAACAAGCACATTTCAGGAGGACAAAAGCCCAAGATGGGAGAAGCAGAACCCATGTCGCAGTTCCAAAGTGGAAAATTAAACTTGGATGTGCACTTGACCAACGAATGAAAATCAAATTCCAAGTATTTGAAGAGGAAAGTTGCCATGGCAGTTTTGCAAAACATTTCTACTGAGAATGGTAACTCCTTAGTACACATTTTTCCCCTTTCTGCTTTTTCTCCATTTGGCAAAGATCACCTGAACAGTTATGAGAAGGAAAAAATCTGATGTCAAGGATACCCCACTTGATGTCAAGGATACCCCTTCATGGTTTCTGGGAGGAGCAGAGGGGACGTCACATAATGGCAGAGGCTCTGAGTCCCCATCCCTTTAGGTACGCAGCAACTCTGGGGGTGGCTCAGCTCCTCTCCTCCCACACCACAGGGGGCGGGCACAGTATTAATCAGCCACCGCCTAATTACCAGCTAACTAATTAGTGAGGAGGGGAGCTCCCAGGTCCCTGCTGTGTCTTAATAATTAATCCATAAACTGGTTGATGTGTCAGCCCCTTCCTTGATCTCGCAGCAAATTACACAGTGGGCTCTGTTCCCCCAGTTACACAAGGGGAAACCCAAGAGTTGTCTTCAGTATCTCCTCTCACTAACTTCCCAGCCCCCATCTCTTTATCAAAGGCTGTCAAATCTACCTTCTTAAGGTCGCTCCTGTCTATCCTCCCCTTTGTTTTCTCCCTGTTCCTCCTCTAGTTCAGGCCCCCTGAACTGAGGTCTCAACTACCAAAACCCTCTTCCTACTAGGTCACCCAGCCTATTACCTCTTACCCTCCACCTCAATCCTACCCTCCCTGGTGCTCCCCCAAATATCTCGGTGAAATAGCTACATGCTATGAGAGTATGTCACTCTCCTGCTTAAATATCTTACCTAAATCCCCACTACCTGTGAAATTAAGAACACAACCTTTTGTGTGGCATGCAGTCGCCCAGGATCCGGACCTGCAGCACAGCTTTGGGGAACAAGCACTTATTAAGTTAGCCACCTCAAGTGAGCCCCCACAAAGGGCTCAGCCCCAAGGTTTCTTTCCCTGGGCACACGGTGAGAACACAGCTTTCTGTGATGCCACACACCACAGTTAGATGGCGACAACATGCTTACTCGATTACTTGCCGCCCAAGAACTAGCCTGCACGAAAGATCTTGTTCAGGTTCCCGGCTCATTCACCATCTCCCTTGATGCTTCGGACATGGCTGACTTCTCTCCCCTCTTCAGCTCTCCTTTCACTATCTTGCAACTCCTCATTTTCCCCCTTCCCATTTGCCCTTCTGAGTCTCCTTTGCTAATTCCTCATTTCTTTCCTCCCCTTAGGGGACCCATTAGCCCTTGGCTGTCTTTTCAATCTCTACACTCATGTCCTTGGAGATCTCCTTTGGTCTCACGGTTTTAAAGACCTTCTAGGCTCTGATGATTCTGGAATTTATATCTGTAGCTCTGACCTCTCTCTAAGGCCCAGATTTGAATATCCAATTACCTACTTGATGTCTTCATTAACAGGCAGCTCAAGCTCAATACTTAAAAGACAGCAACAGCTTATCTACATCACCCGAAACCTCCAGCCTGCCCCTTCCTCCAATTTTATTTATTTATTCCTTCAGACATCTCATTAAATAGCATAATCGTCTATCTAACTACCCAGGCCAAAAACCAGGCAGATCTGCTCTGCCCTCCTAAGTTAAAATTGCAACTGCTCCCCTCCCTGGGTTCCTCCTTTGCTCCATTTGTTTTCTTTTTTACCATAATATATATCATCTTCTGAATATGCCATTGTAATTTATTATATTTTGCATGTTTTTTCTGTTTCTATCTTTTCCCTGTACAAATGTAAGCTTTTCAGGGGCAGGGATCTTTGCCTGTTTTGCTCACTGGTAGGTATTCAAGCACACAGAACAAAGGCTGGTCCGTAATATGTGTTCAGTAAATACAGGGTCCGGCAGAAGTAAGGCCTGCTTGAGTGTGGTTGGTAGGGTAACGATATGGATGTAACAATTTATAGTTTTCATTTGAACATTTCACCTAAAATGTCATATGGTATGCTTGAGTGTGATATTGTTATGTTACAGAAGGATATACTTATGATATTGTAATAAAAGAGTTTGTAATAAAAAAGGGCATTATTTGTGCTGGACCCTGTATATTTGTAAAAGAACTAATAAGCAACCCATCTCTCCCCTTCGTAGCTCACATCTGGCCCAGCAACAATTGTGAATAGCCTCCACCTTTGACATGCACAAGGCTCTGACCCCTTCTCATCAACTCCATTGCTAACATGTATTTCAAATCACCATCATCTTCTACTTGGATTATCCCAGTAGCCTCTCCCCAGACCTCCCTGCCCCACTCCTGTCTTGCTCCACAAGAAGCCATTCTCGATGGCACAAAGGAGCCAGAATGGTCTTTTAAAGCATAAAGCAGATCATGTCCCTCCCCTGCTCATATGTCTCCAATGCCTTTCAATAGCAGATTATGGTCTGCATAACATCCACCTGCTTTGGCTCTGGCCCACATCTCTGGTCTCACTTCCTGCCACCCCTCCCCTCATTCATGCCTTCCAGCCACAGTAGCCTCTTGCTGATTGCTGAACACTCAGTCTTACTGTGGACTCAGGGCTCTACACATGCTCCATTCTGTGTCTGGTCATGTGGCTCTCTTTTCCCGTCACTCAGGCCTCTGTTCAAACGTCACCTCTTTTGGGAGGCTTTTCTTGACCATCCCATCTGCCACCTTCCACCTCAATCAAATACAATCCCTGTTCCCCCTTAATTAATTTTTATCCATAGTACTTTTATTGGAAATAAAACTTATCTGATTATTTGTCCGTTGAGTGTTTCCCTCATGAGAATGTAAACGCCAAGAGGACAGAAATCTTTGAGCTATTCACCGTGTGTCCACAGAGTCTAGAAATGCCAAGCACATAGTGGATGCTCAGTAAATGCTTGTTGAATGAATGAATGGAAACCCAGTGAGGTAGCACCCGTTTCTCTCCGGGGCATGCACTGTCTATGTGGGAAATAATGTGGCCTTGAATTAGAGGGATCGCGACCCACGGAAGATTTCCAAGGCCTGACCTTTTACCACAGCAGGATTCCGGCAGAAGTGCAAACAGCAGGGAAGGACTTCTACCGTGGCCACAGGGAGCAACTCAGACCAAGTGTGGGTCCTTACACTAATGACTACTTCAGTCCGTGTTTAACTTCTGCAAAGGTCTATCAAGCGAACAAGACTAATAGGAGGCAGTGCCTCTGTGGATGCCAATTTAACTTGAAGGAGAGTAAGTGAGTTCCAATTAAGGCCCTCGTGGTTCAGAGGATAAAATAATCCTGAGAGAATGAACAAGAGAAAGAAAGTGATATTCTACCAGGAGATGCCTGTTATTGTTATGTATTTATTTATTTTATAGCCTTTTATTCACTGCAAACTTACACCGAACCCTCAGCCCCTAACAGCAAAGACAGGCAAACTGTATGTTTTAAGGGCTTAACAGGAAAAGGAGATTGAGAATGTGGCAAGGTATTAATGCTAAGAAAAGGTTCCTAATCTCCTTTGTCTTTTTGCTGGAAACTAAAAGGGGAATCTCCTGAAAGAGTGAGCTTAGTGGGGGTAGAAAGAGGGCAAAGCTCAGAGTCACAAAACTCAGGATGAGTTCTTGCTGTGCTCCAGGCTCCTGAGCAACTCAGTGCAGTGAAGCTCTCTGAGATCCATCTTCCTCATCTGTAGGGTGATGGCCTCATTTTTCTCCTCACCATCATGCGAAAATAAACATACCGTTAGTGAGGAGACAGAAATCTATTATTACCTGATACCTGGTAGTGGTTTGACAAGTTCACTGTATGGGACAACCTGCATTTCTAATCTCAAGGGTTTACAAGAAATTTCAAAGGGACTAATGTAAGGACTGAACAGCTGGAAGAGAGGTGCAATCAGGCATTTTTGCATGTTAACCATGTAATCCACACTTTGATGGGCCCACAGCCTGTTGGAAAGCTGGGATCACATCAACAGTAATAAACTATATATCTCATATTCTCAGGCCCCATGGTGCACCCCCAAGTTCTCCTCCATGTAATTCTATAATCGTATGGGCTTTTCCCACATATGTGCACAAACACATCTCATCCAGGAAGCCCCATACAGGTGCCCAGACCCTGGCCCAGCGCAGTCTGTGAAGAATCAGGGTCTGGGACGTGTCCTGCTGACTCTCCACTGCCTTTGAAGTATCAGGAGGGCTGACCAACTGCTGCTGGGCAATTACTCCAGGGACCTCTTCTTCGGCCACAGTCACCCAGGTCATCCTGGGAGTGGCCGTATTGCCAGGAGCAGAGCCGTCTCCCACAATCTACTGCGCGCACAAGTTCTAAGATGTTGTCTCTCTCTTTCCCCACTCAGTGCACAGAACCAAACCATGCTTGAGGGCTACTTTGAACAGTGAAATCACCAACAAAAAGCACAAAAATGTGAAATATGTGGCACCAAATAGAGAAAAGGACACTTATGTATAGCATGCGAGCTGAAACCAGCAGAGGGTCTTCTTCAAGTTCACTGGGAACACGCACACTGAGTGGCTTGAATTTTTCACCGTCCTGTGCCATCTGCAGAAGGGCACAACAGCAGCGCAAGCACTGATTTGAGGGCTACATATAAATTTTAGTGAGTAGCGAACTTACAAATGTGAAATCTGTGAATAACAAGGATCAAATGTACCGGGTGAGGCAAAAGTAGGTTTACAGGTGTTCGTGTGGAAAATAATACAATAATTAATGAATAAGAATACAAGAATCAATTCTGTGTTTTGCATACTCACCACTGTCAGCCAGTTTTGCCCCACCCTGTATTATTATTGTCTCCATTTTACAGATGGGGAAACTGAAGAAAGGAAAAGAGAAAGGTAACGGGAGGAAAGAAGGGCGGGGAGGGGAAGAGAGGTCAGAAGGTGTGTAAGACCTTTTTCAGGGAACATGAGTGAGTGTTTAAAATCAGGAAGTCCTTCCTAAGGTTGAACTTACCTGTGGCTGAAATTTTAAGCCTGTTCTTTGCTTCCCTGCCCACTGCGACCCAGGAAAAAGCTGCTCATCTCGGCGTACGTGTAGACACTCAAGTTCACTGCCAACTTTGAAGAAATCTAATCTAAGGAGCCAAGTCACATTTTTATGGCGGAACTAATAACCACTAGTGCTAACAGACCACCCGTGTGCCCTGGCTTTATAGAGCGACAGGGTCAGCACAACACGCTTGTAGTCACAAGACAGAGACATCTTTGGAAACTGTCATCTTCAGATCAGCCACGTTTTGCATTTGTAAGTGTGCACAGCAGCGTGGTTTCCCAACATATTCGGGGCATGTTTGGCAGGATCCCGTAAGGCAGGGTTCGTTTATTTAGGATCAAGCTCCTTAATGTCAGCTGCATATTAAAAAAATCAATACATATATTTGAATAAGCTAGGACATTTACTTAGGCAGATAAAAAACATAAACCAATAATAATGGCTTTACATTTTTCAAACTCTTTAGAGCTCCTGAAGGCTTTCCTGTCCACTCTCTCTTTCTCGAGGCCTTTGTTGTGGTCACAAGGCAGGGAGTCCAAATAGCCATGTTTTGGGACATTTTCCATGCAGGGCAAAACTGACCCCTCCCCCGGACCATGTCTTTCTGCGTCTGAGCACAGTACTCTCAAGAGTTCGAAAGGGGCTCTGTCGCCCCAGACACAGACAGACATCATTCCCATGCACGCATGCTCGCGGAAGCTGGGGCACAGGGGCCAGCATCTATTTAAATAGCACTCACTGCCATGGGACTTAGGCACTTGGACAAGTCCACTATTATAATAAGAAAATAGGAAAATAATGTGGGTGAAGTTTTAAAAAGGTTGGAGCTAAGGCCTGTCGGTGATCTTTTTGCTTGGCAAGCAGAATGGAGGGTTTGAGTCGGGTCACACTGTCTCCAGTAAGACGTCAGTCATCTGGAATGGTTTTGTTATCCCAGACAGAACTAGGTTGCCTCGGCACGCTCCAAGTTGGCCAATTAGAATCAAGTCCTTGTGAAGTAAGAAATAAAAGGAGTCGATATTGAGCAGAAGACCTCTCTGGTCCCCAAGGAGGCAGACCCAAATTCCTGGAGAAGATTAACACATCAAAGCCACTCGCTTGAATCTACCTCCTTCAGCCAAGGACAACTTGCAGGCTCACGTTAGGGCGGTGACGTACTGTGCACTTATTATGCAAACTCTGGCTGTATTTCATCTACACCACGCCCAGCGAAGTACGCTCGGAAAGAACACAGGGCAGGAGGGCAGACAGATTCTGTCTACACTGAGGAGGGTTCTTGGTCTCCGTCTGGCTCAGCGGGAGAGAGATGGGGTCAGGCGGGCAGGCGCTCTGGCCTGTGAAAGAGCAAGGGCGGGAGCCGACCTCTCTCGTCCAGGCTTTGGAGCCAAGAGCACTGGATTCAAATCACTGACACCCCCACCAGCTGCCAAAAGGCCAATCCCCTGTTAGAAACCCACGTCTCCCGTTTCTATAAAAGAGATCATAACTATTCACAGGACCGTTTCAAGGATCCACGCCATGCTGTTTGGAAAGTGGTCGATAGCTCAGAAAATTGTGTACAAATACCAATTTTTAAATTTATAACTACTGAAATTTCTTTCATGTGGAACATTTATATTGACTTCACAATCCAGTCCAAATAATGCATGCTACAGGGTGCTAAACACACCCTATTCTTCATTTGCCATTGTCATCTGTGGAATTACATATTGATACTGATTGCAAAACATGTGTTTCTGAGATTGTCGTGGATTTAATCATTAGTATTATCAAGTTTTCTATTGGGACTTTTTCATAGGGTTAGACCTGTCACAAAATGAAGCACGTGATTAACAGAAACACTCAGAAGTATACATATAAATATGCTTACGAGAATTTTACATTCGTGCCAACAATGCTTTGTGCCAGTGGAGGGAAGTATGTATCTTTCTGCACTTAGGCAAATAATAAATTTTGCCTAATAACAGAAAAGCAAATGTGACATTTTTGCATCTACTCCACAAGAAACCCAAGGTGAACGATATAAAGGCATATCCCTAAGTCGCCCTGCCTGTTTTTCAAACACAGCATCTCAGGGTCTGAGATAGCTGTGAGAGGCACAGAAACAGTCATAGTTTACTTAATGCAGCTGTTACATAATGAGTATAATATGTATTCAGGGGAAAGTACAAATGAATCATACACTCAGTAACTAGCAACAATTATATCATTTTATGGTTGCCCTTAAGTGTGAATGTGTGTGTGTGTGTAGGTAGGTAGGTAAAATACTTCTGTTATATGAATAGGTAATCATTAAATGCCAGTACTTTTATCAGTTTATTAAATATCTTAAAGAAGGTATTCGTAAGCCTTATAGACTCTCTCTGTAAACTGTATGCTTCGTTTATTCAATAAATATTTGTGGAGAGCACTGTGAAAGATAGAAGAGGTGAATGCGGTCCAGTTCCTGCCCGCAAGGGGCTTCATGAAGGAGAAACATCATCTGATCAGGACCATAAAGAATGTGTGAGACGGAGCTGCAGAGAGACAAGTCACCGGGAAAACAAAGTTGCTTTTGTCTAGAAAATTCCTTTCCAAAGCAAACCTTTGTCTCTAACGTTATAGAATCTACAAAGGGCACACGCTGGCAGAAAACACTTTAAATGTGTGTAAACAATCCCATAAATGATTAGGTTTTTGTACATCGACCACCTAGAATATGTACCCAGAGCTGACCCAACACAAACAAACGTATCTCCCAAGATGAAGATGAAGAGCCTTCATTCCTGATGCCCACCACACCCGTGGTGCCCGAGGCACATGCATTCCCACAGAGCCAGCTCCGACTCACAGACGGGAAAAAATTCCTCACGTCTAATTTCCGATGTGAGCACACTTGTTTTTCTTGTTTTGAGGTTTTCCAAGATTTTAATGGAGCTGAAAAGTCTCTAGCAACTAGTGACATCACAGCTGCCATACGGTCACGGTGCATGAATCACGTATTTGTGGTGACGCTCCAGCACATAAACCTGCGCTGCCAGTCGTGTACAAATACAGCACCTGCAATTGTGTGCGGTGCCGAGGGCTGGATACGGTGACGACGACTGTGTTCCTGGCTCATCTATTTACTCTATTTTTGTTGGTGTAGAATGCAATTTTTCTATGTATAAAGACAGTTTTCTGCAACACAGGATGCCGTGTGACACTGGTGAACACCCACTTAGGTTTGTGAGTAGTGCTAGTTTAACCCTACTGTTAAGACTTGGCATTTAACAAAATTTAAATTGATTTTTTATTGTATTTTTGATATTTCTTTTCTTTTAAACTTCTCTGCAATCTCTTTCTTCGCTTGCTGCATGACCCCTCCGTGTTCCAGGTTTAGTGTATTATTTTATGTCCCTTAAACTACACTGTGCCCCTCCCCCTTCTCACTGTAAACTGCTGTACTTGTTTATGTGCGGAATCGGAACTGTGTGTTCTGCCTTGAGGTTAAAGATTCATAATTGTTCTTAGTGAATGAGTCATATAAAACCTCCCAGAACCAGACAGATATAAAAATGTACCTGCAACGATGCCTATGTTACTATGATTACTTATAGACCTACTATACAAGTAACAGGCCAGACCCAGGCCTCACTGATTATACAAATTTTACAAGTGGCTACACTGGGTATTGGGTCTCCGTGCAGGAGAGATGCATGTTGTGAATGGAAACGACAGAAGGGAGCTTTGCAGACACAGAAGCGATTCGGCCACGCTGAGCATTACAAAGCGATGACCTAAGCCAGGCTTTCTTTGTCTCTGCAGACATGGAAAACTGCCATTGAACACTTTACATCTTGCAGCACTTAGCTTGTCCTCATTTCAGGGTGACATAAAGGAAGGCCACCCTATCAGATCAAACAGAAGAGAATTTTTGAACCTGTAATTAAGAGTGTATCTGAGGCCAGGAAGAATCCATTTCCAAAATCACAGCCACAAAAGCATTTACCTTTGCGTTGGGTGGTCTCCATCAAATATTACGGTGAATGTACCATAATAAAAATGTGGTCGAGGAAAGTACTAGCTGAAGGTGGTCCACGGAAAGTGGCCTGAGACTACATTTTTCTTTCTTTCACTCACATATGACCTGAACAAGACATAGTATGAAAAAAAAACCAACATCAATGGCAACAACACTAGATGACTTATTTACTAAAGTGCTTCAAAATATACTGTGTAATGTTCCACTAGCTCTTACTCACTCTAACCTTTACCAAAAACAGTCACTGGCAGATGTCCCCAGGGTGGATTTTCCCTCTTAGATCCTAGAAAATTGCTGCTGACCTCATGCATGACGTCTGTGTGCTTCCTTGATTCTCTCTTCTCTTCTTTGAAAACATCATCCGTATTTTAATCTGCTCTCATCTGGACCAGATTTCTACTCAGCTGTCCATGTGGATGGAGGCTCCCGTTGAGATCTTCCAGAATGCCCCCCCCCCCCCCCGCCATCTCTCCCTCAGTGAATTAAAAAGCACAGTAGGGCTGGACTGCACCCCAGCCCCAACCTAGCATTTTAAATTTTGGGCGTTTTTACCTGATAGAAAAATAAGCTGTACATGTTCTGAAGAAAAAAATTTTAGACAGAAACTTAAACCTGATATCACTATGGACAGAACAATTTTCATCCTGAATTGTTGGGAAAAGCCAAACTCAACCTACTTGCAAAACAAGGAGCAGAAAGCAACACATCTCAGTAATTTTCCTTTCTTTTTTTGTGGTGAGATGGTCACTTAGCATAATCTGTGAGTGTATAAACATGTATTACTGACAATCATTATATTTGTATAATACAGACAAATTGTTGGCAACTCACATTGATGGTAATGTGAGCTACTCTTACATCCTGTATCAGGCACATGGAGGGCACTCCAAGGTCGGTCAGAGAATAAAGAACCTCCTACTGTTAGCAGAATTATCAAAGAAGCAGCTTGCTTGTTTTCAAGGTTAGTGAGAACCTAATGGCTTTACCGCGTCATCGAGATACTGTCAAGACAATGCTCCTCTTCCAAATCCGGGGAAGAGGTCTTCACTCCACACGGCGCAGGCCAGGATACAGACCACTGTGCTGAAGGAATCAGCTTAGTCCTGCTCAGCCACGTTCCAGGGCATACCTAGGTTTCCCAAACCCGACACCTGGAGGCCCAAGTCCCAGCAGTGTCAGTTCAGCTTTTTATTCTTCAAAGGCAGACATAGGTAAGTAATAAGCAATTTGCTCTCTTGCAGAGCTGTGAATGATGGCGAAAATGAGTGTCCTGTCGGCACCTTACGGTCAGGAGGGCTCGGCTTTGAACAGTGTCTGCACAGCAATTACAAGCGTCTAGATCAAAACATCAGGTAACAGAGCCTCACTTGGCCCAGTGGCAATAATAACCACCCCGCAAAGCAAGTTATTTCATCTGCTCCTCACCTAGTCATGAAGGTCAAGGATGGAAATAACCATTTCCTACAGTGAATTAACCAAAAGACCCAGCAATGGCTTTCTAAGATGTGAATTATTATTGAAGGGGGACAGATAAAACGGAGTGTTTTTAATTAAAGCAACACTGTAGAGACACTAAATGGATGCACTGCGATGTCAAGTTTCCATCCTCTGACCAGACTTTCCAAAATTAAGACATCACCTTAATACAAATAGAGGTAGAGAGTTATGAGACAGGAGGTTTCCTATACCTGGCTATTTTGGCTATTCAAAATACATAGCATGAGTTTTCAATTTTTTAAAAAGATTTTATTTATTTATTTTTAGAGAGAGGGAAAGGGAGGGAGGAGAGGGAGAGAAACATCAATGTGTGGTTGCCTCTTGCACATCCCCTACTGGGGACCTGGCCCGCAACCCAGGCATGTGGCCTGACTGGGCATCGAACCAGGCCAGCACTCAATCCACCGAGCCACACCAGCCAGGATGAATTTTCAATTTTTTAAATTGACGATGAACCTAATTATGCCTCAGGAGAACAGATCTGGGGGCATTTCTGAGACAGAACCTCCCATGATAGCCAACTGAGTTGATAATGACCCGAGACATACAAGCGTAGCAGCTGCTATTGGGACTGAATGTAAAAGATGCTCAAGCAATGTTTGTTTAACCGAATAAAATGGACGCACTTGTTGGGGGGCTCACTCCAAACTTCAGAAAAGACAGATGGTGACAACTGTGAGCTTAGCCTTTATGATACATAGCCTTTCTTACTTCTCTCTTTAAAAAGCCTGTCTCGGGTCATTATAAACTCGGTTATTAAATGAAGGCGGACGTGTTATCTGGTCACATTGGTTCTGGCAGTTTTAGTTGTCATGTAAATAATGGGGAAGAAATAAACTTGGCTTATGATTCTCCCACCAATGAAAGCCCAAACCTCCTTCTTAACCTCCCACTCATTTCTCACCTCTGATTCTGAGAATCCAAGCAACTACCAGTGGAGAAGATCTGCGGGAGAACCAACACAGAGAGCGCCGGACCTATCAGAACAAATAAGTTGAAAGTCGTGTTCTTCTCACACTGATGCTGGAATGGTATCGATCCCCACGCGGCAGTGGTTCATGAGCTTCACTGTGCATTAGAATCATCTGGTGGGCCCATCAAAACACTGCTATTCCGCCCCGCAAACCCCAATGTTTGATTCCTAGGTGATGGCCTCCTGCTGACTTAGGGAGCAAACTTTGAGAATCACTGTTATACTACAGGATCCCATTCACAAATAACCTAAAAGTAGGGCCTCTTCAAATATGGTGTTAACAGCACAGTGGGGAAGGGGAACAGCTAGGTCATACAAAATTGGTGCTAGCAGGAGTCAGTACAAATATTTGACTGAATACACCCTACTTCCTCTGTGACCAGACACATGCTCTAAACCAGGGGTGTCAAACTGATTTTCCCCGGGGGCCACATCAGCCTCGCGGTTGCCTTCAAAGGGCCGTATGTAATTTTAGGACTGTAAACATGTAACTACTCCTTAACAGTTAAGCAAGAGCTCAGTGCTGCTGCTGGGTAGAAACAAGGTGCAGGGACAGATAAAACAAGGTGGAGGGCCGGATTCCACCCGAGGGCCTTGTGTTTGCCACCTGTGCTCTAAACGCAGCAGGGGCTCAGAGACAGCTTGCCTTTCCTGTCCCTGTCGTGGGGCTATGTGAATGCCATTCACCAATGCTGCTGCCTATACCTGTTGGGAATATCTACTAGTTCAACCAACACTAAACCCACCACGTGCCAGGCGCTATTATACACTGAGCAGTGCTTGCCAGTCTGGGGTGGCTGGGTAGAAATTGTTGAATGTGAAATGTAGCCTGATAGCCCTTTTTAACCAGGCCAGCTGGATTTGAGGGATCCCAGAAGGCCCACCACGCCCTGGGGCCAGCACTCAGATGCAGACCAAGCATACACAGGGTCTGGCACAAATAACGCCCCTTTTTATTATAAAAATTTTTATTACAAAATCATAAGCATGTAACTCTGTAACATAACAGTATCACATTCAAGCCCACCATATGACATTTTAGGTGAAATGTTCAAATTAAAACTATAAGTCATTACACCCATATTATTAACCCTACCAATCATACTCAAGCAGGCCTTTCTTCTGCAGGGCCCTGTATTTCAGCCCTAGAAGAGGAGCAAAGGAGATAAATTTGCATACCAGATAAAAGATCTTCAGTGGCAATTTTTGGAATAATCTGTTCCAATGCCAGGGCTATCTGTCTTCATTCATTTCTCAAAGCAGCATCTTGTTTTTGCATGAAACAGTTTTGGGCCCGATTTCTGTTTTCTAATTTTCTAATTATTTTTATGACCAAGCTTCTTCTCTTAGCTTTTACCAGATCAGAACAACGTGTTATATCCCACACAACCAAATGTGGAATATAAATGTTTAGAGATCAGATTTTAACAAACTTACAGGAGAGACTTTCCCCAAGTTCTGCTTATATCGAATATACCCTGACCTGCAAGAACTGCCACAGCGCAGGACTATCTTCTTTTAAAGCTGAAACATTAAACCCTTTGTAGACATTACAAAGACCTTTCCCCTTTAAACACTTTGTGGTATCACCTGAGATGTTCACTGTCAAGGTCCTGTCTTGTTGCACATTCCTGCCATTTAGGTGCCTGGTTACCCGGGGGCAGTAATACATAAGCATCTCTCAGGCCTGAGTGGGGCTCTTTGCAAAACTACTTTCAGCTTTCTCTTTATTCCACATGAAGGGTTTGTATATATTGACACCAGTCATCAAGCTAGGAGCCACGAACAGAAAGATGGACTGATACGGCCCTTACTTTATCTCAAATATAATTCTTTATCAAAAATAGCTAAACTTCCACAAAGCATAAAGACAAGCTGTGAAGATATTTTGATGTAGCTCTTAAAGGAAAGAACTAGAACTCTGTGAGGTCTAGAACTTCTCAAGTAGGAGGAGGTGAGGATGAATGAATAGCCCCTGGTAACATATGCCGATTCCCAGGAGCAGGGAAGTCCTAGGAGAAAGGGGTTTCCCTCCCGCGGGAGGGTGGGTTCTGAGCAGAAGAAGCATCCTGAGGCGTCACAAGTGTGGGCTCCATCCAGGAGGCTGTGGATTAGCAACCCCTTTGGGACCCGTTTTATTTCTCCAGCCCCCTCCTATCTTGGCAGGAGGGTTGTTTCTCAGTCCTGGTGGGCAGCAGAAAGACTGGGACTGAACTGTTTTCTCCAGTCCCTGAATTGACAGGCTGAGAGAGAAGCAACAGCAGTGCCTTCTGGGAGTTCCTGATTTTTTTTGTGATTTGGCCCCAGTCAAGAAGGGAGAGCCATGTTTGGGAGTGGGCAGGGGGGGCATGGCCGTAAATAAATGTCAGGAAGAGTATCAGGTGGCTCAGTGTGCAAGGTGCTGGCTGCAGTGGCCATAAGTGGAGTTACTTTGTGAACAGGTGAATGATGGAAAGAAATGGTCTGCCTACCCGTGTCCACCCTGCGATATGGTTTTCGATGAGTGAGACCGAAGAGCCAGCAGACCAGCCAGGAGCAGTGGCTGAAGCAGTGAGAGTTGGGGAGGAAATGGACTAGCACCTGTGGTTGGTTTGGCATCAGGCTTCCTCTGGGGTCTTCCCAGCACCTGCTCCTCTGCCCCCGGGCAAGCTGTCCACTCATGCTGCTCACAAGAACCTTACCAACCTCACTGCTTTCAGACACCCTGTTTGCTGCCTTTGTCCGGGCAGAAAAATAGAAGCAACCATGTGTAAAGCTACACCTAGGCCTGCCTTACAATGCATAATACCAGTCTTCGATATACAGCTAAGAGGAGGAGTGCTGTTGTTTGCCAAAAGACATGCACGGGATGTTCACGGTAGTTTCGTTTAAAAGCACCAAAAATGGGAAACAATTCAAATTTCCATCAACTGGTGAATGAATAAACAAGTTATTCTTTATTCATACTATGGAATTAGACACACCATTAAAAAGGAAAAAAAACCCATTACCAATACATATGACATAGAAAAATCTCATACACATTATGTTAAGAGGAAGAAGCCAAACACAAAAGAGTATATAGTATACGACTCGATTTATGCGAAGTTCAAGGAAAGGACAGGCAAAAGTAATCCATGGTGGAAAAAGTCAGGAAAATGGTTATCTTGGAGAGATACTGCAAAAAGGCATGAGGGATCCATTTGGGGTGGTAGCATGCTCTATATCCTGACCCAAGTGAGTTATATACCGGGGGGGGGGGGGGGGGGGGGGGGCGGTGCGCATGCGTGTGCACTGACACAGCTAAGATTAGTGCACTTTGTACTTTCAGCCTCTTCTATTTTAAAAACACTCTTTCTTGGTAAAACTTCTGGCAGATTCAAATATTTTCATTACCTCACCACTGTTCACAGCCCTACGCTGGTTCTTTCCCAGTCGCCTGCCCCACTTCCTAGTGCCTGAATTCCCAGAAGCCCGCAGGCTTGCTCTTTGCTCTTTCTTGGCAGCAAAGACAGAGGAGAGTCTGGCATGTGAGTAAAGGCATGTCAGTGGAAACAGAACACAGCACAGCTGGTTCACGGCCATGTCCTCAGTTGGCCCTGTGCCCTGACTGGATTCCTCGCCCCACTTGGTGCCTCTGTTTCTGTGGTCTTTCCCCGCAGCTCTGATGGTTCAAGAGAAGGTTTGCAGGCCCTACCCTCAAAACACCTAAGTCAAGGAGCAGAGAGCCATCCTCCCGTTCTTCCAGAGACTTCCAGCTTGTGTGGGAAGCCTGCCTTGTGTCATCCCTTTCCACAGGGGTGCGAGAAGGGACAATGCATCATATTTTTGGGTGTCTCAAATGTGGTTCTCCAAAATGCATGCTTCCCCACTACTCAACCAAAATGCTTGAAAACAACTGATTTATTTTGCTGTTATGGGACAGCAAACACATTCTACTTTATTCCAACCAAGGTGTAGATCGTAAGACTCTGCGTTCCACATGAGATTTGCCACTTGGAATTTATTGTCTTTTTTCAACTGAGAGCTCCCTCCACAAGAACCTATTAGTCCTGAGATGGGGAGGAAGAGGAGCCTTGGCTATAACCTAGGGGAGCAAGGAAGGGCAACTCTTAGTGATACTTCATGGCATCAAGGTACAAACACATTCACTCAAACCCCATGGGCTGAGAGTTTATTAATAACCAGACTAAGAAAGAGTGGGGACCAGCCCTGCCCGTCTTCCTAGGCCAGTCTCAACTCCCCATCCTCTGTGGACCATTCCAGAAAACATCTCCCTCCTCCCTCCCCCTCAGCACTACTAGAGCAGCTGACACTTCTGAAGCTGCACCAGCCCCCAGGCACTGCGCTGGCAGTACAGCGACACCTCAGCAGCCCCACCCCCTGCAAACCTCTCACCCAGTGTCACTGCTGGGCGCTCATTTGACGTTGCGCAGTGCCTGTTTCCTGCGGAACCGCCGTCTGCCAGGGTGGCGTACAGTTTGCCAGCCCACTTCTAGTCTTCTCCATGTCACGCGGACTTGCCTGAAAGGAGGGATGTGTCTAATTTCATCTTTTTATTTCCTACTGGGCCAGCACAGCCCCATGCCTAGACCGTGATATGCAGTCAACAAAGTTTTACTGAGTGAGTAAATGAATGTATGCATCAAGGAACGAAGCAAGTCATGCAGATGCAACCATGCTACTTTGCCTCTAGTGAGAAAACAAAGGTGAGGCCATGAGTACGACTAACTGAAAATTCTGAAAGTAACAGTAGGTTCAGACATACCCTCTCTTGCCTACTTTTGCTGGAATATTTACCAGAGTATAAGAGGTCTAGGTGTAAGGTATGAAAATGGAAGACAAAATGAGGGAATTATCCAGGGTTCTCAGGGGATGATTGTGGTGGGGGTGAGGGGCAACTCCTAGTCAAAGCAAAGAAGTTGCCAGGGAAACACTTAATAGATGCAGGAGAAAACGCTGCATTTTGTGAATGGCCATTCCCCATGATACACAATACAGTCCCTCCAGCACATTTGGAACAGCTCCCAGGCAGGGGAAATCAACTTACTGTTTCCCCAGGGAACAGGCCTTCTAGGGACCTGAAGGCCCAGGGAACCATGCTGACTGCTTGCCTTTCTGTGCAAAATTAAACATCCTGAATCCATTCCCATTTCATATCCAGTGAGGAAAATGTGATAGGTCCATTCTGCAAGAAGGCCCCTGAGAGGGCTACCAGCCACCAAGCTGCCACCTCCTGATGCCACTGTGACCTTCAGACTAAGAGCCACGCACCACCTGATGAATTAGCCTGATGGCTTGGTGGTCAACTGAAGCTCTATCAGGTGCCAAGTCCCTCCTGATCTGGGGGTAGTTGAAAAGGCTCCAGGCCTGCAGCAGGGATAGAGACCAGGAACATAAATCTTAGCCAACAGCTCCTACACCCTGACCAGGTCTACCTCCAGCTTGGCTACAGAGAGTGGTATTTCCAGGGACCCCAAGAGTTAAATTATACGAGATATTCTAGGGAGGTTTTTTTTTTTGTTCTTCTGAGACTTCCTTCTCAAACTTACTCCTGGAAACATCCTGGAGCTTTCTGGCCTGCTGGCTGGGAGTCTCAGAGACTGTTCCCAAGAATCTATAGACCTCGCATTTGGTTCTGCACCAGGCTGCTTAGCAGTCCTTTGTGGTCGGAGCAAGGGCTGAAGCACGTCTGCAAGGAGGCGCCCTCCCTCCTGCACACTCAGGGCAGGAGAGGGGCCTGCCTGTGTGCTCTACGCACAGCCTGAGAGGCTGTGGCCCTAGAAGTCTAAAGGGGTGTTTCCTCAGGCAGGTGGCCCGAGCATCCTCTCAGATCACTCTGTGGATGGGAGAGTCTAGCAGTGGAGGGCCGGCTCTCAAGAGGATGCAAAGGAGAGGAGGACGAAGTGCTTTTGAAAAACAAGTGAATCTCTCATGTTCTTTTGCAGCCATTGCCATAACAAAGAGGATGTTTCTACTGAACCATTATATTGAGTGGAGGGGGCAGGAGAGTGGCAATAGGTTGTTTAGATACCAAGAATCTTGGGGTCGTGGAGTATTTTAAATGCAATTCACAAGAGAGGTCCAAAATCTAGATAGCCAGCTCCTATTGGAATATCCATTGCCTATTCAAGGCACAAGGTTCATGCAGAAGAACTAAAACACTGTGGTCTGTCGTGACGGTTCTCTCCCTGTGCGCCCACATTGTTGGTGAGCTTCCTTGGCAAGGCTACGCATCAGAGCAGCATCCCAGTGCCACTCACACCGGCACTCTACGGAACACCGTCTGCACTGAGACGGGTTATGGCATAGGCTTTCCCGGGCCACAAAAAGGGATCCCAGGGAAAAGGAGTTTGCCTTTGCACGCCCACTTTGGGAGTCTGCGGGACTCCTGAGCATGCTCCAGAGTAAGGTTTTCTCTCTCTAGCATTCCTGACATTCTGAGCGTGGTGATTCTTCATTGCAGGGGCTGTCCTGTGCGTTGTAGGAGGTTAGCAGCACACCAAGTTCCTACCCACAAGATGCCAGCACCGTCCTCTCCCCCAGCTGGGACAACAGATATTCCAATGTCCCCGAGGAGGCCCGAATCACCCTCAGGAAAGGTGAGAGTTGGGAGCCCTCTGCCAAAATGTCACCAAAGCTCAGCCTACTTTATTTTTCGTCAGAAGCGCATTCCACCACCTGGTAGATGACACGGTTGTTTCTTCTCTGACCCCCCTACTAGATGGTCAGGTCCTCAGGTGGAATAACTCTGCCTGAGTTACCGCAGGGATGCCAGGGCCTGGCATACTGCTGGCGCTCATTAAATATCCCCTGAGCACGTGAGAAGGACTTGAGGACACAGTGCTAGATCTAATGCCAAACTGCTAACTTCTCATGTATCTAAAGAGCATTTTAAAGTCACAATTGGTGGTAGTTGCCAAATATCAGAACAGAGGCAGCAGGGTACAGCCTGAGTCACATCCACAAATGCTGGGGAGTCCCTCCATGCCGTGCTTCTCGAACTGTAGGTTATGTCACATTCACAGGTAGTGAATTCAGTTTTGTGGGTCACAATCAGCAACCTCCCTGGTGAAAAGGAATGGAACAGAATGTAATACACAGAGGTATGTCACCTGTACCAAGAGGAAGTTTCTTGAAACTTTTGTATATACATGTGTATATACTTATAACATGTAAGACATAATATATAATAATATCTAGACAGTGTATACACAGAAGTGTGTGAGTTCTGGTATAAAAATAAACTTTAAAAACCACAACCTCATTTTTACAGTCCCCCAAAGGTAACTAAATACCACTCGCAAAGCCTCAAGGGTATTGTAAGGATAAGCTAACATTTGTAAAACATGTTGGCTTCCTCCCCTGGAAGGCATTGCTAGCTTACACAGAAGAACTATGACATCATCTCGAAAGGACTGCTGAGCAAGGCTCTGTGGAACTCTAAACGAGTTCAAATGCATCTTAAATCATCATAGTTCTTGATTTTTGCAGAACAGCACGGCCCCTTAGGAAGGGAATGAAATTGATTTCCATGGAAGCCCCATGCTGCTACAAGCCAATTCATATCCCTAAGCAGTCTGAATCTTTGTGAAACTTCCAAATTTGAGTTAGCCAGACACAGAATCACAAAATGCAAGGCCCCAGGGAATGGCACGAGGCACAGGCAAGCCCATCATCTACAGGGGCGTGCCTACAAGTCCAGTTCCTGGAGCCAGAAGTTCTGGGCTAGCCTCCTAAGAGATGCTGGGGGTGGGGGGAGGTTACTTAACTTCTCTGTGCCTCAGTTTCCTCCTCTGCAAAATGGTCTAATAATAGTGCCCACCTCAGGGGTTGCTGCAAGGATTAAATGAGAAAGTGTACATAAAGCACTTGTTAATAATTCAGATTTCAAAATGAAAGTTCAGCTAACTGAACTCACGTTTTGTGGTTATTTACCGTTTCCTCTCCTCTGACACTAATGATAGTAACAATGAAGCTGAGGTGTGCATCCGCCTATGCAGCCTTACAACATGCATTTCCTTCTCCTCCTGCTTCAGAAAGAGACATCTCCTACTTTTAAAAAAATCCCTTCGCATATCATCCCCAAGATATTTTAGGCGAGAAGTGACCGAAAGCTAAAATTTGGTAACACATCTCCCCCAGTGGTACCTAATCTCTTCAACACCTGCACGGATCCCCATGATGAGGAGCACTTGTCAATCTCTAGCCTAGACTGACTGCAGAAAGCTTCAAAGAATCTTCTTTTCTCCACCACTAGACCTGCTGGTTCTTGTACATTACATCCTTTGCCTGAATTTTGCAACCAATGGAAGTTGTCACCCCTCTCTGCAATGAATGACTGGCTGGGAAAAAAAAGAAGAGAAGCTGAGGGCTATGTGTGTTCAGCTCCTTGTCCTTCTTTTTACTCCAGCACGTGGGTGTGTGCAGAGGAGCATGTACACATGCAGGTGTGTGTTTACATGTGTATGTATGTGTGTGCACATATGTGTCTAATGAAGGAAAATTATTAGGCTTATACATACTTGTGCTTTAATAATTGAGTTCTATATGTAATGTAAGCAAATAAGCAAAAATTTACCTAGATTTTTTAATTAAAAATGTATAAATACAGGGAATTCTGATGAAGGTTTTTAAATGTGGGCTGTGCACAACCCAGCACAGTTACTCAGCTACACACACATGCGCTCAATGAATTCATCCACCCTGTGAGTACCTTGCCTCTCCAGATCTATAGGGAATGAAAAAGAAATCAGTACATCTCTTCTCTACGCCTCACTGGCTGATCTTTTTTGAAAAAAGATTTCATTTATTATCTTTTTAGAGAGATGGAAAGGGAGGAGAAAGAGAGGGAGAGAAACATTAATCAGTTCCCTCTTGAATGTATCCCAAATGGGGACTGAACCCAAAACCCAGGCATGTGCCCTCACTGGGAATTGAACCAGCAACCTTTCGCGCTGAGGGATGACACTCAACCAAGTGAGCCATACTGGTCAGCACTATAGGCAGATATTTGAGGGCTTTTCTTACCTGTCATAGTACAACAGATTATTCTTGATTGGATTATACGTTATACTAGGAATTAATAAAATATGAGTATACTAGCCAGGGAAGGGCAACACTATAGCAAATAACTCCCAAATCTCAGCGGTAATGCTAATAAAATTTCACTTCTAACACACGTGCCAATCTAAGGTATATTTCTAGGGGCAGCCCTCCTGGGTGGCTCTCCTTTAAGCCACAAGGCAGGGACCCATGCTCCCTCCAACTAGATGCTCTGTCATCTCCCGGGACAGCGTTTCTCAAATGGTAATGTGCACAGGTATCACCTGGGAATTTTGTTAAAATGCAGAGTCCAAATCTCTCCCCTGGATACTCTGCATCCACAGGCAGAAGAAAAAAAGAAGAAAGAGTAAATGGTTGTTTGCACAGGATTACATCACTTCCACTAATATCCACTGGCCGGTCTCAGTCACATGACCAAACCTAACTGCAAGGGAGGCTGGGTAATGTCATCCAGCTTTGTGTTCAGGAGGAAAAACAGGTTTATTAATAGATAGCCACTCTCTGTCACAATAAAAAAAGAAGCAATAAACTAAAAGAGACTTCAAACATCTAAATCATTAATCCTTCCTACTTGTAAGCTTCAATTAAATTTATTCAGGAGCAAGAGCTTAAATAAGCCATTGTTTCTGTTGAAACTCTAAAGCCATAGTCTAAGCATTCATTGTAAATTATTGAAGCTGTCATAAAGAAATATACCATTAACATGAACTCCTTAAACAAGTCATAAGGGACTGTCTAAAGTTTCTTCCTCTGGAGACTGGAGGAATAAATTTTCTTCTTAGAAAGTATCTGTATTTTAATTCAACAGAGTTTATGTTAACCCCTAACACATACAGAAAAACATTCACCCCTTGAATCCAAGAAATATTCCTGATCCTTATGTCATCATTCTTCTAGAAGAATCAATTCAGAAAGACAAACGTGCTTTCCAAACTAAAGGAAGAACGAGAAAGAGGGCTCAGTGCCTACAAAGAATCGCTTGCTGATTGGACTCTGTCTCATCCAAAGAATAACAGCTTCTCAAAAGACAATTCTCTTTTTTTTTAATTCTCACCTAAGGACATTTTTTTGTTGCTTCTTAGAGGGAGAGGATGGGGGAGGATGAGAGAGAGGAACATTGATGTGAGAGAGAAACATTGATAGGCTGCCTACCGTATGTGCCCCGACTGGGGATCAAACCCACAATCTTTTGGTGTTTAGGAAGATGCTCCAAGCATCTGAGACACCCGGCTGGGGCAAAAGATAATTCTTAATATATAACTTCCTATGTCTGGTGAATATTGATTTAAAGTCTTAGTGTGGTGGTGGTGGTGGGGACTAACTTCTTGCTTCAGGTAAAACCACCTGTGAGTAAAGGGGAGAGAAATTTGGAGGCCATTTGGCCATGAGAGGATAGGAGAACAAATTAATTATGAACATAATCTTAAAGTAAAACCTTCCTTGGGCGAGAGGGCCCCTGCCTGGGACCCCATGCTTTAGAGGTTCTGCTCTAAGTCTTCCCCCTCACAGGGCAAGGAGTCCAAGTCACCAAGGGCACGTGCCCTAGCAGACCCCACGACCTCCTTCTAGACCAGCACTGCCCGATGGAAATGCTAGGGAAGCCAAAAATGCAAGCTACACATATAATTTAAAGTTGTGAGTAGCCACATTAGAAAGTTAAAAAGAAGCAGGTAAAATTTATTTTAATAATATATTTCATTTGACCCAGTATATCCAAAATATGAATTCAACATGTAGTCAATGTGAAAATACTAGTAAGATCTTTATGTCTTTAACTTTTCACATTAAGTCTTCGAAATTCAGTGTGTGCTTTCCATTTACAGCACATCTCATCTAGTGCTCAATGGCCACGTGGTCTGGGTCATGGGCCCTGGAATTCCCTGCCAACAGGATCCCGAGTCCACTCTCAGAGACCGAGGGAGCCTCTCCTGAGCCTGCTCCAATGTCCAAGGGGAACCAAAGAGCAGCTGTTTAAGGGACGTGTGGGTGGAGCCTCAAAATACAGGCTGGGTCCTACCAATGTGTGCCAGGCACTTCTCAGTGAGGGATGGGCAGGGGTGGAAAAAGAAGGGAGGCAGGATTCAGGCTCTCCCTCCACCCCATCATGGGCTGGAACTAGCCTTGAAAGCGCCCCAAAATTCTAAATTCAAACCTGGCCTGCAGGTCCTTATAAAGGCACATTTGCCAAGGTTGGAGGATAGAGTACATTTCTTCTGTTGGTTTGATGTATACCTTTTAAATATTTAGCCATATGGGATTTGGTCATCTGTTGTATCTTAATCCAGACCCATAATATTAAGGGATGTGGGTGTTGCTTTCAAAATCTGATAAAAATAGTAACAGCAGCAGCATAGGCTAGTTACAGGGTCTGCAATCATTCGGGGGCGAGGGGAGAACCGCATACTCTAATTCCAAAACAGGGTAGTGGGCAATCTGAGACATCCACGAAGCTCTAAGGAGCACCCAGTCGAGTGCGACAAGTCCCCAACATTCCGCATTTCCCATGGTCAAAACTGGGCCTCTGTCCTTGACTGTTTGTAATAGGTAAAGGAACTGTTCACAGTAAATTAAGAACATATGACAAGGAGGAAAAGAGAATGGTGGTAGTCTGAAGGATGATCGCTGCCCTCTACCAGCTGGGTTATAGTGCTGATGTCAATAGGTACATAGAAATAGCATTCTTTTTCCTTATGAGAAGGACCTACTCCAACCAATTATTTTTTACCTCAAACCTTAAGAATGGCCCCTATGCTTCCTTGGATTTCTCAAACTTCCTCCATGTTTGGTCTATTTCTGAAGTTTATCACAGATAAGCTTCAGTACTACGCTGGGCTAGCTGGTGTCACCAGATAGTAAAATCTTCCCTGGCCAGACAATTCCTGAATTGGGAACCTCTTGAGCATATGAAACAACACAGTTCCTTATAACTTCCCTCTTCCATATAAACTTGCTAGTCTGTATTCAGGATTAATACTGGGAAAATAGTCCTGGCCAGGTAGCTCAGTTGGTTAGAGCACTATCCCGATACACTAAGGTTGTGGGTTCAATCCCTGGTCAGGGCACATACAGGAAGCAACTAATGAATGCATAGTAAGTGGAACAACAAAAAAAATCAATGTTTTTTCTCTCTCTCTCCCTCCCCCCTTCCCCTTCTCTCTCTCTGAAGAAAAGAAATTAAAAAATCAACACTGGGAAAACATTGATAAATACACAGAGAAAGGAGCTTACAAATGTAACAAACAATTGGAAGTTGTTTAATTTCCACTTACCTATATGTTTCTGAAAGTAAGGAATATAGTAAAAGAAACAGGAAACTACACCAGAAGTGAAGATTTTGAAGGCAGGAGGATAATGGAAGTCACAGAGAAGAGAAAATTATCTGACCATTGTTGAGAACCAGTAAGGTGTGAAGGGGTCTCTCTCTCTCTCTCAAAAATGGGGATAGTAAAAGGGAGTAGTTTGAAGGGACTTGCATAGGAGAGATGAATTTTAAAATATTCAGATTAGTTGCCCGGGCCAGGTGGCTCATTTGGCTGGAGCACTGCCCCGTACACCAAAAAGGTTGCAGATGTGATCTCCGGTCAGGGCACACACCTAGGTTGTGGGTCTGATCCCTGCGGGACGTGTAACGGAAGCAACTGATCAATGTTCCTCTCTCTCTCTCTTCCTCTCTCATCAATAAGTATACCCTCGGGCAAGGATTGATTTTTAAAAATTCAGATTAGTTATTGTTGATTAACTCAAAGATCTCAGAATATGCACCCCAAGGAGTTTTGAAAGTCAGTAATACAAGGAGTTTATAAAAAGGGGTTTTCTAGAGTATGTGACCATATCAGTGCATTATTACATTAAGCATGGCAGGAATTGCCTGAAAGGGTTTTAACTTCCAAAATAACAGTGTGTCAACAGCAAACAGGCCCTGTTGGGATTTCAGAATGCTGGAGAGCCAGGCACGACGAAGAGTGATTCTGAGCAAAAACATCAGGAAGAGCGAGTTCTGGTGGTTGGCTGCCTGGTCTCCCCAAACACATGGCACGTCCCAGCACAGTTGCTCTTTTCAGCAGTATTTTCAGAAAACGAAGGGCTGGCGTCTGTAAACATGTTGCTTGGGTGGAAGGATGCCCATGTACAAAGCAAGCTATAAAAATCCATGCCGTACATTTTGCCAGAACAAACCACCAGACCACAACAAATAAATGCAGGGCCCCGGAGGAAACCCAGCAGAACTCGTTTGAATCACGAGCCAAGAGAAAGCTATTGGGTATGAGGCATCACTACGTGCACACTGCCCACTGGTTGAGGCCAAAAGAAACTACTGCTGCACATCTCTGCTCATGAAGCAACTACTGAACTGCTTATTCCTCCTTCTCACACTTTAGTCCCTGTAAAAGTGCATCACCTGCTGGGCCAAAGTCTCCAGAAAGCCCCTCTTGCATCTCTAGACTGCCACACACACAGGTTACGTGATTTTTCCTTGCCTGAGCCTGACTCATGTTCCAGACATGGTGAGCAGCTCAAAAGAAGACCCCTGGCTTCTTTGCTTTTCTGCACCTAGCACGGTTCTTGGCTGCTTGCTGGAACTCACCAAGTATTAGCTGAGCTAATGTGGAAGTACGTGCCCCTTAGACAGAAGAGGTGGAACTATAACGAGCGCCCTCCTCTCTGGTCCCAGCCCGGCCCTCGCTGATTGCTGATGCCACGTCCTCTTTAGAGGTTTGCCAACTTACCCCGAATGTGTGACTAGAAAATAAATGACCACAGTCACCGTCATACAGCAGCTTTTCAGGCCTACTGAAAAGTAACTTCAGACATGTTACCTTTGCTAAAATTCTAGAATAAAATCTGGCTACCCATTTAAATAAGTTATTATTTGTTCAAAATGTACCTCTAACTACCTAAGAGTTACGACTATTCATCTCAAGATACACCACAACAAGGAAGGAAGGAAGGAAGGAAGGAAGGAAGGGAGGAAGGAAGGAAGGAAGGAAGGAAGGAAGGAAGGAAGGAAGGAAGGAAGGAAGGAAGGAAGGAAGGGGGATTGGAGGGAGGAATGGAGAAATGGAGAGAGGGAGGGTTCGGGGATGAAATTTCTCTCTGCTGACAGAACACTGCTTCGGGGAAATGACACTTCATAACTATGAGCTACTTGCTCAGTCTTTCTGAGGTTCAGTCTCTCCATCTATGAAGTACAGAATGTAGAGGATTCCATTAGATGACATATTAAGGTGACTGACGTGGAGAAGGTCTCCAACAATGAATTCCAGGTCCTTCTCTCTCCCTCCTCTCTCCTCCCACTTCCTGTCCATGCCTCCCCCATGGCTGGGCAGGCAGGGGCTGCTGTGAGCATCCTCACAGGGGCTGGATGAAATATTCGTCTGAGTTTTACCTGATACAGTGAGCAAAACAAACAATCTGAAACCCAAAGACTTGGCTTGCTTTCTACCACCGCAGAGCAGTGGAGTTCTGAAACCCTGGGTGCAGAAGGAAGAAATACCATCCACTCCTGGGCTCCCCCTGACCCTCACAAGCAATCTCTTTGCATAAAAGAGTACAACATGCTACAGACTGAAAGGCAGGCTGCAGACTAGGAGGGGCAGCGGACTCTGGAAAACCGCAGGTTTAATCAACCAGCTTGCCAGCTGCAACGGGTCTTCTTATTTTTCTTTCCTAAAACCTTCTTAGATGACTAACCGCCAACACATGGAATGTTTTCATCTTGTTTACCTCCTGCTTTGCATGCCTTCCTTTTGCCACAATCTCCCAAAAAAGATTAATAGCCTTTGTCTTAAATGGTACTTGAACAGAAGCGTACTCTTTCCCTACCCTCAGAGTAGGGATTTCACAGCTTCTATGACTCCAGTTTTGTTTAAGCCCAAGAGTCTGTGGCCTGGCCTGGGTTTTTCCCAAGGTCTCCAGCTTTCTAGGTGTTACTATTAATGCACGAATATTTAATGGCTCAACCCAAACCCTCCCCAGGCTCACATACTCGTGTGGCTTCTTGGTGGGTTTACAGTCTCTGTCATCTGTTAGCTTCCATGTGCTGGTCCCACAGAACCTCATTTGCATTTCATCTCCTGCAAGAATTCTTTTCTTGCCACCTCATACTAACTCTAATTTGGAAAGCTTCAGGGTTTTAATTTTCCAGAAACAAGGCTCTAGTATGCAGAGTAGTCTTTTTTAAGGCTTTGGGGAGTGTGATTGGCGGAGGAAAAAACAGCAAAGTTCTCTGCTGCCCTGTCCTGCACCTTAGGGACTCTCTCCTGGCTGAGCTCCTTTGTCCCTCACTCCAGACGTCACGTCAGCCAGACCCATTATTCTTGTCACATCTCACCTCTCTCCTCCCCACTCTCTATAATTCATAAGTTCCTCCGATTGCATTTTGTAGAGTAATTCGGCATTATCTCTATTTTGAAGCATCCTTCCTGATAATTCTTTTTACACTCTGAAAAGCCCATCAAAGGTATTTTTCCTAAAGAATTGAAATAAGTCGAAATGGGTAACAGAAGAGCAGTCATTTCTCCACTTCCCCCCTTTACTGCTGTACTAATTAAACATTTTTTTTTCTAGTTAATGTAAATCGACAATGTCAAGTGCATACAGCAGGCATTATGGGCTTTATCATTGTCAAAGATTTTATTCTTGAAATCTTGATAAAGAATTCACATCACTCAAATTTCATAGCAGAATTCTGCCGTGCTATTAATCTAGCCCTTGAGTATATTATAAAAACAGTGGAAGAGCTGAGAGGAAGAACAAAAGAGATGAAATGATTTGAAGTTAAACACTTATGGATAGAAGCTCCCACTTCCCATGTGTTCCCCACAGAATGTAAGAGTATGAGGAAAACAAAGGAAACAGAAATACCATTATACAGTATAAGAAAGAACTCCCATTTAGTTTTTCTCATTCATTATCCAGCACTCTAGTTGGTAGATATGGTGAAATAGTTTAATTCAGGCAAGGCTGGCCATGAATAAGATTCTACGTGAAAGGCCTCGTTACTCAGCACTCCAGTCGTTTCACTACTTGCTACAGTTGGAGGAGGAGGGTCCAGAAACATGCAGAAACTTCTTGGGAACAGAACAGTCTAACAATGACTTTGCCACAGTTTCTGTTTTGAGCCACCTAGCTCATGGCACCTGTATGGAAGATCTCACCCAGCCTCTTCCAAGACTGGTTCTTGGGATCAGAATTGAGACATACAAGTAAAATTCACACAGATTTTTTCATGGTCCACGGTGACACTTAAAACACTTCCATTAAACAAGCAAAGGTCTGCATCCCTTACCATCACCCCCCTTTATTTCTCACATTCTCTAATCCTTGGATCCTGCAAATGCTGATGAGTGGGTGGCCGTATTAGTCTGCCAGGCCTGCCACGACCAAAGACCACAGACTAGGTGGCTTAAACAACAGACCTTTATTTCTCACAGTTCTGCAAGCTGGGAGTCCAAGATCAAGGTGTTGGCAGGTTTGGTTTCTTTTGAGGCCGCTTTCCTTCGCTCACAGATGGTACATTCTTGCTGTGTCCTTGTGTGGCCTTTCCTATGAGCACACACATTCTGGTGTCACTCTATGCGCCCAACTGCTCTCTTCTTATAAGGATGCCAGTCAAATCGGATTGGGGCCCACCCTAGCTTAATCATCTCTTTAAAGGCCCTATCTCCAAATATATACACATTCCTAGGTACTAGGGGGTTAGGGCTTCAACATATGAGTTTTTTGGGGGGGAGACACAAATCAGCCCACAACAGTGGTCAAAATAAGTAACTCACCAACAAGACTGAGTCTTTCTTCACCTTACACCACCTCTGTTCATTTCTGCCACATGCAATTAAACAACAGGAACCATTTGTCAACCAAATGGCACCCTTCTTCTATGGCATTTGGTGACATTTATTTAGTTATTTATAATTTCTAATTTATTGTCAGCTACAGTTGACATGCAGTATTATCACATATTAGTTTCAGGTGTACAACATAGTGATTAGACATTTATATACCTCACGAAGTAATCACCCAATAAGTCTGGTGCCCGTCCGACACCTGATGACTCACATTAGCTTCCAATTTCATAGGCTGTTTGATAGGAAGAGGAAACAGAAATAGCTGTAATTCTCCCTTTATCAAAGCACATTGGGTTTGTCAAAATAATTCCTATCCTTGAATCTGAATTCACTGTGCTTCAAGGCATTCCTGGGGAGGTGGTTTAGATTGTATCTAATCTCTTAATTCAATTGAACAATATTTACCATTTATGAACAACTACTATTTCCCAGGTATTACTGAGCTCTCTGGTAGGTCTTAGTGCTCACCCATGAGTTGACTCATAATCCAATGGGTTAAAAGCCATATGAATAAATGACTATAACTCAATATGATAAAAATAACTTTATAAAGCACTTTACATTGAATTTAAAATTTTGAAATTAGCAAGACTGGTCAACTTTACGGTCATTTGCAAAATTCTAAGTTGGCAATACAGGTCACATTAATAATGTCCTCCTATGATCCTGCCTCATCACTAAGAGAACAGTGACTTCCCCCATTTATTTTCAATGTGCGTGCTAGAGGATGCAATATGGATCCCCTTGGTAAGGACCACACCTCAGAAAATAGGGAGGAGCTTTTTTCAGCTGAGTGCACTAAGTGTATCACTAGGAATTCTAGAAAAAAAAAATCATGGGCTGTATGGTGAACACTGGAAACACCATAAACCCCACATGTGGAGGTTACCTGGTGGAGCTGGTCCAGCACTGGGAAGTCTAAGGTAACTGTATTCCACATCTAGAAAACCATCACATTCAAAGATTGCCTTTAGCCTCAAATAGCAGAGAAGGGTTCAAAGTGCAGCCACTAGACAGCATCACAACCTGTGATGCACTGACCAAGAGGCCAAGTTCTTTGAGATCCTTCTCACCCCACGTTTGCCTCTCCATCACTTCTCTTCCCAGGATGCCTCACTCCTAGCAGCTTACACCCTTGCTCTGCTCCAAGGCCCACACCTGGCTTCACCTTTCTGGGGAAAAGCTTGTATTTTTTGAGTTCTATTTCTTTTCCAAGAAGCATCCTCAGTGTGATCTACTCTGCGATGGTTCACTTAATGTCTCAGAGCCTTGGTTTCCTCATCTGTGAGACAGGACTACTTCCTCATACTCCACAGGGTCGTCATAAGGACAAAGAAGAAAGCAGGGATGTGCTTTGTAATTCATGAAGCATCATCACAATAATGACGATGGTAGCAGCTAACATCGACCAAAACCTGACTACAGACGAGGCACTTTGCATGTGTTAGTTCATTTACCTTCTAAACAACCAAGGAGGGAGGCGCTATTATGCTGCCCATTGTTCAGATGAAGAAAGACAATCAGAGAGGTTAAGTAATTTTCCTAAGGCCACACAGAGAGAAAAGGACAGAGCTGGGATTTGAACCCAGGCAGACTGGCCCCAACCACCCTTGTTATTTCCCATAGTGTTGTATGGAATATTCTAAAATTTCTTTACTATAACCCACATCTTAGCTTCCCTAAGTAAAGATCATACACTAGTACTTGTTTGTAACAAATGCACCCAGCAGTTCACTGGCTGCTATTATTACTCCTCTAATGTAAAAGAAGTGCATGTTTGTAGAAATTACCTTAAAACACTGCTTTACTTAACCGAGTAGTTCTAGTGATGGAATAACAGGTACCAAAGGATGATGAATGTAATTTTGGACCTACAGGGTGTAGACGAGGGGGTTATTGGTTCTTGAAACACACTTAAGTACCCTGTAATTACCTATGTATAAGGCCCTAAAAGAGAATGTCTCCAAAAAAACTAGTTGCCAATGGCTGACTTACGTCTCCCCTTTCCACTCACATTTAAATTCATATGTTAAAGACCTAACCTCCAGGACCTCAGAATGTGACCATATTTTGAGGTGAGGTCTTTACAAAGGTACTTTAGTTAAAATGAGGTCATTAGAGTGGACCATACACATTAGGACTGATGCCCTGGAAGAAGAGGGAATTTGGGGACACACACACACACACACAGAGGGGAGGCCATGTGAGGACATGAAGACACAGGGATGAGACAACATCTACACACTGAGGAGAGAGGCCTGGAGCCGAACCTACCCTCACAGCCCTGAGAAGGAACCAAGGCTGCCAGCGTGGTGATCTTGGACTTCCAGCCTCAGAACTGTGAGGCACTAAATGTCTGCTGTTGAAGCCACCCAGTCTATGGTACTTTGCTATGGCAGCACTAGAAAACTAATGACACTGGCCAAGAGAATGTGTGTGTCCCTGGGGGTACCAGCCCACAGAGAGAGTCCAAGAATGGATCGGGGAAGGGGGTCCTGCATCTTCACGCTCACTCGTATCTTTTCATTTACTCTTCACACAAGCCAGTGGTTAAGTATTATTATCCTCCACCTACACGACTGCCAAGTGCATTTTCCGAAAATACTTCCTTCAGCGTGTTGTCCGCCTGTCCAAACACCTCCAGTAGGTCCCCACTATCTCAAGGCAAAAGCTCAAATTCCTCCCAAGTGGTCCTGAACATACCATGTCATTGCTAACCCCCGGAATAAGAAATGTGCTACCACAGCAGCACGCATCCACAGCCCTGCGGTGAAGGACACCCAGAGCTCCGCTCCCAGAGCAAGGAGGAAGTGCTACGCACACCACCCATGCTGCGAGGGTGCAGGAAGCAAGATTTTCTACACCAGAGATGCGCCTCGCCGTCAAGTGAGTAACAGACATAAGCACCTGGAAATCAAAAGAATCTCGAACTTGTAGCGCTGCATATCCTGAGCTACATCCCTGTCTCCACTCGCCAGATATCCGGCCTTCTCATGTTGAATCCCTTGCTTCTAGTTGCCAGGGGTCCACTTGGAGGTGAATACTGAACACTATGCATGGCGCAGTGCTTAAATTGCATTTTCTTTCATGCCTGTGCATGGTGTTCAAATGATTGTTTTTTTCTTAAGGAATCCAGAGAGATTTTTAGAGACATTATCTAATTCAACGCACCCTATATGACAGCTGAAGAGTGTTACTAGCCTGGTTGGGCAGATGAAATTGCTTTCACGAGAAGACACGACAAAGTACGTCTGCACCTTTCCAGTCAGTCCTCTTGACTCCCTCGTAATTACAACAGACTCAGAGCCAGCCTTTCCTCTAGGCCTCCCCCTGTTCCCAGGCTGGCAGATTCTGACCGTCTCAGTCTTGGTTGACATAAGCATCTCTAGTCGTTGTTTGCCTGAAGGCTCAGCTTTGAGCCTGCAGATAAATGAGGATCCCCATCACCCAGGTGGAAGGCAGGCTGTGCCGTCAGCCTCGCTGTCCCTGAGAGCGGCAAGCCCGATGAGAGTAGGACAATGAGGCTGTGGCCCTTTCCCTTGACCACAGCTTGGACACAGCCCACACCACTGGCCCTTGTCCGAGTTTCTTATTTGACCTTTTTCTGCTGCAATTGCAGATTCCACCTTATTTGCTGGAGAACTGTCAACCTGCCCAGTCTTTGCCGTCAATCTAACCCTTAACAGCCACATCGTGTCCCTGAATCCCCACCACGTAATGAGCAAGCGTCCTCCCCAAAACTCCTGCTTCCACCCAATTAGACCTTGAGGTTGAAAACGCTATCACATACCACAACTCCATTTGTAAGCCCCCTTGGTCACCACCATTTGGGCTGCCCTTCTTGAAGCCCAGTCTCTCCAGTCGCTAGTCTGCAACCCTGCCTGCACACTGTTATAAAATTCCTAAAGCCCAGGCTGTACCCAAGGCCAATTATATAAGAAGTGGGACCCAAACATCGGCATTATTTGAAAGGTCGCCAGGTGACTCTAATGTGTAGTTAAGTCTGAGAACAACTGTTTCAGGCCTTTTCCCCACTGAACCTCATCCCTCACTGGCATGGAGCTGAGCTCCCAGCATGGCACAGAGCTGCACCTAGATAGGAAATGACATCTGCAGAAAATAACACGGCAGCGAGGGAATGAAGATAGAGTCGTCTCCAGACATCTCAATGCTTGTGATTTCAACGGCTGATAGTAGAAGAGGAAATTGCCAGTTATTGGACATTTGCCACAGTGCTATTGAAGGTGGATCAGAGCTTCATGTTACCTTAAAAAAATAACATGAAGTGAATCATAATTGTTAATCAGAAAACCCATCATAAGCTTAAGGAATCCAAACGCTAATGATCAAGGCTGGAAACCAGAGTAAACCTCCATCAGAACTGAGCTCACTACCATGGATTTCATGACACCTGGGGCTCAGCCGTTTCTCCCGCAACGACACAAATGCATCGAGTAACCATGTGTGATGTTACTAATCTGCAAGGTGGGTGGCTAGTTCTGGAAGACATATCCTGGGTGGGAGGTTGACGAAGCTGATCTTTAAGATCCTCTTCAGTGCAGGCAAGTCTTTGATTCCAGGTGATAAGCCCCTCAGGCTTCTAGAGAATGCTGGGAAGAAAATGACCTGTTGTCTGCCTGAGCCACTGCTCTGCTGCTCCGCAGGACGAGACCAAGTCGGGAGAACAGAGTGCCCTGCTGTTCAGACAATGTCATAGGTTGGCTTTGGCATTGCTGCAAGATCTGAGCTAACTAGAGACAATCATTCCAGTTCCAGAAAGCCAGGGGTGTGACTCAAAGTGACAGCCAGGAGGCCTGGGTGGGTGAGAGGGGGCCCCTGTACCCGGGAGGTAACACTTCATTTCTCCGCCTGGTTTACTGGCTTCCCAGAAAGCCAGCCATGAGGCCTGCAGAGTGAACCACGTCATGGTCGAAATGTCTACCTCACTCTGGACCGCCTTCGTGGAGGGCACCCAGTTCTCTCCAGGCTTTTACTGCTGTCCACGCCCAAATGCTGTGTCACCTCTCCTAAGCTTGCAGAGCAGCACTGAGAAGTGTTTTCTCTGCACGCTGCTTGGTAACATGGCCATGCCGTTGTAACTCATCAAGGGCCCCTGTGACAACCAGCCTCACCGGGGAACACCAGTGGAGCAGGGATGTGGGGTTCTCCCGCTTACTGGGAAAGCAGCAATTAGAGCAAACAACATAATAGCTGAAGACGGGCATTTGCAAAAAATAATTAAAAAAATAAGGCAGTCAGAAGGAACGCCTAGTATCATTTATCTATTTAGGCAGGGAAGATTTGGAAATTTGAGTTAGCTGGGACTAATAGTAAATTAATTAAAATTACTTTCATGGGAGTTGGTTGGAGCCCGATGCCAAGGCCAAAGTCAGACGTCTGCTCCCCACACAGCCTAGTTAGTGCCATGCGGGGAAAGCCCACTCCATGCACACAAACTGCTCCCCTAACCCACGTCAAAGCGTCCCCCAATGTCTTGTTCATAACAAGAGGGATAGCCAGGAAAACAGTTAACTGTGCTTCTCAAAAGTGGGTCAGCATTCATCCAAACATGGCCCCCAGTGAAAAGGAGGTCAACCGCCTTCACCTCCCACCATTGTCACCACACTCGGCTTTAAGCCAGGGGCGCAGCCCCCCTTCTTCCTGACACTCTGCTTGAAAGGGTGGTCACCAGGGAGTGCAAAGATGGAAGGAGGAGCAACTCTTCAGCCAGGCCCCTCCCACACCCCAGGTTTCCAAACTATGCTCCAAAAAAGAACCCTCAGGGGCTGATTCGGGGTGACCATCTGGGCTTCGACAAGGTGCAGCGTTTCTCAGCAGAGCAGCGTTGGCGTTTGGGGTGGGATAATTTCTCACTGTCTGAGACGCATTTCGGCATCCTTCATAGATCGAGCTCCCACCCCTAAAATGCTAGTAGAGCTCCCCAGTCCTTAGGGGAACCTAAATAGGGTCCCATTCCTTTCTGAAAGTCCCCGAGGGAAGGTGACAATAAGGTCTTTGGCAGAGACCCCTGAAAGGGCAACCCTATTCTTACATGTCTTATTTGTATGTGCTTTCTGCTAAAACTTCCTTCAAGCAAAGGCTGACAGTTTGCAAAACAATTGCATGCTGGCCACCGCTCCACAGGAAGCCAGAAATCCCGTCACAGAGCTGACCCAGGTGGTCACCTGGCAGCTGCTCCAATATGGCAGCTGCCATAATTGCTCCAGTGATTCGGAAGGTGCTGCCCTCTGAGGTAAGCCAATGTCACCCCTGGACCATTCGTTAGAAAGTTCCAGTTCATACTGCATTAAAATTTATCTCCCTGTGACTTCTACCTCTAAAGGTCACCAAAAATAAGTTTGTTACCTCTTCCACACAGCTGCCCTTTAAATATTTGAAGAAAGCTGCCTTGTCTCCCAATTTAGCAAGCAGCCTGACTCATCTCTCCTTACACAGTTTTATCATTTTTAGTCACTTACTATGTCTCAGCCGCTTCACCGATGTTCTTTCTGATTCTCACAAAACCCCACCAGGTAAGCTCATTACCCCGATTCGATGGAGGAAGCTGAGCCATCGGCTCAAGAAGCAACAGGCATAGCTCATATTTACTTCTTTTCATGGCCCTGCTCCTTTCACTGCAGACCTGCGGTTCCCAAACCTGACTCCCAGAATCCCCTGGGGAGGTTTATTCAGAAAGAGAGAAATACACAGGTTCTCAAACAGGTTTAATGAATCAGAACCAGGCCCATGGTTCTGACAGAACTGATCCAGAGATCAGCATTTCAAAATTTCTGCCTGTGTGAGATTTAGCCTCCTCCATTTCCTGTTTCTCTATCTTGGAGGCAGCGGAGGGGGGAGTTAATTTTTTTAAAAATCAACATTCTTCCTGCAATGTATACCCAAGTGTGGCCTGACCCGGACACTGCACAACAGATCCGCTGCTCCCCTTACTCTGGGCTGAGGTGGTCCACACAGAACCTGAGCTCATGTCCTGTCACCCATAAGAGTGGGGGTGGGGGGGGTGGGGGGTGGGGAGGGAAGAACCCCACCCAAACGTGGAGCGGTTGCTCTTTCACCAATGCTGGGGATTCAGCACGGCCACTCACCTGTGACTGTGTCCCTGTGGCTTCCTCCTCTCCACAACAGTCTTCCTGGAGCACATCTCTTAAAGGCAATTAAAATTACACAGTGCCCTGATTTCAATTCTCCTGTAACCACGCTGAATATTTTCCACTTTAAAAAATTAAGTTTTAATTAAGTTTTTTCAACAAAACACCAATCTTGCTGATAATGTCAGGAAGGTCTGAGAAAGTAATTACGTGCACAATCTGTTTTTGACACACTTCATTCTCCATTGGGACATTTCTTCTGTCTCCTTTACCTCATTAAAAATCCCCCGTTGCCATAGGAAGGCTGGCTTTCTTTCCTATTTACCATAACAGAGAGGAGGAAGCAGGTTCCCCCTTCGGCACAGCAGCAGCAACTCTGCTAGCCCTCAGGTTGTACCCGTGAGGCTGCGTTTTACCATTTCCTTTCTTGTGACCTTCTACCAGTACCAGCGCCCACGGAAGGGCCAGCCCATTACGTGAGGGCACGTTGGTGGGACCCCATTTGCTCTTCATTTCCCCTTTCTCAGTCTAAATACTTAGCTGTTACATTAAGAAAAGAAATATGCTAGGCTCTCATTTCCTGAAGGTATAAGTAGTAAAAATAATACACAATTATCAATAGGCTCAAAACTGTTTCTATCTGGCATCCGGCAGACAAACTACCCGTGTTTTTTATCCTGACTCTAACTCCTTTATGTTAGTTTCCGTGGGCTGCCATCACGAATCGCCACAAACTGGTTGCTTAAAGCAACAGAGACGTGTTCTCGATTCAGGAGGCCCGAAGTCTGAGGTCAAGGTGTCCAGGGGTCATGCTCTCACCACAGGGGCCAGGGGAGAATCCTTGTTTCTCCTAATTTCTGGCGGCTCCTGGCAATGCTTGGTTTATAGATGCATAGCTCCAGTGTCTGCCTCTGCACATGGCCTTCGTCCTTCTGTCCCTGTGTCCTCGCCTGTTCATACAGGGACACCAGTCCCAGGCATGCTTTGTTGTTGTTTTTTTCCAAATGCAATAAGGCAAACCACAAAGCCCAGTGAAAGGGTTCGAACATGTTAGCAGTTTAACTTGGGGGACATTGGATCCATAATTTATAGACCAGCACTGGGAGATACACGGAACTGCCATACACAGAAGTGAGCGAGGTTTCCGGTGCTTCCGGCCCCCAGGCTTTAGGCTACCCCAGCTGACACCAAGTGGGCCACAGATGAGCTGTCCACACCAAGCTCTACCGAAATTTCAGACTGGAGCCAAACAGATGTTGCTTTAAACCGTGACTGTCAGGTGTGTTATGCAACATGAGGTACCTGGAGCACTCACTCTACCTCTAGTCACCTTGACCTTTTTAAAGCCATTTATTTCTTTAGACTATGTAAAAAGCCATGACTGTATGACACTGAATAACAGTTTAAATTCAAAGTGTTCAAGGTAAAACTCAGCTTTACCCACAATTCTTATCTCATGCCAGCTTCCTAGCTCAGTGAATGCCACAGCTTCATCCTACTGAGCAAACTTGGGGCTGTTCTAACAACCCTGCCCCCAGCCATACTCGAAAAATTCCAACTTCTCTCGGGTCTACCTCTTCCACGTATCTAGACTACGCTCATGGCTCCCTTCTGCACGACGTCCACCTGAGTTACTGTCACCTTTCACCTGCATGCCTGCTGCCCGAACTGATCTTGTTACCACTCCGCTCCAATGGCACTAGAGTACTCTCTGCAAACCACACTGGTGCTCCCTCCGCATTTCCTGCTTATAACCCTTCAGTGACTTCCCACCGTTCTTAGAAAACCCATCTCCAAACCCTTAAAGTGGCTGTAAGGTCCTGCACGGTCTCCCCCTCCTCCATGCCACTCATTTCCCCTCGAGCTCCCTTGTTCTCCGGGCTCCGGAGCGGCGGCCCTGTTCGCTCTTTCAGCGGTGCTGTGCTCTCCCTGGCCCAGACCGCTGGCACCAGCTGCTGCCTCCACCGGCAAGACGGCTCTGCACCACACTCCTTACTGAGCATCTCCTCATCCTTCAGGCTCCCCTCAATACCACTTCTTTACGGAAGTCGTTTGCCCCCAGATGACGCGTCTCTCCCATTTCACATTTCATACCACACACTACAGTTGTTCACTTTACGTTCACTTGTGCGATTTTTGGTTCATGGCTGTCTCCTCTACCGGACAACTCCAAGAGGGCAGGAATGGGGTCTTCTTTCGCTCTCCACTCTATTCCCAGTTCTTAGCTACGTGGTGTGCACACAATAAATATTTGCTGCAGTGAATGAAGTCCATCTTTAAATCTAGCACAATACCTTGCTCCAAATAGATTTTCAATACATTATGAATGAAGGGAGAATGCTATTTCAAATCATTCCAAAGGGCGCTTGCAGGATAAAAGACTTAGGGGAGAAAACATAAAACCTCAAGGCTCAAAAGTACAACCGTCTTCCAACTGTTGATCTGCAAGCTCACGAAAGAGCAGGTTCTCCTGGGGGTGTGGCAAGGCTCACTGAGGGAAGGTGCTGAAAAACAGAAGATGTAACTTCGCGAAGTTTTCCTTAAAGGTCTAATAGCTTTCGGGTTTTTGTCAGTTATGGCTTTAAAACCTTGGTAAGTGGGCAGTCATTGAAGCCAACATTAAACAGTCAGACGCGATAAGAGAGTGGCCTCATGAATCCATGCATTTAAGACGTGTTTGTTATAGTTGTACTACTTCTCCAATTTTTGAGGGTGAAGGTTTTATAGATTAAATACACCAAGAAGCATCATACTCTCTAAATACATAATGGCGAAATGACCTGATCATGGGGCATCATTGGCTAAAGATTCAGAAATAACTTTCCAGTTTAGCCGATGTCTTAGTGATGATTTTGAAATTCTCCCAAGATGAGTCCAGTTGTGTCTCTTCAATTTCTTCTTTGGTCTACTTTACCTATCACTGCTGAAAGTCCTGTGACTGAAAAGCTTCTGACTAACCTGAGGTTACCTTGATTCTAATCTGATGCCAACAAATATCAACAGTTAACAGGAGATTTTTATTAAGCACCACCTTTCCTGCATTATATTTTGTTACATATATTGCTGAGAGAAAAGTATGATTTAATAATCTAAACAAACCCATGAGAGACTCTAAGTTAGAAATGTGGACATCACCTGACAGGAGAAAAGTCTCTGAAAGGCTAAGGGACTATTCCCTTGGCTCAGAAGCCACATTTCCATTTGCTGAAGGGTTCATTAGTTTTGCCTGGATATTAATTGCTCCCCAAAACCTGTTAATCATGTTGACAAAATAAGCTATTTTAGAACTGATGACCTGTAATACTTATTATACTTTTTATTTTATTATGAGGCCAGTAGTCTCTTACATACAATTTTGCAACAGAAATTAATGTTATTTAATCAACAACTGATCAAATAGAAGGCAAATGGAGGGCAGCGAGGAAGAAACAGAACTAGAAGATTTTTTTCTATCCAGGCTTCCCCTCTTCTTCCTCAGGACCCTGAGAACTATTTTTCTACTACCAACTTCTTACTCCATTACCATGGATGCAGTATGAGATTTGCTGAGTCTGAGGAATTGGAAAGAAGGATTCTTCTAAATGATATTAATTAATATTGACTACTATCCACCTGAGATCGTGTTCAGCTCTTCTTTCGGAGCAACCGTCGTCAAGCTTCCTCAGCTTACAGGTCTCTCCTGGAAGGTAAAAGACCGCTGAAACATCTCCCCCAGCACCTGCTCTCACCTGCCGCTCAGTACCGCCCCACCCATGTCCGAGAGGGAACAGAAGCATCCTTGGGCATTAAGTGGTGTAAATTAATTCCCGAGGGAACAAAACACGGATCGGGTTATAGTAGCAGGCCATCACTACAAGGACCAGTCTGTGAAGAGCTGGAGCCCAGGGCCCTTCCAACCCCCAGCACTTCGCCGATAACAACCCTGGAGGAGTGAGCCCCTCTCCTCACACCAGCTGGAATTCTGCTGTGCTCAGTCCCCTCTGATTTACATCAGAGAAACGAGTGGAACAGATGGAAGCGATGTCAGAGACCCTCGGGACCTCCGCTGAGTGATCTTCACGCAGGCCTCATGAAGCAGGGACGCAGAGAAGGGGACTGCGCCAGTATTTTACTTTAATCACTGAGAAGTTTTCATTTATAATTCATAGGTACTTACACTGCTTGGGATGCCTTATTAAAAAGGAAGTCACTTTTTTTTCTTTTTACCTTTTTATAACCACAGGGAAGAGAAACCTCTTAAATGTGGTATAAGAACAAATTGTTACCAAAATAGAAGCTGGTGTCCACTAATTACAGTGCTATCCCACCAGCATTTAAAAAATCATTACCACCGTTGCATAAAGAGAGGAGCATGTAATTTACCCTTAAGCTAGTACAATGAGCAGCTTTTTAAAATCTCGGCACCATAACAGTGACTCTCTGATGACCGTTAAATACCCCAATTCTTCTCTCTCAGCAGCACTGGCAGGTGGTTCCCAGAGCAGGACAGTTAACCGTGGAGATTGAGAGAGAAATGTCAGAGAAAAACAAGTTACTTCGACATATATTTAATGGGTGTCCCATCATGAACAAGCATTTATTAAGGATCCAGTGTGGTTCTGGATACTTTGGAGGATTCTTTTTTTTTTACTGTAAAATGCATAATCTAGGAATATAATTTGAGTCCATAAGGAACTACACAGAGCACGGGTACCTGAGCTCATTTCTGGTATAAAGGTTTACCACAGGCGCCAAGGCCCTATGAGGGAAGGTAGTAGAACACGTTCAGAGCTGATTCTGCATGCTGGGGGACCCCAAGTGGGGACACGGCCAATATGTGATGGGCTCTTAAAAAGTACACCAGGAAAGGGCATCAAGTCTGAGAATTCACCTGGAGTCAAGGGCGTTGACTGGCCTTGTGCCCTTTCTCACTGTCCAGTGGAGGACAAGCTCGAGGAGAGCCACAAGGATGCGAACTCTGGGAGTTATCAGATATTTACTTCTCTCCCAGCTCCGGAGCTTAAGATATTGCCCAGAAAAATCAACTCCTACGAAGAGGGGTGGACACTCAGAGTTGTGTCAAAGGGCCCACTGGGGCACTGCGACTGGCCACTGACCAGAGAGAGGACGGAGAAAGTCAGCAACGGGAAAGACTGCCAGATGCAGCAGGTCTGGTGCCGGATGCAGAGGACAGAGAGAACTGGGGTTGCTGAGGAGCCAAATGCCTAAACGCAGTCCTCAGGGCCATGGGATCTGCACAAAGACCGCAGTTCCTGGGTCACAGATGAGTCAGCAAAACGGGAGCTGGGGTATTAAAGACCTGTGTGAACGCTCCTTAACTGGGTGTTGTCCCCTCCCTGTGCCTGTCACCATCGAACCAGGGGGAGAATGGCCCCAGAAACTCCAGGTGAAGGTGCTAATCAATAATACAGACTGAGGATGTACCCAAGCCTCTGCACGCCTGCTCACGACACAAATAGAGAACGACAGGGTCTTCGCCCTCACAGAACTTACTGTCTGAACTCAACAGTAAACGGCAAAGCCATGTTCAAGTATAGTTCCTTATGCCTTGACTGCACATTGTATACAGAAAAGAGTTAGGATGATAAGCCTACCTCTCCCCACATGAAGGAAACACAGCGGAGGTCAAGTCCATGCTTATGCATGAAAGATGGAGACAGGACTGCTGGCAGCCCACTGCAAAGAACCTCAAAACCGTATGTCTAGCTCTCCCCTATCCCCAGGGTCAAGATCCAGCCTGCTAAAGCCCAGCTGAAGGTTCTCAGGCCAGTTCTGGAAAGGGGCAAATCCAAATGTGATCTCAGATGCTGGCTGCATGCTGGCTAATGTATGAAGGGTGCTTTCCCACAGGTATGTGTTTTGAGAAGCCTTGCTTTAACTCTGTAACAGACTTCTGTCGACATTTCCAATGAGGCTTTTGAAGTGCCCTTTTCACTCATAACAATCATAATCAACTCCTTCCCTCACCCTACCCAGACCTCTAAAAAGGTCGGGAACAGCATGGCTCTGCAGGGTCCAGAGTAAGACCGCTGCCATCACCAGCTCACCGCTGGTTAGCATCCTGCATCAGTTCCATTCAACTAACTACGGTTTTTGTAGAAAAAGATGCCAGTCACGTCACACCCTGGGCTTAGGTAAGCGACCACTAATTGAAGTGATTATAAAGCCCTTTTCAACTATACAGACTTGATGTATAAAAGCTGAAATAGTAATAGGGATATAGTTCCTTTTCTCACTACAAAAAGATCTTGCCTCGCACTCAAGCTACATGTAAATGTGATTTGCTTTTCAGGACTGTTGGCGCCCATGAGCTTCTCTCCACCTTGTGCAAAGCCATGCCCACTCCAGGGGAAGCCACTTGCATGGACGTGAGATGTCACTGGTAAATGATCACAGGCCAGTTCCACCCAGAAATGTCAGGACCTTTTAAACTTGGAATTGATGACAGAATTTCTAATCTGCACTTTGGAATGACTTGGTGGCATTTACAACATTAAATGGTTTCCTAAACAAGTCCCATCAAATTGAAATAACTGAGAGTCAAATGAGAAAAAAGTCCCGACTACTTTTTATGTGATTTTTAAATTATTGTTTAAATATGCAAGTGTAGACACAGAATACAAAGTGGTGGGGAAAGAAGTCGACCTGAGAAATGTGAAGTACTCTCCGATTGAATGTTAAAGATTTACGTGTTCTGGGTTCTAATACTTATTCCAATTCAATATTTTATACTCTCTGATGCCTTGTTTTCTCCTTGCCATGGATTTCGCCAGTTCCTATTACTGAATGAATAAGAGAAAACAAACTAAGAAATAAACCTTTGGAGCCTCACTGAAACCATATCAATATCTTTGTTTTCTTATATTTTAATCGTCAGTGCCAACAGGATTTCTTTCCCTTTGTTTTCTTCTTGTTAAACAAATTCAAATCAAAATAATCCTGCTTCCTGCATGGGACAAGTTTTCACCACAAAGTTAAATTAATAGTGATTCAGAGGGACCTCGTTCTCTGCCCTTCCCTGGTGTCTCTGCTGACACTGCCTCACTCTCGTCAGTCTCCAGCCTGCTCTCTCCCTGACATTGAGCACCGTGCCTGCAACTAAGTCGCCAGTTCCGATGGAGAGGTATTTGAAGTTGATGTTGAAATTGCCAAACACTCTGTGACTATCAAGACCATGTGAGAAGACGGGAATGGATGGTGAGGGTGAGGATGGCCCAGCTCCTCTACCAAATGGTAACGCAGCAATATTAGCGAAGGTCATCCAGTGGTCACCCACTACAAGCATGACCCTCCTCCTCCTGAGGAGGAGGAGAACAAAGAAAAACGAGCAGACGATATCCCTGTATGCGACCAAGAATTCCTGAAAGTTGACCAAGGAACACTTTTTGAACTGACTCTGGACACAAACTATTTAGACATCAAAGGTTTGTTTGATGCTACATGCAAGACTGTCGCCAATATGATCAAGGGGAGAACTCCTAAAGGGATTCGCAAGACCTTCAACATCAAAACTAACCATTCGGAAGAGGAAGCCCAGGTAGACAAAGAGAACCCGCAGTGCGAAGAGAAGTGAAACATTGTCTCTGACACTGTAGCCCTGTCAGGGTTCTTCCAAACACTAGGTTCACGGCCCTGTTTATAATGGTTAGCAGTACACAGTGGGCAATGCAGCAGCGAAGCACCTGCATCAGCAGAGCACTGTCTCACTGCATGTGTTTGGGTACAGACTCCAAACCTGTGGCTGAGTTTCTTCCAGTATGATCAAAATAGTTCGTTTCTCTTTGCTTTGAATAAAACTGAATTGTGGGCTCTGGCTGGTGTGGCTCAAGGACTGAACACCACCCTGCATACCAAAGGGTCGCTGGTTTGATTCCCAGTCAGGGCACATGCCTATGTTGCTGGCCAGGTCCTCAGTAGGGGGCGCTTGAGAGGCAACCACACACCGACGTTTCTCTCCCTTTCTCCTTCCCTTCCCTTCTTTCTAAAAATAAATAAATAAAATCTCTTTTTAAAAACCCTGAATTGTGGGTTCTCTATAGTAAGTAGCATTTTGGGCTTTCCCTCTTCTTGTAAAGTGATTTCTACCTAGTTTATCATCCAGTTAACTTTAGCAATTTTTTAAAAGTTGGCATTATAAATAAAACAACTTTCAAACATTCTCGGAGACAGAAGAAAAGGTAGTAATTCATATGGACTGTGGATGTCTCTAAACTGTCCAAGCAGAAGGTAGTGTATGCCAGGTGACTCAGCAAAGCCACACAAGTGACTGAATTATACAGGGTCACTGCTGGTGAGCAACACAAGTTCTGCCCGGCTACTTATGCAGCAAAGGAATGTGTTGGAAGAAGATGAAAGAACAGAGAATTGACAGACATGTTAGACAATCGGGCAGCCCCTGAGGGTGGCTGCCTCCGGGGCTTCCAGTCTGAGGTGCGGCAGCCAGCTCGAGCCACTGGACTCCAGGACACTCTCTCACTGTCCTTGATGCCCCTGCCCTGAAACCTGTCGCATGCATTCCTCGCTCTCTGCATCACTTCCTCTTGATCCAAAGCCCAGAATGAGAGGGCTGATTGGCCAAGCGTATTCCACCTTCTTTCCAGGGAGCAGGAAGATGAAATATCCAGCCATTTCAGCTTCTAAGTTAGAAGGACTCTTCCTCAAAGAAAAAAAAAACAGGTCAAGACCCATTATAGTGAAGTATCCCTTTCTATCAGAGAGGATACAAACACGATTTCTACCACAGGAAGAATGGGCTTCCTTAGTGTACTCACAATATCCATTTCTGTGATGCCACTGGAAAGGTATCTCTGCAGAGGCCCTGCTCAATTTTACACTTGCTTTCTGGTTTTCAACGGGAGGCGACATACTAATGTCCTCATACACAGTACCCGGCAGGCCCTCGGCATTCAATGGTTCTATAAATTTGTCTTCTATTCTTGGAGTGCAAACTGTACATGCAGTGCTTTCCACTAGTGTTAATACAGACGGTACTGTAGGAAGGATTTTATGAAACAATCCATGGAAGGCCCCCAGCTCGAATGTGTGTGGGGACAACTGGAATTCTGAGACTAGTGAGGAAACCCAGCTTGATACCCAGCAGTTGCTCCTTAGTTTGTAGCATCTGAGAATTTGGGGAGCCCCTAAAGTTTCAGCTTGCCCCTTACCAATGTCCATGAGCTACTGCAACCCAAGATAAAACATTAAACTTTTTTAATACACATGGGAAGCATAGTAAATGGCACATTCCAGCTTCATTTTCTGTGCCCAGAGATGTAATTAATGGTTATGTCTGTGCACCAAGAACCAGAGAAAATGGAAATGCTGCTGAGGGTTAACTCTGAAGCCTCAATACTGTTGAAGTATTAGAATACCGTGCCAGGTGACTCTAGAACAACTATGTGTGGCCTTCAGGGAAGGGAGTTGTTAATACCATTTCTAATGAATGGTGCGCTGGCCACCACATATGAGGACAGAGGTATGGGCCAAATAGAGACAAAAGAACAAAAGCCTTTGTGAATGGGGAGTGTGTATGCGGGAACACGTGACACCCATCCTCTGCAAATGGCCAACACACTCAAAGGTAATGGTTGCGGCAGGAAATCACCAGAGAGCGTCAATATGTAGGTACAGGTGCCAGTGGAAGGGGAATCATGGCAGCAGTCTAAATGTTAAACTTGAAAGGGTTGAGTGGTTGGGAAAGCCGTGCAGAGGAATGATCGAGGCAAGAGAAGAGTAGCTAGTAGGGAATGCCAAACGGGCTTCATTCTGAATGACGACTTCAGCCAACTGAAAGCGGTTGCCTAGAACTCTGTGTTGAGAGAGATGCTACGCCTATGTTGGGAAAGAGTAATAGGACCTGCCATGGAGAAACCCAGTTCCATGAAGTCTAGACCACAGCGTTACTGGTAAACGTAAAAAGACAGATTTGATATACACATAAAAGATGTTTTCTAGAAAGCACCAATATGATTTGGCCACCAAGCATGCTAGTGTTCTTCCCTCTAACAGGCAAGCTTGGCTCATGTCAGAAGGTAGTCAGAGAAAGTAGTGGAGCCACCAAATTTAGGGACTTACCTGATGGCAAAAGAATTGGCAACCTCAGTTCTGTCCATCCAACCAGACCCTGTGGCTCCCCCACATACAGTATCTTCCCATCCTCTGAATGGAGGAAACACTTAGAAAAGGCATATGTATAAGGCATAGGCTTTTAAAGAGAAGAGGGTTACTGTAAGCCTGGGCACAGCCGTGAAGTCTGGGAGAGGGAAAGTCTAGTGAATTCTCTGAAGGAGAGAGCCAGGAAGTACAATAGTAACAGACTTCACTGTTCAGCGTGGTCAGCAGTGACCGATTTTCCTGCTGCGGCCTCCGTCATTCCTCTTAGGGTCCTCTCATGTGCAGCAAAGGGTACCTCGTGGGAAACTCTGGACTCCTTCAGTTCCTTAGTTCTAAGATAAAGCAGGGTAACTACAGTATGTCTCAAAATCCATTAAACAAAACAGCAGATGAGAGAGGACAGGAACACTGAAAGGATTAGAAATAATGAAGAGCAAGGTAAGGTAGGAACAAGGTACAGGACGGAAATACTCCCAGAGATCTTGAAATTCCAAGATGAAAGAAATGCGGCCAATGTAAGAGCTGCAAAGGCATCTTCAAGGCGATGCAGGAACCGATAAATGGAGGCTGTCCCTACTCCCTGAGAGATGCACCTGTTGTTTCTGCTTCTGCCACATCCCCTTAGACTCCCAGGTTCCTCCTTCTAAGAGGAAGTCATCCCAGTGCTTGTAAAGTCAGTCACTTTTTCAATAATCACCACAACAATACAGCTTTGAAAACAAACCATAGGGATTTAAACGCCAAGTAGAGCAGACTTCCTTTAGTCCAATGCCAAACACCTTTCAACCAAAGGTGCGCTGTGATACTAAGATCAATGAAACCAAGTCTCTGGCCTAAATGAGTTTGTCAGAAGCTGACGGGGCAGGTTGTGACTGACAGAGAAAAGACTACAAATAAAACATGTCCAGCGTCTAAACCTTTGACCAGAGATGTGATATGAAGCTCAGAGAATATGGTTACACAATCATTGTCAAGTAGGAAAAAAAAAGTGTTGATGCAGCTGCGAAATGATTGACACACGCAACAAACATACAGAATATATACAAACTGGGAACTGTCCTCATTCCTAGAAACACTAGGACCAAATACAGTGCCTGGCACAAATCAGATGCTTAAAGTGATGGAAGAAACAAATGAAGCCAATAGTTCCCGCTGCGGAGTTGTAGTGTAGCTGTGCAAAAAGTTGCATGGGTAATACATAAGAGAATGACTAAGCCTGAAGACTGCCTAGGATTTTACTGTACACTTCAAAAACTTATCTTTATAATTACAACTCAGACTTCCATGGGGCCCAGTATAGGAGACCGTTCTGCATGGTGTGGGCCCAGCTCCCACTCAGAGAGGCCAGTGGAAAGTGAGGTCCAGCACATGGGACCCACGCCCACGGATAGGTTCTCCCGTGGGGAATCAGGCCTGCATTGTATCTAGGCTGTTTTGAGACTTGCTTTTTGCTAAAAACTCCCTCACCCTGAACTGAGGCAGCAAACGTTTACTGCATATCTTTAAAGTAACTTCCTAAAATCTATGCTAAACCTTCCAAGGACAAGTATAACCAGTTCAACCACTTTTCCCTTACATTTGCAAATATCCTTCTTTTTTGATGTCATTAGCAACATCCTCTCCTTTGTTTTCTGAGTTGGTGGGACCTGGGAATCTGGCTCAAGGGAACATAGTCTGTGAGCAAAAGAAAACAAATAGGCAAAAGCTAGGTCTGAGTCAGGTGTGGGTGAACAGAACAAGGGTGCACAAGGGTGGGGGGGGATGATGGAAACGGTCAAGTTTAGGGAAGCAGAGGAGTTTGAGCTCTCCTTCCCAGTGGGAGGGAGAACTGAGGGGATCAGGAAAGTGGCTGCCCAAGGGGTCCTGAGTGGGGACCAGAGTCCAACACTGAGGGCTGCCCCCAAAGGCTTTCCCGTCACCATCCTCTCCCCTGCGTTGCACATCAACTGGACAGCTTTTTCTGAAAACTCCGTTTGTGTGTCTGGCACGCACACCTGAGCTGCAACATCAGCTCTCCAGGGGCCTACTCCATGGCAATGGGAATAGACTGCAGGGTCATTTTCCAGGTAAATGATAGGAAAACAATCGCTTAAAATTCCATCCATTTTGCATAAGGTAACAAGCCAGCTTGAGTCTGTGGAGGACCAGTGTGGTGGACTAAGAGAGACCACAAATTCTTTGTCATCACCCCTGCCCTGTGGTATAAGAAGAAAAATATTTTTCCTTTGTCCCCAGTTCTGGTTCCTGATACAGAGCTTCAAAAACCCTTGGAATTTCCTGGGTGGCATGAGTGTCTTTTGTCATGGCATAACGAGCTCCTTTGGACTACACCTGTGTTTATGCAACCAAGGGGACACAAGGTGGGCCCTTAGTTTCAAGGGAAGGATTGGCCACACCTGTGATTACAGGTCTATTAGCACTTTCAGCTCCAGCCTCTGAGCAGGTGAGGGGGGCTGGAGACTGAGATGAACTGCTGATGGCCAATGATTTAACCAACCATGCCCAGCCCGCGAAGCCTCGATAATGAGGTCTGGGGGAGCTTCCTCGTTGTTGAACGTACCAGGAGGGTGGTGCATCCCAACTCCAGGGGACAGAGGTTTCTGCTCTCAGGATCCTTCCAGCCCTCACCTCATTTCCCTCTTCATCTGGATGTTCATCTGTGGTCTTTCTAGTAAACTGTAATCTTACAGGTTGCGCTTCCCGGAGTGTGGATAACTTGGGGATACTTTACCTGTGGCTGGTGTCTGAAGCGGGGGACTCACCCTTCACTTGTGGGATCTGCGCTAACTCCGTGTAGTTAATGTCAGAATTCAGCTGGACCGTAGGATACCCAGGGGTTGCTGGAAAAGCCCAGTGGAGCTGCATCAAGAGGCAGGGTTCATTTCCCCTCCCTTTGGATCTGGGTTGGCCCCATGACTGTGTACCTAAGTCACCCTGCCTCTCTGTCCCCCCCAGGGCTAACGTGGAGTGTGAACAGGTGCACACAGATATTTGGGGGATACAGACAGGCCTTCCCTACTTCCTACCCACAGAACCACATGTTTCTGAGTGTTCCTCAACTAATTGCCTACCATCCACTAGTAAGCTGTAAACTTCACAGACTGTTCCCGTGCTGGCACTTCTGTTCACAATGCAATGTTTATTTAATTAAGCCTCTTCATCAGAGACTCCGAATGCACATGGGTATTTAATGTTTTTAAACATCCACCAATTGGGCTTGACAGTGAAAAGTCAGCACAATCGTGTGCTATCACATTGCTAGGAACAATAAGATGTGTGAGCAATGCTTAATAAAAGTGAATATTTATAGTGCATTTTGAGCAATTATTTAGGTTGAGAACAGAAATGAAAGCAGAGGCACAGTATAACCATTTACAAATTGTATTGATGGACATTGGCTGATAATAAACTTAAGTTTGATTAAATACATAAATAAAGTACATTTATGAAATCAAGCTATTCTGTGCTAGACTGTCATAGTTTATAACATTTATTTTAGTCCTAATGACTCTAAGCCTTTAATCTTACTCTACCCAGCCAATAAATACTCCATAATAAGACACAATCATAAGCATATCAATAACTGTTTTTTAAAGTCCTGCTTGCTTTCTTTTTAGACAGGCAAAATGGGAAACAGCCCAAATGCCCTTCGGTGGGCGAATGGTTCACCGGACTGTGCTGCGCCTACACCACGGTCTGCTACACAGCAAGACAAAGGAGTGAACCCTTGATTCATGCGTGAAGAAATCACGGGGCACTGTGCTGGGGCGGGGGGACTCTCCTAAAAGATTAAATACTGCATGATTCCATTCTGGAAATGACTGATTATAGAAACTAAACAGAGTCATAGTTGCCAGAGGTCAGACATGGGAGGGAGGGGGTGTGGCTATAAAAGGGGAACTCAGAGAGGAGCTTGTGTTACCATCAACACTGATCTGTACTTGACTGTATCAATGTCAATGCCCTGGTTATTGCAGCTGGTTATGATAGCACACCTGGCTGTGATACCGCACCATGGTTTTGTACAATGTTACCACAGTCGGTGTGGGGGAAATAAAGGATCTCTTTGTATTATTTCCTACAACTGCAAGTGAATCTACAATTACCTCAAAATGACAAGTTTAACTTTTTTTAAAAAGTCCTGGTTAATTGTCTTCTGCGCTAGAACTCTGCTGAAACTCTAAGTGAATATTGCATTCTCCTTACCTCACACTTTATAATCATTAACGTGTTCTACTGGAAAATATTCTTGTTTCTCAAAGTCAAGAAACTCAGCCTAAGAATTATCACTTGTTTTCAAATCAGGGCTTAAGAAAAAAAATTAAACAACAAATATTAAAATGTATTTAGGCTGTACTTAGGTGACATAAATCTCATAATTTAAAAATGAAAAATGAAGATTTAGTGTAGTAAACAAAATGTTCCTTTGCATATTAATTTCAAAGTAAAGATAACAACTCTCATATTTTTTTTAGCAATACTGCTATTTCTACCCACAGCTTTCAAGGTAGCTTAATAGGTTGGTGACTTTATAGCCAAAGTATTCTTTTTTTCCTATTTTTTTCACTTTCCCTATCATTTTAATCTTAAATCACATTCTCAAGACCTTCGCCGGGACAGGCCCTAGAGTTCATGGCGGTCCCTTTAAACAGGAAACTCAAAGGCATGGAGCATTTTAACAAGATCATTTTAAGGCTGCTCTTTTGACTTGGGGACTTCTTAGTAAACCTAAAAAAAAGTTAGCATTCCGTTTTCCTCTCCCAAGTAATGCATAATCCACACACACAGCCTCAGCCTCACGCTGCCCCTGCACCCACCCACGGGATGGACCGAAGCTGACAGACAAGATGAGACGTGATGGGGTGTGGAGTCAGGGCTGGGTGCTTCAGTGCAGTAGTGCAGGGGGACCATTTTGTACCTTACATAGTCGTTCAAAAGACAAGCAAGCCAGCGGCAAGAGCTGTGTTTGCCTTGTTGATTCAGCTGCATCAGACCAGCCAGGACAAATGTTCTTCTGATCCAAACAGCCCCACGGAAGTAGCCACATAGTCACTTGGCTACCATCAGTCACTTCCAACACCCTGATTTAAGATTGCCACATGCAAACGAGAGAACTCACGTGTTTTCTATTTCCTTAGTAAGAACTGCCCAAACGGCGCCCTCCCCCAAAGCATGGCGGCATTCAAAGGCATCGGTTAACCGAATACACAGTGAGACAAAAGCGCTCACGACGCCACAGGGCTGACCTGCAGGACAGAAAGCCATCGTCAGGTCTGCTCTGTGCAAAGGAGTACCCCCCTTCACCACAGGCTCTGAGTGTGCAGGGGGAGCCCCCCAGAAGGCACAGGACAACTCCCAGCAGACACAGCCGCTCTAACTGTGCACTGCCCTGTGCTTAGGGGCCGATGGTCGGGGCCAGAAGTCCCTGTGGAGGCGCAGCCCACCCCACCCCACGGGGGTTTTCTCTCTCAGCTGATGGGGCTGCCAGGGGGCACAGCCACATCCCGGAGCAGTGGTCTCTGTCAGGAGGTCAGCCAACCCAACAGGCAGCCCTTCTCCAGCACACTTGCCACAAACCTCTAGGAAATGCAGGCTAATGAACATGTAAGGAAAGTGAGGACTTATGTCTCTAAAAGGGAAACTAAGAGGAAGAAAGATTCTCACCCTAAACCTCTCAGAAAGTGTAAGAGAAGTAGCTGGATCCCATGTGTTCACTGCACGTGTTGGGCAGAAGATCGCCTATTATACCTGAAAGGGAGATGGAGTGGGGGCCTGGGCTGCTGGGAAGGGTGAGGAGGCAGCCCGCCGGCACAAGCTCAGCACCCAAACGTAATACACGAACAGGTGATTTAGCATTTTTACAGCACTGTTGATGAGGCGTAAGGTGCACGATGATCACCCAACCGTTTAGCGTCACCTGGAAAAGCTCCGTTCAGCCCCCGATGGGTGGTTCAGTCCCCTGTGATGCCACCCTTTGAAGGCAGGCAACCTTTTCGGGTGTTATGAACGACTCAGCCTGGGGTGCCAACAAGGACTTCCCTCGAAGGATGTCTGAAAGGAAACGCTGGAGTACTTTCTAATTCTGTTACAAGCATTTGGAGTCTCAAGGGAGTTGATACAATTTATAGTTGTTGACTAGTAAAAAGAGAACATTGGGAAATGATTATCATTAAAAATTTTTGGCGAATGTCAACAGGAGTCTCTCCACTATAGAAGACAGCCTCATTCTTGTCCCCAGCGCTGTCACCTCCTCTTTTCACATCATTTTGTCTGACTTTAGGCCTGTACTTAACATTGGATAAGGGTGTGGGGGTGGGGCGGTGGGGTAAAAAGCTTTAGTCTGAATTCAGTCTTTAATTTCCAACCTCTGTGTCACAGAATGTTCCAGACACTTTTACGCAAACTGAAAAAGGAAAAGATTTCTTTCTCTAGTGAAAGTTATTAAGGGAAGATAAACAATTTATAATTCAAAAATTACACAAAAGGAAATCACTTTGTATTTCTGTAGCTACAATAGTGGCCAGTTACTGCAAATGCTTTTCTATTTCTATTTTAAAGAATTCAGATTTTTTTCACCAGCAATGAATTGTTTAAAACCCAGGGTAAACTGTTTACAGATTAAACTCTATTTCAAATGCCTAGGACACACTGATATTTAGAAACATCCTACGGTGAATCTTCTTGCACAGTTAAGAATCCCATTACAAAGCCCTTAATTTAAATACAGATTTTCAGATAATAAGTCTTTACCTAGAATCACAGGCTCATTTGTTGCTATGCTTCCCTGTGTATTGAGTTCATTATTAAGAAAAAAAAAAACCCGTTGATTAAGCCTGTCCCTGCCTATAGTGGTTGGCTGCCAACTGTACAAGCAGGTTAAATTGATGAGATCCCTGGGAGTTTATACAATGAAAAATGCAGCTGCAGATGGAGTGACATTTTTATAACTAATATGGAAAGCTCACAAGGAACACAAAACACAATAGAGCAAAGGAGACTGCATTGACAAAGAGATTAAACACCGGTTACTATTATTAGCAGCACGTGGAAGAACTCCACCCAGTGCTCAGGCTGCAGGAGACCACAGAGCACGGGTCACCTGGCTTCCGATTCAGGCCTCGATTAGTGAGTCAGCCGGCAGTTTGAGGGGAAGTTTTAAGTGGATGCTATAGACCAGGACTCTGTATCTTCTGTCACTTTATTGGTCTTTTGGGGCCATTACAGTCATTACCCGAAGTAAGCAAGCTCTGGCCACTTTGGGGATAAACCAGTCCTTGAAAAGACTAAGGACAAGGGACATCAATTATGGAGTCAGGAAAAGGGCATTTCCATTTCCATGTTTTTCATCTGAAGCTTCTGAATATGTCTCAAAGTTTCGAGGAACATTTATGTCTCCGTTAAGATACACCACCCTTGCTTTATATAAGGTGCTCGTGAAAAGTTTTGTGCGGATCCAATTTTTGAAAACAGCAGTGCTTAAAATTCAAAGTGGGTCTGTTATTTTAAGGAAACCTCATTAATTTTTCAGGATTACAAATACTTTCCAATCTCAGAAACACAAGGTGACTCCTACTTTACCTGATTCCAAGTCTGATTTTGCCACGAATAGTTTCCAAAGTCCCGGCCACACTTTCGGTCCGATGATACTATGTTGTGCATGATTTTGATCTGCGCCGGGTCTCCTCATTAAAACACGCAGACTCTGAGGCGGAGACCATCGGAGAAGCGAGTGCTCTCAGAGCAAGAAGAAGTAGCTTCCCCAGGCACAGTTTAAAACTGTATTTCATGATTTCTACCAACTGTGTTGAGACTTGTCATTTTTGCTGATGAACAGTTCTTCTTTCTTAATTCCTACACTTTAAGCTGTTGAATACTGAAATTTTAAACTCAGAAAAACTACAATTAGCCCTACGATGATAAACTTTAAGATCTGAAAGGAAATCTTGTTTATCATTTTAAATATAAGAGATTTGTAAGTGACTTGCCCTTAGTCCACATAATTAGCGACCTAACTAGAAAGTGTTTGGTTTTTCATTGCATTCCATTTTTCCCTATATTTCAATGTTTACCTTAAACAAATAAAAGATTCTTAGGAAATGTAGACAGGGAAGAAAAAGATAAGCTAGAACCCTGAGTGCTCGCCTGATTAGGATTCAGAACAGAGGATTCTATGGTTTAGGTGATGTCCCCGCCTGCATTTATTAAGCCATAGACCAAGATTCCCAGAGGATCTGTGACAAGGGGAAAATCAATTTTATTAAAGGGAGGTGAGGATATTCAGTGAAATTTAAGAAAGCTAAAAAGGAAACATATGTGACAAATGACGACTTTGGGAGCCTTCAGGCAACCTGGATTTTAATCTGGCTCCAAAACATACTGGCTGTGTGGCCTTGGGCAAGTAAGGTTCATCTGAGTTCATTTTCCAGCCCTAGAGACTCCATGTAAGCAGACCGGGCAAATATCCAGAATTCATGCCAATGATTATTATTACTATTATCATGGCTCTAGATTAATGAATGAGACACCCAAACCAGAGTCAAGGCAACTCTGGATTAAGAGATGGACTGGTTCCAGCTCTGCCGAAAGGTTATCCCAGTTTGGCTAGTGACTCCCTTACTCAGACGCTCCCCATCTTAGAGTTCGACTAAGATGTCTAGAGAATCAGAAATGGTAGCTCAAGCGAAGAGATTCAACATAATGGAAAGCATTGGCCGCACCCAGCCCTGTGTAAGCAAAGAGTCCATGATGTTGTTGACCTATTATCTTCGGCACGGTGAAGCAGATGCTACTTAACGGTTTCTCAACCTTGCCACTATTGGCACTTTGGGATAGCTCATTTTTTGTTGTGGAGAGCTGTCCTATGCACTGTAGAATGATTAGCAGCATCCCTGACCTCTACCCACAGGATGCCAGTAACATCCTGCCACAAGTTTTCGACAACCAAAAACATCTCCAGACATTGCAAAATGTCCCCTTAATGGGGTGCTAGGGGCAAAACAGTTCCCAGTTAAGATCCATCTTTCCAGACTAAGGCACGGTAGTGGGAATGCGTACTGGGAACACAGAGAAGATGGAGATACAATCCCAGTCCTTGAAAAGTTCTCGGGAGAGTGAGAGAGTCTGATGTGCGTATGTGTGACGTTATGAAGGAGCAATGTAGCCCAGCAGAGTCCAGGCACAGAGACCACAAACAAAGGCTCAGAACTAGATCCTCTTGAAGAGCAGTCAGAAACCCACTGGGGCTGCCCTGCTGCCCAGCCCTTCCACGGCTGAGAAGGCGGTATTAAACTCCCACCACCTCCCCGCTCCTCCTGGAAGGATGCCGTTCATAGACAGGCCGCACAGTGAGTCCACATGTGGCACTCGGCGGCTGCTCACTAATGGAGCCCAACTGCACACCTGTGTGGGGAGCTGAGCCTGTGCACTATACAACAACACAGCGCACCTTGAGACTTGACAGCCCGCCAGGGGAGACAGGGCTCCACTGAGAGCTGCCAGCGCCCTCTCCCCTGCCCCATTCCCATCCAGCCTGGCTAAATCTCACAAGCCCTCACGGCTTTGGAATAGAGCGCTGTTTACCAAAGGGTTGGCAGTACAGGGGAGGCATGGTATAAGAAAAGTGTGGTTGTTTTGCTACTTCTGATCTCACCATGGGGAAATTAAAAAGCTGAGTCAGAATCTCTAGGGTGCTCACATTGATGCTTGTCAGTAACAGCGAAGTTTCTGAGCTAGGTGGAGGTGGGGGTGGGGGTGAGTCAGCCTAGATGTTGTGATGTTGTGATGTTGGTGAAGAGGCTGCAGGGCTCTGAGGGAGGGCGATATGGTGAAGAGCAGTGAAGACCAGCAAACCTAAACTGCAGGAAATCGAAGCTCTGGCTTCTCATACTCTTTCTCGTAACTGGCTATGAGAACCGGGCAACTTTGCCTCTCAGGACTTTTGATAACTTTTGTTTATTAAGGGATAATTATCATACAGTAAGATATGCACATCTTTGGTGCAAATGAATAATAAACACACAAATGTAACTATGCAATACAAGATACAGAACATTTCCAACACTCCAGAGAGTCCCTTGTGCCGCTTTTGAGTCCATTCTCCCCCTGCCACCCAGCAATCACTAGCTGATTTCTTTCCCCATAGATTAGTTTAACAAGCTCTTGGACACCAGGTAAATGGAATCGGAGTGTGCACTCTGCTGAGTCATGCTTCCTCCTCTTTGTTATGTGTATGTGGAGGTCGCTCCTTCTACTGGGGAGCAGTGTTCCACTGCCTGAGCACAGCATGGTCTGTTCGCCTAATCCCCCTGGGTGGGTCCAGTTCCCAGCTAGTGCGAATGAGGCTGCTAGTAACATGATTGTACCTGTCTTTTTGTAAACATATGTTTTCATTGCTTTTGAACTCCTTCATCTAAAAAAGACAGGTTGTCCCAGGAGTTTGAGCTTCCTATGCAGACGTCTTGGGGAATGCTACAGGGGTGAAGGAAGGAGAAAACAGCAAATGCAAGACTCTTCCATTTGTGTTATAGACGAGGCATTTGTGTAAGATGTCATTTGAGGGAAGCGCTTCCCACAATATTTGAAAACCACCTAATGAATAACCTCTGTCCCTTTTTTAGCTCCAAGAATCTACGACACTTCAATAGTTTCAGGAAAATTCTTTCAGTTTGTATCTAAATTATATCCTCTAAGTTTTCCATGACAATCTTTTACTCAAATCCTTCTAATAGACCCTGCGTTGCATGGAAAATACAACAGAAATCCATTAACGAGACCTTCACAATTGCTCTCCAAGTCTGTCTGGCTACTTTTCAAGGATTACCTCCAAAGCGTCCACTTGCCCCACTGCTCCAATCATAGAAACCTTGTCCCGCAAGACAAAACAGGCAATCTCCATCTCTGCACCTTGGCCCAAGCCAATTTTGCTCTCAGAATATTCTTGCTGGCTTCATCTGCCAAGGTTCTACCCTTTGATTTTCGACCAGATTGAAACTTATGCCTTTCTAGAAGCCTTGCTGAACACACTGGGTTATTTTTGCATGTCCATTAGAATACACACGTGTGCAGTATCACAGTCACTGGCGCATGTACCTCTATCCTCACTTAGAAATCACAAGAGCCACAGCGGTCAGTCTCCCCGTCTCCCTCTCCCCCATCCTTTGATTCATGGAGAGCACCAGGAATAGTTCTTGCTCATACAAGGCTAAAGTCAATACTGGCTGAATTTGATTGGTGAGTATGGATGACTGTTATTTTCCTAAATCTTGAAACTACGTGAAAATTCAGGCTGTTCACAGAAAGGGCAAAACTTAAAGGACAGCCGTGGGACATGTACTCACAAGCTTACCCTCCTCAATAACCTTTCAAATGCATGGTCAATTTTGTAAATCTTTCCTCCCACAAAACTACCACTGGCACAAATGGCCCATGGAAAACTAGTGCTGATTGTCCTTCAGGACGATTGCGGCATGATTTCCTGTCAAGGCCCGATAACATGCAACGAAACAAAAAAATGTTCCTAAGTGCGTGCAGCGCTAGTTTTTGCCCATGGCCTAAGCCAACCACTCTCCGGAACGGTGTCAAAAAGTTCAATCTGACTCCTATGGAGTTACCCTTCAGCTCACATGTTCCCCTCCTTAGCTTCAGATGCTGTCCCTTCCCTTCCTTTTTATATCTATTCAGGAAAACTGAAAGAAAGGCATCTGTATTCTATAAACTACTCCCCAAATCAATGTCATTACTCTGTAGCGTTATTTTGCATCGACCATGTATCTTCCATTTTTTATGTGTCCTGGAAACCTTACAACGTAACAGAAATAGAGGTAATATCCATCAAGAGAATATGCATTGAAGCAAAAGAATGGATTAATGTCTTTTGGAAGATTCCACTGAAACCTATGCCAAATAATAAAGTTTGGAGGAGTAACCTTTAGAGACGTATTCCGACGATCAATTTTTCCCCCCAAATAACTCTTTACACACTAAAACGACTCCTATTTTTTATCATTTTGAAGTAAAGTATAACTAAAAAATGTAACGTTTTCTTGCATTGCTAAACAAACTATGCTAAATATATTTTATATATAAATTATATATATAATTTGACCTCAGTGTCTCACGATCTTTACTGGGAAACCCATTGCCATGCCGGCCTGCCACACAGAACATGCCCCCGGATGACTTGGTGCGGTGGTGTCCAGGGCTGGTGATCACACACGACCTCAGGGAGGTGTTTCGGAATGCTGGGTCTACCGTCCTGCTCACAGACTGTCAGGTGCCACATCTCGTCGCTGCCCGCAGCAGGACCCTTCCTGCCTCGGCACTTCTGCTGCTGCTCGGACTACCCGGTATATTCGAATGGTGCCCAGAAAGAGAGTAAATCACTTGCCCAGGAGAAACAGAGTGCCTCCTCTATGAGTGAAGAGTGTGAATGATTCTGCTTATGTATTTCAAATATAAATGGGCATAAAACCCATAAGGCGTGAAACCTCATGGAGGTATGGGGTGTGGGGGGGAGGGAAGTAGATGGAAAGAAAGAACCCACAGAGTATAGGCTTTTTGATCAAAAATAAAAAAAATATTATGGGCAGAATTGGGCAGCAGACTTCTTTCATTCAAAGTCAAAATCTATAGGGTCCCCCAATTATAGCCTTGGGGAGAAGCTGATGTTCACCAAAGGCTGCAGGGGGCCTGTTTTTAAAAGTGGGGGTGAGGCCGGGGTGCAGCCCTTGTAGTAAGGATATTACTGTGTACACACACACACACCATAAACAGAAGCAGCCTGCAAGCAAGAAATGTCGATGATGAAAGTGTCCTATTTTCAAGTCCAATTTTGACCACTGGAAGACACAGAGACACAACACTTTCTACCATCGCTGATCAGTCTTGTTAGAGGGAAACACCCAGCTGCAGGGGGTTATCTCGGATCCCCGTAGGTCACTGGATGGAGGAAGCAGAGTGCCTGACATTGCAGGACAATGAGGCATCTGGCTACCCACCACACAGCAGCCACCATGGTCCTTCTAAAGAATAAATCAGATCACATCACTCCCCTGATGAAATCTCTCCCACAGCCGCCCAGAGTAGCCAGGGTTAAGTGCAGACTCCGCACCATGCCCCCTGTAACAAAGTCGCCACGTCCAGGCCCACCCACTCCTGGCCCCCTTCTGTGTGTGTGCTTCAAGGCTCCTAGCATTTCTGCTCCCCACATGCCAAGTGTGTTCCCACCCAGGCCTGGGCACTGGCTCTTCCTTCTGCTTGAGGAATGGTGCCCCCAGATCTCTGAAGGGCTGCCTGAATCTCAAACCAAATGCCAGTCCTCCGCAAGGCCTTTCTTAACCACTTGGAACGTGGTCATGTAACCATGTTGTCCTACATTATACTATTAATAGCACCTATTGGTGCCTGAAAGTATCTCAGTGGCATTTACTATCTGTCTTTCCCCCTGATACAGAGGTTCTCCAATGGGGTGATTTTGCCTAGAGGACATTTGGCAATGTACAAAGGCATTGTGGGTTGTCTCAAGCGGGAGAGGAAAATTTACTGGCATCTAGTGGGTAGAGGCAGAGGCCAACAGTGCTGTTTAACATTCTACAGCACACAGAACAATCCCACAACCGAGACTCATTCAGCCAAAAATGTCAACAGGGCTGTGACTGAGAAGCCCTGGAATAGGATGTAAGCTCCTTAGCTCCAACACCATTCCATGACTGCTGTATCCCGTGCCTTTAGCACTAACCACCTGACACCCAGCAAGGTGCTCAATCAACATTGGTCAATGGACTAACCGACTGCTGATTCTGAGTTTCACTGATGGGGACTGTCTGGCATCGTGACTAGACCATGTTAACAGTTGTACTGAATTTGTGCACATATGTGTACATAATATTCATATTCACTTATGCATTGCCACATCACATTTGACTGTAAGTGCAGTGTGCTACACTGTATCACTAGTTATTCTAAAGCAATCCTTTTGATGTTATTACAAATACAAGAGTTAAAAGACTTTTATTAGGTAAGTAGAGCCTTAACAGGCATACAGAACTGATGTTTGCCCCAAATGGGCAAACTAGGTAAAAAGTGGCTCTTATAAAATGGTGGATCAACAGGGATTATTCCAGTCTGGGTGGACCCCATGTGACAAATGTGCTATGGTAGATCTAAATCGTGTTAGCCTATCTAGGCTAGAACCGTGTTTCCCACGCTTCCTTCTCCTGCATAGTTCTAGGTTAACATGGGCCACACAGGCATTCTGTGTGAGATTGGAAGGAAGGCAGTGACGCAGCAGGTGCAATCTTGGCATTTGAAAGGTCAGTGAAAAGTGCCAGATACTGTTGCAGCTCTTGTGTATCATTTATCTGCTGGCCACCTCGTTGTCAAGAGGCAGCAAAGGGGCTGGTCCAGCCCTTTCTGGAACATCTCTTTCACTTTCTTTGTCTTCTGGCCAGGTACATGCATAGTTCCCTGATGAAGGTCAGTGTGCTTCTCCTGAAGGTCGTCCCCAACACGGAAGCTGCTTAAAAGCAGAAAGAGACCAGTGTGGGTTCCCAGCCATCCCCATGGGTTCTAGCTTGTCCTCAAGGGTTCAAGTTCATCTTTGCTCCCTCCATTTCATGTTCAGCTTTCCTTCTCACTGCCTGCCCCGCCAACCTCAGGTTCCAGTATCAGACACGGATGCAAACCTTCCACTGACTGTTTAACCAGATCCCACAACTGCACAACTGGAATCCGGACGATAAATCCCGGTGGCTCAGATTTTCTGCTCAAACCCTAAGTCACTAGGAGTGACAATCTGGTGGCCTTCTCACATCCTGCCATATTCCGACAAGACTGCCACATAATTGAGATCTAGGTGAATGGGATCTTTTTAGAAGGAAATAGATTTTAGCAGGTAGCAGCGCTCAGCTTTGACACCAGATAATTGGAAAATGACTTGCTAAACCAGATAAAGTGGTCATACTTATAGAGTGCCTATGGTTATGATTCTTTCCTTCTTTTTAAATGTCATCGAAAGTGATTTTGACTAAACTGAATGCAGGCACGCCTTTTCATGCCACCTGATGATTTTCTTATTTCCTTTATCATAATCACTTGTCCCACAAGGTCCCACTCAGATGTCTTGGGTCGCTTGGCATGTGTGACCTGCAATGTTTAATGACTGTCACCCAAGTAATTAAACTTACTGGGATCCACTAAGATGGGGAGACTGACTGCCCAATCCTCCAGAATTAATCTTTATATTGTGACTGTAACTCTGCACATTTAAATACCTTGCATCTGTCTTCATAAACACCGCATGGAATCTGTTTTAGGAAGTGTTCTACTTGGTAAATCCCGCACTACTTTTTCAGTGATGAAATACAGCGCTGCGGGTACATTGTGTTCCAGGGAAGATTTCTCATTGTTTGGTCTCTTACCCATTTTTCTTGAACCACATTACGAAGAAGACAGAATTAAATGATCTTAGCAGAATCTGACAGCTTCGGAAGGCAAATTAGCCAGGCTAGGGTCAGAAGGTACAAACCACTAAGGAAGGGCTTTCAGCAGGTAAAGGCTTAGAGCTCAGAGGTGTGGCTGACAGCAGCCACCAAGGAGACAGTGGTGGAAAAGAAACTAATTCTATAGACCAACAATATGAATGCTGAGGAAGAGCAGGGGCAGGAGGGGAGGGGAAAGTGTGGAATCAAGCTTTAAGCTAAAACAAGGATGGAAGCTAAAAAGGTTGATAGAGGCACCTTTGTATCCTGAGCCTCTCTCTCTGTGTCTCACACACACACACACACACACACACACACACACATACTGAAATATCGACCTATCTGAGCATGCGATAAAAAGATGACACTGAGCCCTAGCTAGTGTAGCTTAGTGATTGAGTGCCGGCCTGCGAACCAAATGGTCTCTGGTTTGATTCCCAGTCAGGGCACATGCCTGGGTTGTGGGCCAGGTCCCCAGTAGGGGGCACTTGAGAGGCAACCACACATTGATGTCTCTCTCCCTCTCTTTCTCCCTCCCCTTCTCTTAAAAACCAAATAAAATCTTTTTATTAAAAAGTCTTTTCTCTTTTAAAAATAAAAAGATGACACTGACCACAACCCAAACTGGCAGTCGCTCACAAGCAACATCCCTCAAACTTGATTGTTTCTGGGTACAAATCTCTTGTCCTTTACCACACAGCAGCCACCTCCTGTGGATCCTACCGGTACAGGTGGCTTGAAGAATTTTAGTCACTCTCAGATTTAGACAGTCTGGTGGTGTTACTGTGTTTAAGGGGAGATATGGTAGACTGCACTATTGGCCCGAACTCTCCACCCCTTTCTGCCTCCAGGCCCTTGTCACAGCCTCATTATGAGCAGTGAACTGCCCTGCATATGACTTGCTTCGGAAGTAACAGTGTGCCAGTTCCAACTCTAAGCCTGGAAGACGAAGTGAAGAGCATGCCCTGGCCAGCCACTGGTCCAAGCAGGTAAGAGGCCCATGAAGCAGAGCTACCCAGCTGACCCAGCACCTGCAATAGGAGGCAGAGCTGCCCCACTGCACAGTAGCCTGGCAGAGCCCAGCCAAGACCCCTTCCAACTGACACATGCATGCACGGTAACAACTGACTAAATTTTGGTGGTGGTTTGTTACACAGTAATAGCTGACTATTACAATGCCAGAACCCTTTCATAAACCACACATAGACCCCCTATCAGTCAATCAGACAGAAGCAGGGCTACTCCATCTGAGGCAGGATGTAGGTCATTAAGCCCTCTTGCCCCCACTCATTACAAGAGTATCTGAGGCACCTCCACATACCACGGTTTGAAAACTACCACTTTAGCAGGGAGTGCACTAAATCAGAAAACAGAAGTCCTGGGTTTGAATCCACCCCATGCCATGTAAACACCCTAGAGATTCAGTTCCTTCCTATGTGAGGAAAAAGGGAGTAAAAATGCAAATGGTCAGTCAACCTACCTCTGAGATAGATCAAATTAAAACATGTGTGAAAATACAAAGTACTCTGATAGAGGGTATCATTGCCACCATCACCACCACCCCCACTCCCACCAGAATCACCCACGTGGTGGGGTGGACTTACCAGAGCCAGTCCCTTCTCTATAATCTAAGTAAAAAGTATGGGGAGTTTGGGGGTTTGACAGAAGCTATAGCTGATCATCTTCAACCATCCCTCCCAGGCTCCCCACTGACTTCAAACGAAAAGTGGGACAACAGATAAGAGAATTATTTTCTACAATTGGGCTTAGGTGTATGACAAGTTATATATAGTTTTAAAAGTCTGCTTATTCCTTTGTGTGTTTTCTTACATTCAAAGCAGCAACAAATGCTCTACAGAGTTGGGGCTTCAACAAAGCGAGAGAAACACCAAGGAGGGGCCCCGCCTGGGCTGTTCTCAGCTGTCCAATCCCATCTGTGCCAACAGGCACTAAAGCTTAGCAGACAGCCCAGGGCTTTGTTATCAGCCATCTGGGTTAGAGCTGGAACTACTTCCTAGCTGTGTGACCTGGCTGGCAAGTCTTTTAACTTCTGTGAACCTCAGTTTCCTCACCCAAAAATAGTGCTTACATGATCTATGCATAAGATTTTTGGAAGGATTAACTAAAGTAATGTCCATGAAATGGAACCCAATAAACAGTTGCTATTGCAATTATCACTGGATGATGGACTATTTCACGCCTATTGTTCTGCCCTCAGAAGACCATAATGATTTCTATGGCATGCCAGGCCTTCTAATGAAAAGCCTGGGCTTTGGAGGTTGATGAAAGAGGCTTGGAACCTGGCATCAACACCACTCAGCTGTGTGGTGACCTTGAGCACAGTGCAGAGGCTCTGAATCCCTGGAGTAGAAGTCAGGTCCCTTGCCCTTGAAGACTTGACAGCCTCCTAGGGGACATGCATGAAGACAGATTAGCATAAGCACCACCAATGGGTGGCATGAAACACAAGCACAATGCTCTGGGAGCGAAGAAGGAGAGCAGCTAACTACCTGCCACGGTGTGTGGTGGAGGGGATGCATGCGATGCCGCTGAGAGCACTGCCTGCCCGAGATGCTGCTGAGATGCTGCTGAGATGCTGCCCGGTCCATCTGCAGCTGTGATTGCAAACGCTCCTCGCCGATCAACATGGTAAATGGCACCATCTGCCCAGTGTGACAAGTTCCATTGGCATAAACCTCCTGCATTTTACAGCCACATGGCTCTAAGACCCAGAGCCAGGTCAGTGGATTCTGGCCTCACAGAGGGATTATACCAAAGAGACAAGAAGCGTGGTAGCCAAGGAGGAGAGCAGAACGGAGAAACTGGCAGTAAAGAGTGACCCATTCAGCTCCTTTAACGTTTTTAACTAGAAACCTCCTGGGCCTGGGTTAACTCCTGGACCACTGGTTTAAGCTGCCAGGTCTTCTAATTGTTACGGGGATACATTGATTTTAAAAAATGATCTAAATGCTTCTCTGAGGCTCCCTTTTTGAGTACACACTATCGGAGCTCCCTCAAGCCACGTACCCAATTCCACCCCTGCACCCCCCACCCCTGTGCTATTGGGCACACACATAGAAATATGGTCCTAACCAGATCTCTCCACCTCTGGAGGTGATAACCTCTGTTAGGAAAAGGTATTTTATCAACACCCTGTCGGGGATGTTGTGAATAATACATAATGGCGATTGGAGTTTTTGAGGGCCTACTATGTTCTAGAAATCTTTATATCAAATTTATTGGATTAATATTGATGAGTAACATTATGTCAATTTCAGATATACAATTCACTATATACTCTTCTGTGTGTCCCCCCCCCAAACTCTAGTCTCCTTTTAATAGACCTTTTTATTTTCATGTTTTCAAAAGTGTTAATAGGCCTTTTAAAATGTTTATGCGGCTCTGTCACTCAAGCTGTACTTTAAAAACGGGGACAGAGTATTTGACCCATCCTGTCTTCCCATTTGATATTCTACTAGATTTCTAATGTGTAAGCGGCAACGTATGTACAATGCTGTGAACTCTACTGGGAGGTATAGTTATTGAGCGTCCGTTACCACTCCTCTTCCATGTGGAATGGCCATTCCGCAGTTAAGTCTGTTTCTGACCATCCTGGAGAAAAAACAGCAAGAACGCCACCCACCCCAAGATGGTATCTGTCAGCACTTTAGTGCCTTTTTTCCATGTAAGGAGAGTTGGATGCAATTCACATTAGCTAAAAAGAATCGATCTCTTTTTACAGTAACTGTGGAAAAGAAAATGTTAGTCAGTGAAAGCAAGGGGGACAGAGGAAGGCAGGGTGGGAGGAGGAGGATTACAGAACATTATAGCCCTAGAGCCTCTGTCCAGTAAGGTAGGGCTAGAAGGCCATGAAAATCAGGCAGAGGGTTGGATTTGATCTGGGAACAATGAGAAAGCATCAGTGGGTCTAGGTAGGAACGTGTCCTATCAAAACAAGAGTTTTAGGGCCTGAGCTGGTTAGTGTGTGTCATGGATTTGAGAAAGATGAAGGTTAAGACAAGGAGATATGAGAGGTAGCTAGTGCATGCGACTAACTGTTCAAAAGATGAAGGCCTGGCAAAGTGTGGGCCATACCTCCTGCCCCCCAGCCTCATGTAGTCCTTTGGACAATTACTTGGGCCAATGTGTATAACAATCAGACAAAAAGTTCTTTTTCCCTAAACATGTCTGTTTTTAGTTGCTGCTGATTCAACACCCCTACACGCCAAAGCAATGGGTTTTAAGACTTCGGGTAGAAATTCTGTACAGAAAATGGCACAAGGCCATACATGTTGAGCAAAGAAGACACTGGGTTTACACTCTGATTCTCAATGAACTAACTGCTCAGTATGGAGGGAAATGGGAAGAGAAAATGCAGGGAAGCAGAAGTGGCTGCCGCTTTCCAGAAGACCCATCAGAAAGACAGACCTCCCCGCAAGACATCCATGCAGGATACTCCCCTACCCCTCCTCGCCGTGCATTTGTGTGTGTACAAGCATGTGCGTGTGGTGTACAGCGGAGAGGAAAGGGCACTGCAGCACACAGACCAGCGTGTCCACAGTGGAAGAAGAGAGGCTGTTGTTTGCTGCCCAAAACACGTAAAAAGAAAAGAATGTCTGTTTCCACAGATCCTCAGTTTATCTGCAGGGTAACTCTGGGCAACACACTCTGTATTGTATTACGTCTTTGCATATGTAAACCAGGGACGGTGGCAGTACTTTGCCAGCAGTGAACATAAACAAGAACTTGTTGGCAAAGCAGCCAGTGAGGTCTGGAAGACAGCAAGTCAAAGAGCGGTGACAGCCGCGTGAGCCGGAACAAAAACACTCTACCGTGATAGCGGCAACGCTGAATTTTACAAAAGGGTAATTCTTTAAAAAATGGCATGCATTCCCCCTCAGCAAGTTTTATTTTTGGCCAGTGAACCCATTTTCTTGATACTTAGTGATGAGACAGAAGGTTGTAGTAAGGAAGCTTGGGGGAGTCAAGGAAATGCTGACTTGAGGTCTAGTTCTTGAAGCACCTGAGTGACATTCAGCAAGCCACTTCCTTCTCCTTTCTCTTTGCCAAATCATCTCAGGTCCCCTGTACATGGTGCTGGTGTGTGAGAGCGTTGTGAGAGCAGCCAGGGAGGCAAGGGTTGGCATGTTTTTTAAATACTCAAGACAGTATCTGTTCATTGTAAGGAACTACATACATTTCTTCCCTTGATGAAGAAATAAATAACGTGTATGTCCTAAAAAGGAGACTAACCTGCGTTGATTACCCTACTTCTGCCTTAGATCACATTTACTTCTGTATCGTCATTATTATCCCTTTGCTCTGTAGTTGGGTAAGACCAAGAGAGTAAGTTTACCCATCTGTGCATTATAATCCATTACATTTCAGAAGCCAATTCTTTTTATTACTTTTCATAATGACATTTTTTGTCCCAACTCCAAAAATGCTCTCTCTCTCAAGTTCTGGAGTCCAAAGTTCTATAATCATCATTTTAAAAACTGGGGAGTTCTGTGATGGCGGTGGATGCAGCAACATAATTTTTTTGATCTCCTAGAATCCACATATATAAACAGACAAGAGAAAACAAACAGAAAATTGAAAATTCATGGACAACATTTTAAACAAAACTAGGTGACACGATAACTCCACAAACACCAAAATACAGGGTCCAGCAGAAGTAACACCTGCTTGAGTGTGGCTGGGAGGGTAATAATGTGGGTGTAATAATTTATAGTTTTAATGTGAACATTTTACCTAAAATGCCGTTTGGTGTGCTTAAGTGTGACATTACTTAAGTGTGACAAACTCATAAGCAAGAATTACTTGCAAGTAATTCTTGCTTATGAGTTTGTAATAAAAGAGTTTGTAATAAAAAAGGGGCATTATTTGTGCCGGACCCTGTACGAGCAGGAAAGACTACACCACCAACAGGGCCATGACGAGCCCACGCCTGCTCCCAGCACAAGACCTCACCCTGGACAGAAACTACCGGGAGAAAAGTCGGAATTGAGCAAAGCACAAATAAGAAAGATGAAAAAGACAGAAGATCCAAATAAGAGTGAAGAAGGAAAAGGAAACCAAGAAATTTCAGATGGCAAGTGGTTTTTTTTAATTTAAAAAAACAAAACACTACATGAACTGAAGAAAGCTCTTCAGTGAAGTTAGAAAAAGCTATGTAAAGTTTCTAAAACTTCTGGAAAATGAGCAAAGCAATGAGATCAAATTCCACACAATACTACTTATAAGAAAAAAAAGAGAAAACAGAATAATATAACATTTCCACAGACGATAAAAGAACACCAAGAAAAATAGGTTCAAAAATCATATTACCACTATAAAAAAAATTCTAAGTATGCCAAAAGACACTTAGAAAATATACTAGACATAAAGGAACAAGAATAAATGTAAACTGGAAAAAATTCAAAATGAGGTGACAAAACTTAAGTAGATATTTTAGAAATAAAGACTTAATTAGAAGGAACCTAAGAATGAATTTTAAAACATAATAACTTAAGATAAATAGGAGGGGGAAATGGAAGGTTTTAAAAATCACAAGAAATTAAGAATGATAAAAATGCTACAAGAAAAAGTGACAAATTTTCAAGATAAGCAAATAAGATGCAATATAAGAATAATAAGAGATTCTGAAAAGAAAAAATAGAACAAGGAAACATAAGAAATTCAAAAATTTTAGTGAAGAAAACTTCTGAAACACAAAAAATTTAGAAACTACATATTAATATGTAGTTAAAAAAGAAACTACATGTGTGAGAACAATGACCCAGAACTACCAACACCAAGATATACACTAAGAAAATATCAGGGCTTTAAAGAAAAATAAAAAATTATTTGGGCTTTTAGGCAAAAAGAGAATGCGACTTACAGGAGAAAGAAAACTGGATTATAGCAATGATCTATACCAGAAGAAAATTGAGTAACATATCCAGGGTACTCGAGGAAAGAAAATAAGCCTAGGATATTGTATTTCAAGCAAACTGAATCAGACCCTCTTCCTAAGGAATCTACTAAAGAATGAGCTTCAGATGACCAAAGGACTATAGATTCATTGACACAGAGATGGGGGTAAGTAAGCATTGTATATGTAAAATTAAGAATTAGCATTAAATGAGGGCTAAGTCAGAGAGAATATTTAATGTAGCATGTAATAATTGTTATCTGATAACAAAGATGAGTATAACTATAAAGTATTATGGAAAAACAAAATAGCATATGCACAAAAAAGTAAACTGTTTAGTTATTGTATCTGGTGATGGCAGTAATAATGTTGAGTGCATAATGTGGAATAGAGCACATGAGTAAATTACAAAGTATTCTAATTTAGCATCCTCTCTGTTCTTGAGAACCAAGATTCTTAAGATGGAAGAAGGGAGGTACAGATGGCATATCAAACAGGTTAAGTAAAAACCCTGTAGTCCTGAACTGTAAATATCAGGATAGACTTATTAAGTATTTTACCTTTATACATACTTAATTATACTATATATAAATAAATTGTGTCTGTATACAGGTATTAAAAGATACACAGATATAAATATTTCCTAGCTTCATCATGGAAAAGATGCAGGAAAAAAGGACAAAGTAGCCAGAAGTGCCTACTCTGTGGTTTTAGTTATTATTTCCCCACTAAGAGAGACAGAGGTTTCTTGAAGAAATGGCTGGTTCCTGGTCTGGGGCAAAAAAGGGACAAGATAAGCCTGGAACAAAGAAGGAAGGCAGCAGAGACCTAGAGTCACATCAAAGGGAATCAGGAACCAAAGTGAAGAGGCTCCCACTGCCCCCAAAATGGGACGATATGAGCCTTAAAAAAGGGTAAGATTTGCTCTTGTTTGATACCCTCCCACTATGTTTAAACCTAGTAGTTCAAAACAATATACATTTTTAAAAATCAGCCATCTTCTAAATGTGACAGGGAAGCAATTCACCGTCTTGAAAACTAGGTAAATAGAAGGAAAGACGAGCGTTTGAGCCGCTTTCCATGCAAGAATCTATCACTGGGAAGCTGTTTAGTGGCATGTATTTATTCTATATAGATTATGCCAGCTAATAAATAAAAATAAAATGACAATGTTGCTACTTTATACCTCCACATAGATTTAGGAATCGAGGATCTATGGTTGCTAACACACAGGAACAATAAAACTGGACATTACGTGCCTTCTGAGGAAAAAACTCAACGCCACTTATAGTCTTGGCAAAAGTATCCAGCTTTGGTTTCATAAAACCTCTACATTCCGCTGCTAACATGCAGGAAGTGCGGAGGAGCGTGTTGAACCACACTGTGAGTGTGCAGCCAGCGAACCTACACTCTGGGAAGTTCCAGCCGGTCGCCGGGCTCTTCAACAGTTACAGGCACGGAGAAGAAGGCAGTGGTAGGGGAACCTGCAGATCCTCGGACAAGATGTTGATATCGATGGGACAGATCGAACCATAGCTTCTGGGGATGTGCGATGCAGTAATGAAACTACGTACAAACAAGGAAGCAATTACCATAAAGCTCAAGATAGTGGGTTTGGGGGTTTTTATTTTTTGGAAGGAGGAAGGAGCTGTGGCTGGGGAGGGGCACTGGAGGGGCTTCTGAAGTGACTGGCTATGTTCTATTTCCTGACCTAGGCGGTAGTGACAACAATGTCCACCTGATAATAGTTCCCTAAAGCCAGCAGTTCTGAAATTCAAGCACTCACGGGAATCCTCTGGCAGGTCTGTTAAAAGAAGAGGCTCTGCCTCCAAAGTTCATGAACTATCAGACTCTAATAAGTCTCCATAGAAGCTCAAACATGTGTATTTCTAGAAAGTTCTAAGACCACGCCAATGCTATACCAGACATCAAGAATCTTTGCATTAAGCTATATTTGTTTTGTGTAGGTTTTTTAAAGCCTTTTTTATTTTTCAATAAAAGGTTAAATAAATGATTTAATAAATGGATGGATGGATGGATGGGTTGAGTGAGTAGGTGTGGGTGGGGTAGATGGACTGGGTGGACCGGGTAGATGAAAAGGAAAACAGACTGACAGGCAGACAGACAGAACTAAGATAAAAATCAAATCAATACCACGAGAAGATTGCATTACCACTCATATGTGACATACCTGGTCTCTCTGTGTTCCGTGAGTGCTACGCAACTTACACATATGCTAGGTGTCCCACTGCGTGTACTGTGACCTCTGGATCTTTTTCTCTCATCAGTATCTGAGCGTTTCTCAATCCTAAAGAAGAGTTGAAATGTACTTGTACCCATGCTGAAGACATCTTGTAACAGTAAATTGATAAGGTCGGCATGGTTTTGTTTGATCTCATAGAAAAGACATTTTATTTCTCTATAATCTTGTACTTTCTTATTAAAGACAAGTTTAATAAGAAACTTGTAGCTTCTGGCAGGACTTCTCTCCAGAAGACTACTATGAGAATGTTTAGAAAAGATCAATAATCCTGGTCACACAAATTATCACCTAAATCTCTATAAATGTTTCTTATCTCCTCTACCTTCATCCTCAGACCAAAGTGAAAGGCAAAGTGTGCCTGAGAGCCAAGAGTGAAACTGTGGTGTTCAAATATCAGAGACTAAGCTTTAAGTCATTTCAGTTTTAGGAACATCTCCTAGAAAACAAAAAGCAGACATAGTAAATAAAGTACTAAGTTCTGAAATGTAAAAGGGAGAGCAAAATAGAATTTTAAGAAAATCAAACCTTGGTTATACAAACAGCAAAGGGCCCTCACAAGACTTATCCAGCTAATAAATTCAACTCCATAACTGTTTATATGCCTGCTGTGTGAAACCACAAAAATGAACAGCACATCATCCTTGCCCTCAGGACATTAAAATTGAAAAGGAAAGCTCCATGCATCTTTAACTTTAAGACCAGGCAAAGTGTGAGTGGTGATGAAGGAAAGGTACAAAATTTTTTGACCGGGTAAAATGAGGGAGATTTGATTTATTAGAAGCAAAAACAGTTAGCCTGCACCGCTGGTAGGAGAGTCACCTACGGGTCACGTCTGGGACGTCCGGAGAGGACTTTGTATAGTCCTCATTTCCTCCTATGTAGCTTCCTGGCTGATGACATTCAATACCTGTGGCTTCATATGTGGGGGCAGGACTTGCTTCCTCCAGGGCCTCTGTAACACTCTGATAACCTAGCTGCCTTTTGGGTTCCAATGCAGTGATCCTTAGGGGACCATGGACGTATTCCTAGACATGTGAATTTTCTACTGACAAATGTGTGTGTGTGTTTTGTTAAAATAATCTAAAAATATGTATATTGGCATAATCAGACCCTTGTACTCAAAGTGGTCCCTGGGCCGACAGTGGGAGTGTCACCTAAGAGCTTGTTTGAAATGCAGAACCCTGGACCCCACCCCAGTCCTCCTTAACCAAGGGACATTTTTACAAAGCTCCTCCAGGGATTCATTTGCACGTTAAAATTTGAAAGGCTCTAAATTAGATCTTATAGCCAAGCACTGCTAGGTGAGTCCAGTGTTCACATTTGTGTTTATAATCAACTGGACACCAAGAGGTGCCGTGCCAATTTGCAGGCTAAAGAGAAGTGAACAGAGATGGACTTGGTATCTAAATGATACTTTCATGCCAAACAGAGACCGGGTAATGCCACGGCACACTGTGAAACGGAAGGGTTTACAGTCATCTTAACGGAGAAAACTGTAGGAAAGCTAAGGTATCACAGTGCAGGGTGCTTGGAGTCAGGGTATCATTGTAGTAAAAATGTAATTTTTTTTCATGTTAGGTTAATGCTGTTATTTTAAAGGTCTGAAGTTTGTCTTGCCTTTAATTTTCAAATATGTTGTGTTAATATTTCATTTTCCATTTTTAAAACTTGTATGGATACATAAAAGCTATAAGCAAGCATAATTATCTATAGCTTTTTGTTTGTACATATACAACAGAAATATAACTCGACACCTATATTCACAAGACCGCTTTCCTTTAAGAGGGAAATATCACTCATACTTGATAAACACTGCAAGGGTAAGAACAAGGGAAGGGAATTAGTTTTGACAGAGAAGAAAGGAAAAAGCATGAAAATATAGGCTACCCGGGAATCCCTGACAGCACCCCCTAGAGGGAGAAACAGCAAAGCGGGGATTCCCATGAGTGCTTGAATTTGAGACCCACTGGCTTAGGGAACTCTTTCTGGTCAGGTGGACATCTTGTCACTACCACCTAGGTCAGGGAACAGAACATAGCCAGTCACTTCAGAAGCCCCTCCAGATGTCCCTTCCCAGCCACATTTTTAGGGCCTGGAAAGATACTGCTGTTCCTCCTACATCATTTTAAAACACAAAACAAAGTTAAGATTAAAGGCTACTCAATAAGCAATGGGGAAATGTCTAGAAAAAAAATAATAATAATAGCAGCAAAATAACAATTACTATGTGCCAGGCATTCTTCTAAGCACTTTACTTACATTAACTCATTTAACTCTATTAACAACCTGTGACAAAGTTACTCCTTCGGTAGATAAGAAAAATGGCTGCATCCCTTCTCTCATAGGTGGAACCTGACTCCGCACCCTTTGCATCTGGCTGGTCTTCACGGCTTGCTTTGAGCAATGGAATGTGCTGGGAGTGCTAATGTGCCATTTCTGAGTCTAGGCTTCAAGTGACCTTGCACACTCTTGAGAACCCTTCCTATCTGTGCCTTGGGAACATGCGCAAGCATATTCATTTCAGTCTGGGGAAAAGAAAAACCTTTCATAATTTGATTTGCTTTACTCAATGGGTACTATAGTAATGATTTTCTGCAATTCTTTTATTTAGGGGAAACATCTTCTTCTATTATGTTCTACCCTAAGTTGCTGTATGTACAAAATATAGGAGACTATTTAGAAAAGAGGAAGAGAACGGGAAGGGGTCAGAGTTAGCTTGCTGATTGCTGCTATTGGGAGAAAAGGAGACACAAAGAAAAGTTGATGTTTCCCCTCCTGTGTTTTGAAGAACTTAGCTAAAATTGCACAAAAGGGATTTCATTGCATAGATAAGAACTTTTCACCAAGACATTCATTTAAAACTCATTTCAAAGTACTGAGGATTTTTTACTTTTCTTCCTAAGTGGTACTTAAATACAGCGCACGCCACTGACTCAGCAGTCCCCACCGTGCGGCACAGAGATGTTCGGAAAGGTGATCGCAGCGTGGATTCCCGTGGGAAAGGACGGCCTGGAATGGCGGCACCACAGTGGTGAAGGGGCCTGGCTTGCTGAGAGACAGGTAAGACTGTACGAAAGCCAAGAAAGGGCTCTTTCCTCACTCTTAAATAATGGCGCTTTCAGAATACTCCTAAGATATTTTGTACACAGTGTTCAACTCTGAGAAACGAGCCAAGTCATTGGTTCTTCTCCAGAAACTTGGGCAATCTTGGAGTCTGGATTTTCTGGAACATTTTCAATGTTAAATGTTCTGTTCCACTGCCAAGTCATGGGCTCTTAGTCATGAGCCTCCAGTTTCAGGTTCAGAAACTAATCCAGGGTTTCCCAGCCCTTGTGATTTTACAAACAAGTAGACTTTTAGGGGGAAATACTAGATAGCCAATTTTAAAGCCAATATGATATTTTAAAAAGAATAAACAAGTGTTTTAAAGTTACTTGTATTTCAGTCACTGACTTATTGTATAATCTCAAGTCAATTACTTAACGTATCTAAGCCCCTGCACACTCAATTATAAAGTAGGAGAGTAATGAAAATGCCTGCCGTAGGTTTGAAAGTGCGCGCTAGAACATGTGCCACTGTCGGTGCTCTCGGCCATGACTGCACAGTGACGGCTGCCGCTGTCCCATTCACGAAAAGGACTGAGTCCAAAAACAGTAACCCTGGCCGAAGCCGTGGGGAAGAGAGAAGGCCAGTCCCTCACCAGACCAGTGGCAGAGACATCTCACTACATCCGGCTCAACTTTTTTTTGCTAGGTCATCGGCAGCTCCCAAAGAGAGCACCCCCAGACCTGCTAAAGCAATCAAGAGGAAGAAATTCTCTAAAGAAGGAAGAGAAAAATCAGTGTTCCCTTTGGCAAACCGGCCGTGAAAAGGATAGGGTTTGGATGCAGACACAGGTCAAATTTCACTCTGAAGTCAGTGGGGACGCCGTCATCTGGCCTGTGCCCACCTCTGCGGCACTTTTTGCGTCTGTCCCCTGGACCCCTGGGTTCAAGCCAGACCTTTTGCCTAATTCAGCCACACCATCACCTCCCAGGTGAAGCAGCCTTTGACTCTCCTCCCACAACACGCTGAGCTCCAGTGCCTGCTTCTGTCAGACACTTGCCACAGTGCTAAACGTTTAAATCTATGTCATTTCACAGTTTATTCACTTTACATCCACAATCTCACATCTAACACAGCAACTGTAAACATTTAGTTGTATTTCCTGACCATCTTTTTTTTTCTATGCATGTTTACAAAGTTTGGGTCACAGTGCACAATTACTTCCATACTTTTCAATTACTTGAGCATTTAAAAAATTACTTCACAGTCTTCAAGATCATCGTTTAATTGTTGCATAACATTCCACCAAGGAAATGTTTTTAATTTACTTCAGCATGTTCCTACTGAGGACATGGGCTTACTATAATAGGAAAAAAACAATAGGAAAAACAATTCCTACTTTGGGTATTATAAACAGAACTAAAATGAATAATTTCCATGCATGTGGATTTTTCCATATTTTGAAATATTTCCTAAAATTACATTTCCAGAAGTTGCATTACTTGATCAAACAGAATGGGCACTGTGATGGCTTTGGACATATATTATCAGATCATTTTTTAAATATATTTAGTTAGTTATAGAGAGGGGAAGGGAGGAAGAAAGGCAGAGAGAAACGTCAGTGAGAGAGAAAACAGCAATCAGCTTGCCTCTCGTACACGCCCCGACTGGGGACCAAACCCGAGACCTCGCTGTGTTCCCTGACCGGGAATCAAACCAGTGACCGACCCTTCACTCTACAGGGTGATGCCCAACCAACTAAGCCATACCAGTCAGGGCTGTCAGATCATTTTTGATAAGAATATAGACGCTTCTTATCATATGTATCCATTTTTATCTCAATTATTTTCTAAGAAACTCATTCTCCTTCTATCTACTCTAAGCAAAGCAGCGACTCAACCTACCCACTGTTGTTTCCCTGCTGTCTACATTACTGCCTCTAAAAAATCTATTCTGCAGCAACACAAAGTGCCAATAGACCGCAAAACATCCTACCTTGGTCCAGGATTCCCTGCAAAAGTTGGCCCTTAGGTGTACCTTGGTGTCCCCTTTTCCCTCCAGGGAACTTTCTCATGGATAGGGTATTAACATATGCCTACAATTTAATGGACTAATGTGTTTTAAGTGAAAATATATTTGGAGTACATAACAGTTTGATTTGTACTTTGGATTATATGAAATCAGCATACTTTTTAAATTAAAAAATATTTTCTAATACCAGTACTATATAAGAGGACCTAATTCATTATTGTTTTGCCAGCATCAGGAATCTTTTTTCTGTGTGTATTCTTGAGCAGTGTTAACAGATGAAAAATGAGGCGCTACCATGTCAAGTTTTTTTAAAGTGATTCTTTTTTATGTATGTATACCTGCCTCCAGTAACTAAGTCTTTTTTCGAGTAGAAACAATCATAACTTTCCCTGTAGCACTGGCACTCAATAAAGGTTTGGCAGAGATTTTCAAAACAGAGACAGAGGTGAAAGAGAAAAGAAGACGGGGGAGAGGAGAAGAGTAAGGAAAGAAGCCAAGGAAATAGGAGAAGCTGGAGGAGAGGGAAGGGAGCACCATCCACCAAGCATTCGGGGACTCCGCACTACAAATTGGTGGCTTCAGAGGGAAGAATCAAAGACAGGATTAGGATTAAACATGTAACTAAATTCCTTTCTTTACTAATTCCTCTTTTATTTCACACAAATAAAGGTTGTGGCTTCTAAGGGCCCATTAATTGAATACTTTAAACATTACGACCCCCACCCAAGTTTAACTTTCTTCAGAGCAGACTGCTTACCAACAACAACAAAACAGATTTGACTTCGGCACAGTCACCTATGTGTCCTGTTCACATCATGAATTAGCACTGTGGACAAGCAGCAAGAACTACTCCCAAGCACCAGATGACTGTATCTGCGAGCTCACTGAAAAGCCCACCAAACCGCCACTCAAAGAAAGTTATATTGTCCTGGAGATAAATCTTAAAGACGTGTGACTCCCTCTACCTGCGCTGGAGTTCAAACCTGGCTAGGCCACTTCCTGGCCATGTGCCGGCAACTTAAGTCTCAGTTTCTCATCTGCAAAATGAGGATAATAAATCTTCTACTGCACAGGGTTGTTGTGAGATTAATGAGTTAATATATGCTTCAAACTGTAATGAGTACATAGTAAGTTCTCAACAAAAAAGGAAGCTATTATATTCATTGTTAAGTAAACCACCTGATGGAAAAAACAGGCAAGTCAAAGGGATGCACAGAGGTCCCGATACCTCCTAAAATGGGTACAATAAGAAAGAAGTCCGTAGCTAAGCTGTTCGCCTGCCAGGTTTCCTTGGGCAGGCCCATGTCTGCTGGGGCTCCCTGTACTTGGTAGTACAACAGTACATTTAACAGGCATTTTCTAGAATAATGAATCTCAGAACCAGCAAGGTAACACAGATGAAAGAAGAGGGCGTAGGTGCAATTTCACAGGGGGTGAGGAAAGGGAGGCTGGCCCTCTGTCAGAGGGGAACAGTCACCACTTGGTTCAAATCAGCTATTGCTAATTGGGAATCGAGGTCCAATTTTCCCAAATCTTCCAAATTTTTAAGAGATGCTAGAACTCTGGATTCTTACATACAGTCTCCTGGTCATTAAATGTTGACAACTCTTTCAATCATTTCTAAAAAGACCCTGTGCAGCTCAAACAAAATATATCCATGAGACAAATTTAGCTGAACTCTTGACAATTTGTGCTCTTTAAGCTTAAAGAAAAACGATGCCCCTAAACCGATATCCCCCAGAGCCCGCACCTTCCAAAGAACCAATTCCCGCTACGTGAAAGTGTAAAGAATGTTAGTGCTCAGCAAGCATCCACACACAGCACAGGTTGCAGGCAGTCGAGGGCAGTTCCAGTGAGTGTCTGCCACGTATCCACACTGCTTAGCCACCTTTGGGGGATGGAGAAAACGTTTAAGGACAGGAGCTTACATGTCAGCAAAGAGGCCAGACATATGCAAGTGAAATGAAAGCAAATGTTAAGTTATGCATAACTGATCAATTGTGTGGTACCCATTAGACACACCATAGGAATCTGGGGGTGGGCTGGCGGGGAGACTCCAAGAGGACCTCAAGGAGGACAGGGGTTCTGAGCCGGACCACAAGGATGGAGGAGCCTTTGGAGAATATGGAAGTGTACACTCTAGGCAATAGAGGTGAATGAGCAACAGCACAACTATCTCAGCTTGTTACAACATCTCTCCCATCCTTGACACTGGAAAAGTTCGTACGATCCTGTTGTTCTTCGTGTTTGTTTGTTTCATTTGGGTCAGGGCAAGGTATAAGCCACCTAACACAGTTGCCACCAATCATCATAAATGTGACCAAATGTTGGTGAAGTTGACTATGTCTTCTTCCAAACTTTCCCCGAGCCTCTGTACACTATGCATTCTTGGCTGATGGCACCAGACTATGAGGTAGCCCCTGTCCATAAGAAGCCACAGTCCAATGAGGGAGTCAATAATACTGATACAAGGTGACAGGCACAGGGATCAGGGCTGTGGAGCACCCTGTCCGCCCAGCCGCCAGCTGGGCTGCATCTGGGGGTGAGTGGGAGTCTGACAGGCAGAGAAGGGGGAGAAAGGGTGTTCCAGGTAGCAGCAGCAACACAGGCCAAGGCATTCGAATGGTGAAAGCTAGTAGTTTGTAGCAGCAAAAACACCCACCCTCTTTTCCACCTCTTCACTCTTGGTCTGTTTGCTAATTACCACCTGCCTGCATCTCAGTAAGATGGGAATCTCTGAAGAACCCTAAAGATTCTTAAAATTTGCATTGTGGTTGCCATTCATTCGCATGAAATGGCAACAAAGATGAAAACCCAAGACCACAGTTAAGAGCCTATATTACATTCAGATATATATCTGCGTCCCTATAGCCTTGGCACAAAGAAAGACAATGCTGTTAATAAAGTCAATTTTGATCTCATTTATTTTGGAATAGAGTGTTCTCTGCTTGGTTTCCAACACAAGAGGAGATGCTCGCATATAAAGAATAGAAATCGCACATCGAAGCTCAGTGTTGGTTTTGATTTGAGCTAAGAGTTGTCATATATTTTGTGTTTTGTTTGCAACTATTCATATTAAAAGGATTTTTTTTTAATTAGTGTTTACTTCTTTTCACTCTGGAAAGGACAAATTGTACAGGTATAAAGCGAAAGATTTCAGCTCTACTCACAACCACCATTGCCACATTTCACAATGGCATGGAAAGGATGCCCTGGGCTAGGGTACAGGGTGGCAGCCCCTAGCCACCCTAATGGATCCTGGGTCCATTAGCTGCTACATGCAGCAGTATCCTCACTTCTTCCTTCTCTTTATGACTGGCTGCTGATGGCTTTTGAATCCCCAAGGGGAGGAAAACTAGGAGATCGTTGTAGCTTGTCTGCAAAGGTGGTCCCAGGTGGCCCATGACTCCTGTGGCCCTTTGTCTAGGCTGTCCTGCATAACCAGTGGAAGGTGGATGCTACATGACTTCTGAGGCAAGATCAAAAGAAGCCTTGCGGCATCCCTCTCGATCTCTGGGAATGTTCAGCTTCAGAACCCGGCTACCAGACTGTGAGAAGCCCATGCCACTGGGAGAGGCCATGCGCAGGAGTCTAACCTGAGATCAACTACCAGCCACACGAGTCATCTTGGACATCTAGCTAAGCCAACTTTTCAAATGATCCCTGCCCCAGCCACCCTGTGAGAGCAAAAACATGAGCGACCCCAGTGAGAACCTCCCAGCTGAGTCCAGTCAACCCACAGAACTATAGCTTATTACATAGCAAGACATAATCAGATGATGAACACCAAGAAAAGAACAGAAAAGAAAAGAAAAAAGAAAAAAAGAGAAAAGAAAAAGGAAAAGGAATAAAAGAAAAGAGAAACCTGAAATTAAGGAACATCCTTTTCTACCCATGGCAACATGGAAAATTAGATTGAAATTTGCAGCCTAAGTGAGTTTTTTTAGACTGAGTATAGTTATTAATTACCTCTGGCCCCTTTCCTGGTCATCAGCTGTAGATAATCAAGGCGTCAAAGTATTCATTTTCTGAGAAAATATACAGAATTAACAATCTCCAGCTCATATGTCTACTTTTCTTAATTATCTTCAAGATTCAATTTTTAGCTGGGAAAAGCAAAAGCAAAATCTTCCGAAACAAAGCAAAATCAGTTTATCTCTACCAGCATCCTTTACACAATGCAGTCAATAATCAAGTGCATTGATACGGGCAATGCACCAGCATTTCCTGTATTTTTATTTTAACCATGGAACTGGCATGACATTAGAAATGTAATGGTTTTTGATTTTCAGGGTAATAGCATTCATTTTTACCTTTGATACTTACTAGCAAAGCACTCATGTGCAATATATGGTAGGCTTATGAGTGGAAGTTAGTTGCCCCATCAGCATCCATTCCCTGTGTGTTCCTTGGTAATGTCCTTCACTTTGTGTGAAACCTTAAAATGTCAGCTAAAAACCCGACTTTCTGAGCATTCCTTAAAACTGGCACAGCCATGTGACACTGTTCCAGCCATTCAGACTGAAGGGCAACTGTACTGGGGAATTCTGAAGGGACTTTTTGCTATCCTTATAAAGGGGAAGAATTATGGCCAGGGCCACCACTTCACATCTCACTCCTAGAATATGGACATGATGCCTGCAGTCACAACAGCAGCCTTTTTGCAACCATGAGGCATAAGTATAGGATAAGAGCCAACACATTAAGATGAGCAGAGCAGAAAGCCCATGAGAATTCAGTCTCTGACAGCATTGCCATGCAGCTGGAGGAAGCCTAGAAACTGCCTATCTCTAGCTTTGCCACAGAAAAAAAGAAACCCTACTTGTTAAAATCAGCATTGTCTCGGTGTTCTATTACCTGCAGCCAAATGCACTTCTGCTTGATAGTGCTAAATTTTTCATTAAAAACTAATATGCCCTTATAAGATTGAGCTCAATCATAGCTGCTCAAGGATAATTTTTCTTCAGCAAACAATATAGTACGGTCCACATGGTTCATAATGAGGTACCTTTTGTCCACTTCCACCAGTCATTTATATAAGTGACATAGTCACACTGAGAACTTGTCCTTTCAATAGCATTCTGCCACAGAGAGCCAACAACTCAGACAGACAATAAAAAAACATCAAATGGAGGAGGATTCGACTTTCAAAAGCACAATCGTTGAGAAAAATAGAGTGATCTGTGGGAGGCTTTTCTTGCCTCGCTTGTGTTATTGTATAATAGCAATAATATCTCTTTGGAATACACTTGCAGGAACAACTGTTGTGGTTATCAAACATCTCAGTTTTGCTTTTGCATTTAATCACCCACAAAGCCCCATTTATTGTCTCTCTACTCCTCCATGGTTATCAGAATCCCATAATTAAGGCATAATGAAAGTAAACAGTGTCACAGAAAACTAGATATCTTTAAAAGGAGAGTAGTTAAGGCAAGACAGAATGTTCCTAAAGATAGCAGTAGCGCCACGTGGACTTGCTAAGGAGTTCTGTTTGTGTGTGCGTTGGTGGTGATTAAAAAGAAGAATCAACATCTAAGTGGAATATTTAGGGAATAAATTGCTTTGATGGGTGGATAGTAAATTAATTGGGAGACTGCATATTGAAATCAAGCAATCATGTCGGTACAGCGAGATCCCTACACAAACGTTCCAAACGCCAAGGGAAGGAAGACTGCTTGTCTCTGAAAAGCTAAAGTGGGGGTGACCAACAGCTTTTCAACATCTTGTCTTCCCTCCAAGATTTATTTTTACCTTAGTTACTAACAAAATGATTTGGTATGTAAAACAAGACACATACAAGTACAAGAAAACCCTTTATTTAAAAAGACAAAATATAAATATACTAAAGGTAACTATTCAGAGTAGGTTTTTCCTGGCAGGGATTCTTTTGGTAATTTATTATACAAGAAATACTAAGGCTCACTGACTCTCAGTAATAACCATGATCTTTTTTCATGGCACACAACACAATTTATTGATCTATTTTAATAATATATCTGTGTAGTACATATATATCTTTAATTACTTCTCTACTGTTTGTCTTCCCAAATAGACACTAAGTCCCATGATAAGGGAGGGTTTGTTTCTGTTTTGCTACCTCGAGACCCTGGATCAGTTTTTGACCATTTCAGGGGCTCAATATTTAATGAATGAATAAGTGAGCCAACTATTTTGTCAAAGATAAAATTTAGAACCCAGAACCCTCCCTCCCCAACCCCAAGGTAGAATGCTTGCACATGTGCATAGGGCAATGTGTTAGGTGTAAGTGCTCAGCACTGTTTGCAAAGACCATAGCAACAACAAAGAGGAAAAAAATCCTAAATGTCTCTCAATAAGACAGTGGGTTCACACCATGGCATCTGATTGAGAAATTAAAATAAATAAATTGGAGAATGTAGATCAAAAATGTTATGAAAGAAAAGCAAACTAGAGAACAAGGCTTACAGGGTAACATTCATATTGTCTTAAAATGTGCAAAACAACACTATATATAGTTGTTTCACAGCAGGCATGGAACAAAACATCCAATTTAAGATACTCGGTGCCTTTGGAGAGGGAAGGAGAATGGGATTAAGAAGGGTGCACGCGGGGCTTCAACGTCATCTGCAATGTTCTGCTTCCGAGACTGAACAGTGGTTGTACTGATCACACACACACACACACACACACACACACACACACTTTTGTACTTAAAAAATAAACAAAGTCTGAGAAACTGTCACAGACAAGAGGAACCTAAGGAGACATGAAGACATGATGACTAAGTGTATGTACTATGGTCATCTGGGTGGGAACTAGGAATAGGAAAAGGACGTAAGGTAACAATTAAGGAACTAGGAAAGAAGTATGGACTCCTGTTGACAATAATGTATCAATATTGGTTCATTAATTGTAACGAATACACTATCTAATGTAAAATGTTAATAATAGGAAAAACAAGATGGAGAGTATATGAGGAAATCCCTGAACTATTGTTATAATTTTTCTATAAAGCTAAAACCATTCTAATAGGTCTATTTTTAAAAAGTAAACAACACAAAAACACTCTACAAGTGTCCCTATCTTACAGCAATGCTTCATAAGGGGCATAAGCTACAACTACCTACTAAGCTTAGCAAAGGCCTTTTTATGGGCAGCTAAGATAATACAGTCCAAATGTGTTGGTTTTTGATGATCTAACTTAGCGAAAAGAATTTAGAGAACGGTAAGTTAATACATCCCCTAGGTTGCTGTATTTCCCTCAAATATCAGAAGGCTCAAGTTCGCCTCTTGGGAGGGCCGGAGAGCAGTCGAACGTGATCTTGTTCCCACGAAGCGAGGGCATCTGAGAACAGGGGCCTACGGCAAACCACCAATTAACCGGCTTGGCTTCTTCCCTCTCCCCAACTTCTCTCCTTGCGGCTTCTCTGTCTTGCTTGCTTGGGTCGTTTTCATAGCCAAGTGCAGCTAAACTATTTACATCCTCTTTAAAGTGAAATGGAGTGAAAAGAGATTCCACAACAGATACGAGTATACCACATGGATGCCGATGTATTTAAAAGACACTGCGCTCTCAAAGCCAGCCTCAGTTGAGATGAAAGTCACAGAAATGTAGAGCCAGAAAGAAGCTGGGGCTCAGCTGCTGCGGTTCCTTATTTATTGATGAGAGTTAAGCAGAGTCTGGGGAGGTGCAGTCATCTGGTCAAGGTCCCCTCACTCCACAGCGCCCCTACAGAAGCTAATGGCACCCAATGTCCTCCTCATGGGAGCAAGGGAAAAATGTGACCTCAGCAGTGACCAGAGCTCTTCTTAGGGAGGGAACTATGTAAGCCTCACTGCTGACAGCAAAAGGTCTGAGCTAGGGGCACAGCCAATACAACAGGGGGAATGGCCCAAGGGCTGTGCTTGAGAGCAGGCAAGGGAGGGGGCTGAGACAAGGAAAGTGCAGTGTGAGTCTCTGGGGAGGTGACCAATGGAAAGTCCCCTCCTTATGGTAGGGTGGCTGGAGGGTCTGTTAAAATTGGTACTGACATTCCTGCCCTAGTGCCTGATAAATGCTGTGTCATTCACTCCCTTTCCCCTGTCATTAGTGAAGTCCTCCACACTGACAAACGCTCAGCAAGAGTGGTCTGTGTGTTCGGTGGAAATAGCAGAAGTGGGACTTCTGTGCCCTGATGACCCAGAGAAGGGCCCCTGGAAGTGAGAGGAACTGGGGAAGAGGGAGGACTTTCATGGAGTGTGGCAGTGGAGGTATGAGCCAATCCTGCATGGATTTCAAGGGCACTTGAAAAACATGAGCAAGGTCAAGTTCCACCTGGGTAATGCTCCACTCCACCAAGTACACTAGCCTGGAGGTCTCCATAGAAAGAACTTTCCCCTTCAACCTTCTCTAGCAAAAGCCGCTTTTTCAACTGGTCCATGTATGAGTTTGACCATTTAAAGGAGGGCTGCCTATAAAAACCAATTAACTTTGCCAACAAAGACCCACAGTGCAAAGGAATTACGAGGGTGCTATAAGATATCTAAAAGGATTCGGGTTATGTATAGCCACTACTGAGGCGTTTTAAAGATTTTTTTTTTTTTTTGGTGTGGAGTGAGAAAAAAGAGGGCTCAAGTCAGACAGAACCACCTAGTAGCAGCCAGAGGACAAGGAGGCTGTGAAGGGGTCTGAGAGAAACTGCCAGACCTTCAGGAGGAGAATCAGGAGACAGTGGTATCAGCTTCACTGAGGAAAGGAGGCGGGTTCTACAAAGGAATTTTCCGCAATGTCAAATATCAAAAAGGACTTAAAAGGAAGTTTCAAAAGTGTCTATTGGCTTTTGCCAGTAGGAGGTCACTGACAACCTTTGCCAAAGCAGAGTTCATTGACCAAACAGAGTTGTACATGTTGTTGCCCAAAAGAGAAAGCCGGCATGCATTGTGCTCGCGAAATCGCCCCCTCAGGGGAAGGGATGCATTTTCCCTAACTGTTTCAAAGGTGCCAAATATGCTTGTGAAGAAACTGGTGGTCTCAGAGGAGTGGAGGGAGCACAGGGAGATGAAGCCCAAACAGGAGGCGAGACAGAGGGTGCGTTCTGCGTCTAAGCTCAGTCCTCCTGCTGGACAATTGAAACTGGCAGAAAGAAGGGTGTTGTCACTGCGGAGGGAGGGATTCAGAGGAGTCACAGAAAGGTTAGGAGAACAAGTGTGGAGAGAGGAAAGGGAGAAGGACCTGCGGTAGGATGTAGGCTCTGACTTTTACAAATAATTCCTAGCTGTTTATTGTTAGTTCTTACGTTTGCAGAGCTCCACACAGTTTTCAAAGTTGTCTCACATTGTGTTTGGTTCTTAAAATACCTTGGGAGGTAGGTCATGGAGCATTCTTAGCCCCCTTCTAAACATGAGGAAACTGATGTGCAAGAAGTTTAATTTTTAAGTGATGAAGCCAAAGAATGTATATGATATGGACCAAGGGTGGATCTTGTCTGCAAAACTTCAGTGCCCATCCTAGCTAGCACTGTCACCTAGGAGCAGGTTGCATCTAAACACCAAACCTCTGTTTGCACAATTATTAAGTGGGACATGAAACATCTGCCCTAGACAGACATGAGGACGAACCAAGTTGAGATGTACAAACACCGAGAAGAGAGCCAAGCACAAACACTCAGCATATGCAAACGCCTTCCCTTTCCTCTCCACCTAGAACTCACATTCAGGTTATCTGACTCCCGGTGGATAGTGACCAACCAGGTGGCTACTGTGGTCACTTACTCATTCCCTCATTTTCAAATCTGTGTAATGAGAATCCAAGAGCATTATTTTGTAGAAATTAATTTCCTTAATTTTTTATTTTTAATAAAATTTGACGTGTTCTACTTGTACAACATCTTACAACATGCCTCGTTTAAGTACCAGTAAACTGTAAAGCTATTTCCAATCTCCCTTCCCCTCAGCCCACTGGGAACTGATGTCCTAGTGTGCAGATAGGAATTGGTGAAAGGGGGAGGAAGGACTGTTCCGTGGAAACCAGAGAAGCTCCCACCACAGCTCAACTGCAAGCTGGAGACAAAACGGCAATTCTGGCCCTGGCCAGGGAAGGAGGCTGGGGCAAGGGATGAGAATCATCCTGCTCGTTCTGCTTTAGGCCACAGAGTTATGCCTCAAAGGAGGGAAAAGGCATTAGCATATGAAAAATACATAAAACAATATAATTATCTGGTTCTAATAAATATTTTTTCCCACCACACCAATTCCATTAAAAGATTAGGAAACAGGGCCAGGCGGGTCACTTTTAAAATTCAACAGTGATTTCTCAGCTAAGTAAAAAAGAACTGAATAGAACAGATAGTCATCATATCCCTAACAGGAAAGACATAACGTAGACTAATTAACCCAGTTTTGATCATCAGGAAATGAATACACCATTTGCAGGAATATAAACTCTGATGCTGGCCTAATTCGCTTGGCAATGTTTATTTAAATGTACACGAGTGGGTCACAGCAGTAATAGTGTCTTTCCAGCTGTGTGCACTTATTTTCCAAACTGTGTCCTATCATTACAGAAAAATGGGAAGGTCCCCCCATGCTCAGTGGAAACCACCTAATTTGATTATGTATGTGATAGACACACAGAAGAGGGAGTGAGTTCCAGTCCTCAGTCCTGCTTTCACCTCCTCAACAGTTTCTGTGTAACAGGCACCAGAACCTCAATGGTGACCCAATCGAGATTCCTATTCTCCTCACGGAAATTCATTCTCAATGGGCCAGTTGTAAACTGCCGTGACTTCAGCGGTAAATGCAGGGAAGATAACATAGAGGGGCAATAAGATAGTGAGGCTACATTAGATAGGATGGCCAGGGAAGACCCTTCTATGAGAATATAACAATTTTGTAAAGATTAGGAGCAGGAACATTCTAGGCAGAGGAGCAGCATGTACAAAGGCCTTGAGGAGGGAATAAGCTCAGGGTGATAAGAACATAATGAACAAGGAGAAAGGGGCACCAGTTGGGTAGGGAACACAGACAGGGGCCCACAGATTAGGGGCCCACTAATCATGGGGAGCACAGGTGAGTGCACTAGTCATGATAAAAATGTGGATATTCTTCTGAGTGCAATGGGACACCACTGGAGAGTTTTTAAGTGAGAGAATGATCTGGTCTAATTTAAGCCTTCAAAGATCACTCTGGCGGAGGAGACAGAAATGGGCTGGGAAGGCATGGGGTGGGGGCATGATGGGAGTAGAGAAACCTCACAGTTGTCCAGACAAAAGATGATGGCGACTTAATGTCAATAATCGTAAGTAAGATGGTTTCCTTCCCCTTTGTAACATTTCAGTGAATCACTTCCAGTGAAGTTCCACTTCAGTTCTGCCAAAGAGAGCAGAAGCCTTAATAGAAACGTAGCGATACGTGATGAATGCTGAGCTGAGCTGACCTCTCGGCCAGCAGTGGAGCAGCCTGTGCAAACAAGGAGCCGGACACTCAAAAGCACATTTAGGGGGAAATGGGAAGCAGGAGTGCATTACAAGCTGGCAGTTTCAGTCTCGAGTCAAATGAATGGCACCCACATTTATTTCTTATAAACGAAATGTGCCCCAAAGATCGCTGATGAGCAAAGCATACCATTTAATCAAAACCCTGCCACCAAAGGCAGTTCAGGCTGCGGGTGACACAGAGGGGTGGGGAAACTGCCTCTCTATTTAACAATTCAGTTTAATCTTAAACGCAGAGAAATAGATGTTCCAAAAAGACTCTGGTCTTCTCTCTGCTCAGTCCAAAGCACAAACTCTTCCTCCCAGGCGCCTACCTACTGGATTGCCCATTCGCACCCGGCCTGCCCCGTGGCACCAAGATTGCTCTGACCTTTGTTTCTGCCATTGGTAGAGGCCCTCTTGCCCTCACAAAAACTCTCTCCTTGACCAAACTTGAGTCAGGCTCCTCTGAGTCATCTTTTTGACCAGGCCCTACCCTTGGGTTCTATCCTTGGCCTGTTTATTCCAGTTTTACTAAGGGTCCTGCTGAGATACTTTAGCAAAAATCCCTCACCTTTGGTATCTGATCACCCTCAATATCTGATCAAACTCCTCCTCTCCCACCTTCAATGTCTTACTGCCCTGGTCTGCCTTCACCAAGAATTCTGTTGCATGGTGCAGCCAGAATCTTCCTTATCCCTGACATTTCCCCTTCATAATTTTCCATCCCCTGGCCCTCACTGTGCTCCTTGGATAAACACCCCTGCTTCTCCTTGCTGTATTCAGAACTGGGCCCCATGTCTCTCCCCTACTGCAAAACCCCACTGTAGGAGGCCCCTTTGAATAAAGTTGTCCATACCATCTTTACTTAGCAAGTGTCTAAATAATTTTTAACAGCTCCCTGAGGATCATGGTTATAGAGGCAAAGAAGAGGGAACAGCAGAAACTTTAAAAACCCCAAATTTGGAATGAATGAGCTCATCCACGTGACTTATTTCAAAAGATCTTAGATGGTCAGAACAGATTGATCATTATCAGGGGAAACTATGGTCATCGGTCCACGTGTGCACCTTCAAAGGAACTAGTTTTAGTAACATAATAAAGAGCCATGAACCTATGACTTAACCCCCAAAACTAGAACATTACCAGTGTTTACCTAGGGGCTCACCCCCACGCAGGACCTAACCACTGTCTTGAATTTCACGTTCATTTCCTTCTTAAAAAGAGGGAAAGGATGGTATTGTTGAAGTTTTCATGCTTCTGAATTTTATAAAAATTATATCATACTCATTGGGTTTTTCTGGAACTTCCTTTTTCATTCACAGTCATTACTAAGATTTATCCATGCTGAGTGTATCTACACTTTATTCTTCTTTCACTATTTCATAATGGTTCATTGTTTCCTATTTAAAAAAAAACACAAAAAAACGCATTTCCTCTTATCTGATGGAGACAAAAACACTCAGAGCAAAATATTCTAAGTCTTCCTAATTGAGTATTTTATAATTATGGTCCTAAGAACACACAGTAATAAATACTTAAGGGAAAAGGGGGTTTAGGTATTCAGTAGTCAGGACAACTAACTGCTTGGGGGCCTTGCTCATTAGCTATAAATATCCATTTGACACTACTTAGCTGATTAGAAACTGAGTCAAGAGGAAAACTTCCATGTTTCACTTCCAGTTAGAAATCTTCTATTAGCCCATGCTTTTCAGAACCAGCTCACAAGAAATTTTTCTGTCGACCGTAGTGGTGTGGGGGCGTGCCCGGAAACAGACCCGTACATCTCCTGGTCAGTGTTGTGGGTGCGGGTTTTTTGTGGGGGAGAAGAAGTAAATATGCTCTGATGAAGGGAGAAAGCCTCTACAGACAGCAAAATACTGCTGAGAACACTGCCAGTGCCACAAAGGAGAAATGCCAGCCTTAATGTAGAGCATCTGTGTCACTTCTTTTGGAGGTCAGGAGTCAGATATGAATGCAAAGAGAAGAACCCCCAATGATCAGGCTGCGTATTTTAAAAATAACAAAGCCAACCATGGTAGGAGAAAAGCTCTTTAGACCAAGGGAGGGTACAGGTGTCCTCCAGCTGATGTCTCGGAGCATGCTTTGAGAAAACTGCTTTCTGTCCCCTCGTGTCTCATCAGGAGGGGAGCTGGAGGCAGAGATGGGCGGGCCCTGTTGCTTTTCTGGATGCGCACACAACTTACTTTGAGTCTTTTCTAGGACAGCAATCATTCAGCGTAGTTCATGCCTTAGATTTTTTTAAAAACAGCATTAGTATATCTCTAAGAAAAAAGAGGAGAAATAAACACCACAACCTTGGCATTATAAGCAAGAAGAGGAGGGAAATAAGTATGAGCGAACCCGAGGAAGGCAAACTTTCCTCATTTACTGAGAAATGAAGCAAAGGCAACATGCTATGAGTCAGGAGAGTTCTTCCTCCCAAGGGTCCTTTAAACCCTTCTGGCGGTGGTTCTCATCCTATTAAGCACAGCCCCAATTTCTGCACTTTTGGAAATAACCTGTGTTTGCTGAAGAGATGATGGCCCAGGAGAACCTCTGGAGGGGGACCCTGTCTCATACGCGGTGGGCCCAGGTGCTCTGAGACTGAGATCAAACCATACGGAGCCAGGCAGCCTGGGCTGGGGTCTCTGCTTTGCCAATTAATATGAAGAGATGGTGGGCAAGTTACTTCACCTCTCTGGGCAACAATTTCCTCATGTGTAAATGAAGGTGATAATAATGACCTAATATGATTAACATAAGATTTCTCAGGGGGTGTGTTATGTAGCAGGCACTTGACAATGTTGATTTCTTTTCCTTTTGCATTTTTGATTCCCTGCCCATATGCCTGCTGTCACAGAGATAATTACTCTCAGCCATTCTACATATATGGAGTCTCCACCAAGTTCTGTGAGGAAGGAAGTTCCTCATATAAGGCATATTAAAGGTAATTAGCATACATCCATGCTGACAGGGAAGAGATAATGTTGCCCAAGGTGGTAGATTTCCCCTGGAAACAAATCAAGGATGCGGCCAGGGTATTTGAGATTAAACATTATGTACACAAACCTATGATTCTTCCATACGGGCTTCCCACCTGGTCAAAGTTTTCAAGATTTTCCAGCTTACCTTATTATTTGAGAACAACTTGGGATTCAGGGAGACAATACTATACTATTTACAATACTATACACTGAGCTGGTGAAAATTAACTTTGAATATATATATATATTCAAGTTTCAGCAGGAAAAAATCAGTAAGTGAGCTCTGACCACATATATGCAGGCTTGAGAGATTTTACCTAATGCTCCTCCCATTGATTGCTGAAAACAATAAGAGCATGAGCATATGCTCACCGTAGCTGCCGTCAAAGCCCACTCGTTCTCGCCAGTGGAGAAAGGGATCTATATTTTATCTGAGCTGAAGGGAATTACTGGACCTGTGCAATTTTGTGATTCAATTTCTTTATTCTACAGGTGAGGTACCCAAAGCGGAAAATAGTCACCCTCTAGAGTTGAGTGGGCAAGCTAGGATTTGCAGAAGTTCCTTTCCTGCTCAAATTAAAATGTTCTAGTATATTCCTAATACCAAGGTCACTGCGTTCTTAGGAGGAAAAAAATGCAAAGGCCTATGTAATGTGGAATTTCATCACATGACTACCGCCATTTCTGGCGATGAGAACTTCTGGTAATTCTCAAGCCCGTGCTCAGAGGTGCGAGTACAAGGAAATTTCTCTGTTTCGAAGTTTGAGTGACCTCCCTATCTGACTTCCAGACCCTGCCAGTCTCCATGTACAAGACTGATGGGCAATCTTGTCTAATTTAGGACATTTTCCCCATGTGACACTTCTGGCCCTTAGTCAAACAACACACACGCTCTCAGATATTTTTAATAACTACCTCTTTAACTTATTAAAAATATCTTCAGCAGAAAGTCTGGCAAACCAGAAGACTGGGAATGAATTCCAGAACAGCATGACAGTCAGTGTGGTTGGTAGATTTACAGTACCTCATACCCACAGCTCTGAGGCACCCTCTCTGAGCAGCGCAGGAGCCCAGCATCATCAGCGGAGCACGGGTGTAGTGGGCTCTCTCGCTGGTCTCGACGACACCCGCATGCCCTCTTCCGCACTGGGTTAACAGCACTCCCCTCCACGCCAATGGGCAACATTCCGACTTGTCTCACAAGGCTTCCCCACCTTGGGGCCATTAACATTTTGGGCTGGATGACTTTTTTGTTGTGGGGGCTGTGCAGGGGGTTTAGCAGCATCCCTAGTCTCCATCCACTAGATGCCAACACTGTGCCCCGACTGTGACAACCAAAGTTGTCTGGTCCAGACTTGGCCAAGTGTCCCCTGGGGATAAAGTAATCTCTGGTTGGGAACCACTCATCTATGGCAGTCCTGGAAATTCTGTTCTTTCTTACCACTGATTGGTTTACACATGCGAATGATTCTGGCTATTGAGACCCCACAGGCAAGCTCTCCAGGGGCGTTCTGGAAAAGGTTTTCTCACTCCTCATAAGAAACATGAAAGGCAAATGACATTTCTCCTCCTTGAGGACACGTATGTCTGGAGACGTGTCCCCACGTGTGAGTACACCTGGAATTGCTGTACCCACAATGTGACCGTATGAGGGCCTGGCCTGAGGCAAAGCTGAGTAGCCTTTGTTATCATAGGGCAACTATTGCTTATTTTTTCATTAATTGTTGTTCAAGTACAGTTGTCTCCATTTTCCTGGCACTATTTCTTTACTTCAAGCCAATTTGAGTCAGGGTTGTTCTGCAACTTGCAGCCAAACCATCCCGATGCAATACTCCTACTGTGCTTGCTGTGCGCTGCAAATATTTAGAAAATAATGTTCACATGCAGGATCCAAGGCCCATGACACCTTAAAATATGCTTATTTCCCCGCCGCCCCTGAGACTTCTTTCTGCTGCTTCGGACACTCCTCCTATTTCATTATCCTCAAATTCACAACTACTAAGGGATGACTGAAGGGCTACTGTAACTCCAGTCTTCTAGATAATATTTTAAAATCTACTCTACTTAAAAAAAATATTTGAAACAAACATGACAAAAAGTTAACTCTTGCTCGAGCTAAATGAGAACTTAATGATTTTCTTTGCTTTCTGGTTGTTGCTGTTGTTTAGGTAAACAAATATGTGTGGTAATAATTGTTTAAGTAGAGAGAGCCTCGCTGATTTTAAAACTTCAGTTTTCAGATTGAAAAGATTTATTGAGTTGAAGACAGACTTGCACTTTCAGAACAAAGCAGCTCAGAAATCCTACTAGGCTTAATTAAAAAGTCATCTGCATATATTCTGGAGAGATTTCTTCAAGGACAAAGGGGAAAATTCTGCCATCTTCCATAAAGACACAGCCAACTAACTTAAAGAAAAATAACTCATCTGACGTCAGGCTTTTCATCTGTAATACTGGAGGGCAGATCACAACGAAACAGTGTTTACACACATGTGAAGGAAAAGAGCTAAAATTCAAGACCACACAGCTGAAGTACATATTTGAGGAAAAAAGATATTTTTGGAAACAAACTCAAGAAAGGGTGCCAACACTGAGCTCTAAGAAAGCGTCCCAATTGAGTAAAAATTAAACAAAAGCAAGACTTCAAGGGGAAGATAAAGAATGTAAGAATTAGTGCTGAGCAGTACTTTTTTAATGAAAATAGGTTAAATATATGATAATGTAGCTAAATCAAAATAGATAATATAAGTGTACCAGTCAGAATGGCCATCATTAGCAAATCAACAAACAACAAATGTTGGAGAGGATGTGGAGAAAAGGGAACCCTAGTGCACTGTTGGTGGGAATGCAGACTGGTGCAGCCACTGTGGAAAACAGTATGGAATTTCCTAAAAAAAATAAAAATGGAACTGCCTTTTGACCCAGCAATTCCACTGTTGGGATTATATCCTAGGAATCCTGAAACGCCAATTCAAAAGAACCTATGCACCCCAATGTTCATAGCAGCACAATTTACAATAGCCAAGTGCTGGAAACAGCCTAAGGGCCCATCCGTATATGAGTGGATCAAAATACTGGTTCATTTACACAGGAATACTACTCAGTGGAAAGCAAGAAGGAGCTCCTATCCTTCGCAACAGCATGGATGGAAGTGGAGAGCATTATGCTAAGTGAAATAAGCCAGACAGTGAAAGACAAATACCATATGATCTCACCTATAAGTGGAACCTAATCAACAAAACAAACAAGCTAATCAACAAAACAAACAAGCAAGCCACATAGAACCAGAGATATGGAAACAAAGAACAAACTGACAGTGACCAGAGGGGTTGGGGAGGAGGACTGCGGAAGAGGCAAGTCAAGGAACCCGCATATAGTAATAATGGGCATGGACAATGGAGTGGGGTAGACTGCAGAGGGGTGTGGGGCAGGGGAGAGCAACAGGGAAAAAGGTGGGACAACAGTAACTGAACAACAATTAAAAATAGATTAATGTAAGTGTAACTGGTAATGCATTTAAAAAGCTTTGATTTGCTAAACAATGGAAGCATGCCACAAAAAAGAAAAATGTTAATAGTATTTTAAAACTAAAATTCTACATTAATGCAATTAGCCCCAGATTTGCGGGTGGAGGAGATAAGGACACAAAAGCCTTCCTAATGCCCTACCTCAGTTCTGGGAGAGCCAGTGGGTTTGGGGCATGGTAATAAACACTTCCGTTGGGGGAGGGTATCTAAGAGTTCCTTTAATTTTGGCATATGAGAAGAGAAATATAGTTTGATATATGGCTGTTAAAAATAGGAAGATGATAATTCACAAAATAGGTATATTTAATTGACAGAATAACAAATTATTAGGGGTAAAGTAGATGTACAAATTCTGATAATAAAACCAGTAAAAGTATAGAAGAAAATACTAAAATAATAACTATTACGGAAGGTGGAAGAAACAAAGTCAAAGGTATAAGCTACGACCAGGATGGGCAGGTGAAGCTGGAGATGGGGCCCGGAAGAGTTAGGAAGGGAAGTCTGAGTGGGGCCTCAGGCCAGGACATTGAGGGGTCCTGGCGGAGGGGGATTTGAGAATTTTAACACCATCACCAAGAAATTGAAAACACTTAAGGGGGATAAAGGCTGACAATGCCCACTTGTGAGCCTAATACTACAATGATGCCAATTTTCCCATAAACTGGCTAAAAAATTTAATGATATCTACACACAGATACCAATGAGATTTTCACTGGAACTTTAAAAATATGTTTAACATTCATTTAAAAGATAAGCATCCCAGAATAGAATTAAAAAAATTTCAAGAAGAGTAACAGGTGTGTTTGCTAGCCCCGGATGCCTTTACATGCAGATGTAACCGGGTAGCCGGCTGGACTCACATCGGTGTGGAGCAGACACAGGGAGGGACAGGCAGATTAAAGGAAGAGTCAGAGTGCTTCAGCAGAGCACTTAGTATTAAAAGTGGCATTTTTAACATTTTCCAATAGTTTTATTAACTTTGGGATGGGAAGGGGATTTCTATGTATACCATTAAACCCAGAAACAATAAAAACTGAAAGATATGATTACATAAATTTTAGCATTTGGAAGGAAAAAACCCTAACGTTAAAAGACTAATGGAAAACTGAGGAGAAAATTTGCAGGACGTAAACTAGGAAAAGATTAATGTTCTTGCTACGCACAGAGCCCTTACAAATCAACAAGGGAAACAATTCAACAGAAAAGTGAGCAAAAATACAAAGAGGGAATTAACATACAAAGTCTAAGAAAGATAATGTAAGATTCTCTGTGTCACCCGTAAACAACTATAAATCAATATGAGTATGTTTTTATTTATCTTAATTACAAAGCTTGAAAGGACTTTAAGTAACCAGTTTTGGCATGGCTCCTGGAAAAGAAAATTGTAATGCCCTGTTTTGCAGGCATGGAAATTGGTACAATTCTTCTGCAGGATGACCTGGAGATACATATTTCACATGGATGCCTCTTTTATTCCAGCAGTCTTCCATGCAGAAATAAGCCCCAAGTAAATGAACATTCATTGTGGTGTTAGTTAGAATATTGAGAAACTGAAAATAATTAAATTGTTATACCAATAGTTGATTGTATAAGTAAGAGCACAGCTATACAGTGGAATGTTATGTAACTATTAAAAACTATGTTGAGGTTGGAGAAACAAGATGGCGGCGTAGGTGGACACACTGCGCCTCCTCGCACAACCAGAACTGACAGAGAATCGAACAGCAAGGGGGACCGGCACCAAGGAAATAGAAAATAAACATTCATCCAGACTGGTAGGAGGGGCGGAGACGGCACCGGGGTGGAGAGGACTCGCGTGGCTGTGGCGGGACTGAGACTGGCGGAGTGTGGGACAAATGGCGCAGGCAGTCCGAGCACTAGCAGACCCTGCGGCCCCACATTTGCACAGATAAACCCAGAGGGCCGGACTCAGAGTGGCGGAGAACCGGGCAGGCAGAGCAGCGGGTAGCACCCTGCAGTACCACATTCGCCCACAGATAAACCGGACGAACGGCGGGGAGCGAAACACCGCCCAACCCAGGGCTCCAGCTCGGGGAAATAAAGCCTCAAACCTCTGATTGAAAGCGCCCCTGGGGGTTGGGGCGGCAGCAGGAGAGACTCCCAGCCTCACGGGAGAGGTTGTTGGAGAGACCCACAGGGGCCTAGAGTGTGCACAGGCCCACTTACTCGGGAACCAGCACCAGAGTGGCCCAGTTTGATTGTGGGTATCGGAGTGAAAGATTAAAATCCGGAGGAGAGTAAGGCGGGCGCCATTGCTCCCACTTGGCCCCTCCCCCACGTACAGCATCACAGCGCATTGACCAGCGTTACCCTGCCCCGGTGAACACCTAAGGCTCCGCCCCTTAAAGTAACAGACGCGCCAAGACAAACAAACAAACAAACAAACAAATGGCCCAAATGACAGAACACTTCAAAGCTCCTGAAAAAATACAACTAAGCGACAAAGAGATAGCCAACCTATCGGATGCACAGTTCAAAGCACTGGTTATCAATATGCTCACAGACTTGGTTGAATCTGTTCGAAAAACAGATGAAAAAATGAAGCCTATGCTAAGAGAAACAAAGGAAAATGTACAGGGAACCAATAGTGATGAGAAGGAAACTGGGACTCAAATCAATGGTGTGGACCAGAAGGAAGAAACAAACATCCAACCAGAAAAGAATGAAGAAACAAGAACTTGGAAAAATGAGGAGAGGCTTAGGAACCTCCAGGACACCTTGAAACGTTCCAACATCCGAATTATAGGGGTGCCAGAAGGAGAAGAGGAAGAAAAAAAATTGAAAACTTATTTGAACAAATAATGAAGGAGAACTTCCCTGATCTGGCAAAGGAAATAGACTTCCGGGAAGTCCAGGAAGCTCAGAGAGTCCCAAAGAAGCTGGACCCAAGGAGGAACACACCAAGGCACATCATAATTACATTACCCAAGATTAAACGCAAGGACCTACATCCAAGATTACTGTATCCAGCAAAGCTATCACTTAGAATGGAAGGGAAGATAAAGTGCTTCTCAGATAAGGTCAAGTTAAAGAAGCTCATCATCACCAAGCCCTTATTATATGAAATGTTAAAGGGAGTTACCTAAGAAAAAGAAGATAAAAAATAGGAACAGTAAAAATGACAGCAAACTCACAGTTATTAACAACCACACCTAGAACCAAAACAAAAGAAAACTAAGCAAACAACTAGAACAGAAACAGAACCACAGAAATGGAGATCACATGGCGGGTTGTCAATAGGGGAGTGGGAGGGGGAGAGGGGGGGAAAGGTACAGAGAATAAGTAGCATAGATGATAGGTGGAAAATAGACAGGGGGAGGGTAAAAATAGTGTAGGAAATGTAGAAGCCAAAGAACTTATAAGTATGACCCATGGACATGAACTATGGGGGGTGTAATGTGGGAGGGAGGGGGGTGGGCAGGATGGAGTAGAGTGGGGGGGGAAATGGGACAACTGTAATAGCATAATCAATAAATATATTTTAAAAAAAACTATGTTGATATAGTTACAATGACATAGAGAGATGTCCATCAAAAAATAAAACGTAAACAGACGGAAGCATAAAGTATAACATGACCCAATGCTATAACTAAAACTATACTAAATAGGATAAATAAAAAGAACTTAGATTACTAAATGGACAAATAAAACTAGCAAGATTAGTAATAACGTTAGGGTGAGGAAGGCAAAACACGAACAGGAAAGAAGTATGGCTGCAGAACATTTTATTCTTTCTTGGCCCCGTGGAGTGGAGACCAGAGTGGGATCCAGCCATGCAGGGTCACAGTGCCTGTGCAGATCACAAAAGGAGCCGCCACCCCACCCCCAGCTGGCTGTGGCGGTGGTCTCCACTGCCCCTAGCAATGGCATTATAGAAAAAAAAAGAAGCAAAATACAAATGCTTGAAAGATAGAGGTAAATTCATAGGGCTCTAGCCAGAACCTCTTGGAGAGAAGAAGGTCTAGGTAGGAGTCTGGGAGTATGTTTTCCTCCAAAAAAGCAAAGTCTTAGAATTGGAAAGAAGAATTTGGGGAGTGCATCAAAATTAACTGGAGCCATGCTTTGGGGAGAATTCCTCAATATCGCTGACTTCTTGTTCTTCCCACTGGCTTTAGTCAGATAAATAAAGACGGTCAATTAGGTTTTAGCATGATCCCATCAACCTACCTGTTCTAACACTTGCATAGCTGTCTGAGGACACCCAATGTACCCCAGACTGAGGAGTGACAGGAGCTCCTCCTGATGACCTGCATAGGCTGGTGTGGGATTGGAACAGCAGCCTACGGAGACAGAAAATATCTGCAAGAAAAACATCAGCCTATCAACACACACAAAAAATTGTAATGACAAAGTGCTTGCAATAGTTAATTACTTCTAGGTGGTGAGATCTCAGGTGATTTTCTCTTTCTTTGATATTATCTTTCTTGTCTCTGTTTTACAGGGAACATGTGTTATGTTTAAAATAAAAAGTAACCCATTTTGTGGGAAAGAAAAGACAGACTACATTATAGGGAACACAAATGTAAAAAAGCCGGATTTGGTTTTCACCTTTATCTTACGGCTGTTCATATCTTTCGACACAGGAGTGTGTGTGTGGGGGGGATTTTTTCCCTAGACTATAAAATCCTTAAGTGCAAGGCTGTATCATACTATCTTTGGGGTATAGAAATAATAAATAAATAAATTTATGAATTAATGGAACTGACTCTTTACAATGAGAACAAAGAAATTAAATAATATTTCATAAATGTTTTGATTAGCATGATATCACAAGTCCTGGCTTTCTTTTAAATTTAGTGGGAAAAGGAACCAATTTTCTTAATGATAATGCTATCTAATTGCAGAAATCAGACTGAGATAAATAATCAGAAATTATATTTGCACATGCCTTTACCCATGAATAAAGGCACCTCTAGTATGGAGGCACAGGCTAAAAGGAACATGAAAGAACATGGAAGATTTCTTAAAAAAAAATTCTTTTTTTTTTTTAAAGATGTTATTTATTTTTAGAGAGAGGGGAAGGGAAGGAGAAAGAAAGGGAGAGAAACATCAATGTGTGGTTGCCTCTCATGTGCCCCCTCCTGGGGACCTGGCCTGCAACCCAGGCATGTACCCTGACCAGGAATTGAACCGGCAACCCTTAGGTTCGCAGGCCAGCACTCAATCCACTGAGCCACACCAGCCAGGGCAAAAAAGAAATTCTAAAGCATTATACACATGGCAAGAGATCTTTCACCTTACTAAAAAAATTTCTGTCAAAAGGTAGTTCATTTAAAAGCTTATTTTCATGCCCTGGCTGGTGTGGCTCAGTGGATTGAGCGCTGGCCTGTGAACCAAAAGGTCGCCAGTTCAATTTCCAGTCAGGGTACATGCCTGGGTTTCGGGCCAGATCCCCAGTAGGGCGAAGTGAGAGGCAACCACACACTGATGTTTCTCTTCTTCTCTTTCTCCCTTCCCCTCTCTCTAAAAACAAATAAATAAAATCTTTTAAAAAAGCTTGTTTTCACATCAGGAGGAACAGAAACTAAATATAAGGACCTGAAATATGGGGCATTGCTAGTTGAAAACAAATCAAAATGGAAATAAATTTTCTCTGAAATTGCCAAATAATTTAATGGGAAAACAGCATATGACTTACAAATTCAACCTCTGTTGATGACTTTTTCTATCCATTTGAGAAATATAAACATAAAACCAAGAACACAAAACATTTAAAGCCTCATACAGGATATAGGATAGAAAAAACAGGAAATACTGAGAAACTAGCACCTAACGTGCGGTTCTTTGCACCAATACAACTTCAAAAACTAATATAATGTACGAGGTCTGTCCAGAAGGCATCCAGCCATGTAATATTAAAAATAAAGACATTTATTGAAGAAGACGCAAGATACAAGAAACACTGTACATAGAACAATGACCTCTCAGTCCCCTTCAAAGTAGGCACCTTGGGACCTCACACAGTTCTCCCAGTCACCATCAGCTGTCTGGTACTATTTTCCCAAATCTCATGGATGGTCTGAAATCTCTTCCCTTTCAAAGGTGATTTTAGTTTGGGGAAAAGCCAGAAGTCCCAGGGCACCAAATCTGGGCAGTAGTGGGGCTGAGTCACCTGGGTGATTTGATGTTTCATGAAAAAACTCTGCACGAGACATGATGCCTAAGCGGGCACATGGTCGTTATGAAGCTGCCAATCACCAGTTGCCCATTGCTGCAGCCTTCTGAATCATCAAAATAGTTTCCTCAGAGGAATGTTCAAGCATAATGCAAAATGTGATGCAGATTCATTGCTTACTCACTCAGTCATTTTGAATGCTACGGCCACACTGTACACATGCTCACTCAAGGGTGTCTACTGCCCCCACTGACTAGTACAGTGAAGTCGTCATTGTTCACACACGTGCATTCCAGTCCACTCTCCATGGCTGCCAGTTTACATTGATTTCATGCAACCTGTTATTGTTATATTAACAATGGCTGGACTTTTTCCAGACAGACCTTGTATATTACTGAAGATTTCCTCTGAAATTCTGAGCATTTTCATCAACAGTGGCGTATGTTAATTTATAATGAAGGCACTGACTTCCAGTTTAGAGAAATGCTCCCTGTCGCATACTTTTCTTGTTGTTACAGAGGGAGCACTTTCTGCAGTCTACCTACAAGCTGTCAATCATTTATCTGCAAATACCTCGATTTAATTTCTGCAGTCTTTTGGAAACAAATATCTTAAATAATTCCAGCAGATACTGCCTAAATTTAGAGGGTGATTAGAACTAACTTTTGAATAAAATTATGTAACAAAAAGTTTAAACAAAACCAACCAAACACCAAGGTTACATTGGTACTATGCAAAACTTAACTTGATTTAAATTTTTAGTCTCCTACAAATGCTTTTGTGACAGAAAATATGCAATAATATTAATAGTTTTTTATCAGTTATTATTTATAATAGCAATATTTATAAAGAGCATTATTTATAATAGCAATAATAAATGTTTGTTTTGTGCCAGCCATTCCTCTAAGCATTTTGCATATATTTTACTCATTTTATCCTCGCAACAGTGCTTTGAGATACAGATGCTATTATCATCCTCCTCCTCATTGTACAGATGATATGGAACCACGTTATGAAACTTCCTAAGGTCACACAGCTAGTGAGTGGCAGAGCCAGGATTTGAATATGGCACCTAAATAATTAACTATTTTCAAGTAATCCTCAACTTTGTCTGCACATTAGAAGCACTTAGGAACTTTTAAAACTGATGGTCCAGGCCACCCCCAGACCAGATGCATCATGGTTTCTGGGGGTGACCCCCAAGCAGCAGTATTTATAAAGCTCCCAGGGTAGGTCCAATGTACAGCCAAATTGGAGAACCGCAGCACAATGCTATATTGCTCTAATGATTACAAGGTCAACCTTAACTCTAAAGTGATCTGCTTAATATATTTTGACATAAAAATTAACATCAATTTGAAACTAACTTAATTTATAAAACACACATTAAGTTGCTAATTGAATGGAAGGCTGGCAATTACCTGAAAGGACCGTAAACCACTGCTTTCTCAGAACAGAGCCTCTGCCTCCTAATTTAAAACACCTCAGGCTTCCCATAGATGTATGAATATGGGCTCATGGGTTACAAAGCGCTAAAAGGATCGAATTCCATTGCCCATCACCCTGACACTATTCTCTCTTTAAAATGTTTCTTACATCTACCTGCTCTCTCTCTGTACGTAAGCTATATATTTATAGATCATATATACCTATAGTATCATATACATATATATACACATATACATTTATGTATACAGAAGGTCCTCAAATAAGGTCCTTTCCTTCAACGTTGTTACATTATAACATTGATGAGAAAAATCAAATCCTGGTTGGGCCTCTGTCTGCAGGAGTCTGCACGTTCTCCCCATGTCTGCGTGTGTTTTCCCCGAGTACTCCGGTTTCCTCCCATGTCCCAAAGCTGTGCACATGAGGTCAACCGGCGTGTCTACATTGCCCCAGTCCGAGGGAGTGCAGGTGTGGGTATGAGTGTGCCCTGCCGTGCAAGGACACCCTGGCGAGAGCTGCTTTCCACCAGGAGCCCTGAGTTGTGGGAGATGCTCCAGGCACCCAAGACCCTGGACTGGAATAGGTTGGTCAAAGAAGAATCATATTGCTTGCTTTATTCATCTTTCTTGTTTCCCCAACTTACTTTTTATTTTTTTAATTTTATTTTTCAATTATAGTTAATATTCAATATTATTTTGTTATTCATCTTTCTTAAATGTATATATAGCTCATATTTATTTTAGTGTTTAATATTAGAAGGGTTTTGGGTCTTTATTTTGAAGTTTGGTGATGTTTTTGTGACCAGAAATATTCCATTAGGAACTTAACTCCTGTTTATATCGATTAGCCTATGGCAAAACTGATTTTGTTAGAAGTTGTTTAATTTAAAGTCGTAGTTTCCAAAAACGTACTGACCACGTTAAGTGACTACTTAACGCACATATGTACACACACACATCAGAGTATGATTCCTGTGCAGAAAGCACGGAAGCTGGCTTTTGCCTGGACGTCACTTGTTCACCTCCAGAGTACTTAAGCTTTGGCTTCAGGCCGAGCCAGCTGGACCCCAGAAAATGGGAAAGCTGCTCAGACCTAGCCGGTGCCCCTTTTACCAAGCTGCATGCCCACATGGGCCCACTAGAGTACATGTACAAGAGTGCAGCCTTTTTGTTCTCACACAGAAGCCGTACAGGCTAGCAGAAGCACTGCTCGAAAGTCTCAGGGCTCTCAAACAAGGCCCAGGGCCCTCCAAAGACAGGGTGGCTAAGGGAGATCCCCCCAGCACCCCAAAGCCACCACCAAGAGCTGCTCAGCAAGCCATGCTCCCAGAGGAATGCAAGGAGATGTGCCTGTCTCAAACCCTGGCCACGGATGGAAGAAGAAGACAAAAAATCAGCCCTAAGGATTTATTCTAACAAACCAAAACTCATGCACGTTTGCAGCACAGATTTATTAAAAAAAAAAAAAAAAAACAGGGTCCCCAAACACCCTGAAGCAGAAAATTTAATCTTAAGGGTCATGGTTGGTAATACCTCAGGCACCCAGCAGAAGCAAACAAATATTTTCTGGAAGAATCCATCCATAACCCAGTCCTGGAAGGATCCCCACAGATAAAGTCATGAGGAAAGTGAGTAGCTGACAGTTTTAAATGAATCAACTAATTAGTTAATTAATCCACACATACACAAAAAAGCTAGGAAATAAGACAAGAAGAGTAACAGCCAGCAGAATCAGACTCACAAAGACGTCAGGCACTGGAATTGTCAAATTGAGAATATATCGATAAAGTAATAGGTTTCATATGTTTAAAGCAATAAGAAATTTGAAAACGTGGTCATAAAATACTATTACAAAAAACAACTGAGCAAGTATTAAGAAGTTTAAAAAAAACCTGCTAGGTTCTAAAAATAAAAAAATACTGAAATTAAAATAAAAACCAAAATGGACAGATTTAACAACAGATTGAAATATGAGCAAAATAAAAGCATTTTCAGACAAAAACTGAGAGTTTGTCACCAAGGGACTCACACTTAAGGCAAGTCTACAAAATTCTGGTGGAAAAAAGTTATACCAGATAAACGGTCAAAAATGCAAACATTATTAAGCAAAAATATGGCAAATATGTGGCTAAATGTAGATAAACATCCTCTTTAAACAATAACACAATCTTATGTGACTAATAATTTTCCTTAAATAGACTAAATATACAATGATACATGGCAAGGGTGAGTAATGAGTTAAAATGTTCTAAGGTGTTATTGGGGAGAGGGGAAGAGGGGAAAGAGATTGACTAAATTTAGACTTTTATAAGTAAAGTATGCATACTAAAATTTCTAGGATGGTGGCTAAAATATAGAAATAAAATATGTAACAAACTAGCACAGGAAGAAATGTGATAAGAAAAACATTATCAATCTAAAGAAAAATTCAAGGAAAGAAACCAAGGCAGAGTACATAGAAAGTACACAATGAAAGAGATAAATCCAAATTCATTAAGAAAAAATGGAGTAGATGACCCAGTTAAAAGTCAAATGTTGTCACAATGATTTTAAAAAAAGAAAAGGAAAAGGAAATAGGGTCGTTAGGAGAGAAGGGGATGCCATGGGAAAGGGGGGAGACACAGAAAACTTACTTCTCCAAGGGTTTAAAAAGCAAAATGTTCCCATGTGAGCTTTTGCTCTGCCACACTTGAACTCTAAGTTAAAGCCAATGTAATACTTGACCTTTAATGTGCACCAAGAATCGCCTGGGGACTTATTAAGATGCAGATTCTGATTCAGCCGTTCTGGGGCGGGGCCAGTGAGTCTGTGTTTCCGGCAAGCTCCCAGGTAGTGCTGATGCGGCTAGCTCTGGACCACAGTTTCAGTAGCACAAACTTGGAGTATATGGTCAATGTAGACTTAATTTTTTTTTTTACAAATAGACTAATAACTAAGGTAGATATAGCACAGAGAAAAGCAAGGACAGGCCCAGGAGTTAACTGCAAGTCCAAACTTCAGAAGTTTTGTTTGGTTGGTTTTTTAAGTTTGATACCAAGACTCCACAGGAAGCAAAACCTTCCCTTTATCACAGTCTTTATCTCAGTGTAAATATTCATGGCTTTCACTGTCGACATCCTAGTGTGCTTGATTAAAAAGTGCTGCCCTGCCCGGGCTGGTGTGGCTCAGTTGGTTGGGCATCGTCCTGCAAAGCGAAAGGTCACCGACCGGTTCAATTCCTGGTCAGGGCGCGTGCCTAGGTTTTGGGTTTGGCTCCTGGCCAGTCGGGTTGTGCAAAAAGGCAACGAACTGATCAATGTTTCTCTCCCTTTCACCCTCCCTTCCCCTCTCTCTAGAAAAAAAGAAAGAAAGAAAAATTGCTTTGCCAGTGGTTTTGGGTATGGGACTGGGGGCCCATTATAATAAGTGTAAGAATACTGGGATGGAGGAAGAAAATATAATTACTCATTAGTACAATAAATATTCAGTCTCAAAATCTGATTTTCAGGAAATTAAGTACTGAAGTAAAATTCCAAGTCATTACTCACTTGGGGTTTTAATTTTGTTACATGAAGACAAAATAACACTGACCTAATTTTAGCCTTTAAGTGGATAGCCACTGAGCATGTTCTAGGCAGAGCTTTCTCCTCAGATGTGCCATTCTTTGAAAAGAGAGAGACGCCACATTAGCTTAACATCAGCTAGAAAAACTTATGATACAATTAAATAAAGCACATCTATGTAAAACGTAAGTCATACGACAGTGCTTTTATCTTCTGTATTTAAAGAAAACACCATACAGGGGCACCAAAGTTGCCAGTCGCTGAGTTTGAAGTAGTAACACACGGAGCTATATATAGATAGATATAAAAACCTTTAGAAAAATCTCTGGTCCCATACAGGGCTTTTCCAAACAGTTATCTACCTTTGATTCACAAAGCATGAAACCTGAAGAGGCAGCAAAGGTAAAATCACCCGTGACCTGTTCCCTCCCCACGGTCAAACCACACACCATCGGAGATGAAACGTCCTTCGGAGGCAGCAATAAAGTGGTCACATCAGGTGTTGCCGCATTTGTTTCTTTTGCAATCCCTGCACGTTCTATGGCAAATTTAAAAATCTCACTTGCACAGAAAGGAGACATACTTCCAACCACTTACAGCAGACACTGTGACCTCAGTCCATAAAGTAAACGATAGTGAACATATCAATCACGGGGCATGATTTCATAAGGAGGGCCACTTTCAAAAGCCACGGGATGCACAAGTGCCTTGCACTCCCTGCCCCCTTCTAAGGTCAGTGTGATACACAGATGATGGGTTGCAGGACTGTGCACCTGAAACCCGTGCAATTTTGTTAACCAGGGTCACCCCGATCAATTCAACTGAAAGGAAAAATAAAATAAAATAAAATAGTCCATTTGAAAACCCTCAGTGTCCAAGAGAGGCTCTGTCAAAGGTTTGAAAATAAACATCCTGAAGATCCCAGTGATTTTTGAGGGTTTTAGTTGTTTCAAGGATAAGAAAAGTATGGCAATAGAAAGATCATTTAAACATTTTTAATTTAACTAAATTTATTGGGGTAGCATTGGTTAATAACATTATATAACTTTCAGGTGTACGATTCTATGATACAACATCTGTATATTACACGGGGTGCTCACCACCCAGAGTCTAGTCTCCCTCTATTGTGGCATATTTGACCCCCTTGGCTCTCTTCATCCCCCCCATCCCTCCCTTCCCCTCTGGAAACCACCACACTGTTGCGTGTGTCTCTAAGTTTGTGTTGCTTGTTCGTTTTTTGCATTCTGTGTCCTCCGACAACCACTGGATAAAGAATAGGTGGTACTTGTACACAATGGAATACTACTCAGCCATAAAAAATTTTGAAATACTGGCATTTGCAACAACATGAACAACTCTTGAAAGTATCACGCTACCTGAAATAAGTAGATGGAAAAGGATAAGAACAACCAGGTTTCATTCATATGTGGGATAGAACGATCATTTTTAAAGGGAGAAATGTTACTGGGATGTCAGAGATGGATGAATTAAACAATGAGTGAATCTCCTACCTCTACCAAATTAAACACCACTCATATTAAGACTTAAGATACTGCACACCATTGGTTCACCCCCAAACATATATTACTGTAGGAATCCATCTAAAATTATTTCAAAAAATAGTTGCTGGCAATAGGGATAAAGTTGTTACCAAGGGATAAAGCCCCCAACAGATCCACAAACCTTGACCTGTGAACTATTTTATAAAAACCAGTAATGGAAGGAAAAAAATGAATTTCCATTCCCTAAATTAGAATGAAATAAATAGGCGAGCTGGAGGCCAAAATAAAACCAACGCTAGATGCTGAGAGAACATTTTTAAAGTGTGTCAGCTGGATATTCACTAAAAGTGATAATTATCATATTTCAGTTTCAATTCAGAAAACTCTCCTAGATAACATATGTTAATCATTGGTAAATTTCTCCTACAATGTATGTGAAAATGTTTACAGTAGATTTTTCAACATGTTGAAATAAACTGGATTATTGTAATAGTTCTAGCCAGTAATAACCTAGAGTATAAAAATGACAAGATTCATCTGTAATATCATACATATTTACATATATAACATACTTCATAGTTGTCATATCTTTGATGAAGACATTTTTATATTTTCAAAGCAAGATTTTTTTTTAATTCACTGAAGTCTCACAAGATAAACACACGTGACAGATCCACAGGAGGACAATTTCTTTGTGTGCTATTATTTAACACCAAATAGATACATCCGTCTAATGGTCTCTCATTTGTGACAAACCAAAGCTGCTTTTGTTGTGCCAACCAAGACCTTCTCTTCCTGCTTTATCTCCTTATGTGAGACTCGGTGGCCCAATGAAAGGACATCCCTGCAATTCTAGCCTGCCAGTTAAACTGCAACAAAGCAGTGGAATTCAGTGGAATCTAACGATTACTAAGTATTCAGTTCTGCTTTATTACTCATCTCCTTTTATGGATGAAGACAAAGAAATAGTTGCCTAATTTTAATGACCTGCCCAAGAATATCAGCGTGACTATCCTGGTACAAAATGAGTGGAATTCATATTTGAAAAATACATTTTTCCCCCAGGCATGCAGCAAAACTAAGTAATTTTTTGAAGGTCTCTTTTTGAGATTAAGCTTGAGGAAAATTGCCAGCATTTTATTTCAAAGGTACTTTCAGGTCATTCCCAGCAGTGCCTGAACTTCTCCAGTTCAATGTCAGTGGCCTCTGAATCCACTGACTTGACCAGCTCTTCACGGTCATTTACCTGCCTCATGGCTTCGCCTTCCTTGTCACCAGTCTGGCCCATCATGCTCCACAATAATTACTCTCTTGCCTTTGTCCCCAATCCATCTCTGCCTCTTTCTACTTCCATATTGTTCAGTTGGCAAAACTGCAATGCTGGTTAATTATAATTATCCTTGATTTACTTCCTAAACTAGAGAAACTACCCCATCTGGAGAGAATAAATGACTACACTGGCAGGCTTCTATATGAAGACAGGACACAAATCTCAAAAGGCTTTTAGTTCTGCTCAACAATCTTACCAACTTCCCTGGCCAACGGGCACCCCTATGGCTAAAAATATGATTTTATATTTCTGCCCTTTCCTCACACTCATCTGATGATCTCAATGTTTATTTTTCTTAGAAAACAGGAGCAAGGTATACTCACCTATACGTATCTGGACAAATACAGAATGTGCAAAGCTTTAGTTTCAGCCAAAATGCCCAAACTACCATTTGATACACTAGATCCCTTGTTGCCTACTTAAGGAGACCCTTCTCTTCTCCTTTAGTTCTACTAAATAATTCCCATTAGTTCTTAAATGCATTATAATAACTCTCATCTTTAAAAAATATGCTAAATATTTCTGACCTCATATCCTATATGCCATTTGCTCCCACTCCTTCCCACAGCAAAAAATCTCTCGAACTACACATCAGCCTCTTTCATCTCTCCTTCCCACCTGAACCAATTCCAATCAGGTTTTTGCCCTCACCCCACTACTGACCCTGACATCATTCACATCTCCAAGATCTCACGCTGTGACACCCAGCATCCAAGTGGGGGTCAAGGTCTTCGTTTTCTCAGTAGCAACCGCACAGTTCACTCTTCCCTTGTTCTCGGCCCTCTCTCCTTACAGCTCTTCACTTTCCTGATTGTCCTCCCATCCTCAGCGGTTGCTCCTTCTCAGTCCCCTCTACTGGTTCTTCTTTAGCTCCTCGATGTCCCCAAATTGGGAGCACCCCAAACACCCAACCTTATTCCTTCAGCCCTAACCTCTCTCCGGAACTCCAGGCTCATATAGGCAATGGCCACCTTCCCTTGAATATGTAACAGCATCTCAAACATTTTCCTCATCTAAGAAAATGACATCATTATTCAGCCAGATGCTCAGGCCAAAGTCCACGTCCAGTCAGCAAACCCTAACAGCAATACTTTCAAAACATATCCTGAATCCAACCACCTTTCACCACATCACTTACCAACTGCACCCAAGCCCCACCTGGACTCGTGTATACGCCTCTTTATCTGTCTTCATCTTTGTTCTCTTGCCCTTTACAGACCACTCAGGGGTTATCCACTGGGGATGGCTGGGTGGGGTGGAGTGTGTGTGTGTGGGAGGGGGGAATGGAGACAACTGTATTTGAACAACAATTTTAAAAAATGTGAAAAAATAAAATAAAATAAAACAGAAAGCCGATCATGGCTCTTTCCCACTCAAAACCCTGATGGCTTCCTACCAGATGCAGAAAAGGCCCGGAAAGCCCTGGTTCTCTGGTTGCTGGCCACCTCTTCAGCTTTATCTCTTCCCAGATTCTCCCTTGCTCACCCCTCTCCAGCCACAATGGCCCCCTTACTATTCTCCAAACACCCTACAATGTCCCTTGCCTTCACAATTGCTATTTTTGTCTCCTCTGAAGCATTCCTCCCCAGGGCACTGGCATGGCTTTTCCCCTCCCTTCCTTTAATTTCTTGCTCAACCTTCTCAGAGAGGGCTTTCTTGACCACTCTGTCTGAAATCACGCACCTTGCCATTCTATTCCACCCTGTTTTATGTGTCTCCATAGCGCTCATTCACTGAGGTTATGCTGTATCTTTACATGCTTACTTGTTTATTACCTAATGCCCGCACTAAAATGTAAGATTCGTAAAGTTGGAGACTCTGTCTTATTTCTCATTGTACCCATGGCATCTAGGGCTGGGTCGGGTTTATACCAGATGCCCAATAAATGTTTGTTGAACAAATTACCAATTTAACCAATATGAGCAATAAGGCAGGCTGTCCCCATATACCAAAGAGATAAAATACAAAGAAAATCTATATTGTTTTCAATACTCTTCATTTATTTCCTAGGTGGGTAATAAAATAGAAAGAATAGAGAGATTGCTCATCATTGGTCTTCTTACCCCCAGTTCCACATTAAAGATATCATGCATCCACCGGCAATTTAACAGAAAGTCGTAATCCCCTGCACAGCTGTCTTGATCAGTTGTGATCTGAAAGTCTCATGAGGAGAAAAAGCTATTTTTCCCAGTTGAAACTAGTCTCAGGGGTATGCTCAAAATCTCAACCTTATGATACTCAGCTCCTCTCTTGTTCAGCAGTAAGTATGGCTAAATGAGGGGTACTGTGAAATGCCTAGTTCTTTCTTCACTTTGCAAATGCATCTTCTCTGCCCAGTTACATCACAAGCTATTTAACTATAGGGGTACATCTTTGATCCCCTTTAATAGTCAGAACAGGTGACACACCAATCCAAAAGAACCTATGCACCCCAATGTTCATAGCAGCACAATTTACAATAGCCAAGTACTAGAAGCAACCTAAGTGCCCATTAGCAAATGAGTGGATCAAAAAACTATGGTACATTTACACAATGGAATTCTATGCAGCAGAGAGAAAGAAGGAGCTTATACCCTTTGCAACAGCATGGATGGAACTGGAGAGCATTATGCTAAGTGAAATAAGCCAGGCAGTGAGGGACAAATACCATATGATCTCACCTTTAACTAGAACATAATCAACAAGTGAAAAAAAGCAAATAGAATATAACCAGAGACATTGAAGTAAAGAGCAATCTAACAATAGCCAGAGGGGAGTGGGGAGGGGACTGTGAGGAGAGGGGTTTACAAGAACTATTATAAAGGACACATGGACAAAATCAAGGGGGAGGGTGGAGGCGGGGGAGGGAGGTGGGTTTGGATAGGGCGGGGTGGAGGGATGGGGAGAAAATGCAGACAACCGTAATTGAATAACAATAAAAATTCAAAACAAAACAAAACAAAACAAAAAACCCCAACGCAGTAGCTTGTTTTAAGTGTCATGGTACCTAACAGTGAAATGAAAATGTGCAATAAGAAAAATGGCCTCGTCAGCTTTTGAGTGAACCAACACACAGAAAGTTCTCTCTCATCAGACTCTCCCAAACGACGTCCCTGCTCCTTTCCCAGGGTAAATCCTTCTCAGTTGCATTAGAAGAGCTTCACATGCCACAACAAATGCGTGCGCGCGAGGCTTCCAAACTAAGGCATAGTAAAAATTACCATCTTATTCTGTTTCCCAAGGTCCCTGAGAAAAAGAGTATTGAAAACAAGCCTAGTTGTGACCTGCTAACATAAATTAAATACTTAATTAATGCTAGGCACTGGGTTAATTGCTTTTTTAGATATAGTTTAATGTAATATTCACAATAACCCATCTCACAGATAAAGAAACAAAGGCCCAGAAATGTGAAATATTGGAACAATATTACACAGTCAAAAATATGAGAATCAGGTCTCCAACAATGTGCTTTTTATCCACAAACCATCTTTGGAATGCGAAACCATTTGTTGGACCACAACTAGCCATGGGATCACAAGCAAGGGGCTTAATTTCTCTGATTACAGCTCCTTCATCTGTAAGGTGAAGGAATCAGAGTGGACAACCACTAATTACCGTATTTTTTGGACTGTAAGATGCACCGGACCATAAGATGTACCTTGGTGTTAGGGGAAGAAAATAGGAAAAAAAAAAAAAGCCCCGCTCTACCACCACCACCCCCCTCCAGAGAGCCAGGTAAGCTACATTTGGACTATAAGATGCACCCCCATTTTCCTCCCAAATTTGGGGGGGTGAAAGAAAGTGCATCTTATAGTCCAAGAAATATGGTAGGTCTTCCTTTTTAAAGTTTTATGATTACTTTTAAATAATACTTAGCTAAAAAAGAAAACCCCACAAAAACACATTTTATGCCTACCTTGCAGAGGCTGTCATAAAGAATAAATGAGTTAACGGATGAAAAAAATGCTCCTGATGATGAATAACTATGTGATTTTAGAGTTTTACTATCAACATTTTGTGACCAAAGAAGGAACTCTCAACTCTAACCAGCTCTCTTAAAATACATAACACAGAAACACTGGAAAGGGAGCGAGGATATGCATATACTCCCATTCAAAGAAAACCCCTCAAAATGTATGCTCGGTCAGCAGCTGTTTCATTGCATCCGCTTCAAAGAAAATTTTCTGAAGATGTGGGTCCAACAAGTTTTTAAGACCCTTGTTGAAGCTTCAGCATGGCTTGGAAAACTGGGTTGATTACAGCCACACCTTCTGCAAGTCAATGCCTGTGCTCTGGAAATACGCACATGGAAGATGACACGCAAAAAGAACCAGGAACTGACAATATGATAAGCAGCATCCTATAGCAGCGAACATAATCATCATGGCAAATTTAACGGCAGTCACTCATAGATATCATTCATGCCTCAGTCTCCTGAGGGGGTCTGATCCTGAAACCCAGCACAGCCTACGAGAAACTCCAAGAAAGCGTGGGCAGCTAATGCAGCAGTAATCACCAGGCCAGATGGAGACACTACAAAGAATGAAATTCTAACTTTCTGAACATACTGAGAACTTAGAGAAGTCATGGGTGACTGGGCTGTTTTATGAGAGGTTGACTTTGAGCATTAAGTCAAAACACAAAATGACCCTCAAAAGGTCCTTGAAATGAAGTCTTTGGGAAGTCATTCAAGAATTCACTGCAACTGAAGCCTGCCAGTTTGATAACCAGTTAAAATGAGAACAGTTAAAGGGGGTGAGGGTGATGGTGAAGCAAAACCTCCTACGGAGCAGCTCAGCAATGAGTATCGTAATGGTGAACATCATCGACAGATGGACAGACTTCGCCCACAGTCAACAATAAGAGGGGCTCTTATGCAGCATACGACCTGGTAAATAACTGGAAGAGAAGCAGGCGAGAGTGTAACCGCGGACCCTATGACACACTTCTTGCAGCAGCTAGAGACACAAACTGGAATACACCTTTGACATGTCATGTGGCGCAGACAGAAATGTGCCGCCAGTAGCAAACATTCTCAAGAGGAGCGTCTTTGTATATGGAGAGCATATATCACAATGCCAGTTCATGTAACAGCACTGCACATCTCATGGGCAACAGGAGAAGGAGCTGTCACTACTGAGAGAGACTGAGGTTTTTACGAACACAAGCACGAGCAACACTGTGCACCATGCAGACAAGCACAGCTGCATTCCAGGCGGCTGCAGACCCAGTGCGAGATGAACAGAATTTAAAACACACAGGCTGAAGCCCCCAGTTTCATGATCAAGTCCTAGTCTGGGGGGAGAACATGCACTGAGTGTAAGTTTTTAAAACATGCACAGAAAATATTTCCATTTGCTGCACATGAGTTCAGGAATAATTCCTAAAGCTCCATGGGAGTCATTGTCAATTGAAGCCATTGTTTCAGGGCCAATGATAAATCAAAATATAACACATGTTTTTGCAAGTTTAGTTTTTAATAAACAATTGTCTATGTATAGTTTTCTCAGAAAAATTAATCCACCTCAAAATCAAAATGAAGACCTCTGAGCCAAGGGCAGGCAGGAAAACATTTTTAGCCTTCTCTTTGGTTGTCAGTGGAGATGGGTATACACGGACAGATCAACACTTTCACTACAAAAAGCGAAATACATAAAGTCAATATGTCCCTCCAGAATTAGCCACAGAAACACTAAATTGGACATCAATTGGTTTGACTGCCCAGCAGCCCCCCTAACTCCTTATCTAGGGCACAGTACCCCCTTTACAGGAAAACTGCTCCTTTCACCATTCCCACCAGGGGCTGACAGTCATAACGGCCCACCTTCTGCACACAGTTAAGTGATCCTGGGTCAGGCAGGGAACCAACACCAAGCCAGAGCCTTCCCAGGTGATGCTCAGGAGCTGGGATAGGCAGAGCTCTCCCTTCCCAGTGAAGCTGGGAAGGACAAGTCAATACTCTTACCAAAAGCCACACCTGCTGCTAAGTAGGAGAAGCCAGTCACAGAAGGATGCAGAGAGGGACAGAGGCCTGGGACCTGAGTGCTGAGACGTCCCTGATCTTCAACGGCGTCCTTGCCCTGCTCTTTGTTACATTAAGTTCCCTTTTGCTTGCCTGGCTTGGCATTCGCTCCCTTGCAACTCAAAGTGCCCCAAGTCATCAATATCCAGAAGTAAATGCAACTTTTACCTGCAAGTCTAAGAGAAAACATTTGGCTATAAACCTACGGATTGAGTCACGCCAGACACGCCAGAACTGTCAGAATGCAGCCCACCTGAAGGTTCACAGGAATGAAGTGGATTTTTATGGGAGAGTCAAGTTTTTGGGGTTTGTTGTTGTTGTCTGTCTGTTTTGGAGAGACAGCGCCATCCCTAGGTTAGTAAAGAGCATGAGCATAAGTGCAGACGAGACAACAGGTGTCCCAAACTTCCCAGCCTTCTGGGGCCTTGTTGGAAGCTTGCTGTGAGCAGGGCTACAGATAAACGAAGCGAAGACTTGCTGATCAGTAGGTAACCGTGTGACCTGGTGCACGTTTCTTAACTTCTCTGAGCTCCACACCCTCTCATCTGTAAAGGAGACCACCACCCACCCTGCAGGACTATTAGGAGGTACTTTTTCTCCAGGCGCGCTCCAGGAACCACCTGCAACATAACTACCTGACATGCTTGTGGTCACACAGCTTCCTGGGCTAAAAGCCACAACCTTTAAATCAAAGTCTACATTGTAAAAAAAACAAAAACAAACAAACAAACAAAAAACAACTTCCTAGGTGACTCTTATAGACACTAACCTTTGAGATCCACAGTTGCAAATATAAATAAGTGCCAAGCACAGTTGCTACTCCATAATAACTGTGACTGAACATCCATTTACTTCTACCACCAACACACACACACATACAAGTCTCCAAGGTTGCTGAACTTGAAATTTGAAATTGGAGAATTTCAAATTCAAGAGACTGCTCCAAAACAACCCAAAATGTATACTTTGGGAAAGAGGGGAAAAATTAACAGCATCAGGCTACCCTGAGCTTACACTTGTTTATCAAGATTTCTATAATTTAAAGCAGTGATTCTCAACCTTGATTGAACATTAGAATCACCTGGGAAGCTTTCAACACCTGTCCCTGCTTCCCCCCATGTTCAAGGCTGCACCCCAGATAAATAAATTAGGGTCTCTAGAGGCATTAATACTTTTTAAACTTTCCCAAGTGATTCCACTGTACAGGCAAGATTTGAATATTTTTAGTGAGTATGAGAAAAGAATGTCAACTACATACAGTGATAATGGGGGGAGAAATTTGAGTGCCATTAGACTAACGAGGCATAAATTACGCATGAAGGGACTCATGACTCTTATTGTCTACCTTTTCCTATGTGCTAGACAAAATATTTTAAAAGTATATCAGTATATTTATACCCACAATATTGACAAAATTAAGTAAGTCTGAAAATATAAGGCTTGGTGAAGATGTGGATTCACAAAATCTTTTCTGTATAGCTGGTGGGAGTATCAACCGGAACACGCGCTTTGGAAAGCACTCGCGCGTTATCCTGCGCAGCCGAACACTCTACAGCCTGCAGCGCGGCTGAGGTTGCCAGGCTACCTTGAGACGCACTCCTAAGGAAAACCTCGGCGCACACGCACCGCATTGCAGCCCTGGTCATGGAAGCGAAAGCAGGAAACACCCTAAATGCCCAATGACAGAAAAATGGATAAATCATAGCATAAATTATGTGATAATTTATGGATGAAATGCAGTAGAGCCGCAAAACAAAATACTCCACAGCGGTGACAGGTCCGTGGATGAATTTCAGTGATGTAACACTGAATGAAAAAGCAAGTCGCAGGAAACTGGATCAACCAGAGATGATCTCTCTTCATAAAGTGCAAAGCCAGGCAAAATGAACAATGTATCACTTAAGCATACATGTAGACAAAGAGGGTATGAAGCAAGAGAATGACAAACAATGATGAGAATAGTGGTCTCCTCTGGTGGCAGAGTGATGGGGAGGCAGAGGAAGAAGACAAAAGAGGATTACAGAAATAGATGTAAAAAATAATGTGTTACTTCATGGATTAGACAATGTGTTCACAGACCTTCATTTAAAAAATAAAAATAGGCCGTGAATGGACAGTTCATGCTACGTCATGAGCCAAGAATTAGGATTATTCTAATTCTGTGCACTAGAATTCCAAAGAATGGAAGATAAAGAAAATTCTATCAGTAAAGACAACAGAACCCAATACTAGTGAGAAGGAAATTCAGGAGACATTTTTTTCTTTTTCATTTTTATAAGAGTTTATCTGAGCTATACTGATGACATGCCTGGAAGCAAGATCTCAAATGCTCCCGGGGAGCATTTTCAATGATTCTAAGTCAAATACTAATAAGCTAGACTCGTTCCATCTTCCGGATTTCATCTTATTTTAGAAGTAAGAATCTCAGTTGTCAGGCCAAGGTACAGACTGTCACCTTCAAGCACAGCGGCTCCTTCACCTTCCAGCCAGAGGTGGCTCTGATGTAGCTAATTAAGAATTGTTAGGACGAAGAGGGAAAAGAAAACCTTCCAAATACTGGCAAAAATAAATCCAGGATCTGATGTCACAATTCCCAGTTTTTGAAGGGTTGTATTCTTCCTATTTCTATAAGAAATTAATGTAATTTCATCGCTGACACAGCAGGAATCATTAGGCATAATGGCTCTATCCAGTGTTTATTGTTGCTTGGGGAGGGAGGAGGTATTTATTTCACAAACCTTCACCTGAAAGATAGTTGACAGTAATTATGGAAATGTTTATTCTTTCTCTCCTTGTGTGATGTAAAATTTATCTAAACCATTTTGTCTTATCTCAATTTCTTCCATTTAAAACCAAGTGACAGGCTCAGTTCTTTTCCATTAGGAACTTTGGAAAATATGTTCTAACTTTCAGGAAGCATTTGAATACATAAGCGAAAGGTCAGCAGTGATGACAGGCAGCCGCCGGAGAGAGGACAGATTAGTTCAGCATTTGAGTCAGCAGGTCTTTTTGAGATCAATTTCATAGAGGAACTGTGAAGAGACTATTTTTCCTACACAACAAGGCTCTTATTAATTTGAAGACAGTGTTCCAGTTTTACCAAAAATAAATCCTTAAACTCCTACTTTGTATGGCATAAAATGAAAACAGAAAAACAGGTTTGCCTGCAGAAACATTATGGCCCTTAGCAGTGGTTCTCAGCCTTGATGATGCCTGCAGACTTCCTGGAAACTGTGCTAAAATACAGATTCCTAAGCATCGCCCTGGACATACTAAATAGAAACTAGGGAAGAGAACCAGGAACCTGCATTCTGAACACTCTGAGCCATTCTATGCGAGAGACCCCTCTTATAACTTTCAGTGAAAATCTGAATAAGCATATGCTCTGTCCTGGACATTAGACACACTGAAAGAACCTCTGGGGATCTGACATTGTATCCACTCAACTTTATCAATAAGTTTTAAAAGATACTCTTGTGGCCTTTGTGACTTAATACACTTGCAAAATGGTCTCAGCCTTCTTACCTATAATTTTTTAAGGAACTAATCAAAAGCAAAAATATGTGTTGGGCTAGTTTTAGCAGCTTGAAAATGCTACTTTCCTTCGTTTGGGAAAACTAAGCTCCCCTGATGTTTGGATTCAAATAAATTATTGCTGAACAGTGGCATTTAAAAATCCAGCAAGAAAAATTCCTCACACTGGAAAATCTACTTCTTTGAGATCTTAATAGATTAAGACATCGAAACAGGTATGATTCAGACCACTGATATGCCCTATTTTCAGTCCATGTGTCAGAATAAGCCTTGTATACCATCTGGTATCAAGCCCACCCAGAATGAGCCTTCTCAGCACGGCAGCCAGACACCGGGGAGTAGTCACTCAAGAAGTTAATTTGTCTGTATTGATTTCACAAATCTTTCAAATCAGTACATTATGGAAAGTAGAGGGAGAGAGGGATTAGAGTAAGGAACTGCTACCATGAATGTTCATTCTGGTTGTCCATTAATAAACTCCTTTAAAGGTTTTTGATAAAGCAGCACATTAACATTCTATGTTAAGTATCCAATGTACTACTGAAAATATCTCTTGTCCTAAGAATGTAATAAGATCCTATTTGATTAACGGGTATATACCTGGAAGCTATTTAAAAAAAAAAAAACTCTTCTGGCTTAGATGTAGATTTTTCTTCTGTCTCTAGTGCCAGAAAAGCTTTTCCTGGGCTTAAAGCACATGTTTCTCAGTCCCCTACCTGCCTCCTCCCTACCCACCCCCCCGACCTGACATTTGCGCAGGTAACTTGCATCCATTACAGGAAGTGAGCCATGCCACCAGCATTTTTATGTTGACTGGAATCTATAGAAGCAGGAAGGGCGTTAGGGTTGGAGGAGAAAAATGAAGGTCAACAGAATAGTTTTTGGGCTGAGTCACTCTGTTTCACTGAGTTGGGAAAATCAGCAGTCTTCTCACTGACTTGGTGAGAAGAACAGAATTTATAGCTCACGTTAAAAATCATGACAGTATTTCCTGATAATATCTTTATCTCAAAGTTTTCAATTTTATGGAATTTAACCATAAGAAAATGTCATAGGAATAAAACTTTAACTTCCTTCTACTAGAAAGTGACTAACACCTATGATTTGGATAAACTGCTTCTACCCCTTTGCACCCCAGCTGCCAAATGCCCTGCCATTCAAGATTCCTTTACAGATGCAGACTATTTGTTAAGTGTACTCTTTTTTTCCCCCCTGTATATTAAATGGAGTCATTTAATTATTATTCTAATTTTCTGGGTACTAACATGCTCTTACCTTATTTTTTAATTCTTTCATCTCCTAGCAGTTTCCCTTTACCAAATGCAATGCTGGTTTTTCATGTATAAAGACCCATGATGATAGTAATTTCTTGGTGGGCTATAAATTTTATTATTATAAAATATCTCCACTGGCCCACTTAATGAGTTCTGCCTTGAAGTTGTCCCAGGCTAGCGTCAGGCCCGCTTTCTTTTTGCTTGCACTTGCCTAGATTTGGCACCTATTTATTATCAAACGTGGGGCCATTACATTCAAGCACTTGTCCTGTCAACAACGCAGAGGCAGATTGTGCTTTTTTACTGCACTTGAGACTCTTTCTTCTAACAGGGAAATTTTTGCTAGCGTAAGTGCTTATCACAGTTTTTTATAGATCATACATTTACCTTTGGGTTAATCTTTTAATTTCAAAAGATACACATGTGTATTTAAAAAAACAAACTAAACAAAGACATAAAGTGGGAAGTAAGAGCTTGCCTTGCTTCCATGTATGCCTCTATAAACTCTAAGTGCTTGTATTAGTTGCCTATTATGAGAGAAAAAGATTTCAGGATATAGTATCTCCTTCCCTTGTGTCACCGGTATGATATAATCTTTTATTGGTTACTTTAATCACATAATTATACACCTAAATCTCTATTACCCATTTATCAAAACCAAAGAGTACCACTCGACTATCCACTACAAAATAGGAGAAAATGTAAACCCTTGTGCTTCACTCCACCTTCCAGCCCCTTCAATTTCCCACATTTTATCACTTTTAGCATTATTTTACAATGTTGAGCTGTATGGCACTTCCATTTTGTTCAGTAAATATAATTTATCTTTCATGCTTTGCATACAGATTAATACTAAAAATTGAAAACTAATAAAATGATTCTAACATTACAGTTAGGTAAATATTTTTATTCGCTCAGATCCAGCCAGTGAGACTAGATCAGTTAAAGGAGACAGAATCCTTTGTTACTATACCAGTTCCAAGCATCAAGTCCACAGGTATTCTATTGTCTTGTGCCTCTTCAGTTATTCAGAGTTCTTTCACATTTAGTTTACTTTATACTTGAATTGGAATTTCCTTTGTAACTTTTTGTTTTTCCAAGAATTTCTAATTGCCTTTCTTTTTTTCTTGTTGACAGAATAAACACATATTTTTACTCCATTATCAAGACCATCTAGCTGGTCATTTTTTTTTGTTTTTTTAAATTATATTTTATTGATTATGTTATTAAGTTGTCCTGATGTTTCTCCCTTTGCTCCCCCTCCACCCAGCACCCCACACTCCCTCAGGCACTCCCCCCACCATTGTTCTTATCTGTGGGTCATGAATATGAGTTCTTTGGCTACTCCATTCCCTATACTGTACTGTACACCCCCATGGCTACTCTGTAACTACCTATTTGCAGATTTTAATCTCCTCACCTCTTCACCCATTCCCTCACACACCTCCCTTTTGGCAACCATCAAAATGCTCTCGGTAGTCATGATTCTGTCTCTCTTCTTCTTGTTTGCTTAGATTGTTTTTTAGATTCAATTGTTGATAGATTTATATTTTTGTCATTTTATTATTCATAGTTTTGATCATCTTTTTTTTTTTTAAATAAGTCCCTTTAACATTTCATGTAATAATGGCTTGGTGATAATGAACTCCTTTAACTTTTCCTTGTCTGGGAAGCACTTTATCTGCCCTTCAATTCTAAATGATAGCTTAGCTGGATAGAGCAATCTTGGCTGTAGGTCCCTGCTTTTCATGACTTTGAATATTTCTTGCCAATCCCTTCTAACCTGCAAAGTTTCTTTTGAGAAATCAGTTGACAGTCTTATGGAACTCCGCTACAGGTAACTAACGCTTTTCCCTTGCTGTTTTTAAGATTCACTCCTTATCTTTAATTTTTGGTATTTTAATGATGATGTATCTGGGAGTGTGCCTCTTCATCCATCTTGTTTGGGACTCTATGTGCTTCCTGGACTTGCGTGTCTATTTCCTTCACCAAATTAGGGAAGTTTCCTTTCATTATTTTTTCAAATAGATTTCCAATTCCTTGCTCTTTCTCTTCTCCTCCTGGAACCCCTATGATGTGAATGTTGGAATGCTTGAAGTCGTCCCAGAGGTTGCTTATACTATCCTCATTATTTTGGATTCTTTTTTTTTCTTCTTGTTCTGATTGCTTGTTTTTTGCTTCCTTATGTTCCAAATCATTGATTTGATTCTCTGCGTCATCCACTCTACTGTTGTTTCCCTGTATATTGTTCTTTATTTCTATCAGTGTATCCTTCATTTCTGACTGGATCTTTTTTATGCTGCTGAGCATAAGTTCTTTGAGCATCTTTATAGCCATTGTTTTGAACTCTGCATCTGATAGATTGCTTATCTCCATTTCATTTAACTCTTTTTCTGGAGTTTTGATCTGTTCTTTCATATGGGCCATGTGTCTTTGTCTCCTTGTTTTGGCTGCCTCCCTGTGTTTGTTTCTATGTATTAGGTAGAGCTGCTTTGACTCCATGTCTTGGTGGGGTGGCCTAATATAGTAAGTGTCCCATAGGGTCCAGCGGCACAGCCTCCCCTATCACCCAAGCTGAGTACTCGAAATGCACTCTTTTTGTAGGCAAAGTACACCTTCCTCTTATAGTTGAGCCTTGGTTGTTGTTGGCAGATCAATAGTAGGGATTTTACCCAGGCCAGTCAGTGGCAAGGATTGGCTGGGACCACTGACCACCAACCTCTGCCCTCTGTGGTGGATCAGCTATGCAGGGGCAGGGTGCTGGCACTCCAGCATGGTCTGTAGCTATTCACTGGGTGCTCAGTCTCTGGGGTTTCCTGGGTGATGCGGACCAAGGTCAGCCCCCAGCTGTGTTTTGCCCAGGAACCCCTGCCTGGCCTATAAAGCAATCTGAGATGGCTGCTACTTGTTCTGGGCTTGGAGATTCCCAGGCAAAGCCAAGCTATGAATCTAGGCTGGCTGCTATTAATGTTGGGCCTGAGACTCACTGAGGCTGGCTACTGTTTGTTTGATAGTATTTAGGAAGTTTTGAGGCAGGAGCCAAGATAGTTATTCATATGGAAAAACAGCTTGGGAGGGCTTGTAAGTTGGGTGGGGCAGAGTCTTTGGGGATCTTCAAGGCAGGTCCAAGAGTGTTAGCCAGGTTGATGGAATCTCAGATATGGCACCAGCTTGCCAGCTCTTTGGGGGGAGGGTTTACAAAAGGGACAATGGCCTCTGCTCACCTTGATGCCAGATACTTCAGTTCTCCCTGTATATCACTGGTGCCTTTCAAGCTGCTACCCCAGTGCTAGAGCTCAGAGGGAGTAAGTTTGAGTAGGTGAGTCCAGCGTGGGTTCTCTAAAAGGAACTGCACGAGGCTCCAGAAGTTTCTTCCCGACTCAATTCTCCCTGGTTTTTGTATCCAGAAGTTGTGGGGAACTTATCTCCCTGGCACTGGAACCCTGGGCTGGGGGGCCTGGTGTGGGGCTGGGACTCCTCACTGTCAAGATATCCCTCCTGAATTTTTATCCACCATACACGGGTAAGGGGCCAGTCCCTTCCATGTCTGTTCCCCTCCTACCAGTCTTGATGGATGTGGTTTCTTCTATTCTGTAGTTATCAGACTTCCACTCACCTCAATTTCTGACAGTTCTGAGTGATGGTAGTTCTATATTTTAGCTGTAATTTTGATGTGGTTGTGCAAAGAGGCAAGTCATGTATGCCTACGCTGTCATCTTGACCAGAAGTAGCTGGTCAATTTTGTCCGGGTCTACTGTTCAGCTGTACTTTTTATAGTGTCCCTTTTCTGTTTAAGTTATCACATTTTCCACTTTCTTAAATTGCTTTTTTTATATATAAAATCTTCAAAACAAATTTCAGAGACTATGTATGGAAGGTAAAATTGCTAGTCCTTTCCTGTCGAAACAGGAAGGGTGGGTCAACAGGAGTTTTTCCTTTCAGAGTTTCAAGAACAGAAACCCATCAGAAAACGAGGCAGATGACTACACGAGGAAAAAGCTCAGAAACAAATCTCCAGCTCTATTTAACTGCAATCACCAAGGCAATCCCAGGGGCAAATGTTGTAGCCAGTCACTCCGTGTGGGCTATTGGGATGTTATGTCCAAACCCATGTGTTTGCTTCTCACTGACTGCTCCTGGCTCACTCACTCCTTCACCTTTACTGGTGGAATCAGGACATTTGCAAAAGATTGTATCTGTTTTTCACTTCAGGGGAAGCAATAAGCTGTAAGCTTATTGTCCTAAGATATCATAAGAGATTTAACATCATGTTGAACTTTCCTTACATCCTGACCTGTGTCTTGAAGCCCCTTCTTCATTCTGAACCCTTATTAAGGACAAGTAAAGTCTGGGGCCAATGCCACGGCCAGCTCTTCTGTATTCCAAAAGATGGCAGTTTCTAAATTCAAATCCTTCAACTTGCCATTTCCCACTCCCATATTCCTCCTGCTATCACAATTCCTCTCTACTTGGGGGTTTTCCAAGGTTTTGTTGGGAAAACAATTCTACTTATTCCTAACAATGAATCAAGGAGGCAGGAGTTAAAAGCTTTTCTCTGAGTTGAAATTAGAACACTTCACACAAATACACACTTGGAAAAAAATTTTTCACTGCTACATTTTTTATTCTCTAATTTCCAATTGAGAAAATAAAATCCTGACTTTCTATCATGGTCATAATTTTAAATCTCTGTGATTAACTCTGGACAATTACGTTTAAAACACCATAATAATAAAAGTAATACTAGTCTCCCAATATTTAATGAATAGGCAACAGAGAATGCGATAGATGCAGAGATCTTATGAGATGAATAGAATCAGAACTTACCTCTGAGTGGTGGGATTATAGAGGCTTTTATTTACTGGTTTTTAGCTCTTCTCTATTGTTAAAAGAAGTTCTATAATTGTTTTGTAATTTTGGTGAAATTTAAAAAGTTTAACAAATAAAACTGGAATGATGTTGGTTTGGTCTGTTGTTTTAGAGATTACAGAAACGACTTTATATCTCTATTTCCTTTGCTTAGAAAAAAATCTGCCAAAAGGAAAAGTGCGCCTGTAACAAAGGGCAGTCAGTCTACTTTGACAGCAGGCTAACCCCGCTGCCTGTGAGGACCACTGATAAGAGAGCACTGATTGCCTAAAAACTTGTAAATGCTTGATGGAATGCAGTATGACCATAAATCTCCAATCTGATTCAAAAGGAAAATCAGCCAGAAACGTCCCCATTTCATAGTGCTGCATGATTTCAATGTCTGTTGCACTGCAGGGAAAGGCAGAGAGTGGTAGCGTCTCCAGGAAAATAAGTACTTCCCACTAAAAGGATATGAAAAGAAGGTGCTATAGACTCACCTTTGGGGGAAAAAAAGGACTTATAGGAGTCATGGTACCTGGAGAGTGGAATAAAGGACTCCCTAATTCAAATAACCCTAGAACAGACTAAGAAAAAATTCGTGGTTCTGAAGCTTGTTGGGACATTAGGTTTAAAGCGACATTTGGTAACGTTGTTAAAGTGAAAGCACTTAGAGATGGGTAATAATTTAGTGAGCACTCACCCTAGGACATGCTATAGAAGAATCTGAATCAGGGTTCATTGTGCCTGAGAAATCCTGGGTCAGTATGTTAGGTAGGATAATGAGCCAAGGCAGGGAGGAGGAGGGAGGCATGTCTCACCCACCAACCCAGCAGTCCTGACCCAAAGTCCCCAAAGATTTGGGCTCCTATTGTTACAGAATGGACCTGTGGGGGGCCCAGACACTGTTACCAAAACAAGCCCCTCCCCCAGTGTCCTTCTGTACTAGCTTCATCTTTGCCCACTGCCAGGTGTTAGGAATTATGGCTTTCAATGCCAGAGTTTGGTGAAAAGGAAAGAAACTATTTATTCAAAAGTTATACAGGTTTAGAGTAATGGCAGAATATCACCATTAAAAATTCCAAAGTTTAAAACACCCACAGACACACACAGCCCTTCCTTCCCCACATTTGCCCAGTCAGGCCAGTCAAGCCAATCAGGGGTTTCCCATCTCAGCAAAAGAAAAAGAATTCCATAGCCCAGCTAGACTCCCGGTTCCTCCCTGTAATCCGTGCTTGGCTGAGCAGGCCTCCCATGTTCCCAGCACCATCAGCTGTGCCGCTGCCATCTCTAGTTCTTAATCCAAAACCACATGGCCTTTCTCATGGCCCACCAGCGAGAATCCTCTCACCCCTTTTCTTCCCGTATGGTTTCGCACTGTCCCCCTGTAACGTCTCTGTCCCTCATCCTGCATTGTCTCTCCTGCATCCTATCACATCACTAAGAGAGAGCTCTGCATGGCTGCTACATCTTGCTTTCCTGCTTCCTAAGCTGCATGGTCAAGGGAGCCCCCTCTCCACTCCGCAAACCACATGGTTAAGCTCAGCATGGCTGCTGGGTCTGGGCTTAAATCCTGGTGTGAGTCTTCCTCTGTAACTCCATTTCCAACTCCTCTCATAATCGGCTACACCTACCAGCACTCCCGCAGTTTTCAGCCTTTCTGGGCTGCCTACGTAAGTCCACACAGGCATGGCCCCATGCGTGGAGTGAACCATCTGTGCAGGTGCTATAAGGGGAGCTGCCTCCCAGTTATCTCATGGGTCAAAGTCACTCCCATCTCCCTAGCTAGACTTGTTGATATGCAAAATAACCATTTCTGTGTATCAGGTATGAAGCTATCCTGCTGTCACTGATATGCAAAATAACTCTCACTGGCTCTGCTGCATGGGTTCCATTTCCCAGCCAGACTTGTGGGGGTGGGGATATCCTATATTCCTGGAACACCCTGAGTTCTGGACCCCATTACAAATCCCCGCTTTGGGGGGACCCTGGCTGTACCCTGTTACATGATTACTTGAGGGGGGAATGTTACCATAGAATGAGCAGCCAGAAGGGAAATAAAGGCAGGGCCCTCACTATTGCACTCTAACAAAAAACTTAATACAGGAGGCTAAAAGCAAGGGAAGTAGCCCATTAACACTTCTGGGTATTCATGCCCACGGTGCCCAAGAATGAAGCCCATAAACACCTTTGGGTATCCCCCCCAAAGCTGCTACAGCTCTACCTGTAATCAACATGTAACATCTTCGCCCCCACCCCCACAACTATGTAAGTCCTCAGAACAAAGGACCAGACACGCTTGCCACCCCAGCCTTGGCCACCCTTACTTTCACCACCCTTACCTTTGCCGCCCTTACCCTGCTTTGCCCTGAACCTATGCCTTTCACCCCCTCCCCTGGGCAAGGCCCACCAATAAACCCTGCTTGCATGCCATTAGATTGGCTGATCTGTAATTCTTTACGGCACTGGCAAGAAGAACCAGGTCTTCCTCCCTGGTAACAAATCTCATCCGAGGTCTTGCTGCTCTAAGGAACCGAAGCAAACACTACCATCACGATCTGTGGTGACTGTGGTTCTGGGACTCATCCTAGAGTGTGGTCTATGCGCCCATGTAAGTGGGGAAAGGGGACAGGGTGGTTACCAGGGAATTCAGGTTCCAAATGTGACAGCTTCACCCACTGGCAAGTTTTATACACATGAGGTAGTGTCCTCATCTGAAGTTTGCAAACTCAAACTATGATGGAAAGATAAAGGTCATATATATCATATTTGGAATATGTCTATTAATCATTGTTGCTGCCATATCCGTTAGACGTTATCTCAAATAACACCAGACTCACCCTCCCACAAGAGATGAAACTATCTTTACTCTGTGTCCTCAGGCATTACTTAGCTCTCGCTTGACCCATTCCCACAACAGTCACTTGACTGGCTAACTAATCGGACAAAGTGTGCCTGTATGGTGGAGTTAATAGATATTAGAGGCTAGAAAAGAACCTATTAGCAGCTCTGCTCATTAGCTGTTTGGCCTTCAGTGTCCTCATGTGCAAAGGGGAAGTAACACCTCCCAAGTTTGTTGTGAGGATTAAACAAAGTAGACACGGAAGTCCCTTAGCTCAGGACCTGGGACACAGGAAGTGCTCACTAAATAAAAGCCACTTTTGATGATTCCATTATTCTGTGCAGAAACACCACAGTTTAATCATGGACTTCTATGGCTTCACAATCCAAAGTTGCTAAGAAGAAATCCCAGATATCAGAGTTTGCCAAAGCAGAGGAGTGCCTGGGCAGCCCCAGTCCTTGCTGTACATGATGTTACAATGCAATGTAAAGAGCTGGCTACTCAAACTGCTACTAAAGCTGGCGTTTTGTGGAGAAAGCAACTACTGTAGTGAAAATGGGGATTTACTCCTTGTCTGAGCATCAGTCTTGGAGCATTTTTTCAGCCATCAGATCATCTAGCAAAATCAGACAGCTGGCCACAAGACTAGGGGAGTAATGGTGTTACTATGTAGAGTCAATGCTTATTATTTGTTAATGTTAGAAGACCATGAGTTGCTCAGTATGGATAAAAATGAATATGACTTCAATAGAGAGATAAGTTTCTTGCCTTGTCTGGACTCAAAGAGCCTTATCCTATTTGACATTTGTCCTAGAACCCCCTGTAATCAGCTAGCCAACTCTGAAATGATAATAACATCTGAAAAGATAGTCATTAGAAGATATTTCTAACGATAGCATGACTCCTTTGAGTGGGGCAGTAGAGGCGGGGAAGAGGCAGTAGGAAAAGGATGGGGGGGTAGGGGGAAGCTGTTCGGTCTGGTGAATGCATGCACGCACTACACCACACCCAAAGCCTTTCAACCTCCCCCTCCTACATCAAACAAAATAAGTTATTTACTCTTAAAAACAAAACAAGAGAAAACACTAAGAGGTGGATACTAAACTTTCCCTAACTGACGTCTTCATCACAAGCCATGTAAATTCTATCATTAGAGAATTAATTTTAGAAATAAAAAGTTTCAGGTTGCCAAACATAAGATTAAAAATAGACACTGAACATGGAAATTTAAAAAGCAATTAAAATAAAATAAACTGAGAGGTGTGTGTATGTGCTGTGTTTAAAAGTCCAAAGCTGAAATTTCAACCGTACAGCCGAAATGTAAGAAAAACAAAATTCAAGTTGCAAATCTGTCTCTAACACTAGCCTGGCAGTCTGAAAAGAAAAAAAAAAAAAAGATATTCCCTGGAGAAATGCTGACTTTTACAGTTTGACCTCTGTAACCAAGAATGGATGATGTCAATGAATCTCTGGAGCACCAAAGGAGACACTTAAGAGCTCCCAGAACTTCAAAGCTACCAAACTCTTTGGGGAAGAGTTTAAATACCCCAATACCCTCTCAACACACACACACACACACACTCACGCACGCTCACAAAGGCACGCAGCCCGCCTTTTGGGACCTGCCCGAGAACCATAGTCATCCTAAGTCAAGACTGCATCATGTGCTTCAGTTGCTTAGAGCAGCAACACCTCTGGGACAGCACCAAAGGACGTATTCGAATCCAGTGTGCGTCTCCTCTGCCAACTTGCTTCTATCTTGGCTTCTACTCATCTACTCTCTCTTGACTCCACCTGATGTGACCCTGTTAAAATATAAAAGTAGGTGACAGAAAGAAATGATAGACATATATTAGCACTCAGTCCATTGATAATGCAAAGTTATCAAAAGGCAACCAGTAGAGTGAGAGCCAAAGAAACCATGAAACAGCAGGAGGGAAGGCAAAGACCCCACATATAAACACAATGTAAAACATAAAATAAGTGAAAAAGAGGACCCAAGGCAGGGGGTCTGTCCTTGGCAGAAGAGAGGAAGAGAGGTGAATCAGAGCCACCATGTGAGGAATGCCCCTTGGTGTGGTGCAACAGGCAGCCTTGGGTGGAATCCATAAACGTGAATGAAGAACAGAATCTCCGCGTGTGTTAAGAGAAAATCTAGGGGCTAAGGTACAGAAGTCCAGGCCAATAAGGCCTACCTGGTAAGGAGACCCAATTTTCTAGAGTGAGAGCCTGGGAGGTAACATCTCAGCATACACACCAAGTTCCATCCCGAAAAGCTGTATCTTTGGCTTTCCTGCACATTCCCCTGCTCCCTCCATCTGAAAAGTCCCGAGAGCGCAAGTAGTACCACCCTTCCATGTCTTCGTGCAGGCGGCACTGTCTAGAATGTGTTTCTTCCACTGAGATGCTAGACTTCCACCAGTTCAGTTCATAAGTTTTCTCCTACAGATAGACCTTCATCTCCTTCACCCATAACACACTAAGCACATCACTCTTTGGGTCCCTGTGGCACACACTCCCACCAAACATCTACTGTGCGTGTGTGGCTGTCTCTTTTTCTACACTAAATCATGACCTACCTGATAGTCTAATTCATCTTTATGTTCTGTGTGCCTGGTACAATGGACCGTCAAAGAGTAGGTATTTGACTCTTTATTGAGACCTACAGTGTTCTGGTGAGAGTGACTAAGACAAAGTTCTTGCTCACGGGGCAATAAACATCCTCATAAAATAGCACCCAGCAGTGATAAACACCATGAGGAAAAGCATTGTCAGTGGGGAAGAAGGAAGCTATTGGATAGGACAATCAGAAAAGGTCTCTTGTAGGAAATAAAATTGGAGCAGTCACTCAAGGAACATGGAAGCCAAGTTCAGAAAAAAAAAAAAAAAGATGGAGAAAAATGTTAATCATAGAATTTCTTCTTCGGGAGATTTAATCTCTTTTTTGGAAGAAAAGTCTTGGTTAGCCAATTTGCAGTAGCAGATGGGGCCTTCAAAGGGCTGACTCAGAAAGATGGAGAGGAGGTGGTTTGCGCCCGAAGCCTAGTGGGAAGAAGAGGAACAAAGGGAAAGGAGGGAGGCCCAGCAGGAGGGAATACAGCCCTCTTTGAGGCCCCCCCCCCCTTAGCTTTCAGTGAAGTCTCTGAACCTATAAAATGCTTGGTGAGCACACGGGGAATCACAAACAGCACACGTCATGATAGGACCCCCAGTGCCAGGCAGACTATGAGTGACTCAGCACAGGCAGGTGGGCAGCAGGTTATAGAACGCAGGCAGGTGAGCCTCAGACAACCCAAAAAGCAGGTCTAGAAGCTGAGTGGAAGCTGGGGGCTGGAGGGGTGGGGAAGGGTCAATGGCAAGTCAGCACTGCCCAGGAGCCCCTATAAGGATAACTTCTAAATTTAAACCAAGTTTCTGTATCTGCTTAACAGTTTGTGAGAATATGTAACCAGGAGTGACTCTTAAGGAGTTACAATTCAGTTGCGCACAGTTTGTACCAGAAACTTCTTCTCAGGGTATACAATTAACTTTTGACTACAAATAACAAACCCCGTCCATTGTGTACCACCAAAGCACTTTACATGTATCACCTCCAACCTTGCAAGTGTCTAAAAAAAATGGAGTTCTGAGAAGGTAGTAAATTCCTCAAGGTCCCACAAAATTCGAATTCAGAACTTTCCAAATCCAAAGACATGATTTGTCTTCAACACAGAGCCACTTCCCAGAGCAAGTCTTCTGATCCAGGACTGAGAGAGCAGACAAGGGCCAAAATGCCCCCAAGAAACCTGAAAGTAATGACATTCAGGGCTTGAGGGAGAGGGGCAAAGTCCGGGGTGGGGGGAAGGTGAAGTGGTTTGAACACCAAGTATGGTAACCCATGATACATCGCTCGACCTAGTTTCCCCCGCGATGACCACCGCTACCCCTGTCTCTGTCTCTAACTTCCTCTCCCGCCACCTTCTTCTTCAATCACTACCGTCCAGCTGCTCTTCCATGGGTCTTCTTTCTGTCACTCCAACGTGTTGAATGAGTTCCTTGCCTTCACTGCTCCTTCTGCTGGGAACAGCCTTCCCCCTGATCTTGAGGATTGCCTCCTCTGCATGACCCAAGTGACGCAGAGTAGCCCCTACGGGCAACCCCTCCCAGTGACTACTGTTTAAGGAGCACCCGTCCCAAGTCATTCTCTATATTAACCTTTTCTTTATCTTTTGCTTATCTTTCATTAGAATTATTCACTGGTTTATTTCTCCCACTCCCCACCCCTGCATCAGACACAAACAAGAATACATGCTTCCAGAAAGCCACTAAAATGTCTCACTTCCTGCTCCCTCCCCAGGGGCTGGCATAGGGAAGATACACAACTATTGGACTACTAGGCCTCCTGAGAAGTTGGATAAATATGGAGAATCTGCAATAAGCTCATTTTGTAAATAAAATTTCTCCAAAAATTCAAGTTTCTGTTAAATTTTGATTTGAAAAGGTAATAGAATATCCAGCACCCAGATCTTAGCTTCAATACCATTCTCCAATAAAAGAACCCCAAATTCCTTGGAGAAATGGTAGATTCTATGGCTGTGCAGAAAATAGACAAGCAACTGTAGCAACTACGTTTCTAATGCAGAAACGTAGAAAGTGCTCAGCAAATACACAAACACACACGTATGTCTATGCAATGATAGGGGTTTGCCAAAGGCACATAGGAGCCAGCTGAAAGAACTTCCCATGACCAAAGCTGGACAAATTGGAACAAAAAAGGAGGTGGTATTGGATTATAACCCAAAGTATAAAATAAGTATGAATAAATATTCATGAGTTCATACTGTTAAAAATAAACGATTGAATAAGTAAGTAAAAGGGGGAGAGACAAATCTTCCATGAAGATTTCCAATTAATTTATGTATCTACTCTGCTATCATGGAGAAGAAACGTAACTCCCCAAACCTTCAGCATGGACTGCACATAATGACTTCCTTCTAAAGAGGGGGGATGAAGAAGGGGGATAAAAGAGTAACTCTACAGTGGAGAAACCTGGCAAACACTGCCTCTGCCAGATGATCAAGGTCAACATCAACAGTGATAACTCATGTTAACAGTGTGCACTCTTCATACGATGTGTTGAGAATGACACTTTATCTCTGTGGTCTTCCCTCAAAAAAGCCCATGAGAAAGCCCAGGTGAGGGACATTACACAAAATACACGAGCGGTACTTCTTGAAACTGTCAAAAGCACCAAAAACAAGGGAAGTCTGAGAAACCGTCATGGCCAAGAGGAGCCTAAGGAGAAAGGACTGCTAAATGTAAGATGGTATCGTGGGACTAAAAAGAAGTCATTTGGTAAAATCTAAGGAAATCTGATTAAAGTTTGAAATTTAGTTAATGATAATGTATCAATATTGGTTCATTAATTAGGACAAAATTACCATACTAATATATCAGTAACAAGGAAAACTGGGCATAACATCCAAATATTAATAATGATTATGTTTTGACAGGCATATGGGAAATATTTCTTCCCTCGTTGTTTTTTAAATAGCATGTATTCATAGATTATCTCTAATGGGTAAAACAACATTCCTTAAAGAGCATAAAAGTCACAATTAAAAAGGAAAGGAAAATTTCCTTTTTTCCTTTCTTCCTGTTCAGAAGGAAATTTTATTATTTAATGCTTATAAACTACAATTTTCCAGAAAGAAGTTATTCCTTTGCACAAATATGCTCCCCTGAAATCTCCAACCCTAGAATTTTTTGGTGCTAGTGGTCTTATTTATTCTCCTTTCTAAATTTCCAGTTTAATAACTAAGTGCTATTCAGGCCCCAGAATTCTTATAAGCTACAAATGAACCCAATTAGAGCTTGCTTTAGTTAGAGAACATCAATGACCTGTTTTACTCAGAAATAAACTAAGTCACTGGTCAGGAAAAAATGACTCTACTTTTGGCTGCATAACCTAATCCCCAGAGAGCTTGATTTCCACTGCCTTCTCTCCACCTCTTTCACCATTGAAATAATGGTATTATTAACACAAGATGTTTTCAATTAAATTACAATTGTTTAAATAAAGCATGTATGTTCTATTTTAATACCTACCTTCCATAATGGCACATCATTTACACTATGATTAAAAAGCTTCTTCAGATGCAGTAAAAAACCTATGCTGGGGACCACTTTCTGTGGTATCAGAGACTGTAGCCCCATGTGAGCAAGGCCTTGAAAGAGGCCTGTAAGCCTTGACCGCAACGCCGGGAAAGCAGGAGGCAGGCATGACCCAGTACTAACACTGGGGGTTCCCTTGGGAAATCAGGCCTGAAGAATACATTGTATCCTTTGAAACTTGCTTTGCTTTGTATAGCCCTGTTGATATAAACCAGATGTTTAAATTCAAAGCATAAGGGAGTGAACCCCTTGATTCATGAAATATGCCTTTACAACCATCTGCTGTCAGTATGTCTCACAGACCTTGACCTGAGGTAGATCTCTGTGTTTCCTCAATTGTTATCTGTAGATAATATCTGTTTTCTGTAACTACGGCCTTTAGACATTGATTGATGAGCTATGCATGCACACTGTATACCCCTGCCCCTACCGATCCCAATAAAAGCCGTTTGGAGAAGGGCTCCGGGCATTCTCCACTAGAGGGAATCGCCACACCGTTTCCCACCAGAACAACAGACTGTGGCCGGGATGACTTATTCTCACCTGCGGCGGCTGGGAGAGCTCTGCAGGACGGGGCATCCCACAAACCTACATCTTTATCAAAAAGAAAAAAATCAGCTACAATTATGAAATGTTTTCCAGTAATCATAAAATTTGATTATTTTACTTTTTCTAACTACAAGACACTCTGATATACAACATATACAACATGTTATGAAGACATACAACATAAAGCATAAACCCATACCATAATCAACTGTGTCCACCGATCATTGATATCAGTCAAGCGACATCTGCTTCTCGTTGGCTAGTATTTGCATGATGTATTTGTCCACATTTTTACTTTTCAAACTTTTATTTCCGTATCTTTTAAATGTTGTCTAAAAATGTTTAGAAATCTGTATGACAGTCTTTGTCTTTTAATTATAGCATTTAGTCCATTACATGTAATGTAATTGCTGAAATATTTGGGTTTCTTATATCTACCATTGCATGCAGTCTTTTTGTCCTGATGTTGAAATTCTCCTCTTTTTTTTATTGCCACTGGCTTATTTTTAATTATCTTATTTTTAACATGTTAGCACGGAAGTTATACACTGTTTTACTATCTAGGGCAGGGGTGTCAAACTCATTTTCACGGGGGGTCACATCAGCCTCGCAGTTGCCTTCAAAGGGCTGAATGTAATTTTAGGACTCTATACATGTAACTACTCCTTAACTAGGGGCAAGGAGCTGGCACTGCCAGCCGGTGGAAACAAGGTGCTGAGCCAGATAAAACAAGGTGGAGGGCCCCGGATTCAGCCTGCAGGCCTTGCGTTTGCCACCTGTGATCTAGGGGTTATTTAACTTATCAAACAGTGACACTGATTGATATCTCTACTTCTTCCCAGACAACAAAAAGACCTTAGAACTCCTTATCTTTTAACCCCTTCTAGAATGATGAGGGAGCAATAGACAGGACGAAGAATTAAAGAAAGAAAAAAGGCTGGAGCTCAGAATCCTCCATCTGTGACAGCAGGCTTCTGGCCTACTCAAGAAAGAAACCCAAACTCCATCATTACTTACTACTTTGACATTGCCCCTAGTGTAAATATAACACTCAGCATACATTTTCAGTTCTGCAGTGACCTGGTTCTCATCACAGAAAGAACAAAACACTTGATCTTCCTCTCCCCATCTTGAAGTCCAACACCACTTTTTTTTTTTATCCAAATCCCCTCCCTCTATGGGCGAGAAATGCTTTTCGTCACATACATGTGGAGGGCACTTCCACGGGTACTGCATTACAGTTTATCACATCATACCACTAGTTAGCAGGAACCAGGCAACACATTTCCCACCACATCTGCAGTTCAATTCAGTTCCTGCTCCTGCAGCAAACGAGAGCCCTTTCGAGTGCTGGATGCGGACTGTGTGAAAGGAAGGGCCTTTCTGTAAGCACATAACTTTAGAAACCCAGCAGAATAAGCCCTGGGAACTTTCATAGGAGGTCACATCACCAAAACCAGGTGACCTTGATACCTCCATAACCAAGAAACCCAAGAGTTGAAGCAAATTCAGGGGGCACAGGAATGGCTACAATTTTCTTACCTGGCCAAGTGACAAGGTGAGTGAAGGTCCATAATCAGCAAGGCCATCATTATACAAGTTCTGGCCAGGCCCACAGTCTTCGGGTAGCAAGGACTATGCAGTCACTGCTGCACTTGAAACTGTACTGTAGGATTTCCTGGTATAGATCGAGCTAGTGGTCACTGCAAGAGGGATCTTGAAAAACTGGTTCCTGCTACAGGTGACACTTAATAGTGTTCACAGATGCATCGTGACTTACAAGCAATGTCCATTTCCAAGACATAGTATCCCTCCCTTGCTGACTATTCCCAATGATAACAAATTCTTAACACAATATAACCCTGCCTTACTTACCAGCAGAACCCAAACTATGAAAGTCAGTGTTATGCTAGAAACTAAGTGGCGTGTCATAGCTGTCTTCACAACTGTTTATGTCATATTTCAATTACCACTTGAGCTATAGAGGAGGAACTGTCAGAAAGACATCAAAAAGACTACATTGTTTGTTGATTTACTAGACAACCAAAAGCAACAAAGAGGAGAGTCACGTCATGCTGATTTTTCAATTGCATATTCTGAGAATTTCACCAGAACCACAAAGTCAAAGGAGCAGTAAGTCTGTAGCTACTTCAGCTGCCCACGGTGAATCACATCAGACTTAGAGGAGCACAGACGCAGGCTTAGAATAGGGTCTCTCTGAGCTGTTTGTTTTTTTAAAGTAACAACTACATTAGCAACACGTCCCGGCAGCATGCAGCTCCTCTGGAACCATATTACGAGAATATTTTTCTAACGGTTTACTCACAGCACTTGGAAGTGCAGCATTAGCAGTGCTACTACCACGACAATAATAAAAGTCACTATCCGCAGCATTTTGTACCTTTACATGAACTCCCCTTCCAGAGATAACTAAAGATGTACTAACAAGGAAAAAGGAGGAAGGGCGGCCCTCTTGGCTATCCTAGTTCCTTGCTCGTCTTTTTGTTTCCTGCTACTCAATGTAACTGGTTCTCAGAATTCTGCCAATCGAGGGAGGGATCACCCACAAGTCAGGTTGCCATTCAGATGCGAATAAGCAAACCCCATTCCCAAGTGTCCAAGATGGTCTGGAGGGTGGCTGAAGGAATAGGTTCAATAGTTGGAATGGATGAAAAAGCGAGTAATTTTCAGCTTAATTTGAGATCATGCTTTTGGAAGAGCAAAGTGGCCAGGAATTAAAAGTAGCCTACCCACTCACACAAAACTGTGAGGCCAACCTTACTGCACAGTGTAAACCCAATGTCAATGCCAGCAAGAGCCAGCAGCATAAACATGCCATCACCCAGTGCAGCAAAAGTCCCCAAACTAAAACAACGAGCATATATGGCATTCATATCCTAAAGCAAATTTAAACCATGATTCAAGAATGAACTAACAAAAACTCTCCCAACAAAAGACAGTTGGGTGCCCCTGAAGCAACAACTGTGCAAAAGGAAGAAAATGAGCATATTTTGGTCTTTTGATTGGCATCTGTCCCCATCTGTAAGATCAGGATAAATCATGATTTATACAGACATTGAGCTTTGCAGGTAATGACTAAGGAAAATAATTGGCTAGTATCTCTGGAAGTAGATCAACCCCTCCTCTGACTTGGGTGGGCTTCACAATAGTTCAGAGCCCTACTCTGACCCCAGCCTCCCCAGGAGAAGGACCTGAGACAATACAGAAGCTTCACAATGAAGTGAACAACCCACCACTGGCCTACATCAGTAGTAGTCAAATCACCTCATTTATGGGGCTCCTGGTAGGAGAGGGTTCTAGTTTCGGTAGCAGACACTGGAGGGTGTGCAAACTCACGTGTTCAATGGCATAGACACACTGTTACAGGTCTAAAGGATCTTTGCACTTGACTTCAAAATATGTGTTTATGTGTGTATATATATGTGCATGTGCACACACGTCATTTTTAAAGCAGTGGACATGGTCCATTCCTGGGTATTTCCTGCCTTTCCATTACATTTGGAGCAAAATCCGAATCCCCAAGCTCTACTCATTTCCTCTCCAGCCTTACCTTCTCCTCCTTCCGCAAACACACAGGCACCCTCTCCTACCAGGACCTTTCGCTCTATACATGTCCGGACCCTTCTCAAACCTTTCTGGTCTCTCCGCAAACATTCTGCCACCAAAGGGGCTGAGATGAGCTTCCTATCTAAAACAGCTCCTACCTGTCCTGCTCTAGCCTCTTACCTGTGCTATTTTCCCAGTAACCAGACACTACCTGCATGGGTGTACTTGTTTGTTTTGTCAAAGGACAATGGGCCTACCACTCTATCTGAAATCAAACCGCACAACTGAATTGATTGCTCACAATAATAAGGATGAGCCTAGGCTGGTGAGAAGGTCTTCCTGAGCAGAACAGATGGCTGCTCTCCTAGAGGGCATTGGAAAGCATGGAGTTCTGTGATTGGTGGATGTTCAGAGGCACAGGTGAGTGCTCAGGTAAGGCAGTTGTGGGTTGGCTGGCACTGAGAGGCAGGTTTTCTGGACAGCGTCCATCCCTGACTGGCTGACTTTCAGAAGTGAGGGCCTGACACCGGTTTGCGTTTGAAACCAGCACTCACTAAGGCAAGTTGTTGTTGACCAAATGAACATATTTAAAAGGGGTTCTGATGGCTACTTGTTACCATGGCTACAGAACAATCGGACTTTTCAGAGTTTTTGAAACTTTTTTATTCTCGTATTCTCCGAAGGTAAATTCCATGGCAACCCACTTTGTCTGTTTTATTTATCTTATATCCCTAATTCCTACTACAGCACCTGGCACAGTTACCATTAAATGAATAAACAAATGTTTTGCCAGATTACTGATAATGAGTGCTTTTCTTTTACGGTTTGCCACTATTCTCACAGCATAATACAGCGGTTAAGAGCGTGACTTTATAATCACGTAGTCCTGGCTCTGAATTTCGGCTCTGCCCTTAACCAGCTTATGGCCTCACTGAAACTCCATTTCGTTATTTAAAAGAAAGGTCAGAGTACAGAATATCAGGGTCTGCCTCCCAGGGCTCTTCTGAGGACTGTGGACATAACGCCCACGTTCTAGCATGTTACGTGTTCAGAAGTATGAATCATAGACAGTACTACTTGGAAAGTTTCTAAAAGGCTCAAAGAAGACACTTCAGATAATAAAAACCAGGATGATCAGGCTTAGCACTATGGAAAGGCAGAGTAAGGTCTGAAATAAAAGATGCCAAGAGGTGCTCCTGACCCCAAATACTCCCATCCCCTTTCCTGCCATCCTCTCACAACCACAGCCCCTGTCACCGCCTGGGTTTTCACGTCCCTTCATCCTCCCTCACCGGTCAGTCACTGCTGATATTCCCTACACTAACATCTCTCACGCCTGCGGATACATTAACTGAGTTACATCATTTTCTCCCAAAAGGAACACTGTTCAGCAACTGCATTATGCTGATCTACCTATTTAATTTACCTTGTCCAATTCACCGCAACTTATTGTATACCAGAAACCTGAGAGAGCAAGATACAGGACAGATAAGTTTTGAACAGGACATCAGGCACAAAATTGGCCCTGCTGGGGCAGAGGGCTCTAGAGGTCATCCCCTCCCCTCCTCTCTCTCCCCCCTGCACACAGACACACACACAGGAATACACACAGTAACATTCAGCATCTCCATCTCTAGCTCTTGCCAGTCAGGATCTCTAGTACATTTAATTAGGTTTATGGGCACCAAGGAGCCTCAGGCTGAGTATTTACTCCTCTGGAACTGTCTGAAAACTGACAAGGCTGTGTGCATCTGCTCACACTGATAGTGAGCTACACTCCCTCTATGAGACATCGCCACACATTATCTGAATTTTGTTATATTGTTATTGTCCCCGGATCTCATTAATACAGGTAAATTAAACCACTCTCTATAAAATGCAATAAAGATCACAGCAAGTCCTGTGGGTTGGAATCCTCTCTCTCCCATTTATTAGCTGTGGCACTCTGGGAAAGCTGCCTAAGCCTGCTGAGCTGGCCGCCTCGGCCATGCCCATCTTGTGGAACCATCCTGAGAATTTCAACATCTAAGCCACAGGCACAGAGCAGGTCCCCACCAGGTAGCAGCTTAAATTATGCAGGGGTACCCAATACTTCCACCCACAGGCTGCCTGAGCCTTGTATAAATGACTTGGGGGAAGAATTTCAGAATAATGAAAACAAAGGGCTTCAGGGAACAATCTCGGAGGAAACACTGAACCAATGGGAAGATATGTTCTCTTGGAGAACAGGGGATAATTAGGAACAACTGGAACCCACTTGACACTGTGCAGGCCTGGGGTGGAATTGCTGTCACATCCCAACGTTTAGCTGTAAATGAACACTTTCTGAAGGATTCTGGTGGGCCTCCTGTCAAATTGACCTAAGTGAAAGCAGGCAGTGCTAGCCGCTTACCTGCATTCTGGGTGCACATTCAACACTAGAGATAAGAAGCATGCAGAATCGCTGGAGGGCATGCTCTTCCCTGGTTCTGGGTGAGACCTAAGGCTTCCACTGATTTCATTTGCTCCTGGTCTTACAAAGGCACCACCTGGTGGCCACTACCAGAAATGACAATGCAGCTCTGAACCTCTTCCAGCAACCACTTATTTATTTATTCACTCAGCAAGTATTTATTGAGCCCTTATTATGTGCCAAACAAGTGCTAAGTGCTGAATGTACAAAGCAGAATAAAATTCAACGGCAGCCCTCAGTGAGCGCACTGCTGAGACATCCGTTGAGCGATGGAGTTGCGCGTAGCTAAGAGTGAAAGAAAGTCCATCAAAGATCCCGGTCTAACCTGGACCAAGCCCTCTACTCCCCAGTCTCCCTCTCTGTGAAATTCTCATCCTTACCTTGGGGGAATTATTTGCAAATAAGTGCCATTCCTTTACAGGAGTGCATCTAGGTCTTTCTACCTTATTCCTTCTGCCTCCCACCATACATCTTTCCAATGAGCCAGACCAGGTCTCATTCCATTTTCCAAATGAAATTTCCTGCTCAGTCCTCCTGAGGAGGGCTTGGATTGAGGAGGGAATGTTGTTCATTTTCTCTTTTGTGGGTTTTAATTGCTCCCCGTGACTCAAACCGCCTGTGAATGCTTCCCCCTTCATTCCCATGCTTCCCGTTTCTCCCTTTGCTTTCTCTAAGAAGCAGGTAAGTGAGGGGCAATGGATTAAGAAATAAGAGGAGCATTCTGGTCCTGCTTTTCTCCCAGTTTCATCCCCTGACAGTTCAAACAAACATTTTCAGAACTCTCATTTCAAAACTTCCTGTGCGCATTCTAGTGAATATCCCTGGAGGACCGATTTGATTTAGGGATAGAGTCAAATCTTAAATGGGGTCCCTACTGATGACTCAGATGTGTGACTGGACTGGGTTCATGTCATCATGAGCCCGAACATGAGTCGCAGCTATTAAGGAAGAAAATTGACTTTCTCGGGTAGCTGGAAGGCAATGGTGAAAAGGGAGCTCCTCTAAATGTGTTTCGAGCTCTGAGGAGCTTGAGTGAAATAAGTATCTAGACTCCCAAGACCCTTGCTTGGAAAAGTTACACTCACTTTGGATGTGTAAGTTTTCTCGTGATCACACGTGAAAAGTGCTAGGGAAATCAGGGGGGATGGCAAGTTGGGGATCAGGACTCAGAGAGCTACAGAGGTCCAGAGGAGGCCCCGTGCATCTTCTGAAAGTGGATGGGCCTAAAACAGGCAAGACACCTCTTCTAAATGAGCGGAAGCAGGCTGGAGGTAAAGGTGCACATGGATGAAGGTAAGAGAGGAGGTAGAGTCGGAGCTGGGGCATAAAGAGGGTAAGTTGACAGAGAAAGAATGAAAACATGCCCACCTTGGGAGCACAGTTACAGCTGTGTTTACCTGCGTGACACAGCTGGGTATTCCCAGCAAGCACTGGTTGTGTAAAGGCAGAAAAACTTTCCCTTCCCCCCGTCTAGGTTCTTTGGCCAGTCTAATTAAATTGACGTAAGACAGAGTAACAGGAAGAACAATTCATTTCACATTGTACATAAGGGAGCCCCAAAGATGTAAGAGCCAAGGGCAAGGTGGGCAGTTGAGGCTCATGTGCCTCCTGAACCAAGGAATGGGATGGGGCCTGGGCAAGGCACAAGACAAAGAGAAGAGCAGATGTTTGGTAATTAGAAATGTTCCCTGCCATGCAGATAGGTCGTTCAGATACAAATGTATTGCTGGTAACAGTTCTCGTTCCGAGCCGTGCCCTCATCTAACTCCTTCTTGGGTAGTTAAGGGAGAGGTAAGGGTTTTTTTTCTGAATCTGTTTGGTCTTGATTGCCTTCAGCTCCAAATAATGCACATGCCAAAGTGGCACAGTTTGGGTGGTATATTCTGCTCCCCTTCAGTTGTCAGATACAAAACCGGAAGACAGGCAAAACATGGCTGAGTTATGAAAGACTTTGAACACTATTCTGAAACAGTTAAGACTTTTCCCCACAGATGATGGGAAGCACAAAAGAATCTGAAGCAAGCCCTGGCTGGTGGTTCAGTTGGTTGGAACGTTGTCCTGTACACCAAAGGTTGTGGGTCTGACTCCGGGTTAGGGCACGTGCCTAGGTTGTGAATACAGTAGGCAACCAACCAATGTTTCTCTCTCTCTTTCTCTAAAATCAATAAACCTATCCTTGGGTGAGGATTTAAAAAAAAGGCTTCTGAGTTAAGCAGGAAGTGATCAAAGCAGATTCTCACTCAGATGTAGCCACAGGGTAGAGGCAGCTTAGGCGAGTGGCTAGGACAGGCCTTCAGATATGGTCCGACCAGAGTGAAGATCCTGCCTTAACCACTTACTGAGTCAGTGAGTGACGATAAGAGAATCAGTTTCCTCATCTGTAAAACAGGAATAATAATAGTAACAGCATCATTAAGTTCTTGTGAGGATCCCATGCCTGGACAGAGTAAGCTCTTAAATGATGCTTCCATGTCCCAGCGTTGGGGTGGTAACAGACCGGTGAGAAGAGAGAGACTAGAAGCCAAGAGAGATCACTTTGGAGGCTGTTACAATGGTAATTCTGAAATGGAACAGCAAAGCGCTCAGCCAGGCAGTGGCTTCCTTTCTGTAAGGAAGGAGAAAGGGAGGTTTTATGGTCACAAATATTTCTAAGTCAAGTCAAAGGCTTTTGGCAATTGGATAAGGAAAGGGGAGGGAAGGGTCAGGGTGCAGGTGCAGAGGCTGGGCTCTGGGAGAAAGCACTGCCATTAGCACAGACAGCGCAGCGTGGGAGGTGCTCCACATCAGACAGGCTCTGAGTCTGCACCACACAGGAGGGGAAGACATGAAAGTGGGCTTGTTCTTTCATTTCCTTGGAGACTCTGTTCTTCCCAAAGATCCCTTCATCAGAGAGGCTTTCCCCTGCCCGGCCTCTGCACACACTGTACCTCTCCACCCCCACTTCTTCTTCGGAGCTCCTGTAACTACCTGACACAGTATATGTTTGTTTGCTGGTGGTTTTTACTGCCTCGCTGCTGGCCCAATGAAACATATGCTTCAAGAGGAACAGCCTTTGTTTGGTGTGCTCCACATTCCCAGGAACTAAAGCAGTGCCTGGCACACAGTAGATGCTCAATAAATATCAGCTGTTGTTATTAAAGGGTTTTCCAAAGTGTGTGGCATATAAAACATTCAATAAACATGAGTGTTTGTTGATGATTATCTAAAACATAACCGCACAAAGAAAAGCAGATGGGAAGTGCCGAACCTTACAAAAGTCATGCTGACCAGGAAGAGGAGAAGAATTAAGAGAGCAGTTGGAGTTACCAAGGTTAGAAATGCGGGTCTCCTTTAGGCTGAGAGGTGAGTTTGGCCCCCTGGGGAGGCCACACCCCAAGCCATGTAGCCATAGGCTTTTCCAAGTGTCAATCCTGAAAACAGAAAAGGGCCACAAAACTAGTTCATCCTAGGGACACATTTGTAGCTGTGAAAGATGAAGAACTGGTATTTTGGGGGAAAAGAAAAGGAAGGCGCTTGGACTGAGTAAATTTCTGACTCTTAAGAAATTGACCTGCAATGACCTCTTTGGCCCAGTCTTTCTCTTTCCTCTTATTAGATCATTCGGAAATACAGATTCTGGCAGAGTTCACAGGAGCTCATTTAGCTGGGAGACCAAACATCAAGCTAATTAGCAGATTCATAATTGGCTGCTCCAGATATATGGGGATTGCCAGATCAGCTCCTCCAGCAAATAGGCCTACAGTGCATTGAGAAAATTCTTGGCAAAGTTATTAACACAACCTCATAGCTTAGTGATATAGCTTTACGCTGCTGGTAGAATAGAAGTTCTATCACTTCTCAACCTCTCCCAGAAAATGGGTCAGGGCTCAAAAAAGCCAGGACTGCCCGAGCACCTCCCCTCAGGCAGCAACAGGAAACCTTCAGTGTTCCAGAATGCTCTCACAAGCACTGAGTAAAAACTCCCAAGGCTGTCTTTCAACTCCGATCAGGACGCTGCTAAATCAGATCGTGAATAAGGGTGAGCTGTGGTGAAGTAATTACCCCAGTGTCTACCCTCAGCCATTACTGAGATTAAAATGTCAGCCATCCTCATCCCCCTCATGACAAAATATAATGATCACTGATCCCATCATTACAGAGTCCTTGATTTCACAGTACGAGTAAATAAAGTAAGAGGGAATATAAAGATCTATCTCTTCTGTGACCTTCCTGAAACCACATGCATGACAATATAGCCTTAAAATATGTCTTAGGAGACTTAGGAACAAGGTACATGTCTCTAAAATCTTGGCAACATGAAAAACAATGGGTGCCTACTGACTCCCTGGAGCTCTGCATTGCTCAGAAAGAAGTACTAGTGATGGCCCTGTGGTTCCTTTTTTAGGTGCTGAAAACTCCTAATCAACTGCTTTCAGATTTTTCTTTAAATCCACCCACAACTGCAAATTCTCACAGACAAGCACAATCATGATTGTACTCTAGAAGCACCCGATGAGACAAATGTGTAAATATATTGGAAACGTTAGATGGAAAATAATGTTGGCCTTTACAGGAGTCACCTTGAGAAGGAGCATGCTTAATACCCAGTCTTACCACTGTTCAGACCACTTAAGAGGAATGAATGGTAAAGCTGAGTTTCTTGCTTGGCTCTGCCTCCCACAAACTGCTGGGCCAGTTACTTGACTTGTCTGTGTAAAAACAGGTATAAGGTCTTTGAAAGCATTGCATGAGCTAATAGCAAAGGACTTTGCACACGCCGCCTGGCTCATGGTTAGTTCCTTTAGGGATCCCACTGGGGGTTGGGGGGTGCTTTCTGTTTTATTAGATTTTGCTTTGTTTTTGTTTTTGTGTGATGAATGATGACATTGCATTACAGAGCAGCCTCTCATTCCAGCAAGATAATGAACTAAGACGACACACACATTCACACACTCCTGCTACAAGCACCTGGAAATAACAGGCATATTTTTAAGTGCGTAGTTAAATCTGCAATAAAGAGGGGCAAATTACCAGGTGCCCAAAACAAAGCAGAACTGAAAACCAGAAGTAAGTGGAGGAATGAACTGGGCAGTTGCCCCTGGGGGCGGGGGAGGAAGAAGGAGTAGAACGACTATTGATCCAGGGGAGGTAAGGGAACTAGCGCACGGGGACAAAAGGCAAAGCTGGTGGGGCCTGCCTGAGGGAGGAGGCTGCTGCCCAACAGGAGGCCCCTCAAAGAGCTGCAACTAGGGGGGAAATGGGCTGGAAAGCATTCTCCCATCAGCTCTGATCACTTGTCTGTCTCTGGCTCCAGGAGAGGAGAACAAAATGCTGCCTGCAAAATTTAAACCCCAGACTTTTGCTCCGGACTGTCTGGGGCACAAATTTAGGCTACCTGCACACCCCGAAATGCCCAACCTGGGAAACTAACATAAAAATCGGTCCTGGGCCAGTGATGGGCACAGGAAGAGCTAGAGAAAAACTCCTACAACCCACACTGCAGACAATTCCCACAGAACAGTCAGGCCCACTGAGCTCACAAGTTATAAAAACACATTAAACAGGAGGATTCTAGCCCCAAGAACTGGAAATAGAATCATCTAAAAGAGAATATAACTATGTTTAAAGGGAGAGGAAAACAAATCCTCTGAGATGCCAAAAACACATTTGACAAAGTTCAACATTCATCAATTAGCTTTTAAAATTAAAAAAAAAAACAACAAGCAAGAAAACACTTCTTACAGATCCAAGAATAGAAGGGCATTCTCTTAACCCAATAAAGGGTACACCCCACCCAACCTACAGGCACAGCATTATAGCTCTCTTTTTTAAAGTCGGAAATGAGACAGGAAGGTTTCTGTCACTCCCTCTGTTCAACACCATGTTGAGGGGGTTGGGAAACCCCCTGTAAATGGCCTGAGAGCAAATACTTCACTTAGGCTTTGCAAACTAGAAAGTCAGTGTCCAAGCTAGTCGAGCCTGCCATTGTAATGCAAAATGAGCCATAAACAATATGAGTGTGGCTACGTTTCAATAAAACTTTATTTATAAAAACAGGTGGCATAGTAGAAGTCCAAGCCAGTATAGCAATACAAGAAAAATAAGTAAAATTCACTGTGATACTGTATACAATAAAATATGTACATTTGGGTCTTTGTCCCTGGTGATTGGCACAGACCTCCTAAAACCCTTGCATTTCCTGAATGGTAGAGGTGAGGGGAACATCTTTTGTTCTTCATAATCAGCCCCTTTCAACCATACCTGAGTTTATGCCAATAAGGTGAATCTTGCGGGATGGTGCTGGGTATCAGAGGGGTTGGGATAGGGGCTGAAGATTTTCAGTGACCAATGACATACTCAATCATGCCTATGTAATGGGACCTCCATAAAACCCTAAATGATGGGTTTGGAGAGCATCTGGGTTGGTGACCACGCGGAGGTGACAGGTGGGCAGTGTGCCTTGAGAGGACACAGAAATTCCATGTGCTCCCTGCCCCCATACCTTGCCCTATGCATCTCTTCCATTTGGTAGTTCCTGAGTTGTGTATTTTCTAACAGACCAGCAATAATAAGTGAAGAGCTTTCCTGAGCCTTTTGAGCAAATTATCAAGCCCGAGGAAGGGGACATGGCCACCCACGATTGCAGCCCATCTGGTCAGAAATGTGGGAAACTGGGACTTGCCATTGGCAGCGAAAGAGGGGCAGTCTTGTGGAACTGAGCCCTTTAAGCTGTGGGGTCTGTGCTAACTCCGGACGGCTAATGCCAGAGCTGAACCATATCGCAGGACAGCCGGTCTGTGTCCACAGAGACCCGGAAAGCTGAAATGTGGGGAACCCCCTGCCTTTGGTCAGAAATATGTGATTGGAGAAACAGTCTTCCTTTAGTCACAACCTGAAGGGGAAAGATCTGTCATTATCAAATGATTAGATAGCTATCTGCGTAGGAACACAAGAGTATCTACAGATAAACCGTGAAAATTAATGAGAGGTCAATGAGGTATATAAAAACAAATGATGTTCCCATACACCAGCAACACCAGGAAAAGATTTAAAAAGATGCCACTAACAACAGAAATACAGACAGACTACGGGAGATTTAGGAAACCATTGAACAGAAATAAGTAAGTAAAAAGTATGGCAAAAATTATGAAATTCTATTGAAAGACGTTTTAAAAACTAAATACACACAGCTATACTATGTCTATAGAAGGTGAGAAGACTCAGCCTAATAAGAGGACAAATTCTTACGATGCATCTGAAAACCAGCTGAATAATTCCAACAAAAGCAAAACAAGGCTTCCACCTCCTGCAGCATATTTGGACGTGTAAAGAGCCTAGTGTGGTCAGGACATTCTGAAGGTGAAACTACACCCAGACCTAGAAGCCCAAAGTAACTAAACTAGAGGAGCGGGAGCATAGGAGACAAACACACCACTGACGAAGAGCGCAAAGCCACGGGACACGTCCACGTGTATGTGGCAGCGTGACGTACGGCGGCGGTGCAGGCGTTCAATATATGGAACTGAGACAACTGGACATCCATATGGAAAAAGATAAAAGTAGACTCCAGTGTCATGTTATACACAAAAATCAATTCTAGGTCACTGTAGCACATTCCATATTGCAAAACTGAAAAGAATGTATAGAAAATTATTTTTATGACATTGGGGCAGAGAGCAGGATTTCATAAATAAGATATTTTTAAAAATCACACCATAAATGAGAAATCGATATGACTGTATTAAAATTTAGTACTTCTGTTGAATAAATGACACCATATGAAATTGAAAACATAAGCCACAGAGCAGAGGAGATATTTGCAGCTGAGAAAGAATTAATATATAGAATATAAATGATTCTTATAAATCATTAGTAAAAAGGCCAATGACGGTAGAAAAAATGACAGAGGCTATGAATGGGTGATTTACAAAAGAGGAAACTCAGATGGCCACTAAATGGGTGAAGAGACGCTGGATCACAGTAGCACGCAGAGAACTGCAAATTAAAATGATGAGACACAATTCCATGCCAATCAGTAGGCAAAAATTAAAAATCTGATAAACCAGGAGGACACAGGGAAGCAGCAACAGCTAATGGGAGCGTGATTGCTACCGCTTTGGAGAAGAGCTTGGAAACCTCCCCTAAACGGAAGACGTGCATGTTCTAGAACCTAGCAGTGTCTCCTCTCGGTGCTTGCTTTAGACGATCTCCAACACCTTTTGCTAAGCAGATGTGTACACACATTTACTGCAATGCTATTTGTAAAGCAAAAAGGTGGCACCATCCTAACCTTCTCTTGGGTGACTGGATAAATACACTGATTTATTCAAATCCTGGAATGCTATAGAGCAATTAAAGCAAAACAGCATGGATAAATCTCAAAAACGTCTTAGGGATATATATACACAGAATAATCCAATGGGTGCACATTTTGAAACACTCCCTCGGAAAGGCATAAACACACCTGGGGATGAAGCATAGAGATTTTAGCAGAGGTCCGACTATGGAATGAGAGGCACAGAGGGAGGAAGTGAGGGAGGGAGGCATCCAAAACCCTAGGTTGCCTCAAGTGGAACCAGTATTCTCTGGTCTCATCCACCTCAGCTGCTGGATTCGATGCCGATGACTCTTTCCTTTATCCAAAAATCAAAGCCTCCTACAAAGAATGAATATTTGTCAGCCTCGAAAATATTCAAGAGAATGGGCCATACGCCCCAAAGGTAACTTAAAAAGAAGGGTTCTGGAAATGTTTGGTGCAATGACAACATCAATGGCAGTATCAAAGGATTACATCTATCCCAAGATCACCACTTTGAAGAGGGCAAAATCCATCTATATGTTAAGTCTGATTTTTTTTTTTTTTTTAGTTAGCCAGCCACAACCAAAGTCATTCCTCTCCTGACTGTCACCGTTACCCAACATGGAAGTCAACACACCGCGCCGAGAATGCCCAAGCAGTGGACGTGACACCAGCATTATAAATGACACCACCTCCTTACAAAGAACATGCCATTCAACACAAAGCTCACACGGTGGTTGCAAATTATTGCAGATCCTTGCACCAACCAAGGGGCGTTCGCCTAGGTATTTTGCTCAGAAAATGGGAAAACTTGTTAATCAAACACTGAGCCCCATGGGGCAGCAGAAAGGAAACACTATTTTCACAGCGAGATCAGATCCAGCAGCTGCAATAAGGCCAGAGCACACAGAGGGAAGGGCAGAGGAATCAGAGAACCCGACCAGCATGGAGTGAGGCATTCACGAAAGGCCACCTGCATCATTTCTGAGTGGTTCGCCCCCAAATCCAATAACAATCAGGACAAAAGCCGGGGAGGCCCTATCCCTCTCGGCATACAAGAATTCTTTTGTCAACTGTCAGTTGATCATACAAAGCCTTCGTTATGTTTGCAACATACATTGAAAGATATTCAACAGAGCACAGACCTCTTTATTCACGAATATCGACTCATTTCACGAATATACGTTGAGTGCCTATTGTGGCCCAGCGCTGGGCTGCTGGACAAATGTAAACTGAAACAGCCACCTCCCTGCTTTCATCAAGAATGTGGTAAATGAACTACATTGTTCACAAAACAAATGAAAAGTTCCTTCTAACAAGGCTTTAATCTCCTCCTCCTTTGCCACTATATGAACCTGCCTACAAAAGGGCTTCTACTTAGCTTTTAAATCTGCAAGATTACACACTCCCTATAAACTACCACTCATTGAGATCTCTGTGCTAATGGTTCCTGGATATTAGAACTGATAAAATGAAGTCACTAATATGTGCTTCACATTAATTGAAAAATGTAATCACGCTTTATTGAAAAATGTAATCATGCTTTATTTGATAGACCTATTTGATCATTAACTTGGCTTACTTGACAAGGGACATACATTAGTAATAATTGCTAAAATTTATTTTTGCTGATGCTAGGCTATGCCAAGCACTAGTAAATGCTTTCCATTTAACTCATTTAATCTTCACAGCAGCCCAGAAATGTGGGCATTATTTTTATCCCCAATTTACAGATGAGGGAAAATGATACAAACAGGGGTTTGCAAATTGCCCAAAGTCACTTAACTAGTAAGTGGTTGATTCAAATTCTGGTCCAGTTCTTTACCACCACACAAAATAGCCTCAGAAACAGACCGAAAAAGAAAAATGGATGGAGGTGAAAAGCCTTAACTCCCAAAGGGAATTGCAAGTTTTACGAGTTTCTCCTAAGAAAACATCCCAGATTATAAAATGTGGTTAATAGCACCTGTGTTGCAGACCTGTTTAAATAGCAAAAAGAGAAGGAAAAACTGGAGGAGCCTAAAAATCCAACAGTACAGGAATTAAGTTATCTAAATGAGTTATTTTCATATCTTCATAAAATATGCCATTAAAATATATTTTAAAAGGATATTTAGTATAAAAGAAAATGTTTATGACATCCTTTAAAGTTCAAAAAGCAATGTACAGAATTTATGAAAATTATGAATATCTTTCCTGTTTTAAAAGAAAAATAATACCCATATGTGTAGAACTAGCTGCAATATACAATAAAATTTTAATAATAGGTATGTATGAGTTGTCAAATTAATACAAAGTTAATAATTAATAAAAGTTAATGAGTTATTTTAATTTATTAACTTATGGTTCTCTAAATTTTAAACTTTTTCTCTACAAAGCAGAAACTTTCTTTTTAAGATTTTATTTATTTATTTTTAGAGAGAGGAGAAGGGAAGGAGAAAGAGAGGGAGAGAAACATCAACATGTGGTTGCCTCTTGCACACCCCCTACTGGGGACCTGGCCTGCAACCCAGGCGTGCGCCCTAGACTAGGAATCGAACTGGTGACCCTTTGCTTCACAGGCCCACGCTCAATCCACTGAGCTAAACCAGCCAGGGCAGCAGAAACTCTTTAAATAGTCAATTCAATGTCAAATGTCAATATATGCAAAATTAATCTTAAAGACTATTTATAAAATCTCTTGTACTACATAAATGTCATTGGCCTCCAAATCTTTTTGGTTGTTTTCCCCAGTCACTTAAAAATTGGAGCATGTACTTCTAATACATGAATATTTAGTTATTTTTGAAATTACATATACTCTCTAACCTTGCATACATTTAAAAATTTCATAACATAGAAGTTTTTTAAATAAATAGCAGTCCTAACATCATATTCTGATGTCCTAACGGATTATCATACGCAGACCCTGAGCACCAGCAGAGCAGAAACACACCGTGTCGTCAGAGTACTAGCAACAAACGACTAGGTTACACAGAAGAACTCGGTGTCATCGCTGGGGAAGCACGAAAGCCTCCACAGAAAGAAAAACCCACCAGCTCAAAGGGAAGGATGCCTTCAACAGGCAAAAGTGATGGGCACGCCCAAGTTTCTGAGCAAACGTTAATGTCCTCCAGACTCCTGGTTGTCTGTTTGATCCCCAGAATTGCCTTCAAAGCCGGATTCTACTCACATAAGCTAACCTCAGGGGCTGCCATGAGCTCAACGGAGGCAGGAAAGCCAGGGCAGGGGAGAGGGCACAGGGTGCAGAGGGGAGGAGTGGGGGAGGGACACTGACCCCATCTGTTCCTCAGGAAACAGTCACTGACAGCTTTTAAGTGTTACATAAGGGGGGTGAGAAATTCACTTTTGAAAGAACCACTGGGCCCAAGTGTATGGGATTGAAGGTAGGGCTGGAGACAGACAATAGTTAGGAGAAAGTAATAGTGGTAGTAGGGATAGAAAGATATAAAATAGGGGAAATATATTGTGTGTGAACTCCTGATTTAGAGCTCGAGGACTTTGGAATTGAGGGTAGAAGAGAGAACAAAAGTGGACCCAGACCCTAGGATCAGAAAAAAATAGGTCACAAGAAGGAGCTGTCTGGGGGAGGGAAAACAAAAACTTTGGCTTGGGTTACATGGAATTTGATGAGCTCAAGGTATTCATTCACCTATTGGTTGAAATATGGAGCTTGACATACAGAATTTTGGAGTCATATCCAAATAGAATAAATAAGACTGCAGTTGTCGGTACCTAAACAGCACATTCAGATGCAATGTTCTCATACTCCGTGTAAGCAATTGAGCTCTGGGGAGTGATAAATTCTGGGGAGAAAACATATCCTTTGTAAATGGACCACTTATTGCAGAAACCAATTTTGGTCAGTTTGGATAAGTCTTGGTTGATTGGTCCATTAGTCCATAATCAGCTATGTAGTTAGGAGAACCAAGGCAAATGTGTCAGAAAAATAAAGAAGAAAAAGAAGTTTCAAAGAAGGCATCCACAACAATAATAAATGCTTCAGGAAAGTTAACCATCTGTGTGTGAGGTGGGGGTGGAGGGTTAAGAGATTTGGATGTGAAAATACGGTGGAGGGGACTTTCAGGGTGGGAAGGGGTACACCCTGGGTTTTACGTGATAGCCCTAAGTGGGTGATGAGGAAGCTGAGGCAGTCAGCAGAAGGGAATAATTTTGAGAAGCTTGGCAACGAAACAAAGGAAATACATAGAATTATAGGTCCAGGAGAAAGTGAAGCTTAAAAAAGGATGGTGTTCTACTTAGTGTTAGAGAAACCTGAGCATCCTTATACAAACTGGTAAGAGGAAGAAAGAAAATGCAAGAGTGAAAAGCAAAATAATAGAAGGGTAATGCTCAGGAAGAGGGAGTAAAGGGTAGAGAGGAGAATCCTTTGACAAAAAGATAGACAATTTTTTGATGCAAGACAAGACTTATTAAAAATTAAGTGGCAAAGAGATCAAATGAGAGAGCTCCTATTAGATCTCCCTGAGATCAGGAAAACAGGAACCAAGGTCATCTGTTAAGTCCTGGGATGTGAAGTACTGCATAGGAAATATAGTCAATAATATTTTAATAACTTTGAATGGTGCCAGGCGAGGACTTGAAATATCAGGGGGACCACTTTGTAAAGTATCGATACATGAGTGTCTAACCACTATACTGTACACCTGAGACTGACACAAACTGATGTTGAATATAAAATGTGATTAAAAATAAAATGAATGAATGAAGCATAAGACAATACTGTAGTAACTATGGGTGGTGCCAGGTGAGTACTAGACTTATTGGGGGATCTCTTCGTAAGTTACATAAATGTCTAACCGCTATGCTGCACACCTGAAACCAATATAATATTGAATGCCAGTCGTAGCTGAAACATAAAAATTAAAATTGAAAAAGAAAAGACTCACGGAAAGTTGAAGGGCGGGGAAAAGGTTCCACAACCACCAAAAGATGAGTCACAGGAATCAATACGGGGCGTGTGCACGCACGAGCGCACATACCCTCTGATTAAAATACTTTTAAGAAACTGTACAGACCTCTAAGGAGTCTACTTCTAGTATAAATTTTAGGGTTTTCTCCCACGTTAAGGTCTTCTGAACATGAATGGTTGCTGTCTTTGTATATAAGACGATTGCAAGGTAGTGTGCAGAGGAGGGGGTGTAAAACGAGCAGCAGAAAGCTCACTTGCCTGAACTTCTCTCGAGGCCCGTCTGTGATAAAGAGGCAAGACTCAGTAGAGAAATATTAATATCTTATAAGGCCCTGAAACACTGGGTAATTAATTTTTCAGCAGGAAGAAGGTTTTATTCCAACAGTTAGAATAGCTAATGCCACCAAGGCATGGGGGTGGGGGGGGAGGCAAGGTGAGAAAAGGTGAGTAGCAAAAAGGAAGCACGGTCACACACTAATTCCTACGCCATGGAGCTCATCCCAAAGGAAGATGGCAGAATCTAACAAATATTGGGTTGGCCAAAAAGTCTGTTTAGTTTTTCCATAAAATAGAAAGACACGTTTTTCATTTTCACCAATAACTTTATTGACTTGGATATGTTGAGTATGTTGGCTCTCTCCCACATGGGAGAACATTGATTGTGCTCAGTTAACATCTCGATTTGATTGCTATCAACTTCAACGCAAGCGTGGAGCATCGCCCAGCAAGAGATATCCAGCACAGAATTTCGCTAACCACATGTTCAATCAGTCACAGCACCTTCTCCATACACGCACCAATATTTTTTGTGTTTCAGATGCATTTTTACCTTTCTTAAAATAACAACGCATAATATGATGAAAATGTTGCCTATTTCTTTTACTGTCAATATTAAAATGGCTTTGCAAAAAATTCACCAATTCTGATAAGTTTTTTTAATGCCTGCTGATATGACAGCTGTCACAACAATCTAACAAAACTTTTTTGAGTAAACTTAAAGACAACTAAGTACTACAAGAGCCAACTTACAGAAAACAAACAAACAAACTTTTTGGCCAACCCATGTAAGGCAGGCTGCTGCCGCCAGGACTGGTTCTTCCAAACAAAAGGAAGGAAAGTCTGCTTCATATGACCAAGCCAGGGAGGGTTTAAATTTCTCCTGCAAAGTAACCAGATATAAAACTCTTTAAAGGCAGAAATAGCAGTTCACTTAACAAATATTTCTTTAATGCTTATGTTCCAGACACTAAGCTCAGTGATGGGGAGAGAGAAATGATTGGCTTCTTGTATTAGTTATCTATTGCTGTGGGGAGGGGAACTACTCCAAAACTCAGTGGCTTCAAATAACAACCAATTGTTATCTCACAGTTTCTGAGTAGGTGATTCTGGCTCAAGGTCTCTGTGTTGGGGGCCTCCAAGAATACCCCCAGGTTCAGGGACCACTAGGAGGCTTCACAGGACTCACACATAATATTACTCATGAATTATTGCAGTAAAAGGATGTAAGGAAAATCAGCAAAGGGGAAAGGTGCATAGAGCTAAGTTTGTAGGAAACCAGGCACAAGTTTCCAAGAGTCCTCTCCCCATGGAGTCGCACAGAACAGCCTTAATGCCTCCAACATCAAATTATGACAACACTTGGTGAACTGCTGTCTACTGGGGAAGCTTATTAGAGACTCAGTGCCCAGGGTTCCCACTGGGGCTGCTCACACACACACCCTCTGCCTAGCACATACCAAAATTCCAGACTCCAAGTTACAAGCAGGTGTTTATCATAAATAACACTGTTTGCACAGTTTGGGCACAATAAACCACTCATCATCAGTTAGAGACTGGAGGGAACCCTCCCTAAGTCCAAGTTCCCAGATGCCAATCAAGAGCCAATCTTATAAATGGGCCCTTTGGAGGCTTTCTGTGTTGATTCTTTTCTCCACGGTATCTCAGGAGGTAGCAGTCAAGGCTGTAAGCTGGGGCTCCATCATCTGAAGCCTTGACTGGAGCTGGAGAGCACATTTACAAGGAAGTTCACTCCCATGACTAGAGGCTGCAAGGTCTCCACTGTATGGGGCTCCCCACAAGGCTGCCTGAACATCCTCAGCATATGGCAGCTGGCATTCTCCACAGCGAGTGATCTGAGAGAGGAAGAGTATGCCCCAAACGGAAGCTGCAGTCTTCAATAAGTACCTCAAAGTGAAATACCATCACATCTGCTCTTGGTCACAAAGACCAACCCTACTCCACTGTGGGAAGGGGAGGGGAGTAACGACTCTGAATGCCAAGAGACAGAGATCACTGGGGGCTGGCTGTCCTGGAGGCTGCCTACCATAGCTCCAACCTCTGGCTCCCAGTGATTCACATCTCTTACATGCAATATATACTAATTCCTCCCATGGTGCCTAAAAGTCTCATCCCCCCATAGCATCAGCTCCAAGTCCAGATCCTTATTATCTAAAAAAAAAGTCTAGGCACAGATAAGGATCCTTGAGTGTAGTTCCTGAACTACAGATCCTTGAATATGGTTTCTCTCAATCTGTAGACATGTACACATGCAACAAGTTATCTGTGCCCACCCACTCAACACTCAATGGTGGGAGGAGCAGAGGGTAACTGCTATAGCCACTTCTTCTGCTCACTAAGGGAGAAATGGGAAGCCCGTAGAGGTAGCAGTTCTGAAATCCCGCCAAGTAAATGTTTTGAGTTCCCTGATGAGGTCTTGAGTTAAGGTCTCAGAATATTCTCTGTGACTCTTAACTTTGCTCTCTGGACTCTTAGTTTTGGCCTCTTGGTCATCTTTCCATTTTCATTAAAGGCAGTGTCTGCAGCTCACTGGTTTTCTCAGCCTGATTCCTACTTGGTGATACTTAGGGGTCCAAATGTCCCTTTTCGTTCTGTCTTCTCCATGTTCCTTTCATTCCAAGCTGATGTTGTATCTTCAAGTATAACTCTCTACAACTTTGAGTGTCTTCTGAGAGTTCATTCCATTGGACAAGAGATATACCCATAAATCTCTTTGCAGTGGTCCTTCCTCACTTTGGGCTTTTGCTGAGGGACAATATCCTTCAGCTTCCGAGAAGTCTTGTTTTTTGATTGAGAGGATCTATAAGGCAAACCATTAATCTCTTTAGAAGACCTTTTGGCTGACTGCACGGTACTCTGAGATTCCATCTTTGATTTTCGCAATCTTAAGAAAAGATTTTACAGTCACATTCTTCACTTCTTGTTTGGAATTTGTTTTCCTAAAAGTGCCCCAAATTTGATCTTTGCTCAGAAGCCATTTCTTAATTTTAGCATCATGTGCCATCTGGAGAGGATGGAAATCTTCAAAAAACAGCAAGTCCTGGCTGTTTTTTGTCTACTTCTGCCTTCAGTTTCTTTTTTCTTGAAATTTTACTATAAGCAACAAGAAAAAAAAATAGAAGGCATTTTCAACACTCTGGTTAGAAACCTCCTTAACTATATTATCTAGTTCATTAGGTAAATTTTCTACTTTCTACATGACTGCAGGCCGCAGTGTTGCTGAATTTTTTGCTGCTGTATAACAAAGACTCTCCCTTTTCCAGTTTCCAATACGATTTTCCTCATTTTCCTTTAAGCTTTCACTGGAAGCCTCCTCAAAGTCCAAACTTCTATGGAGAATGTATTCAAAGCACTTTAAGCTGTTATGAACATGTTCCTCAAACTCCTTACAGCTTCCCCACGGCACACTGCCTAGACGCAAAGCCTCTACCACACTTCAGTTTTCTGTTACGTCAACACTCCGTGTCTAGTACCAAAATCTTACTAGTTTCCTACAGATGCACAGTAAGTTACCCCAAAACTCAGCATTTGAAATAACAAGGATTTATTGCCTCACATGGTTTCTGAGGGTCAGAAGTTGGGAAGCATTTCGCTGGGTAGATGTGGCTCAGGGTCTCTCATGAGGTTGTAGTCGTGCTGATGGCAGGGCCTGTAACATCGAAAGGCTCAACAAGGAGAGGATCTGCTTCGAAGCTCACTCACCTGGGTGCTGGCCAGCCTCTGTTTTTTTATTAGCTGTTGCCACATGAACTTCTCTCCATATATGGCCCAACTGTCTTCATAACAGGGGAGCTGGCTTTCCGTAGACTGAGTGGCCCAAGAGAAAGAGCTCAGTCTTTTATAACCTATTCTTGGAAATGACCTATCACCGCTTCTGTTATAATCTATTTGTCCAGGGCATGAAACCAAGAGGCAGTGACCACTGAGGGGCCATCTTGGTGGATAGCTACCACCTTTTCTATTTGGAAGTCTAATGAGGTAATAGATATCGACAAATACAATAAAATTTAATAAGAGCCATAAAAAAGCATATGAGCCGTCAGCACCAGCTGCCCCAGACGAGTCAAGATGAGGTGACAGAGGAGGCCACATTTACTTTGGGGCCTGAAGGGATGAATGAACCTTCACCTGCGGAAGCCCTCAGTGCTTCTCTCTGTGGTGTACCCCACCTGCCTGGTGCATCTGATAACCTCAAAGCTCTTCCTGAAAGCAAGTAGGGAAGGACTTAATTTAATATCAATATTTTTTGAGGACATATTATCATATAATAGATAAATCAAAAGCATAATGGTAGATGACAGATGCTGTCCTTGGAAATGCCTCATCTAAAGGTCAAAAGTTATTGGGGGGGATGATGAATAAAGTGAAAATGCACAGCTTGATAACAAAGGAGAGAGTTGGAATAAATGTCCATAATTTAATAATGCACATAACTATTCAACATGTAACAGCGATTATTTAAATAAGAAGGCAAGAAGAAAGACATGGAGAAAGAAATGCTAACCAAAGGACCCTTCTCATGAAACAGATGCAAAAGTGGACAGAAAAGTAGGTCGGGCAAGGGTGCTGGAATATAAAAGCCACTCTTTTTCTCATTATAAAGATGATACAACCTCATTATAAAAATCTATAAAGTATAAATGAACATAAGAAAAATCACCTGTGGCCCCAAATTCTAGGGATAACCACTAATTGGATTGTTTACTGTTCCCTTTTTGGACTGCTGATAAACAGGTGGAGATACAGCCCTGGCTGGTGTGGATTGAGTGCCGGCCTGCACACCAAAGGGTTGCCGGTTTGATTCCCAGTCAGTGCACATGCCTGGGTTGCAGGCCAGGTCCCCAGTAGGGGGCATGTGAGAGGCAACCACACATTGATGTTTCTTTTCCCTTCTTTCTCTCTCCCTTCCTCTCTCTAAAAATAAATAAATCAAATCTTCAAAATAAAAAAATAGGTGGAGATACATACATACATACATAAACACGCACACATAATTTTGGAAATACGTAATTTTCAGAAATGGCTCTATGTTTTTCATGAATATAAAATTAACTCATAAAAGTTAAATTCATATATGGGTAATGTTTTTAAAGTCTAAATATTATGGAGAGATAGGAAGTGGAAGGTAAAATTCACCTGTAACTCTTACTCAGGGATAAAACAGTTTACCGTTAACATCTGAAATTTTTTTTACAGACATTTTCAATGCAAATATGATTTTAATGCAAAAGTACATTTGGGTGTTTTGTTAACTGCTTCTCTCATTTACAAGTCCACGGTGGCCCCCTTCCTCTGTTAATATGTGCACAGCTACATTATTTTTAATGTGGGTACCATCTAGAACAGGTATGTACCATAACTTATTTAACCAACACCCTACTGAGCTTTGTGCCGCACCCCACGTTCCACAGTCGCCAACGAGGCTCAACACTTACACCTGTGCGCAAACATCTTTACACATTCATCTGTTATCGCCTCGGAATAAACTTCTACAAGTAGATTTGCTATGTCAAAAGACATTCACTTTTTGAGATTGTTTGTGCATATTCCTGCACGTTCCGCCGTACGCGTTACACCAACACACACTTACAGCAAGAATCTAAAATGTCTCCAGCCACCACCTTCACCATCGCAGAGTCTTAATTTTCATTTCTTCAGACACGAAAGGCAAATGAAGACAATACATTTTCAAAGGTTTAAAGGCCATTTGAACATTTTCTTGGTTAATTGTGCATTCTTGGCTTTTGCCAAATTTTCATGGACGTGTTCGTTGTTTTTGTACTGATTTGTAAGTGCCCTGCCACCCAAATGCACATCTATTCATACTTCTAATAGCCCGGTAGCAATGCCTTACCAGCAGAACATAAATAAGGACTCACAGAGCCAGTACGTGGTTGAACCACGTTCAAATTTTCCTGACTCCCAAGTTCAGGCACTGCACATTGTGATGCACAGGATGCTGACGTGTCTTTGGGACTGAAAGCAGGCGCTCCAAAACTGCTGCTCGTTTAATTACCAGGGGAGGCTTTTAAAACTCCTGAAGCCCACTTCTCAGCCCCATGTCAGTTCAACCAGGTACAGTATTTCTGAGGATGCCTGGGTTATTCCAGAGGTCAGTCACCTTTGAGAACAACTCACTGAAGATTTCATCCCCCAGCAGCGGGGACTACTGCTAGCTCCCTGCACTGAGCGGTCAGCGCCCTCCCCAACTGCCTTTGCTCGTGGCTCTTCCTGGGCCCGCTGCATCCTAAGCCTGGAGCATTCCCGCTGGGTAGGATGAGGCCTTAAGACCATGAGGCAGCCCATCTTCTCCTGCCCAGTCCTGCCTCCTTCCCCTTCCCACAAGCGCTGACCCTGAGAGATCCCCTGAGCATGTCATGCTTACTGACCTCAGGGGCTGCCTCCTGAAGGAACCCAACCTGTGTCACATCCTACAGGCACTTCCCCTGAAAGAATGAACTTTCCCTAAAGAATAAATAAACCCTTCCTCAAAGCCCTGACACACAGCTGAAGGTAGTTATCAAAACCTCGTTTCTGGTGGCACTCTTGTTTAATGGGCAGAGTTTCTGAGTGGAGTGGTGAAAAACTTCCGGAAGTAGTGGTGATGATTGCACGAAATCGTGAATGGAACTAATGTCACTAAATTGTACATCAAAAATGGTTAAAATGATGGACTTTGTGTTGTATATATTGTACCTTGATTTTCAAAAAATTAATAATGTAATATACCAAAATCCACTGAATTGGAGACTTTAAATGGGTGATTTGTTGATAGTGGATTATAGCTCAATAAAACGCCTTAAAAAACCCTCTCACTGCAGCGTGATGACACGCAGTCAACAAACGAGCAAAATAGCAGCCTCGGCTCTGCGATCCACGTAACAATGGCAGTACCTTTAAGCCCTCATCGAGGAGTGCTCTTTCACCCATTGTCTCATTCCCTAAAATACGGAAACAAAATGCTTATTGATTTGTACTTTATGTAGCTTTGATCAGCAGTACTTCAGGATTTATGTGCTGAGTGGTGCAGAGAAGAGAATAAGCAATTTCTTGGGCCAGCTCCCAGGGTTGGGAATATTTAAAGATTACTTGAGGGCTAAGATATTGGCAACGCCACTCACTTTGGTTTTGCATTTGTACAAGTATTCAGTTTAACGGAAGCACAAGCTCACACATACAGGAAGCCACCACAAGGCCACGTAACAGACCATTCCTAAAAGAGAAGCAAAACAGACGTATTTATAATGACGACAACGGGCCAAAGACAGCAGTGTCCAGAGAATAACAGGTGCAAAAACCTATCTCCCCCGGAAACATACAGTCCGCTGCCTCTCCTCCAGGCCTTGTAAAGTACTTCACATTTGCAAACTCTTCCATAATTATCATCATTAGCCATCCACCTCCAAGGAGCCCAGAGGTTTCCATTGTTTGAAAGACTGACAAGCCTCTTATATCAATGTATACCTTCCCTTAACAAGAGACCTCCGATCAATAAAGGCCAGACCTCCAATAAGAGTAACTGTCATTTAAAGTCTGTGGTTTCTGCTCGTGGCCCTCCACAGTCAATGTACGACGAGAAACCAGTCTGATGTGACAGACTGAAAGGCTTAACAATGAAAGAAAACACACACATCAAAATGCCACCCAAAGCATAATGAAAAAAAAAATACTGAATTTGGAGCTGGGAAACTTGAACTTCTGCCTTAAATCTGCTGCTCACAGCCTGTATGACCCCGGCCCAGTTGATTAACCACTCTGAGTCCCAGCTCCTTTATCTGCAATATGGGCTTCCTGGTGACACTGTGCTGCCTCTCTCACGGAGTTGTTGTGAGGTCAAACGAGATCTATGGATGTCTGAACACTTCAAAAACCAAAGTTCTATACAAATGTGAAAGAGTACTGTACACTTCTGATCCCCGAACAGCTCCAGAGACACACAGTTGAGGGCCATTTCAGTATACCACAGCTGTTTAAATATGAGAGTGAGCAAAGGAATTCCACTGAGGAAAAAATATTCATCCAAGTTACCTCTTCTGGCATCCCTGTCATAACCCATTTGAGATGAAACTGATTTTCCTGTGGAATCCACAGACCAGGGTGTAAAAGGAAGTAAGAGTTAGAATGTGTCTTTAATTGAGACTGATAAAAATCATTCCCATCCGAAACTCCAGAGTTTGTTTGGTTTGCTGTTTCTGTTGCTATGTGTTATTTTTGTTCATTACCATAGAAAGCACTGATATACAAAATATACTCAGTTCCTTTTGGGGCTTGGGCACACCTATTTTTTTCCTAGAAAAGATCCTGGAGAGAACTAAATTTTCACAGCGCTGCACAGCAATTCTCTAGTGGATTTTAAAGAAATTCTGTGAAGTGAGACAAAAATCATCAACCCACTGATTTTATATTCCACAAATGTATACTCTGAAATTTCAAAGTCGGGGACTTATTTTCCCCCCCACTGAGTGAAGACTTAGACTGGGACTAATATGTGTTCCAAAGTTAGCAGAGCCACAACCACTAGAGGCAGTTGCTTAACAAGTGCACACATCCGCCTGGTACCTCCAGGTTGCCAGGAGAGGTCACCAGCAGAGCCAAAAAGCAGGGTCAAGTCAGACACAAACAACTGACCACAAAATGAATCCTGAAATCAAGAGAGAACTAGATGATGTTCCTCTTTCAACCGCTTTTTCTTTAGGAAGTCCTGATGGGGGGAAAGGAGAAATCAGGATATATTCTGAAAAGTTAAGCCATTTGTGGTATTCACGCCCTGAAGAATTAATCAACTTTGCCCTGACCGGTGTGGCTCAGTTGGTTGGAGCATCATCCTATAAACTGAAAGGCTGCAGGTTCGATTCCCAGTCAGGGCACATGCCTGGGTTTTGAGTTTGGTCCCATCGGGGTGTATACAGGAGGCAATTCTCACATCAGTGTTTCTCTCTCTGGAATCTATAAATATAACCTCTGGTGAGGATTTTAAAAGGAATTACTCAACTTCAAACAAACAAATATTTCAACCTGCCATCTTCTCTCCTCTCTTCGGTATCAGAATCCTCAAGAGAACAGTCCACACTACAGCCTCTGCCTCCATGTACTCACCATACGCTGTGCAGTTAGTTCTCTCAGCAGTCACCCACCATGATTGTGTGATCCACGTCCACAGACTTTCGTGAGTATTTCCTGACTTCCCTGTGGCATGCAACACCCCTGGCCACTCCTTTTTCTGGAAACAGCTCCTCCCCTGACTCCCATCAAGAGTACAACACCCATCCCAGCACTCTGCCTACCCCACCTACTCCATTCTCCTCTCCCCAGTGCCTCCTGGTTCTTGATTGCCTAAGTCCCCTTACCTCTGCTTTGGGCGTCCTCCACTACCCTCACTCCCTGGGACATCTGAGCTCTTCTGCAGCTCTATGTCCAGCTGTACATGACACCTCCCAACCATCTCCCCCTCAAAGATCAAGACCACATTTCCAATTGCCTGGCCCATGTTTCCATTTTTCCCCTCACCACCTTATATCCGAGATGAAACCCATCAGCTTTCGTACGAAAACAAGCCCCTGCTCCTAGCTTTCCAAGTTTTGCTATTCTTCCCATTTCTCACTTTCAAAGCAATCCTTCTACTTCGCCTACATTTGTAAGTTTCCAAGTCCCAGGAACGGCTCAGACGCCCCTCACAACCACTGCTTCGTGTGCAGTCTCATGCAAAGATGTTGCAATAACTTCTGACATGGACTCTTGTTAGCAGTATCTTCTGACTCTCAAAAAATTCTGTATCACAATACCAGATAACTCTTCCTGAAGTAATGTGTGTATCCCAGCTCTGCTCAAAAATGCCAGCGCTCCTGCTTTTCAGGCCCAGATTCCTCATCCTAGCATCTAAAGCTCTCCCTAATCCAGCTTTATCGCTGCTAACACCCAGGTCACAATGTTAGATGAGTTTGGGTTCCTACCTGTTTTCCTAAACGTACCTTAAAGTTTCCAGCTCTATCTGAAATGCTCTTTTGAGCCCTACGTTCCCCCGACCCCCACCCCAACATTTCCACCTGTTAAAGTTGTATCTTTCTTCATCGCGTAGCTCAAACTACTTCACAATGAAACATGTCCTGATTTCTCCTGCCCAAAAGGCCTTGTACACAAATGCATTTTGCCCCATTCCTGGGGCTCTTCACCTGGCCTGTAACAAGGAAGCACCCATTTAATTTCCTGTTACATCACAAGTCTCCCCAAAGGGAGGGGGCTCAGAATCATGGTTTGCTAAAAAGAGCATAAACTTTGAAACCAAAATAACCAGAATATGTTTTCAATTGCACTTAGCTAAATGACCCTGAATCTCTCTGATTTTAGTTTCTTCATCTGGAACAAGAACCTACAGTAATCATTGTGAATTTACTTGCTTACAGAGGGGTGGGCAAACTACGACCCACAGGCCAAATCCACCCCTTCACCCATTTTTATAAATAAAGTTTTATTGGAACACAACCAGGCCCATTCATTTCTGTACTGTCTATGTCTGCTTTGCACTATAATGGTAAAGCTGAGTCGCTACAATAGAGACCACATGGCCCACTAAGACTAAAATATTTACTATGTATACCCTTCTTTTCCTCCAAGTCACTATATATAAGGTTGAGAGGGATATAGTTAGTAATATCTTCCAAACTTCCATGAATCTAGAAGTACAGGGGTGAATTGGGTTCCACTAAGTACATGCACTCATGCAAAGAGTTCTAAAAGGTAGAAGTAAGATGGGGGGCACTGTTCACTGCTGTCCAGAAAGGTCATGGAAACAGGGGACCGTTGAACTACAGCTGTGTCCCTGCACGCTCTCCAGCCTTCCACGGGTCGAGAAGCAGTGCAGCAGCGGCAGAGCCACCGTGTCCCAGCGTCAGGGGCGTGCTCTGAACTTGGTTCTCTATTGTTCTGGAAAGCGCTTCCTGAGGCTCGCCCTTCTAGTGGTTTTGTAAGCACCCAATTCTCTGTATTAAATCCCTTCTTGTTTAAAATGTGTAGCCAAGTTTCTGTATCATGTACTGAACACTAACTGACACAGAGCAAAACGATAAGTATCTAGTTGAGTTGCGGAGACATGAAACAGCAATGTGTGAAAGCGCTGTACAACAGTTCAGCCAACATTTCCTCTGATCCCCACACTCTGACCCTCCCCCACCCCGAAACAGCATTCCCCACAGCACAGTCCGCTCCCTTCCCTTCTCACCCTACTTGAGAAATCTTATCTCTCCTTCCAGCTTCCATAACCACACAGATCAAAAATTAACTTATTTGGGGACATGGACATTTGTAGAAGTTGATACAAAGCTAACTTGCCAGAACAAATACACATGCAATAAAATGTCAACATAATTTCTAAGGTTCATGGGGCTTCTGAATTGTTACATATGGACCCTCTAGGTTATAAAACCCTGATCTTAAGTACGTACGATGAGTGTCTAAACCTGTATCTCAAGCCAGATCACTCTCCTGAGGTTAAGACTGATGTTTACAACGGCTCACTGGACTTCCCACAGGCAACTCAAACGCAGTGAGTCCACATGTGATTTTATCTTCCCACTGCTCCTCTTCCTCTGTTATTTATCAAGTAAGTGAATGATTCGAGCACCCTCTAAAGGTGAGGGCATCATGCTTACTTCTCCAGAGAGAGTCACCAGGTCCTGACAATTCTATACCCCCAGCCACTTTGGAATCTATCCACATTCCCATCTCAGTTACAGTAATTTGTCCAGCCATCCCATCCCTAATCAAGATTGCTGCGGAAGCCATCAAATTGGCCTCTCTGCTTCCATTATGTCCTCTCTAATCCATTTCCTGGACCTTAAAACTTGCACATCAAATTTAATGTCTTTCCTTTGTTTAAAACCTTTAATAATTCCACATTTTCTTCTCACAGTCACCGTCTCCATGCCTCCCCAAAATGACTCTATTTCACCCCAACCATATAAGCTTCTGGTTCCCAAAACTACAATCTTAGTCACCCGCAAGGAGCACATGCTACTTCCTCCTTACCTTATTTCCTACTGCTCCCCACTTTTATCTCCCCCCACCCCCCACACACGCACTTTCCTCCTGGCTAACCCCTCATCCTTCAGTTCTCAGCTTCGATGCCACTTAATTCCCGTATTCATCAAACATTTCTTGAGCCTCTACTATGAGCCAACTGGGCTAGCACTAGAAACGGACAATCACGACCCTTTTCCTGACAAAGCTCAATTTTATAGGGGCATTAGATCAATAATGACAAGTCTGATGATCCCCCAGGTGCTCCCAGTTTCAACCCAAGGCTGAGCCAAGATCCCTGACTCTGGGATTCCATAACCCACATCTGTGATTCCCCAACCCCACCACCACTACTGGCTCATCCATCTCTCCCAATGACCAGACTATAGACTCCTTACAAGTAGGACTATATCTCACCCATCATTTCATTTATTGGTGATACCTGATACTGTACCTGGAACTCAGGAATTGCTTAATCAATCCCTATTGGTTAGGAAAATTCAGTCAGTAAACACCAGCTGAGTGAGTCAGCTCTGCTTGGAAGTGGCCCTGTAGGGGGAATTCAATGGAAACAATTGGGGTGAAGGAGCGCTCACTGTTTCCTTGTCTGGGTTTTGTGGATGCCTCAAATCATAGGTAACCTGCTTCTGACTAACAGTGGACTTACTGCAGCTTTCATGTTAAGCAGCTATTCCCAGCAGCCCTTCTTGCCTCCGGGATAAATACCTGTGTGCCCAACAGTGTACCTAATTAGAGGCACCCCCTGGCAACTCCGGAGGCCTCCAGAGGCCAGTCACCAAGCTGTACCCTTGGTCACTGGAACCTAAAAAACATAGAAGGCAGGTAAGCACTGGGTACTTGGCATCCAGGAGAGGCCCAGGAGCTCAGCCAAGTTAGATCCCAGGAGCTTTCCTCTAAATTCCCTGCTAGGCCAGCCATGAGTAAGTGTGTGGTGTGTGTATGTGTGTGTGTGTGTAAACTACCACCACATTTCTGAGTATGTGTGGAACTAGTGGGGGTGGGCCAAAGCAAAGAAAAACTAAGGAGTAAATACATCCTTTATAAAAAACAGTAAGGTAGTTTGGATAAATGCTGAAGAGATTTTCTTGAATACACAACAATACAAGTAAACATTTATGGAGTGCTATTCATGTGCATCATTTAATTCTGTCAGGGCCCCCATGAGGTGAGAACCATTAGTATCTCATTCACAGGTTAGTAAACTGAGGCCCAGTAAGATTAAGGAGCCTCCCATGGCTGCCCCCCATCCCAGCTAATGTCACAGCCAGATGCCAACCTGCAGTAGGACTCAGAACCCAGGACTGGCAGCTCTGCACTTCCACCCCTGGGAGGGCGGGGCACCGTTCTCACCTGTACCCTGCCAGTATCCCAGTGTCCAGTGCCAGCAGGAGAGGAGCTGAGCTACAGACAGACTGAGAACACGATCTCTGTGTTAAGGGGCAGCTCATCAGTCTAGTCCAGAGATACAGAGATTTTCAACCTTCTTCATCTCATGGCACACATAAACTAATTACCAAAATTCTGCAGCACACCAAAAAATATATTAATTTTTTGCCAATCTAAAAAAAAAACAAAAAGGAGGTCAGTGCCCCTAAGTAGTTAGTCAGCTATTGCATGGTTTAAAAATTCGTGCAGTGCACCAGTTAAAACTCTCTGGTTTAGTCAATCACCGCTGTGCAGTAATGAGGGTCTGATATTGCCAGATCTTCCTGTTTTTCAAAAGACAGCAGGTGTCCAGACATTTCTTTAACTGGGGATGGAATAAAGAGGGATCACAGGTTTTAGCCAGAGGAACTGAGAAGAGTATTTAATAACGGAGATGGGCTTATGAGAGGAGGGGATTTTGGAGATAAAAGATTGTGTGCAGAGCTGCTGGTACTAAAGAAGCCGGGAGACTGTGAAAACTCTGGGGCCGGAGCTGGCAACCAGGGTTGCAGGAAACAGAGAAGGCTCTGGTGACTTTGCTCCCAGGCCACCCCACTGCAATTCTCAGCTCCACCTAGAAAATGATCATCTAAAACACCCCCTCTTTTTGTTGTGAGGATGGTGGGAAAACCAAGCTGGTATTACTTTTCTGGGGCTCCCACAACAAAGTACCACACGCTGGTGGCTTAAACAACAGAAATTGACTGTCTCACAGTCTGGAGACCCAAAGTCTGAGACCAAGGTGTCAGCAGGGTGGAGTTTCCGCGGAAGGCTCTAGGGCAGAATCTCTTTGAGGCTATTCTCCCAGCTTCTGCTAGTTCCTTGGCTTATGGCTGCACAACTCCAATCTTCACGTGGCATTCTCCCTGTGTGTGTCTGTGTCCAAATTTCCCTTTCCATAAGGACACCGGTCATATTGGATTAGGGGTCCACCTTACTCCAGTACGACATCATCTTAACTCATTATATCTGCAATGACTCTATTTCCAAATAGGGTCAGAATCGGAGGTAAAGGGGGTTAGGACTTCAACACGTGGCTATGGAGGATGGATGGGGTGGGGGCGGGGGGCACAGTTCAATCCTTAACAAAGCTCTAAATGGAGGCTTCCTTTCTTCCAGAGTCAGGAACCCTAAGAACAGGATTAAGGCATGTCATCATTTATCACTGAAGACTACTATGTTCAAGGAAACATGCTAGCAGGGAATACAAATATGAGTTAAATCTTAATTCCTAACGGTCTTTCAATGGAGCTGGAGGGAGAAGACATGCACAAAAACTATCCTACAAGTAAGTAGGTTATAATTAACTTGAAAGTAATATGAATACCATAAGAATCAACTAGCAGGAGATAAGTCACTTTTGAGTGTAAAAGTCAGGCATTGATCCTTAGGTAGTACAGCTGACCCCAGAACAATGAGGGTTCAAACTGCACAGATCCACTTGTGTGCAAATTTTTCAATTGACTACATGTAGCTCAAACCCATGTCATCCAAGGGTCAACTCTGCAATTGGGGATCCACGTATGCAGCAGGCTAATTGTAGTTATATGTGGACTTTTTAACTGTGTAGGATGTTGGCACCCCAACCCCTGAGCTGTTCAAGGGTCAACTGTATTTGATCCCAGTGTTGAAGGAGGCTCAGAATTCTGACAGATGGAGACTTAGGGTTGGGGCAGAGAAATTGAAAGATATTCTGAGTATATGGAACAGGTTGAACAAAGGAGAAAGAGAAGCAAAAGCTTGTTGGATTAGGTCTGTTTGCCCAAAGAACTAGGAATGTCATGTAATTTTAGAATACTTCATATAATTTTAGGAGACTAAAATTACAGTTTGGGATTAGTTAGTAGAGCAGTTAATGGTAGGAAGGAAATTGGATGTCCAATGTTCCCTTACTGATTTTCTGTCTGGGCTTAAACTACATGTTAAATCAAATAGACCTAACATATATACAGAAAATTCTACCAAACTGGAACAGAATACAGTTTTCTCAGGTGTATACAGAATATTCTGCAGAATAGATCACATGATAGGCTACATACAAGTCTTAACAAATTTAAGAAGATTAAATTCATATCAAGTATCTATTCCAATCACAGTGGTATGAAACTAAAAATCAGTAACAAAAGGAAAGCTGGAAAATTCACAAATATGTGGAAATTAAACAACACACTACTGAAGAGCCAATGGGTCAAAGGAGAAATCAAAAGGGAAATTTAAAAAATCTTCAAACAGACAAGAGGAAAAGTAAGAAATTGAAAACTTATTTGAAAAAATAATGAAGGAGAAATTCCCTAATCTAGCAAAGGAAACAGACTTCTAGAAAGTTCAGGAAGCTCAGAGAGTCCCAAAGAAGCTGGACCCAAGGAAGCACACACCAAGGCACATCATCATTACATTCCCCAAGATTAAAGAGAAGGACAGAATCTTAAAGGCAAAACCTATGGGATACAGCAAAATCAGTTCTAAAAGAGAAGTTCACAGAAATAAACACCTACATTAAGAAGCAAGAAATAGTTCAAATAAACTTAACATTACACCTGGAGGAACTAGAAAAAGAACTAAACCTAAAGTTAACAGAAGGATGTAAATAACAAAAATCAAAGTAGAAAAAAAAGGAGACTAGAAGAGTAATAGAAAATATAAATAAAATTGACAAAGCTTTAGCTACACTAAGAAAAAAGAGAGAAAACTCAAACAAGTAAAATCAGAAATGAAAGAAGACATGTTGCAACTCATATTACAGAAATGAAAGGATCACAGAGCAATGCCATGAACAATTAATTATATATCAAGTTGGATAAACTAGAAAAAATAGATATAAATTCCTACTAACATATAACCTACCAAGGTTAAACCATGAAGATATAGAAAGAATAAAATATCAATAAGGAGTCAGGAGCTTTAATCAGTAATCAAAAAAACCCCAACAAAGCAAAGCACATGACCAGATGGTTTCACTGGTCAAATCTACCAAACATTTAAAAAATTAATACCAATCCTTCTCAAACCCTTCCAAAAAAATTATTTTATGAGGCCGAATTACCTTGATATCAAAGTCAGATAAGGACATTGCAAGAAAAGAAAGTTGTAGTCAATATCCCTGATAAAGACAGATGCAAAAATCCTCAACAAAATACTAGCCAACCAAATTCAATAGCACATCAAAAGGCTCACATGCCCCAATCAAGTGGGACTTATCCCTGGGATGCAAGGATGGTTCAACATCAACTGATGTAATGCACCACATTAACAGACTTAAGGACAAAAAGTATATACTCATTTCAATATATGCATAAAAAGCATCTGATAAAATTCAACGTTCTTTCATGAGAAAAACTCTCAATAAAAGTACAATAGGAATGTACTCAACATTATAAAGGTCATGTATGACAAGCCCACAACTAACATCATACTCAACAGTGAAAGGCTAAAAGCATTCCCTCTAAAATCAGTAACAAAACAAGAATGCCAACTCTTACCACTCTGATTCACCTTAGTACTAGAGGTCCTAACCAGAACAATAAGGAAGGAAGGAAGGAAGGAAGGAAGGAAGGAAAGAAGGAAGGGTCCAAATTAAAATAGAAGGTGTAAAATCATGTCTATTTGCAGATGACATGATCTTACATATTTTTAAAAAATCCTTTAAATTAGACTCCACCCAAAGACTGTTAGAACTGACAAATGAATAAATGAATTCAGTAAAGTTGCAGGATACAAAATTAACATACGAAAATCAGCTGTACTTCTATACACTAAAAATAAACTATTTGAAAGAGAAATTAAGAAAACAATGTCATTTACAACAACATCAAAAAGAATACTTAGGAATAAATGTAACTAAGGAAGTGAAGGACCTGTATATTAAAAAGTATAGACAGTGATGAAAGAAATTGAAGATGACACAAATACATAGAAAGATATCCCATGTTCACACATTGGAATAACTAATATTGTTAAAATGTCCATACTAAACAAAATGTCTACACTACCCAAAGCAATCTACAGATTCAATGCAATTCCTATCAAAATTCTAATGGCAGTTTTCAAAGAAATAAAAAAATCCTAAAATTCATATGAAAGACCCGAAATAGCCAAAGCAATTTTGAGAAAAAGAAAAAACAAACTAAAGGCACCATACTTCCTGATTTCAAACTATATCACAAAGCTATAGTCATTGAAGCAGTAATATTGGCACAAAAACAGACACATAGACCAAGGAACAGAATAGAGCCCAGAAATAAACCCATGCATATCCTGTCAAGTAATACTTGACAAGAGCACCAAAAACACACAAGGGGAAAAGTGCAGTCTCTTTAATGAATGGTACTAGGAAAACTGGATATCCACATCCGAAGAGTAAAACTGGATCCCTAACTTACACCACTCAAAATTGATTCAAAACTTAAATGTAAAAGCTGAAACCATAGAACTCCTAGAAGAAGACACAGGGAAAAAACTCTTCGATACTGTCTGGGCAATAATTTTTTGGATATGACCCCAAAAGCAGAGTCAACAAAAGCAAAAATAAACAACTGGAATTACATCATAACAAAAAGCTTCTGTATAGCAAGGGAAACAATCAATAAAATGAAAAGGTAATCTATAGTTAGGAGAAAAATATTTGCAAATCATATATCTGATAAGGGATAAATAATATCTAAAAATATAAGAAAGTCATACGACTCAATAGCAAAAATCATCATCATCACCATCTGATTGAAAATGAGCAAAGGACCTGAATAGACATTTTTCCAAAGAAGACATACAAATGGCCAACAGGTACACGAAAAGATGCTTGACATCATTTGTCATCAGGGAAATGCAAATCAAAACCATAATGAGGTTATCACCTCACACTTGCTGGGTTGTTTATTGTTAAAAAGACAAGTTATAACAAGTGTTGGTGAGGATGTATAGAAAAGGGAACTCTTGTGCACTGTTGTGGGAATGGAAATTGTTACAGTCACTATGGAAACATTATGGAGCTTCCTCAAAAAAATTAAAAATAGAACTACATATGGTCCAGCAATCCCAATCCTGGGTATATTTTCAAAGGAAATGAAATCAGTATGTTAAAGAGATACCTGCATCCCCATGTTTATTGCAGCATTATTCACAATAGCCAAGATATCAAAACAACCTAATTGTCCATCAACAGATGAATGGACAAAGAAAATGTGGTCTACACATAAAACAGAATATTTTTCAGCCATAAAAATAGAAGGAAGTCCTGCTATTTGCAATAACATAAATGAATCTGGAAGACATTATGCTAAGTAAAATCAGCCAGACAGAGAAAGACAAACACTGTATGATCTGGCTCATATGGGGAATCTTAAAAAAATAAAGGTTGAATTCATAATAAAACCTGTGAATACAATGGTAGTTACCGGGGGCTGAGGGGTGTGGGATGTAGGAGGGTGTTGGTCAAGGGGTACAAGCGTTCAGTTATATGGTGAATAAGTTCTGGGGATCTAATGTACAGTATAGTGACTATAGTTAATAATACTGTATTGCATACTTGAAATTTGCTAAGAGTAGATACTAAGTATGCTCATCACCAACAGACAAGTTAACTATGTGAGGTAGTGGGTTTCAATTACCTTGATGATAGTAACCATTTCACAATGTATACATGTAAAATACCCATGTTGTATACCATATATAATATTTAGTATAGTATATTAAATATTACAATACATAATTTTGTCAATTATACCTCAATAATGTTGAAAGAAAAAAAGATGGTTCTTCTGTCCTACTGCCTTATAACTCCGCCTTTTCCTCATCAGACACCCTCTTCCAATTCGGTGGCCCTTAGGAGAAGTCCAAGAGAATATATTGGGGCAGCTACCCTTCGGGCTCTTTAAATCCAATAATAACCCTGATCTTTATAAGAGCACAAGTTATAAAATTCTGGGTCAGACTCACTACGTCCATGGATTCCTGTTTTGTGTTAGTGTAGCATGCTGACTGGAGCTTTGTCAATCAAGATATTTGCCACACATACTACCATTGTTGAAGTAAGCATATCCCCCCAGATCATTCTGTAGTAAGCCTGTAGGACTCAGACAGTAGGACGTCATGGCCAGTGGCAAGCTCCACTACTTACCATCTGCACAGCCCACGAAAAGCCACTTAACTTTGTGGCGTCTCACTTTCTTCACATATAAAATAAGGATAATAGTAATATCTATGACCTAGGATTACTGTGAAGATCAAATGAAATAATATAAAGTATTTAACATTGTAGCTGGAATACAGTAAGTGAGGAGTAGATAGCAACTGTTAATTTCACTATTTTTATTACTGTTATTATTATATAATTATGGGTCTACCACCCATTAATTCATCTAGACTCTCCAAGAATACGCTCGATAATAAATTCCATCTAAAAGTCACTCGCTAAAAAAATATTTTGTCAAGGTGTGTGCTGTTCGTGGCAGCTCAGACGTGTTGCCATGGCCACAGCAAAGCAGCAGTTCCAATTAAAGAGCACAAATCCTAGTGACTTAACAGATGAAAACTAAAAGGACAAGCTTCCCCACAGAAGTAAGTTCTCTCTTATCTTAGAGCGGGGTTTGCTGGTTTGTTTAATTCCAGAAGTCTGCTAGTGCTATTACGTTAAAACTGCATAGTCCTCTGTTTAGTTCTCTCCCATTGTATGACAATATCTCTTTAAAGTAAATGGGCCATTTTCTTAACAAGCAATGTAACTCCAACTTAAACCACAAAGGAGCCCCTTTCATGAAAGGCTCCAACAAATCAATGGAAAAGACAGATGCTCTCACAGAACAATGGGGAAAGGGCATAAATGAGAAATGCACCTAAGAAGAAACATAGATGAGGAATAAACATAAGGTAAGTGATCGTCTGCATCTATAACTTTTACTGTGATTTAAAGTGAAGAGGTATTATCGCAAAAGTTTAAAAGAGTTCGTGACACACATAACGGTGTTAGGAGCACAGCCCTGTTGCACACCACCTCAGAAACTCGGCAGCCTTGCCCATCGACATGGCCATACAGACTGAAGGCTTCAAATGCATCGTTATTCTAATTCCAGGGATTCACCCTAAGGAAATAACTACCAGTGTACATAAAATTATAATAAGTCGTTAAGATCTTGCACCCTAAAAAAATAAAACATTTAAATTGTGTCTTTTCTACTTACAAGCTGTCTAACCTTAAGCAAATTGCCTACCTGTTCTTGAGTGTCTTCTTCTGTCAATTAGAAAGAATGGCACTTACACTTCATAGGGTTGGGAGCAGAAAAAGGAAATAGAACAAACCCAACCTCAGCCTAAGGCCTCAAACAACATTAGCTATTATCTGATTGGTTATGTATTGATAAAGTAGAATCTTGTTTAGCTATTTAAAATGGTGTTCTAGAGCAAGGATAGGCAAACTATAGCCCAGCCCACGAGCCAAATTTGGCCCACTGCCTGTTTTTTGTAAATAAAGTTTTATTGGAACATAGTCGTGCTCACTCATTTACATACAGTTTGGGGCTGCCGTTTCACTACAACAGTGGAGTTAGACACTTCGAACAGAAACAGTACGTCCCACAGAGCCTAAATTATTCACTACCTGGCCCTTTACAGAAAAATATAGCCAAACCCTGACCTAAAGGAGCATTTACTAACATGGGAAAATCTTCTCGATCTATGAAGTGAAAAGAAGTTTCCCAATAGTAAGTATATTTGTCTCCATTTGTGTTAAAATAGGTATATAGAAAAAAATATGGGAGTAGGGACTTTAATAATTAATTATAACTCTCTGAATGTGTGTGGGGGGCATTATACATTTATTTCCTTCTTTGGTTTATCTATAATTTGATTTTTATAGTAAACATGAATCATGTCTGCAATAAAAATTAAGGAAAGAAACTAAGAAGAAATGGTTTTAATTGTGACATAGGAAGAAGATAAGTAACTCATTTAATAGTAAAACAAAATGGGAAGATAGTTTTAATTGGGGAGAGAACGACGGGTTCATATTCTTGTCCTTGTTTCTTCTCATTCTCTCCTACAGACAGGAACGTGGAAAACAGGGGCAGGGGGGAGAAAGAAGCAAGGAGAAGAATGTGATAGCAGAATTGTTTCATGACTTGGATGGCAGCCAGGCTCAATCATTCTTAAGATAAATGTTTGCAAAGCTTCGACACTACCAACCTATGCACCAAAGATGAGTTAACACCATCTACCCAGCGTAAGAAGTCATGTGGCACCAAATCTCATCTGGGAAAGAAAAGAGGGTATGTTTCAGGAATGCTTAATCAATGGTTCCATCAACCAAACATGAATTTATTGCCCACCTGATGCCAAACATGTACAATATCACAGGGAAACAGACACGAATTGTAACACGCACAAAAATAAAAACATTTACATGGCATGGAGGGGTGAGTGATAATTCTTGTCAAAGGGAATCAAGTTTGGATTTTTATTCAGATGCTAACTGGGTGAGTTATGTTATACCAACCACTGGACCCCAAAGAGAGAACAGTTTCAGAAGGGCAAACAAGGAGTTATGTTTCAACGGTTGAGTTAGCAGTAAATGAAGATTCAGAGATGCGCTTTTGGCAGCTAGATGTAGGCATTTAGAGTTTGGAGAGGGGGCAGTGATTTGGAAAATCCCCAAGTCAGTGTATAGAGAGCAAAACTTGCTCCTGGACAGCACTCCTAAGAAGAGGGAGTCAAGGATTCATAGGTGGGTGGAGGCTACTCCAGAGATGAAGACTGAGAAGGAATGTGTAGAAATCAGGGTGAAACCAGTGCACAGTGCTTATTTAAGGTGCTCAAGAACTCTCTCTTCCAGTATTTAAAATTTGCCTAAGATAGGCTGTTTTAATAAACTGTGCAGCTAGAAACAGCAGTTGTAATTAATGATGTATTTCCGTGTCCCAAAGAATACAAGGCTTCTTTGACAATGCCTTTCCCTACAATTGTCCAGCCTTTTTTGCTCAGCAGGACATGTGCATTATGCCCTTCCTCATTTGGAGCCATGTGGTAAGAGGAACATGAAGGGGAATCCATTTTTTTGGTTATGTTTTGTTTTGTTTGGGGCTGAAACATAAGCAACAGGTGTGGTGGTGAAGAAAAAGAGATTCAACAGGACCCTATATTTATCAAAGTCACAACTTTAAAGTAATGCCCCCAAACACCCAGGATGTGAAATTGATCTTTGGAGGTCAGCTGGTGACCACCATTAGGATACACCTAAATACGAAATGCCTGCCGGGTTGTCCAACCTTTTGGCGTCTCTGGGCCACCTTGGAAGAAGAAGAGTTGTCTTGGGCCACATATTAAATACATTGTGACATGTAATCACAAAAAATCTCATAATGTTTTAAGTAAATTTACAATTTTGCGTTGGGCTGCATTCATAGCCATCCTGGGATGCATGTGGCCCAGGGCCGCAGGTTGGACACCCCTGGCTAGCACAGTCCTCTGCTATGTTTGGTCATGTTTGAGGGACATGGCCTTAGGGCTGAAGGCCTGAAGTGATAGAAGTAGTGTACAGGACACCAGACCCCAGGTCAGAAGGTCTGGCTCTGCCACTCAAGGCTAGTTGACCCTAGACAAGTCTTTTAACCTTTCTGAGTCTCAGTTTCCTTATTTACAAAGTACAGAAAAATAATAGCTCAGAGCTTTCATGAATATAATATGAAAGTTATGAAGCGCTAGAAGGAACTAAAAATGGAATTTTATTTTTTTCTGAATTTATTAAAAAGTGTACTCAACATATAAAATTGCATACATTTAAAGAACACAACATGATGGTTTGATATACATATACACTGTGAAATATTTGCCACAATAAAGTTAGCCCGTGCATCACCTCATGTAGTTACGTGTGTGTGGCGAGAATGCTTAAGATCTGCTCTCTCAGCGACTTCCGAGCATACGATACAGCGTTATTAACTGTGATCACCACGTCACACATCAGATCCTCAGAACTTACTCAACTTAGACCTGGAAGGCTGGACCCTCTGACCAACATCTCCCCTTCCCCCCACTCCCCTCCCCTGGCAACCACTACTCTACTCTCTGGTTCTATGCGTTCAAATTTATTTCTCTTTTAGATTCCACATGTAAGTGAAATCATACATTATCTGTCTTTCTCTGTCAGGCTTATTGCATGTGGATAACGTCCTCCAGTTTCATCCATGTCAATGCAAATGGCAGGAGTTCCTCTGCTTTGGATGAATCATGTTGCCGTGTATACACATACCCATTGTCTTTATTCATTCATCCACGGGCAACGCCGCTTGTTTGCATATGTTGGTTATGGTGACTGCAAATCAAACCCACAATGGGACATCGCCTCACACCTGTTAGAATGGCTGTTACCAAAAAGACAAGAAATAACAAGTGCTGGTGAGGATCTGGAGAAAAGGGAATCCTATACACTGTCCGTGGAAGGGTAAGCTGGTATAAACATTATGAAAAGTACAACGAAAACTCCTCAAAAAGCTAAAATAGAAAACTACAATAAAATCCAGCAGTCTCAGTTCTGGGTACATATCGGAAGGAAACGAAGGTAGCACTTCAAAGAGATACCTGCACTCCCGTGTTTCCTGCAGCGTCGTTCAGAATGATGCGGATATAGGAACAACCCAAAGTGACGGAGGTAGTATCACTGAGTACTGTAACTCAGCGTTCAGAGCGGTTTCCTTATGAGGTCCTGAGAGCCCTTCTGGCCTAGAAAAAAGACTACGATTAAGCAGCTCCCCAGGTAGTTGGCCTGTTCCTTCCAGGAGGGTGTGGTCTGTGAAGAAGTGGCTGTGCACTTGCCGTGGAACCCCAGGCTTCCCCACTGTCCCCACGAGCAGTCACGTGTCAGAGCACTGGCCCAACGCCTGCATGAGGTGGGTCCTGGACCAGGTGGGTCCTGGACAAACGAGAGCCATTTGGACACCACATCTGAAATGTGGGTAGCTGGCACTTATCCTACCGAGGTATTTCAGAACATAGCTCAACACTTCCAGCAGCTCAATATGCTCTTTTTTAATTTAAAAAACAAACAACCAAATCCCAAAATATCTTCAGTAATGTACGGGAATAAACTCTGTGACCCTTCCGTAGAGGAAACATACTGTTGAGGCGGTAAAGGCAGGACTTGGATATTTAGAGCATGTGAATGTACCCCAGTTTGAGTTATCTTGTACACCCATTCTCCCATTGGCTCCTCCATCCGCTCCTAGAAATGAGTCAGCGCCATGAAGCACTGGGTCTTGCTTTCTATGGAAATATTGTCCCAACAAGTACGTCCACAGATGCTTTTTTAGTATCTTCCAAATCCGCAAGAGCAGAGCCTGCAAATGTCTCTATAGAGGGCCAATTAATTAGTATTTTAGGCTTTGCTAGTTATGTGGTCTCTCTCTGTGACAGTCACTCAACTCCTCCGTGGCAGTCACAAACAAGTGGCAACTGGCATGGCTGCGTTTCCATAAAACTGGACTTATGAACTCTGAAATTTGAATTTCGCACACTTTTCAAGTGTTGTAGAATACTGCTTCTCTTCTGATTTTTTTCCCAACCATTTCAAAATGTAAACACTGTCTGTAATTTGGGTGCCGTACAAAACCTGGCACGGGGGCAGACGAAGCCCAAGGGTGAGCAGTTTGCCAACCACTGTCCTAAACATACAACATATCAACCACAGAAGACAGCAGACGGCTTTTGATATTCCTGACCTCTCCTTCCTGGGAAGGCAGTGAAGTTAATGATACTCATAATTCCTTTCACATAGAAAAAGCTCACTCTATCCCCTCACTGACAGGTAGCCTTTTTCATCTGTTTCCTTGGCTAGCTCCTTGGAGGGGCTCATCTGCCTTGAGTCATTTTAGCATCCAGGGTCATGCTCTTCCTTGGCAGTTTTCCTGCCAACACTATCACTTGTGCACCTGTTATTGGCCATGATGTGTCACCAGCACATGAAAAATGGTAGAAAGAGAGGCCTCCAGAGAGTTAGCAAGCAGACTCACGTTCCTCTCTGGTGTAGGGAACTGCATTTGCCAGCACTGTCTTCATTGCTTAAAAAAAAAAAGAAGGCCATAATCTTCTACTGTACTGGCTGGCCAGCTATGAGGGCCATGTTTATTAATTATATTGCTCAATACCACAATTGTTGTATATTCTAAAATATAATGTAACTAGAGACAGTACAGTCCTATAAGGAAGCCACACTACATGGGGCTGCAATAAAAGAGACTTTCCTTCACTTATTTTGCATGTACCTGCTTGGTCATTTCCCCTCAGTGACAAGGCCCTGTTTGTGCCCCAAGCAGGGCCTAATATGGGCATGCAGAAAGGAGGGAAGGAAGGTTTTTAATGTAGACATCCATCCCCCATTCCTCACTTCCTGGTCACTGAAAGGCTCCTCTCTGCTGCCCTCAAATGGACTTCAGCCAATCCAAATGGATGTCCCAGACTTAATTTAGGTTTGCCACACATCTACACCCAGAACACTGAAAGGAAAACCAATCCTTCAGCACGTTTTCTCCCTAGCTATGAAAAAAAAGGTAAAACTTCAAAATTATTTTCCCTTCCCTTTTCTACGATAAACATTGTAATAGACAGAATAAATACAGAATACCTTCCCCCACCAAAGATGTCCATATCCTAATCCCCCAAACCTGTGAATATGCCGCCTTCTGCAGCAAAAGGGATTTTGCAAGGGTCGTTAAAGTGAGGATTGTGAGGTGGGGACATCATGCTGCGTTATCTGGGCAGTTTCCGTGTAATCCCAAGTTCCAATGAGAGGGAGGCAGGAGGGTGAAAGTCAGAGAAAGAGATGTGTTGGCCGAAGCAGAGGTAGGAGTGATGCAAGGTCATGTGTCAAGGAACCTGGGAAACTTCTAGAAGCTGGAGAAAGGTAGGAAATGTATTCTCCCCTAGAGCCTTCAGAAGGAAGGCAGCCTTATCAAATCATTTTAGACTTCTGACCTCCAGAGCTGTAAGAGAATTTTGTTTGTATTGAGCCACTAGTTTTGTGGTCATTTGTTACAGCGGCCACAGGAAACTAATACAGGCAGCGACTAAAAATGTTACAGAGAAAGTGTAGTTTCTAACAAGTCAGCCACTCGATCTGATGATACCTAACTCTGTAGAATGAAAGGAAAGTTCTACTCTTCTCTTGCTTAAGGTCCCTAAATTCCAGAACTACTGAACATTTAAATAAAATGAGATATGAAACAGAAGATTGAAAGGGGTGAGTGGGCAGCTAGAGAATGCTAGAGTCATATACAAAAAGCATTACCCCAGAGGACTGCAAAGGATGAGATAGAAATGGAATGTGACTTATTTATAGCAAAGCCTGCCTCCCATCTCAAGTGTGTGACAGAAGAGCTGTTTTAAAGTTTTATTCCTCAAACTTGGCTACAGAACTTGGCTGCTTCTCAGAACTGTGCTTTTGTATTCAGCTTTAAAATATAAGGAGCAACCCCATGGTTAAACTGCAGGGAGAAGTGGCTGCAGGCAGGAAAAGTGCCGTGGGGAGTGGGAAGAGATTGAAATGTTATTCTGATTTAGTTAGTTGCTGGAGAAAAACAAATAAAGAATGAAATAGCCAATGGCTTAGAGAGATTCCAAGTTGAAAATTTCTGAACACCCCAGCATTGAGACTCTTCAGGTAAAGGTGACCCTGCAAGGCTAGTCAGACTCTAGGATGGGGATCTCGTTCAGAGGTAGGTAGTAAGGAGCACACTGGCCCCAATTATTAGAAAACCCTTCGCTCTCATCCTGTAGTTTCATGACACTGAGTTTTAACAATCACCCAGGGAAGCCCAGCCTATGCAGAAAAAAAAATTGACCTTCTAGAACACAATGTATATCAGGAATTGTGACATAGTTCATGCCTTTTGACCTAGGAATTCTAACTTTTGCTATTAATAAGAAATAAGAGACTGAATACTTAAATTATGGTATGTTATCCACTTAGTATATTCCATAACCTTTGAAACAATGATTATGATGATATGTTATGGCTCAGATTAATGCTTAGGACATGCCAGGGAAACGTAAAATACATACATAAAGTACATACACTATGGTTACCCACTAGGATAGCATATTATATATTATATGTTAGTTAGATATCATATTTTTATATGCACAGTATATTACTGATAAGAATTAAAGGATTGGGAGGAAATAGACAAATGTTAACTGTAGTCATATTTTGTGGTAGGAATACAAGACATTTTTTCTATAGTTCGTACTGTGATTCTTTAGAATTGAATTATTACTTTTAAAATAGAAAACAATTATTTTTCAAAGAGAAGGAAGAATGAAGATCAGTTGGCAGAAAGCTCAGCTTTACCAATATTTTACCATCTGAGTTTCATTAACAAGAATTTTTGTTTTCTTCCTTCAGGGTTTCCATAGGAAGAAGGAGGATATTATTACATCAGGTATAACTCCTAAATTTAGTAACACGATATGTTTCCTACACGTCCTATGCTTTCTGTCATCGCACCTTTGGCCATACAACTTCCATCACCTAAAATTATTTCTAAGCTCTTTTCTACTAAGCCAAATCTTACCCTTTCTTAAAGACAAAATTCATTTCTTTTCCAATTTCTCCCTCCTCTGTAAGCCCACCCTGTCCACACCAACTCTCTTGTCATTAATTACAAACAGCCTGAGAGTGCTTTTGTTTATCTTTTTTTGACATAATTCACTTTTTAAATTTTTAAAAATTTTTATTGTTATTCAATTACAGTTGTCTGCATTTTCTCCCCAATTCATTTTTTAAAAAAACCCACCAGCTTTAACATAAAGCAAACCAGATTCAAACCCCAACACCAGTTATGTACTTCTTCTGACCCTCAGTTTCCTCATGTGTAACAGAGTGACCACCAGCTACCTAACAAGACATGCTGACGATTAAATGATTCAGTGTATGTACAGCACCCAGCACAGTATCTGGTATACAGCTGGTAGCTAACAAATGTTTTTTCTCTTGCTCAGTCTTGTACCATTCTTGGTCTCCCCAACTAGACTGCAAAGTTGTCTAGGACAGGGACTGTGTGCTATGCCACTTTTTATTCCCCATACAACAGTGGGTAGGGAATGAAGTACAGCACCCTGCCAGTGCCAGAGCAAAGGCTCAACAAATACACTATGTGTTGATGTGTTTTTTGCAAGGAACACTAAGCTTCAGGCAGAGACAAATTAGAAACTGCAGTGGGTTAAATTCTATTCCCCAAAATGTACAGTATGCTGTAGTCTACTCCCTGGTACCTGTGGTGTGATCTCATTTGGAAAGGAGGTCTTTGCAGATGTAATGAGTTACGTGAAGATGAGATCTGAATTGGACTGGATTCAAGTAGATCCTAAATCCATTGACTAGTATCTGTTGAAGACCATCAGCTGAGAATCAGAAGGATCTTGGGTCCTTGATGAGCCTGTTGAGCAACTGGATCAACCACCCCATGTTCTTGACTTCTGGTTGTGAAGGGAGCCATGCCTTCAATTGCTTGAGCCCTTTTGAGATTGGTCCAAAACTTATAGTCCCAAACATTCTAATGGATATGTGGAATAATAATACTACCCTCAATGTTGGAGGGAGAACTCATTAAGATAAAATGTATGTAGTAAGCATTCAATAAATTAATTTCTTTACAAAAAAAGGGCCATGTGACTCCAGAAGCAGAAGGCCACGTGAGGATGGGAGCAAAGACTGGAGGGCTGCAGCTATAAGCCAAGGAACACCAAGGATAAGCGATAGCCACAAGACGCTAGGAAGAAGCAAGGAAGGGTTCTTCCTTAGAGCACTGAAAGGTGCATGGCCATGCTGATACCTTGATTTCATACATTCAGCTTCCTCAACTATAACAGAATAAACTTCTATTATTTTAAGCCATGCAGTTTGTGGTAATTTGTTATAACAAACCTAGGAAACTAATACGATATTGTTCAGAAGTGTCATACAGACTGTTCTCCAGGTCTTTGGAGACAGGTAAGGTTTCCTCTAGTAAAAGCTTCTTTTCGGGCCCATTTCATATCAGAGTTATTTACCTGATATGCTCCCCCTTTCTAGAGTTCTGAAGAACTAGGTTGGTGTGAACAAACGTCATTCTGATTCCGTGGTAACATTACATTTGAGTGTCGTCCTCCTATTACTACTTCTCCAGTGACTGGCTCCACCACCCGCCCAGCTACCCAGGCCTGAATTCTGCTCATCAGCCTTGAATCCTTCTCTCTCACCTCCCATGTCAATTCTACTTCCTAAATATATTGAAAGTTTCTCTCATCTTTCTTCATCTCTACCACTACCACCATCCTACACCAATAAACCACCCAGGAAATCTCTTTTCTAAAACAATTTAAGAGCAAAGTGAGGCTATAGAGACAAATCCATCTTCTTTCAAAGCCAGTGTTCTGATTTTCTCTTGCAGCAATGGCTGACTAAATGTTTCAGAGTAACCCTCCTGTTGAGAGTAACTAGAAAGGCTGAAAATGGTTTTTTAAATATGTTTGAAGGCATTAAAGAGCTATCAAGAGACAAAGAACTTTGAGGCCAAGATCTGAAAGAAAAAAGACAGTTAAGAAGGTGAGGCTAGCAATTGGAGCTGCTTTTCCTCTTAAGGTCACTGCCAAAATCTTAAGCAAAAGACACAACTGAGTAGCTGATCAGTTCTTTTTCAACTCACGGAGCTTAAGAGACAAAAATAAGGAGATGGAGTGAACATCCAGGGTTTTGGTTGGGATCGGAAGAGCTCACTTCCGAGTGTAAAGGTGATCTAGAAATATACTAGCCCTAACAAGAACTAAAATCCGGCTGCATGTAATCTCTGTATCTAATTAGATTAAAGTGATCTGCCCCTAGCCTAACTGACTGACAGAAAAGAAAGAAACAAAACCCAAGTATGGAAAGAAAATAACTGGCAACCTAGAATTCTGTATCTAGAAAAAACACCCTTCAAAAAATTAAGATGAAACAAAGACATTTTTAGACAAACCTAAACCAAGAAAATTTATCTCCAATAGACCTGCACTAAAGAAAATACGAAAGGGCCCTGGCTGGGGTGGTTCAGTGAATTGAGTGCCAGCCTGCTATCGAAAGGTTGCCAGTTGGATTCCCAGTCAGGGCACATGCCTGGGTTGCGGGCCAGGTCCCCAGGAGGGGGTGAGCAAGAGGCAACCACACATAGATGTTTCTCTTCCTCTCTTTCTCCCTCTCTTCCCCTCTGCCTAAAAATAAATAAATAAAATCTTTTTTAAAAATTTAAAAAAAAATACTAAAGGTATTGTAGTTCTTCAGACAAAAGAAAAATGATACCAGATGGAAGCACAGAGATTCAGAAAACAACAAAGAGCAATGAAACAATAATTTTAGTAAATACATACAACCATTATATTTAGTAAATAAAACAAAAAATATTAAAGATTTTATTTGTTTATTTTTAAAGGGAGGGAGAAAAAAAGGGAGAAAAACATCGATGTGGGAAAGAAACATCGACGTGGGAGAGAAACATTAATCGGTTGCCTCCCGTACGTGCCCTGACCAGGGACCAAATCCGCAACCCAGGCATGTACCCTGACTGGGAATCAAACCAGCGACCTTTCCCTTGGCAGGATGGTGCCCAACCAACTGAGCCACACTGGTCAGGGCTAAAACAAAATTTTATAAAACAAAAATGGTAAAGTCTTAGAGGGTCTTAAAATAAACAATGTTCAATATGACCATATATCAGGATGTCAGTCACCACCTTCTTTTCAAGATAATTAGGTCCACCAACACAGAAATCCAGAACCTCGCGGTGGGGTCATCCAAACATGAATCCTATCCCACTACAATTATTGAACTAATTCCCTTTCAACAGATACTCAATTTATTTCCATCTCTGTGTGTCACTCACCACAGAGGCATGAACATTCTTTTGGAGTAGATGAATATTTACACCTGTATTTCTACATTTGTATATATTTTTTCATTCCCTTATTGTAGTAACTTTTTAGAAGTGGAAATGCTGACAAAAAATCTGTCCGTTTCAAGTTTTGATTTGTATTGGCAAGCTAACAGATTTTTAAAATATAATACTCCTACCCCCCAATGATTTTAACACGTTCATTGTCCAGTCACCGATATTATTAGCTTTTAGTCTTTCTTGTTCAAACTCCTCAGAATGGAGAACTTGCTCCGTTCATGTTCTCTGTAGTGTAAGGATACAGGAGTGTCAGTAGCAAAATGTAAAATCTTAGACTCTGATATAAAATGAAAAAAAAAAAAAAAGAAATGAAGCCTTAAACACACCAAAGGCTTTTCAAATTAGAAAGTTATACTCATGGAAATGCATCATAAAACCACACTGAGCTATTCCCCGCACTAAAAATAGCATCCCTTTCGTCTGCGGACACTGATACCACTGGTCTCAGACTTGCCCGTTCTCCTGTGTCCTGCCAACAAAGATAATGTGATGGGGAGTTTTTCCTTTGGCCAAGTTAATCCTTGGGGAAGAGGAAAACAACAATTTTTCCTACAGCAATAAAAAACCTTCAAAATATTTAATGAAAGGAATCTTAAAATGCATATTGAAAAATTAAATTAGTTACCCAGAACACTCTCTAAAGTTTGTCTTGAGAATTTTATTTGATGTTAAAAAAAGAGAAGAATAAAAGAAAAACCTAAATGGTCAAGACCAAAATTTTAAACACTTACTTTAAACATACTGCGTTACTTGTTTTTAAAACTTTGCTTGGGTTACTTATTTAAAGAAAACCATAAAGAAAGCAAATAAGCAAAGGAGGCTATGAAAGAATAAACAGATAATAAAATGTTCATTTCTTGAGTTAATAAAAGACCTACAATGTTAGAACTGGAAGTACTTCTGAGATCACCCAACCTAGCTGACCTCTCACTTTGCAAATGACAGAACTGGACTTAACCTTGAAACATGGAAACAACTTGTGCACAGCTAAAAGTGAACTAGTGGTGCAGCCACAATAAATACCCAGATACCCTGGCCCGGTTACATACTCTTTCCCTGACACTCTTGATTTATCTACATACAAGCAAAAGAGGGGCAGGCGATCCAGTTCCATAGTTAGAATCTGGCTCAGAAATCACATTGGTCCCAAGAGACCTTTAACAAACAGCTCCTAGGTACAACCTAGTAAAAAGACCCTTCCTCATTCCTTCTTATTACCTTCGGATCCTCCCTGTGTCGCATCAGTGACCGAATCCTGGTGATTTTAGTACCTTAAACTGTCTCTCAAACACATCCCTTCTATTGCACATTAACCACTGTCACTGGCTTGGACATCATTTTTTCCTCACCTGAGTTCCTGTAAAATCACTAAACTATCCTCTACCTACGATCCTATCATTTCTCTCCCTCCACAAGCCTATTCTCCATCTTAATGGCTTGCCTTTTCAAATCCTTTCCTGGAGAATTTCCTTATGAAGAAAAACGGTCTCAATGGTTACCCTTTGTTTTGGGGATACCTGCCTGAGTCAGAGCCTTATCAGTAAACAGAGGGCACACACAACATGGGACAATTCGAGGAAGAATTATTTCATTAAGGACCAAGTATAAAGGTTCAGGAGAACCGTAAGGGAGCACTCGGGAAGCTCTGACATGAGGAAGCACAGCTGTGTGGTCCATGGCTTCTAAGGGGCCCACAGAGATCCCTACCCCCTGTACTCCTGTCCTTGCAGAAACCCTCCCCTAGTGATGGACTTGCTCCTAATGAAAGGATGAGATGCTATGTCCAACATCAGCTTATAAAATAGTGAGACTCCCACTACCAATCCCCACCCCTCTGGCTCCTCTCCCTGGCCCGAGCTGATGAAACAAGCTTGTTGTGAGCTGCCCTAGGGGGAGGCACACATGGCAAGGAATTGAGAGTGGGCTCTGACCAACAGCCAGTGAGGAACTGAGGCCGTCCTTCCAACAGCACTCAAGGAACTGAATCCAGCCAACAACCACATGCGTGAGCTTGGAATTGGACCTTTTCCCCAACTGAGGCTTCAGCTGAATCTGCAATCTCAGGCCACATCTTCATCGTGACTTCATGAGAGACCCTAACCCAGAGGACCCACCTAATCTGCACTAGGATCACTGACCCACAGAAACCATGACATATAAATGTGTGTAGGCCACTCAGTTTGGGGGTAAATTGCTACAGATAGATAGGTAACTAACAGAAACTGGAACGACCTCAAGGCCCAAAAGCATGAGTGGAGGAAAGGGGTGTCAGAACCCAGAAGAGGAGAGTATCTACCTTGAGAGGAACAATGACCTTCAGTCAAGGGACACAGCCAGTGCAAGACCTTGTCAAGAAGGAGTTAGGGGAAGAAATACCCTTTGCTCTTCTTCCCCCCTCCCATCTCTTCCCAGGCTTCTACTGGCCAAATTCAACTGAAAGTCAGAGGTCACAGAAGCTGGGTAGGTGTCCACATGCAAGCAGCACACAGAGAAGTTGAGCAACGTTGTGGAGGTGAGAAGGGAAGACACCTGCACAACCTCCAAACTCTTTGCATGATGTATAAGGGTTTCATGATCTGTCCCTAATCTACCCATCCAGGTCTATTTCTCAGCCCTTCATCCGGAAACGTAGCTTCCTGAACAGCCACTTAACGTTTCCAGAACTCGGTTTAAAACATCACGACGCTGTCCCTTTACATGCACTGGTCCTTCTGCTTCCTACAGTTTTTCTTCCCTTCTCTGCCAGGTTAATTCTAATGATATTTCAAGAATTTTTAAAGCAGGTGCCAAAGCCTCTGTCTTCTATGACACCATCATTCTCTCTCTTGATATGGACCTCATGACCTTTCTATCTCCCCCCAGACCCTTCAGCTGGCCTCCTCGAGTACTGCAGTTGTCTAGTTACCCATCTCTGCCCCACTGGCCTGTGGGTTCATTCAGGGAATAGCCCCCGTCTTGCATTCCTAGCATCTTCCAGTGTCTGACACACAAAGGACAACACACATTTGCTGATTAGTTTCTAATTTTCATCACGCCATGGGCACCAGCGCCTGCAGGTTCCCTGACTCAGTTGTGCTGGCCTCTACAACTGCCTTGTGTGAATTCCAGAATAACGCCCTATTCCCAGCCTTCTCCCCACCCTTGCCTCCTCCTAGCTAGATTTTTCCCTTCTTGGTGCGGACCACCGCCGGTGTAACTAAAATAGTGCTACGTTTACTTTCTGGAAGGATGCCTAACCCATTTTCTGTCCAGGACGTCAAGGGTCCTGGATCACTAGGGAAAAGTGACCTTGGGGTACCAGAGCAGCACAAAGGTAAGAACCAACTTCTAGCAGAAAAGGCATTAATCAACAGAAGCTAGCAATGGCACGCTATTTCACAATCCCTTTGATATCCAGGAATATTGGGTTTTCTTCTTCTTGTAAAACTCCTAATCCATCCATGACACCATGTATTACTGACAATGTCCAGTGCTGCTGTTTAAACATTGCTGCTGCTCTCCGTCTAACACAAAATCAGCACAGCAAAATGATAACCGAACAAATACCTTAAATGTTGTTAGCAAACCAAACACGACACCACCAAGAAGGTACCTTAACTGTTGAATGTTAAATTATTACAACTAAAATTTTTTTTCTTCTGATGTCTGATTACATTGTGTTTGATGTCAATCCAATTTGGGTTACCTAGAAATGTCTAAAATATTTCCAAAAGAAAAGTTCAAAAGACGTACACATAGTCTCACAATATTGTTTTGACATCAGGGAAGTTATCGACTTCTAAAAGATTAAAAAGTTACAGAATGAAAACGGAAATCACTGCAGAAAGGTATTTGTACATTATTTACTCTAAGTCCCTCACTTTACAGAGGAGAAAATGAAGCCAAAGTAACATTTTATTTATTAATTTGATGATAAGTGCACACGGTTCATTTTATTATGCTTCTTTCCACCTACATGAACACTGAATATATTACTTCCGTTGTGTGTAAGAAGTGGCATAATTGAGAAGGAAAAAAAGAAAGAGGAAAGGAAGAAGGCAAAATAAGACACAGACCAAGAAGAGAAGGTTCCCTATCCAGAGAGCCAGTAGGCATGGGAGCTGGGACCAGATACCCAGAGCTCTCAGCTCCCTGTCTGGCATCTTCCACCTCCTGACCCAAGCCTGGGTCACATTAAGCTACAATTTTCTCTGTCCGCCTACCATCTCATACCCCTGAGTTCTACCAAATCAAATTACTAGTCTAGTTGGCAGTGTGTCAGGAGACATTGTTAACACCACTAGGGAACCAAACAAAATCAGAAAGTAACCTACTCAAAACAATTTTCCAGTTATAAAAGAAAGTACACGTTTCAGAAAGTCTTTATGCAGGAAACAAGAGTACGGCAAGAAGAATGAAGGTTTAAGCATTACAATGTTCAGTGGTAACCCAAGTCAATTCTCCAAGAATAAGCACAAAAACAAAAGATCTGCTGCAGAGTATTTGCACTTATTTAATTTCACCAATGTCTGTTGAGCCACAACAATGCGGTAATGGTTGTTTGCAGTTGACACTATGGTGGTAAAAAAAAGATTTTAATGAGGGGAGGGGGGAGGCAAGTAGGCCGCCAGCTGCCTGGACATAATCACTGGGAAATTGCTGAGGAACTTTAAACAAGTTTCTCATCCTCTCCACACTGTAGTTTTCTCACCTATAAACTGATGTCCTACCTAGAAAATCTTTAAGATGAAGCTACCAAAATCCCTAATTTTTTGTGCATTTAAAAACTTTTTTTTATTGTTGTTCAATTACAGTTGTCCCTATTTTCCCCCCATTGCTCTCCCCTGCCCTGCCCAACCCCCGTCCCCACCTCCCACATTAAAATCCCTAACTTTAACTCTATGATAAGAGTCTGGTTCTTCTACATCTTGAGAGATGTACAAATAATTATGAAATCCAAAACCCACTTCAAAATGCCAACTTTCCCATTTCTTTGTAATGCATACCCCACCTGGATGTTGTAAAAGATACTAAATAAGTGTGTTTCAAACTTAGTTGGGTATCAGATTCTCCTGAAAACGTTTTATTTATTTATTTATTTTAGTGTGTCTATGAGGTTTGGCTTTTTTTTTTTTTCCTTAATCCCTTCACCTTTTTCACCCAGTCCTGCAACTCCCCTCCCCTCTGATAGCTGTCAGTCTGTTCTCTGTGAGTCTGGTTCTATTTCGTTAGTTTATTTTGTTCATTAGATTCCACATAAGAGTGAAATCACTTGTCTTTCTCTGACTGAATTATTTTATTTAGCATTATGTTCTCCAGGTCCATCCATGCTATCCCAAAGGGTAAGAGTTCTTCCTTCTTTATGGCCAAGTAGTATTCCATTGTGTAAACGTACCAAAGTTTTTTTATCCACTCATCTATTGGTGTGCACTTGGGCTGCTTCCATATCTTGGCTACTGTAAATAATGCTGCAATGAACATAAGGGTAAGTATATTCTTTTGAATTAGTGTTTTGGTTTTCTTTGAATATATTCCCAGAAGTGAAATCACTGGGTCATAATACAGCTCAAGTTTTAAATTTTTGCGGAGATGCCCACATTTTAAAACTCAGATACCTAGGACCCAGCTCAGATCTATCAAATAAAAATACTTTGAAGGATCAGCATTTTTATAATTTTCATAAATGATCTGATACACAGCCAGGTTCAAATATCATTACTACATTGATCAGTTCAATGACAAAGGATCTTTTCGACCCAGGAATATAAAGAAGGTTAGCAGGTCCAGGCAACTTAATGAATAATTAAGCTTTTCTTTTAAATAGATTTTTAATCGGGCCAATACGCTTTTCATACACACCTCCCATCTGAAATGAGAATATGAAGGATGAAAAACTAAATTAAAAAGTCTGTTCAAGTCAATAAATAAATCATGCCTTGGGAAAGTACAACTTCTTACAATTAGTGACATAGAAAACAAAAAGAAAATGAAGAGTATTCTGAAATGTGTGAACTTAGGAAACACACCCATCATTACTCATATGTCAGAAGGTTACCACCCTCAATGGCATTTGAAAGTCACACAACATTATGGACATAATCATCCTGCTTATTACCTGGAAGTCTATCCAAAAGCTCCATTTTTCTAGATGTGGCTTTTAAAATGTCAGCATCTAAACCAACACGGCATAGACCGAGCAAAAATTTCACACTGAAAACGTCTGACAAGAGAAAGAAACAACAAACGAGAGAAAGAAATCATAGATGAAATCACTATTTACACAGTGTTTTGAATGTAAACTTTTGTTGCAGATCTCCAAGTAAAGGTCTGGTTTCATAGCTACGACCTTGAACACATTGTTCCACAGAGGATGTCCACAGAAAATGTTTTGAATTGACTGTGGTTTCAAGGATCACTCTATCTACCCCTTGAGGACAGTGTCCTGCAGTAGGTATGTCTTGGCCTTGGCCAACAGCTAGTCTACAGCACTGAGAGCAGAGGAAACTAGGTGAACATTCTGTTGCCCCCACAACCATGGCTTAAGCAAGTCAGCCGAACTAGTTCTAAAGGGTTCCAGGTCCTGGACCCATACTGGGCAATGAGCGTGTCTCCTCTCTTTCTAATAGATTGAACATACCCAATGTCCCTTCTATAGCAATTAACTAACATGGCAAATAACGAACACATGCATACCCCTGCCCACAAATTCCTCATGAGGAAGCAAGATACATTTCCAATATAAAAAACAAATGACTAGTCGTCATTTCTCTAAAGAACGATAGCAATTCACAACTTTGTTTCTCAATTAACCCCCCCCCCAAAAAAAAAACAAGAGTTCCCTGCTACTGCCTAAGGCGTAAAAATCAAGTTCCCACAAACTTGTAGAAATTTTCCCCTTCACAATCACAGCAAACATTCCAGGGGAAAGGTGTTTGAATTGTATGACCTTTACATTTCCTATTAACCTTTAATAATCCATTGATTTGCAATCTCCTAAATAAACTAAATATATTTGTAATGTTTTCCTGTGTCTTCAAAAAGCTACTCGTTGTATGAACCTGCTTTAGTCACCTTATTAACAGCATCAACATTTATGCATTTTGTAATGTATTTCATCTCCAGTATCACTGTCTCTGCAAGCCCTAGAGATAAAAGAAAAAGAAGCATTCATGATGGACCACCCCCAGGCCAAGCAGGAGCTAAGATGCCTTACTTACTTGATCTAAATAAATCTTCACAATAACCTCACAAGGCACTATCCCTCCTCCTGAGTTATGTTTCTTTTTTATAAATGAAGAAACTAAGGCTGATGGAAGCTGAATAAGTGACTCAAGGTCACACCTCTAGAAGTGGCAGAGTTGCAGCTTCAACCCTGGTCTAACTCCAAACCCATGTTTCTACAGGCCAGGCCCAGGGTCTCCCAGTCTGAGGTGGATTAAGAAGGTAATGATGAACAAAAGTCTTTCTAATATTCTGTATCATTCACTAATTGGCTAGCCCCATTAAACTATTTTTTTTCTTTACCACAACTTAATAAACATCTCTCTTAGAAGAAGATCATCAAAGCATTCTCTTGCAAAGCAAAGAATTAAGGAATTTGATACTCAAAGCAGAAATAGTTTGAGAGTTCTATTTTTATGCAGAAAAGAGAAAAATTCATCATACTGATCATCCAGAAATATCTAGTTCAGCATTGCTCATATGATTAACAGAGATCGCACACAGTCACACAGAATACACAGAACCCAGCAGACAACTCAAATATTTAGTAAAATGAATGAACATTAATTCGTTTTCCTTAATATGTAATACAGTTAGTTTAAATTTTCACAAACATTGAAAAGTTATATAAGAAGACACAGTCATTTCCTTAAATTTGATATGTGCACAAATAAAAGTTGTGTGCTATATTTCCTTCCTTTAAAATGTATTCTCCCAAATGTCACTATTTGAATTAACAACATCAATGTCTTTCTATAACCCAAGGTCAAAAAACCCAGTCGTCTTTGATTCTCTGTTCACTTCCTAATTCCATATCCATCCGGTTTCCAAGTCATTTTTAATGCAGACTCTTTAGTCCCTCTGCTCAGTCCTGCTCAGTTCTGCAGGGCATGTCCCCTGCTAGATTAGTGTCCTCCCTGCCTTTCCCACAGACATGGAAATATCCCTTCTGGAGCTCCCAATCTACCCTGATATCAATGCATTTGCCACATGGGGGCAAGACTCATAACCCCAAAGAGCTGTTGACTTTACAACTCCCAGCATAAAAGTTCTCCATGATTAAATCGCCTGTGATTTCACATTCTAAAATCTGGCTCCATCCAGCCTCTCTTCCCAGAATCCTACCTCCACTTCTAGTAGTTCATCCTACACGCAAGCTAACCAGTTCTGGTTGCTGTTCATTTTCTCCAGCTCTTTGCCTTTGCAGAATACATCTCACCACCTGGAATGTTCTGTCCACATAAGCAACCTTATCCATCCTTTTAAAATTGAGTTCAAAGACCACTCCTCCACAAGCCCTTCCCTGACTTCTGAGGCCGGAAGTACTCATTCCCTCCTCTAAGATTATATAACAATCTACCTGCACTTCTCTTCTGGAAATGAACACTTGGACTCTATTACAGTTATCTGTGTACATCTTACATCTCTCACCAATGGTAAACATTGAACATAAACGTACCTGTGTATCTCCCATAGCATCTAGACCAGTTCTTATACATACTATGAGCTCGAAGAACGCTCGAATAACAAATGCTACTGTAAGGCCTTTATACCAAAGGAGAATATATCTCCATCTGTATTACTGAGGCGATCTTTGAGTTTAAAGAAAAAAAAAATCACATAATGGTAAAGTATTCAATACCAAGTATGAATAAAACTAACTTCCTGGAATTTTAGAGTTGGAGAACCAGAGGACATGAGAAGAAAACGACATTCATTTATCAGTCCAGGCAGTTTAGGCAGAAAGTTTTGTTGAGCTGTCAACCATCGGTCAACCCTACATAGAGCACGCACACGCACAGAGCACGCACACGCACAGGCAACACTGCAGCACTTCACCAGGCGCCTTACTTTGCGGTAGACTATCATGTTTGGAGTGCTGTCCTCCGGGTCAGCAGTGCCCGCCGCTCTTTGATCCCCGGACCCCTGAGCCATCCTGGAGTCTTCACTTGCACTGCAAAAATACATGAACAGGCCATTAAGACATGCGAGATCATATAAAGAGAACTCCACAATGCAAAGATCTAAGTATCTTTTGGCAGGTGGCATGAAAACAAAACATGATGGAATTTCTTATTTTGCCTCATAAGTTTAAACAGTATTTTTTTAAAAATTAGGGGACGATTGTGGTCTTATTGATCACATACATCCTTCTAATCCCAAAGCAGCATGCTCTTTACTTTTAATCCCAGAACTATGCACTCCAGGGGTAATAATATACCAGGTTTGAGTAATCTCCTGAACACAAATAAAACCACTCATTTTAAGGCTGATTTTACGCTTTACCAAAGCTCATCTTATGATTAATTCTATGCATTAAAATATGAATATTTTATCAGGGAAATGCAAATCAAAACCACAAGGAGATACCACTTCATACCCACTCAGAAGGTTATGGTAATAAAAACAAAACCTCAAATAACAAGCACTGAAAATGACGTGGGTAAATTGGTATCCTTGTATGCTATTGGTGGGAAACGGAAAACCTTTGGTGGTTCCTCACAAAGTTAAACATAGAACCATCATATAACCTGACAATTCCACTCCTAAGAACTGGAAATGGGCATTTAAACAAATACTTGAACATGCCTGCTCACAACAGCACCATTCACAATTGCCAAAATGTGGAAATAACTCAATGTCCATCAACTGGTGAATGGGTAAACACAATATGGCCCATCCCTACAATGGAATATAATTCAGCCACAGAAAATAATAAATCACTGACACATGCTACAGCATAGACTAATCTTGAAAGCACTATGCTGAATAAAAGGAGCTAGAGACAAAAGATCACTGCAATTGACTGAATGTTTATGTCCCCTCAAAGCTCACATGTTGAAATCCTAACCCCTAATGTAATGGTATTACGAGGTAGAAGCTTTGGGAAGTGATTAGTGCCTTTACAAAAGAGATCCCAGAGAGATGGTTAGGAGTGAGCAAGCCATTCATGAACCAGGAAGCAGGCCCTCACAAGACACCAAATCTGCCCAAGTCTTGGTCTTGAACATTCCAGCCTCTAGAATAGTGAGAAATAAATTTCTGTTGTTTATAAGATGCCCAGTCCATGGTATTTTATTACAGCAGCCTGAATGGACTAAAACAGGGACATATTATGGGATTCCATTGACATGAAATATCTAGAATAGGGAAATCTATAGAGACAGACAGCAGATTTGTAGTTACAAGCAGCTGGGGAGAGAAGATTGGGGATACTGCTTAATGGAAATGGGGTCTCCTTTGCAGATAATCAAGACATTTTCAACTAGACAGAGGTGATGGCTTCAGAGAACTCTGTGAATGCACTAAGTGCTCTGAAATGTGTGATTTAAAATGGTTAATTTTATGAGCGCTGTTATGAATACAGGGGGTGGGCTATGATAAAGGCAGTCATAACAGAAGAGAGGCGACTAAGATGCAAAATAAAAACTCACACATTTGTGAATTTCACCTCGATTAAGAAAAATGATTATTTTTAATTTGACCTTTTAAAATGCCTAAAAAGACAGCAGTGAGGCAACATACGGAATGAGAACATACAATGAGAACATACGGAATTTTCGAGTAAAGAAGCCAGTTCAATTCTTGGTATGACAATATATTTGCTGGGTGACCTGAAGCAAATTAAATAACCTGTTGGAAATTGTGTTCCCTATGTTAATTTTATTTTAAAATATATATGTTGAACACTTGCTTTGTACCCAGAACCATGCCAAGGCACCTCTGTCTACATTGCTTTCATCAGTAAAATGTGAATTTTACTGACTACTCACAGGTAAGAGTTAAGTAATCTGAATGTAAAAGTATCATATAAAGCTATAAAAGTCCTATACAAATGTTATCACTAATCTAAGAACCTGCTTGGGTTATTTGCACAAAATTCACAGGCTTTTCATCAAAGAAACTTTTATAAATACCATACTTGACAGAAAAGGCCATAACAATTTTTTTATTAGAAAATAAGTTGGTACCAAAGGTCATTCCATAAAAATAAGTTTGGGCAAATAATGAGGAAGAGATGGGAATTCGTGATTTATTTAATTACCCAAAGTATCCCATTTGTATCCTGTTGTTTGCTTTCTTCATCCTTTATGAATTAGGATGCATTTTAAAAGCTAGATTACATGAAGCAATAAAGAGCATCATTCTATCATCTCTACTCATGGCCATATCAGTATTTCTATGGATATAGTGATTATTATTCTAATCAGTGGCTTTTAAAGTTAAATGAAGAACACACTATTTTATTCATACTTATTTACCTACTCCTTTGCCTTAGATAGAATATGACTGTGCATGACAAACAAAAATTGAGTCCATTTATGTATGCTCATTTGTCTATGTAACAGAGGCATTTTGAGCTCCTGTTGCTTTATTTTAAAATGAACACTTCCACTTTAATGAGTATATTATCTTCCACCTAGAAAACTGTGTTGCGACAGTAAGGCTGGAAGTGACCTAGAAACAATCCTGTCAGCGCTCCCTTTGCCTGTCCCAGACTCTCCTCCCTGCCCCCACCAGCGGCCCGTCTGTGTGTGAAACAGGCTGACGTCCCGGGCTCTGGACTTTAGACGGCTGAGTGAGTGCAGCCAGGAACTTCAGTGAGTCTAGTATGCAGGAGACAAGCTTCCGTTTTTCATTGCTCCATCAACTCACTTTGAAACTCAAGCAAGTCATTTACTTTTCCTGCGTCTAGAAAGAATCACTTCTAAAACACTTTCTAACCCTAAGTCAGCACTTGTTAGGAAGAACAGGATGCAAAACCTACATAGGTAAAGATGTTCTGAATAAATTCATTGACAACAAAGCTGGAGTTCATGAAATTAAAGTAATAGATTTTCATTCATTACAACATAGTATAAAATATTTATTTTTAAATGACGTACAATAGGAATAGGAGTATTTTAATTGAGTGGTAGAGAAAAACAAAACCTTCATGTTACTTATGTATCCTCCATGTATGTACACACAGTAAATAATTCAGGGACTTTGGTTTTAATAACTAAAGAATTTGAGTGTTTCTCTGAAAACACACATTTCAATGGAAAGGAAACATGTTCATATTCTTTTCCTATAATGGCGTACAGCCAACAAAAGAGGAAAACTGAAAACGTGTTAAGATATGCGTTTCTTAACCTCCAGGAAGAGACAAGCTGGGTTAGTGGTTACAAGCTGGCTTCTGTCCTCAGGCAGATCTACGTCTGGACCCCGGCTCCACCACCTACCAGCTGAGCGATCTGGGGCAAGTTACTTCACCTCTCTGTGCCTTTGTTTCCTTACCTGTCACAAACCTCGGTCCCAGCATAGTAGAAAGCCTTCTGGACCAGGAGGCCTGGTTCCCCCACCTGATCGGCAACTAAATAGCTGTTGGAACCAAGTCAAGCCACACAGCTCCTCTGCACCCCAACTGGATGGTAGCTGTAAAACCCAACACCATTAGTATTCCCTCCAGTTCTGACCTAGAGCTCAGAACTTCAAACTTCTAAATTTCCTTCAAAGACTCGCCAGAATATTCCATGCCATCTCTCTGCCATCATCGCTGCCTACATCCTAGCCCAACGCCTCTATTCATGACAGCACTCATGTGGAACTTTACAAAAAATCACAGAACTGGGGGTAAGCTTTCTGTCCCAGACTTAGCATTCCTCCCCTTGAAGCAACTCCTGTAATACCATCACCCACCACTAGGTGCCATAGGACTCAACACTTATTCTTGGAGCAAACAGAGCATCCACGCACAAGGCTCCATGCTAGGCCCTGGAGATGTAAAGATAAATCAGACACTGATGCTCTTATTAAAGTGTCCAGAGTCCAGGAGGGGTGACAGACATGTCCACAAAAGCAGGACATTGTAATGTGTGGTGTTCAGTTATGATAATACAGAACAGGAGGAGGGGGCAATTGAGATCAGGGCAGAAGGACCAAGAGGAGTCTGGGGGAGGCAGAAGAAGACACTCGAGCCTAGGTGACAACAGAGGCATGGACATCTGAAGACCCAGAAGTGGACACTCGAGAAAAAAAAATGGGAATGATCTGATCTCAAGGACGTTAAATAGGAGAACAGCCAAATGCGGGGAGTGAAATAGCAGGGATTCCCACCCCTCTGGATTCATGACTTGGTTTCCTTGGTCATCGGGGGTCTCCTTCACCAGCAAGCCAGTTCGGCCTGGGCAGAATCTATCCCTGGCACCTAGAACAGGGCCTGGAACATAGCTGTTACTCAAATATTTTTGAATAAATGACAGAACTGATAAGATTATACCAAGATGCAAGTGTACTCCTTGTGGAACACTCATCTAGATAATAAGGCATTAACACTGCCCAATAAAGAAGACTCTTTCTCAACAAAGACCTATGGATGGAATCACACGTGAAGGTCTTCCCCAGGGTTTATTGATAATGGCTCAGCTCTGAGCTCAGGAATCCACTTTTGGAACCCATGGGCAATTTAGTGAAGAAGGAATATGTGGGAGGCTGGGAAGTGTGGTGAGGTGAGACCCTTTGAATAACAGAACAACTGAGCATCTCTGACTCAAACTCTGATTAATAAATCTTCTGAAAGTCGGAACTGCAATTTACTCCAAACTTCTGCTGCATTTGTGGCTCACAGTTCTAACAAATGCCAGGTGTTTTCCTTTGTAATGACAGCCTCTCTATAGCAATCAAAGCCTGGGGTCCAGCAGACAGCAATGCTGAGCAGAGCAGGTAGGAAAGGCCCAATGATGTGCAAAAGGAAGGGGCTCTGCAGTCAAACCGGAAATTGCATCTCAGCTCTGGTCACACCAAGGCCACACCCCAAGCATAAACTTCCAGCTCTTCACCTGGAAGATGAGAACCCTCTACTTTGCAGGGCTGCTTTTGAAGAGATAATAAAATAAACCATATAAACTCTCTAGCAAAAGATGAATGTAGAAATGGACCAGCAGTCTTACTCTCTGCCAAGTGTTTGGCCAAGTGAAATTCCCAGGCCACCTGCACCAGAATCTCTGGAGAAGCCCTTCCCCACCCTCAGGTATTCTGACTGGGTACATACAAGATAAAGCCAACAGGTGAGCTCCTCAGGTAATCTTGATGCTCACCTAAGAGAGAGACCACTACAATTATACTACAATGCCACTAAAATCGTTGTCACATGCAGCTAAAAGCCTTAAGATGTCACTCCTACTGCCCAGCCCTCAAAACTCTATTCAGGGAAATATCTTGTAGGAGAGGTAATCAAGTGCTGACTGTAACACAGTCTGAATATTTATGCTGCCAAATAAGAATTCTGTTGACGTTATTTCCTCTCCCCTGTCTACATCAAATTCACATTGTTTGCCTCAGCCCATTAAAACTCAATGGATTTTTTTCTGACATTAGCAATGTTAAGCACTTCAGAAGAAAAATTTACAATATGTGTGCTAGCTCAGTAGTACAAGCTTGTTTATATAGTTCTAATCTAACTGAGTGGGCAGGAACCTCAAGGGGGAAGAAGGAAGAAAACAGCTATAAAGAACAAATAACTCTTCCTGTTATAGCAGGGACTACCTACTTGACATTTCCTATATATTCAAATGTTCAGATGTTCAATGACAGATTGAGTATCTGTTTCAGGTAATGCACCAAAGATCTTAAAGCAAGGTGACCAAGCTCAACCCCCAGGGGCCAATTTTGGTGGCAATGCCAGGCACCCAGTATTTTACTGGGATATAACTGCTTGATCATTTCAGGACTTCAGTTAGAATTCAGTGGTTCCCAAAAGCTGATCCAAGGACCTGAAGCAAACTAGCAGCCTCAAAATCACCTGGGGGAGATTCTAAAGGTACATGTTCCTGGTTCCCATGCTCCAGAAATCCTAATCCAGTTGACCTAGCGTGGTCCCCAGAGATTTATGATTTAAATGTTCCCCAGCTGATTTGGAAGCGCAGGCAACTTTGGGAACCACTGACCTAGATTCCATGGAGCCCGCCTTCTCTTCACCTGGTCCCTCTCTCCAGTCCCAGGTTGCAGCCATGCTGAGGTAGGGCTCCTTTAACTTCCACTGCATTTAGGCAAAAATTCAATGTAATGAATAAAGCAAGGGTCATGGCATCAAAGAGCTGGCTCTCAATCCTGGCCATTCACTTTAGTGCCGTGTGACCGTGAGCAACTCACTGCCATGCTCATTTATATCGATGGTTCTCAGCCTTGCCTGCTCGTCAGAAGCAGCTGGGCGGTGCTTCAGTGAAGTTTGAAGGGACTGTAGCAAGTGGATGTTATTGTTCCCACCCTACAGATAAGGAAATTGAGGTTCCAGAACATGGGTTACTTGCCCAAAGTAACACAGCTTGCCAGTCAGGAAACTAAAATTCAAACTCAGGGCTGACTCCAGCGCCCACAGACTTTGCAATCTGTTGGCCTTGGTCTCCAGTAAAATCATCTATATAAAGAATTTAAAACAAAATTGTGTAAATACACAAAATTTAAGTATATACCTAACTGTAAAATGCTTAGCACGTAGTAGGTACTACTGGTACATAGTAGGTCCTCAACTCCTTTGTGGACCTATAAACATATAAATAAGACATATAAATAAACACAATCTTCTCTGGGTTGCCAACAGCTGCTTGACAGCCTAAACAAGCTAATCTATCAAAGCCACTAATAAAGAAAAACATTTTTGCATTCACTATATTAAACAGTAATCCTAAAAATTAAGCTGGGAGAGAGAAGGAGAAAGTTCTTCACATAACAGGATGGGCTTGGCCATGGGATGCACCTCCCAGTCCTCTTAACGCAATCGCTGCTTGAAGTTCAGGTCCACCCAGGCATCTCCTCTTACCAGGGCTCTGAGCCCCACACTGCTGTGTACACCCTCAGACCCTGCCAACTCCCCACCGGCTCCTCCTGCCTTTTGAACTCTTCTTTTGTATACAGTATGCCCCCTGTGGCCTTCTGCCTTCTCTTTGAACTTTGACCTTCTGTGACCTTAATGGAAAACTGGCTTCACCCAAACTCATCCCCCCTGCAGACCTTTGTTCTCACCCCATATATCTCAAGACTAGAAAAGAAAGGAAAGCATCCTCCCAGCTGTCCATTGTTGTTTTAAATTACTTCCCTCCCACCCTCCTATGCAGGTCCCTGCTCTTGTGCCGCTCAGATCACAAGGCTACGCCCCTTCCTACCCGTGGTCACTGCTGTGGCCCACCTCCCTCCTGCTTATGCCTGTTCATTCCCCGAAGACAGGGTTCTGGTTGCAGTTCTCAGAGGTTTACTCTACTCCTTAGTCAACTTCAGGGACGGTAAAGTCAGAATCAAAGACCTAATTGAAAGCCTGGTTCCTCCATCCTGTTTATTTCCTCACCTGAGCTCTTTGCCTTCACGCCCCCTCCCCGGTTGCCGCCCCCCCCCCCCCTCGGCCACCGCCTCACACAGCCACGTGCTGAACCTCATCATCACCAGTGCCTACCTACCCCCTCCCCACTGTACAGCTCAATTACTCTACTTTCACTGCAAACACTCTTCAAATTCAGACAGTCAACCTACAACTTTTAAAATTTTTTTCTTCTCTCACTGGCTCATTATAGTCAATCACTCACTCGCTCCCTTGCAAACAGCCTTCACTCCCTCACCTCCCCCTTTCTGTGTCACGTATCCGGCAGGTCTCAGCATTGACGGAACCACACAATTCCACACAGTACCTGAATATCCAAGTTCACATCTAAGTAGTCGAACACTTTGGGGGGTAGGGGGGGTGGGTAGGGGTAAGGAGGAAATCACACAACCAGGCTGACTAGTGGCATTTTAAATTCATGAGCACAAACTTTAAATGAGTTCATCAATACTGCTCACCAAATCAAAAATGTTTTCCTACCAAGTTTGATTTTCTTTTCTGGACCGGTTATCTCATATCTTTTGCTTGTTCAAACTTTGCACACAGTCTCAGCTGATGGGGTCACTTCAAACTTCACTGAAGAAATGGGAGCCAGCAGAAGGCAAGTCTCCTGGGACACCCTCACCTAAACCACCCTGTCCTTGGTCTTCCCTCCTATTGCAATGGAGGTGGTGTTGCTGCATTTACTAAAGAAAAGTTGCTCCACTTTTGCTCTTCATTGGAAGGTTATAGCACAATTCTCCTCCCTCACTCTACCACCACACCAATGGGGCTCTAGTTCAACACAGTGAATTACTGCAGAAAGACCTCCAAAACCCAAATTCTCTGAGGAGTACTTAGGAAACTGAAGTCAAGAGAGGAGACTAAAACAGGGGAGTTTTAAGCTTCTGGCACCTACACCTACAGCAAACATTAAACACAGCCCAACTCCTGGCCAAATTAAATAAAAGCCCACACTGAAGGCCTTGTTATCTCAGCTCCTGTTATCTGACACATCATGTTTGGCTTTCATGCAGTTGTCAGAGCCAGATAGGACACAATGTCGCAGTTATCAGAAGGAAATTCAGTGGCCAGGTGGCTCAGTCTGTTGAAGCCTTGTCCCACACACTAAAAGGTTGTGGGTTTGATTCCTGGGCAGGGCACATACCTAGGTTGCAGGTTCGATTCCTGGTCCCTGGTCGGGGTGCATATGGGAGGCAACCGACTGATGTTTCTCTCGCATCAATGTTTCTCTCTCACATTGATGTTTTTCTTTTTCTTTCTCCCCCTCTCCCTCTCTCACTCTCAATCAATAAACATATCCTTAGGTAAAGATTTGAAAAAATGAGAAAGGAAATTCAAAATAACTATGATTAAATATGTTAAAGGCTATAATGGGAAAAGTATATGGTAATTAAAACAGAGAGACAGAAACTCTCTCTTTTTTTTTAAAGAAATCCTTAAAAAGGGAAATGCCAGAAGTCAAAAACACTGTGACCAATTAAGAATGCTCACTGGCAGACTCAAAATGGCCAAGGAATCAGTGAATTTTAATGAAGCTCAATATAAACTTTACAAATGAGAGAGAAAAAGAATTTTTAAAACATGGAACAGAACATCCAAGAATTATGGTACAATATCAAAGATGTAACTAACCGAAGTGTAATTGGAATAGCAGGAGAAGAAAGAGAAAAAGCAGTAAAAGACTTATTCGAAGGAATAATGACTGACAGCTTTGGAAAGTGAATGGCATACACCCAACCATAGATCCAGGCAGATCAGAAAATACCAATAAGGTTAAAAAAAAGAAAAAACACTGCAGAAAATCAAAGACAAAGAGAAAATCTTGAAAGAAACCAGAGTGAAAGTGGACTGAAATACTGGAAATGTTGAAAGAAAAACCCACAAGCCTAGAATTCTGTATCTAGTGAAATTATCCCTTGAAAGTGAAGGAAAAATAACTTTCTCAGACAAACAAAAACTGAGTCAGTTCACCAGCAAATTTGCCCGGCAAGAATGCTAAAAAAGAAGTTCTTCAGGCAGGATTTCTGTTATATAGGTCAGAAACTTGGGTCTACAAAAAGGAAGAAGAAGCATCAAGGAAGAAACAAAGGAAAAATAAAAGCTATTATTTACTATTTCTTAATTAATCTAAGAGAAAGTAGTAAGACTCTTTGGGGCAATGTTCATGGGAAAGAAAAAATAATGTTTTTTTTTTAAAGACGACTATATCAACGTCTAACACAGAGTTCCAGAATCACTCTTGGACGTCATTGGTTCAAGGTTGCAAACTGGAGCCTGAGGGACAAACCTAGCCTGCTGCCTGCTTTTGTACGACCTATGAGCTACGAATGTCTTTACATTTTTAAATTGTTGAAAAAAGTTGAAAGAAGAATAGTGTTTATAACACAAGAAAACTGCATAACAGTCAAATTTCTGTGTCCATAAAGTTTTATAAATAACCCCCGTTTGTTTGCTCACTGTCTGTGACTGCTTTCATGCTACAACGGCAGAGTTGTGTGGTTCTAACAGAGACCATATGGCCTACAGAGCTCAAAATATTTACTATTTCGTCCTTTACATAAAAGGTTCTGTGAAAATGAAAGCAGAAATATGTTTAAAAAATGATTTTGTGTTTCCTGCACAAGCCCAATCACTTAATTTTTCAGAGGATAACACTAAGGCCTGGAGAGACTGAGTTATAGTCTAATGTCATCTTGCTAGTCAGGAATAGCACCAGAATTAGAATGTGGGTCTTGAGATCCTAAATGCCTCTCCTCTCACATGAGGGAACTTACATTTTGTAAGTATGGGTTCTAAGATTATACTGTCTAACTAGTACTACTGACTCTAGGGACTGCAGAAGTAACATTTTATTATTCTTTTCTTTTACATGAAAGCTTGTGCGATTGCTGGAGAAGATGTAGGAGTGACAGAGAAGCTTTGCCAGTTTTTATACACGAGACGGGCATGACTAAGAGGTAAAGAGGATGACGTGTTCCCAGGACCCACGAAGAAAGGCACTCCTCTTGGCTTTTTTTAAAAAGAATGTCAGTTTTATTCCTTGGAATTTTGTTGTTTTCTGCCTTCATTTTTAAAAGAACAGGTAAAAACAGTATCTTTTTCCCCTAAACCTAGGCATTTAAATACCAGTGCATCTCTGCTATGATCCATGAGGCATGCGCTTGGAGCAGCAACAGTAGGCTTTTCCTCTGCTGCAGACAGCAGACGACAACAAAAAATATATTCATAAAGCTCATCAGGCACACGCAATATTGGTCAAAAAATAACAAGTGAATAGGTCTGAGGGTCTTTTGTTACAGTTTTGTTACAGTTTTACTCTACATGTTATGTAGATGGAAGACAAATATAGTATAATTACAATGTACTACTTCCTGCAATGAGGGTCTAACTTACAAGAGAACAACCCTCAAGAATTAGAAAAGCTTGATACAGTTTTAAAAAGAGAGCTCCCTAGGCAATGAGTACATATGGGACCAAGATCCAAGAGAAAAGGAGGAAAAAGGAGGTGAGCCAGACATCCCAAGCAAATGTTGCTTTAACCATTTGGTCAAATTCAACATGTGTTCATGAAAATATTAGTGGATTTTGAGTGTAAGAGAACTGCTTAATCTGATAAAGGATATGCATAAAACACAGCTACCATAATATTTAATAGTTGCACTTTGAAAACCTTCCCACTGAGATTAGCAATGAGACAAGGATGCTCACTATGACCACTTCTATTCACCATTATGTTAGAGGTCTTGGCCAATGCAACATGCAAGAAAATGAAATAAAAGGCACAGTTATTGCAAAGGGGAAAGTAAACACTGTTTTGCTAGTAATTTGATTGCATGCATGGAAAATCCATAATAACCTACATGGAGCTATGAGAATTAATAAGTGTACTTAGCAAAATCACTGGATATAAGGTCAATATATAAAAATGTATACACCCATTACAAACCAACGAAAATGATGTTTTTAAAAGATACCATTTGTAATAGTATAAGATAACTTTAAATACTAGAAATATATCTCAATAAAGGTTTACAATACCTTTAGAACATAGAGTAATACAAAGCACTAACAGAAATGAAAGATCTAAATACATGAAGTGATATAGCATATTAATGAATTGAAATAACCAACATTCTAAAGACATTAATTTGGGCTAGAGACTTAAGGCAGTCCCAATCAAAATCCCATCAAGAGATAATTTTAAAATTTATATAGTAAAAAAAATGGCTAAGAATAACCAAGCTATTCTTAAATAAGAACATAGCTGGAGGACATACACTGGGTATCGAGACACTATTAAGCTATATTAATTAAGACAGTGTGGCATTAATATAATAGGCAAATTGAACAATGAAAGGGGCTAGAAAGCAGAGAGAGACCCACATATAAATAACCACCTGATTTATAACAAAGGTGACATTTCAAAACAGTGGATAAGAAGAGATTTTTCAATAAGTAATGCTGGGTTAATTGTACCTGTGTAAGAATAAAATAAATACGGATCTCCTCTTTATGCCATAGATAAAAATCAACCTCAGGTGAGTTCATTTACCTAAAGATAAAAGGCAAAACAAAAGGGTTTTTGAAAATTAGGAGAAGAGCTTCATGGCCTTGGGGTAGGCAAAAATTTCTTAAGCAGGCACAGAGAAAAATAACCATAAAGGAAGAGGCAGATGAATCGGATTACATTAAAAGTAATATCTATTCATCAAAAGAGAGTCAAATGTCAAACCTCAGGATAGGAAAAGCTATTTTAAGTACACGTGACTGGTAGAAATATTTGTATTAAAAAAGAAAATTCCTGCAAATCATTAAGAAAAAGATAGACAATCCGATTGAAAAAAAAAGGAAATGAACTTGTATAGGGACTACAAAAGATTAATAAAGATGACAAAAAAACATTAAAAAGGCACATAATCATCAGTCACTAGGGCAAACTGAAACCACAATGAGACACCACTACACACCCAACATAATGGCTAAAATTGAAAAGTTTGACAATCCCAAGTGTTGACAAGTATGTAGAGAAATTGAAATACTCATCAACTAATGACAGGAGTATAAATTGATACACCACTTAGGAAAACTCGTTGTAAGGACCTACCTACCAAAGTTGAACATATGTACTCCAAGTCCCAGCAATCCAGCCTTGGTAAATATAAAACAAAAATGTATTTATATGTGCACCAAAAGACACATACAAAAACGTTTATAGCAATGTTATTCACAGGAGCCTTAAACTAACTGGAAATGTCCCAAATGCCTATCTACAGTACATGAATAAACAGTTTGTGAAGTATCACAAAGTGGATTGCTATATAGCAATAAAAACAATACACTACTGCTATACATCACAACATGGGTGAGTCTCTCAAACAATGTTTTGCATGAAAAGCTCCAAAAAATAATATATACATATATATAATTCCATAGGTATTTCATGTATTTCAAAAATGAGAATATACAGTGATAGAAATCAGGTTAGTAGTCACAGTGGAGAAAGAGAGTGTGTAGTTACTGGGAGGGTGCATGAGGTAGTTTCTGACAGAATGGTAATATTCTGAAAGAATGGATGTATATAGTATTTAAAATTCATTAAGCTGCCCTGGCTGGTGTGGCTCAGTGGATTGAGTGCCAGCCTGCAAACCAAAGGGTCGCTGGTTTGATTCCCAGTCAGGGCATGTGCCTGGGTTGCAGGCCAGGTCCCCAGTAGGGGGCGTGTGAGAGGCAACCATAGACTGATGTTCTCTCCCTCTTTTTTTCTTTCCCTTCTCCTCTCTCTTAAAATAAATAAAATGTTTAAAATAAAAAAAAATGCATTAAGCAATGATTCATGTACTTTCCTGTAAATATGTTGTATAATAGAATTCTATGTTTAAAAAACTAATAGCGCAAATATTCTGGAAGAAGGATACAGCATCTCTTGTTTGCAAGGTGGCACTTCAGCCATCTCAGAAAGAGCAATGCAAAAAATTATACAGCTGCAGGCATATGGTCACAGGGATGGTGGAACAGCCAGAGATTGCGTCTGTCTCCACTATACGCACTCACCCTGATGCTTGTGCACAGATCAGAGGCAACAATCACTGAATGAGAGAACTGGTATAGAAGTGAAAGGGTATTAGAAACACACCATTGGAGGAATGCCTCATATTATCCAGAAGCTTTATTTTGATAATAAAAGTCTTCTAACTCTTATAAAATACTTCAGAGTGGTTAAAATACTCTACATTCATTCTTAATAACTTTCCACTGCCCAGCAAATAAAGCCCAAAGTCCTTCAGCCAGTTTAGGAGATGGACACAGTTACTATTTGTTTTGCTCTCAAATATGCTCCTCTGATAGGGAGGGGTGGGACTGTGAACTATCTTGGACAGAGTATGCTGTACCACTGGATACACTGATTGGATTGAGGTAGGCATCTGACTCTAATCAGGACTAATCAGGGTCCTTCTCAGAGACTGAGATAAGGACACTATAGTAAAAAACATCCCATCCCTGTGTTGAAACGATGTAACAGTGGAGATATTAATGACCATATACTTTTTCTCTAGTGTAGGGAAGGAGGAAATCAAGATGATGAGATATCAAGTAAGAGTGCTGAGATATCATTTAAGTCCCTGGATACAGCCATGCCTGAATTCCCAGATATATGAGTCAGATAAACTCCTTCCTGCTTGAGTTGATTTGAATTTTGCTTTAGTTCAGTTTTTTTAACCCACATACAAGAAAGCCCCGAATCACCACCACCAGTACCACCACCACCACCATCATCATCATCACCATTTTGTGGCACTTAAGTCCCTCAATAAACTGACCCTAATTTGCATTTCTAGTCCTGTCAATCACTGTTCGTCACATAACTAACAACATGACCAATCTCAACCACAGGAAACTCTCCCCGCCCCATGAATTCCCAGTAAGCAAAGCAACTTAAACTAATCTACTTCCAATTATACTTTTGAGAGCCCACTGGTTGCTCTGGTTAAAGAAAATTAGAAAATATAAGAAACTGGGGATTAAACAGATTTTTTAAGTGGGGGAGGGGGTTGTAAGGGAAATAGGAGGGAAGGACAGTGGTTTTTGCAGAGATGCTTTTGAAAGCTAAAGGAAGCCAAAGAAACAAAAATCTGGAATTGATAGAACACTGACATGAAGCTAAACACCCTGAGCTTGTGGTGAGATGTCTGAGAGCTCCTTCATCAGCCAGCAAGAATGTTATATAAAGTGTATCCCAAGATTTATCCACCTCGCCCTTGAGCCATGGGAAGATCCAGGCATCGGTGGTCAACCTCTCCATCTGAAACTCTAAAAGGCATTCACTGAACATCTGGGCATGGGAATTGTGCACTGACTGTAATAGAGCAAAACCACCAAAAGTATTTCACTGCAGGGGAGTGATATCCTGAAAAACAGTAAGAAGTAACTGGCAATTCATTGTGGCACATCCTCTATTATCAACAAAAGGTGAGGTAAATGCCACTCATAATCGACTTTGTTTTCTCATTTTGTTCTTTCAGTAAACATATTTATTAAACAGTTTTGCTTGCAACATACATTTCGCCCATCCCTGTTTGCCCTTTAATTTTAAGTTCATCAACAGACTTCTCCTGCCTGAAACATTTCTAAGGACCTGACTCTCAGTAGGAGGTATTAAAAATTCTTTGTACCTCTCTCCTATTACTTACACTAAGGTGCTTCAAGCACACTCTTGCCACCAAAACCATTGGTCCTACAGTGTCCAACTCATCCATTCAACCTCTTCAGTGAAATCTCTCAGTGGGAAGTCGCCCCTCCCTCATTCCATCTCCATGTGCCTGTCCTACCACATTCTGCTTCTCCATCTTTTCCCCCTACATAATTTTAAACTTCTTGATAACAGCCATATCTGATCATCATTATCAAGAGAAGTTCTTTGGACTTACTACCAATGTGCATAAGCAGAGCGAGGAGCAGGGAAGAGCACTGGAGACCTTAGACCAATGGGTGACCTGGGGTAGGAACCCCCGCCACTCTCCCCGCTACCCCCAGACTGAGAGTGGACTAAACCAGAGATGTTCAGGAACACTGTCTCTCTCAGTAATGCCTTCAAAGCAATCACAGTTTCTCAGCCCTCTTCTGCACCGGGGGAGAACGCAGACCAGGAGTGTGAAGCTTGTCTAAAGCCACACGCCCCTGGTTAGGGGCAGAAACTACCAGCCAAGCCCCTAAACTACCTGCCATTCTGAAAGTTAAAGTGCCTTCCCCTAAAGAAATATAAAATACAATAAATATACTTATTCTTTCTTTGTGAATGCATACTTTCTATTTTGGCCAGCTGCTGAATCAGTCTTTGTTTTAGGACACATGGCCTGCAAAATAATAAAATGGCATCTTCCTGCTTGGTCTGAAATCTGAACACAGTAGCATGTACATAGCAGCTTTAGAGAAAAATACACTGGACATTTTTTAAAGTTGTCGTCTTTCTTCCACAAGTCACAAAGAGGAAAAAAAAAAAAACCCAGTCAGCTCAAACAAGTGTTTGATTTGGATCGGGCAATATAGATCTACACAACATTGTTCTAATCGGAATCAGTTGCTAACAATTACAACTACATGCCAACAACAAGGGAGCAGTACACTCTTTGCTTTAACTCAGCCCTCCCCCAGCCCTAACGCTGCCCAACCCTGGGATCCAGTGCCTGATGCCACTCATCAGCACATGGGTGGCCTTTGGGCTTTCAGAGAAAAACAAAAGTGTCTCTATACAAAATGGATTAGAGGGTCTCATGTTTCAAACACTTGGTTCTTACTCTGAAAGCAAACAATAATTGGTTTAACAACCAATTATCATCAATACCTCTCACCTGAAAAGCTTGCTGTTCTTCCTCTCTTCAACCATGAAATTTCTATTTCCCAAAGCCTGTCTCTTCCAGATCTGAGTATACAATGTTTTCTCTTTGAATTGAACTGTATTTACTACCTTTGTTATCTATTTGCTATCTAATCTTACAAAATTCCACATATTCTTTTCACTTAGTATCCTTTATTGTTAATTTGTTTGTTTCTATCATTTCCAAGACAACTGAAATGATTTTCTCGAGGGTAGGATTTCTGTCTATTTGCCACCTTGTGGTATATCAGAGACACTCGAGACTTGCGGTCAGATGAGAGCTGAATTTAAATCTTGGTTTCTCTACTCAATAACTACCTAATGTCAGGCAAGTGCTGAACATCTGTTTCAGCTTTGGTTTCTTCATTTGTAAAGTGGGAGTAAAACCACCTAATTCTTCTTAAAAGGGTTTGATTTGCAAAAAGTTTTATAAGTGCTGTTATTTCATAAGATCGGTCCATCGCTATAGGACAGACCCACAGTTTTGTAGCCTGGGCAATTTTTTGGTTAGGAAACCATTTTTTTCTCAAGCATTTACTATGTGTGTGGCTTTGTGTTGGGACAGGATAAAATGATGGTTAAAAAATAGAACAGACCACAGCCCCAAGAGAAACACCAACGATTAATGTATAATTAATTACAAAACAGGATTTGAGATGGATCTAGCAAGGCAGTATCAGGCAAACGAGAATGGGGGTTAAAACCATTTGCACTTTGCATTCACACTTGTACCAGTCCACGCATCCATACTTGTACCCATCTACGTACCTGCACACAGACCAGGCCATACACACACCTACACTGGAAGCAGCCCATGTGTCTGCACCAATACTAGTCCACCCTTCCTCCCATTTCCACCCACCCCTGGCTGCCGCTCTGAAAGTCAGTAACTCAGCAAACGTTTATCCTCTCCTACCATGTGCCTTGCCTGTAAGAGATACAAAGGGCATAGAAAAAAACAGACACGGCCTTGCTCCAGGAGTGGCCCCCGTCTGGCACCGGAGATAGCGATGGAGCCGCAGTCGCTGCGCTTCATGTCTCTTCCTTCCAGTGACAGTGGCCTTGAGGCTCCAGGAAACCCACACATCTTTGGCTACCACCAACTACGACCTTCCCCACTCCTCCCTCTCCACTTAGTTTCTGGGCAACTTGCTTTCTACAGCCTCCTCAAATCCACTGTTACAACCATGGAACAGGTTCTCCCAGGGACTCAGGAGTCCCTCAGAGACAGAAAAAATGCGGGGAACCATTACCCTGAAATCCTTATCTCCCAACAGACTCCTTATGGAGGAAGTCATTGAGAGGATGTGACCGTCGGTTAACTCAAGAGCGAGCTCCCTGCAACTGGAAGCTCCCGTCCCTCCCTGATCTTAGAGTGATCATTCTGCCCACTCTTCCCACAGGGGAGCCATTTTCAAGAACACAGCCTTGACACAATAAGGTGTTGTTGAGACCACTTGGTCAGTGTATGACTGAACCCCGTTAAGGCCTCTATATAAACTTTAAAATAAAATTTTTTAATCTTCACCTGAGGACACGCTCATTGATTTTAGAGAGAGGGAGAGAAACATCAATCGGTTGCCTCTTGCATGGACCCCAACCAGAGACCTGGCCTGCAACCTCGGCCTCTCCGTATAAACTTTTAAGATTCAAGGCGGCAGGAGTGGAAATCTACTGTTCCGGTCGCTCAAGCCTCACAGGTTCCCTTACTTATTACCCCTGCCTCTTACCAATCTGGAGCGGTCTGCCTCTTTCTTTGCCCTCGGTGTATGGGAGCCGGGTTTGGATTTCACCAAGGGAATTCCTGAGGTTGCAAACCAACAACTGATTATTAATATTACTAGGAAAATAGTGTAGTGTGACTGGGTCCTTCTCCTCGAGCTACTATGCCTCTTCGGCCCTGTACACTACACGGTGTACTATTTTCTCCTCGTAGCCACATACACGCAAGGAATATACTTTTATTCCCATTTACAGGTGAGGAAATTGAGGTTCAGAAAGACAACAGGGTTCGAAAGGGCTGTTGTGCTACTTGAAGAGCGATTGATCGCAGTTCTCTGCCACGGCTGGGGGCTGGCCTAGTCTCAGTGCGACACAGGCAACTCGAGTATTTCCGAGGGGGGGGGCACCGCTAGTTCACATTCACTCAGGACACTCGTCTCAGAAGGGTCTGTTTAATGTGCACGTTCCCCTGGGCGAGAAAATAGCATCTTGGGTAGGACAGACACTAGTGAATACGGGGACTTCAAGATGGCTTTTCCTTTGATGGTTTTACCTAAGTGTTCAGAAAGGCCAAGACAGCGAGTCCCCACCACAACTCACTGGAGTAACCTCCATTGCAGGAGCAGCTGCTCGGCTCACACTCAAACACAGGGTCCGGCAGAAGCAACGCCATCGAGCGTGGTTGGCAGGGTGCGTGAATGTCTCGCACGAGATGGACAGCGGTTTGAACATTTCACCTAACGTGTCACATGGTGTGCTTGAGTGTGATAGAGTTATGTTACAGAATTACATGCTTATGATTTTGTGATAAAAGATTTTTATGTAATGAAAAAGGTGTTATTTGCGCTGGACCCTGTATTTACACATTTTTTAAGGTTGACCTATATAAAAATGGCTGACGTGTCTAACACCTAAGTAGAAAGGATGGGTTCACTTTCTAGATACAAAGTAGCCACACAAGGATGACCAAAAGAGGGGTATTTCAGCTTCCTGGACCCTCCTAGCTATACAATGCACTCCCTTAACTTCCTCAGAGAATGGGAAATTAAGTCACCTGTCTCACAGAACGGTTGTGGTGCCCTGATGGGCACTGCTCTGCCGTGTGTGTGTGTGTGTGTGTGTGTGTGTGTGTGTGTGTGTGTGTGTGTAGGGGTGTGGGGGGGTGGTGCCTGCACTCCTGCTTTCTTTAGCTGCTGCTTTGGTAGTTAGAGTAATTAATAGCGAACTTCCTCCCTCTCCCTTTACCGGAGTGTAGATGTGGCAGAAAATGAATTGCCTCAGGGAGGTGCCAGTGAAGCACTGGGTAAGCCTTGTGGTTTGTCACCTCTTAAGCAGGTACTCCGAGTTGTTATTTAACGCACCTCATTAGGTCTAATGTTCACTGTAACCACCAAGTTGTGGGCATTTCTGCTTTTCTTGCAGTTTGAAGAACTTCGTTTCACGACTGATCACTACTCTCATCACAGACTTCATAGTTCCAAATGCTGGATGATGATCTCCCTTCTCTGACCACTTCAGAAAGTTTCTCCCCCGTAGAGAAAAACTGATAGTGATTCAACAAATGCTTACTGAGCGCCACCTGGCAGGCAGGTGCATCGCTGGGCATGGAAGAGGGGGATGCAGAGAAAAACCAAACAGTGGGCTGCCCCAAGGGGCTTACTCGCAGTTCTCTGTGTGGCCCCCTCACAGCAGAGTCGGTGGGGACTGGTTAGAAACGTACATTTTCAGGCTCCCCTCCAGACCCACTGAGCAGAAACTCTGGGGGTGACCCCCCAGCCATCTGTGTTTAAAAAAGCCCACTTCAAACAAAAATTATCCTCAACACACAGAAAAACAACAAATACCGTGTTAGCCTACTGAGCTACATCGGAAACTGTCACGTGCCCTTTGGGGAACCAGAGGCCCAGAGGCCAAAGGCCACGTGAGTTGGTGAAGGGATTGAAACCAAAACTAAGGCCTCCTGCCCAGAATGGCCAATATTCTATTTCCTTTCTGAAGCTTTAATCCCTGAATCTTACGGGGAGTCTCAAGTATTACTGACTCAAAGTGCAAATCTTGCTTTTCAAAGAAAATGGATAAACAGAGGAACTACTCTCTTTGAAAATAAGGACCACTAACAAAAATTAAAACCTGATCTATCAAAACCACCCAGAAAACTAGCAGCAATCTTCTAAACCTTTAGCACATATCCGGATTCCATTTACAGATCTGAAACTTGGGGGTGGGCTCAAGGGAGGGGCAAAAATCCAACGAATAATGTGATCAGAATGAAGTCTGGAAGAAGATCTCGTATGCAAAAATGTCAACAGTGGTTCGCCATCTGTGGGAGAATTGCAAGTAATATTTTTTTCTTCGTAGTTTCCTGGCCATTTCCAAATGCTTATATGTTACTTTGGTAAATAAAAGAAAAAGTAACACTGGGTTTTTTTTGAAATGTTAATCCATATCACTGAACACGAAGGTTTATTTTGTAATTCTATTTCTCTCCATACAGCAGGACAGTGTGTGTGTAGTAATTATTTATATCATGCCATATGTTACAATGAAGATGAAATTCGGTAAATATATTCCTTCCAGCTGGCACTCAAAATGAAGAGGTTAAATGCCTTCCTAGGTTCAAAGCCTCATGAATTAAGACAAGCTAACTGTGAGGCTAAAGGAAAATTAATCCCAGCACTGAGATCTCGGAGGGCATCTCTTTTGAGAAATGTTGATGGGACACAGAGCTCCTTACTCACATCTCCCTGACACTTAACCCCTGGCACAAAACGGAATGTTCAGCAGTTCCTGGCAAAGCCCGAGAAGTCCAGGGGATAAAAGACAGGGGAGATTATCGGAGAAATAAGAAACAGAATGATCCTACTTTCACATTAAATTCTGTCCCTGTGGAGCATCAGACATCCAAAATTACTGGCAAATTCTGTTGTCCTAAATATCCTTCTGGAGGGTAACTGCACTTATTGATCATAGCACAATGCCTACCAATGTCCGATCATGACCCTGGACACCTGAAACCAATATAAAATTGTATGTCAACTGTACCTCAAGTAAAACATGGTTGGTTTTTTTTTTCTTTCACGAGAAATGTTTGTTTATTTAAAATATATCTATGCTGGTTATCTTATTCCACAAATCATTCATAAATAAATAAATAAATAACGGTCTCATTTAAAGAGACGTTTCAACAATAAAAGCACTGTTGTAATGAGTGTTTCTCTTGAAAAGAAAAACTTGCCGCTTGAGGAAAAGCTAGCATTGTTTTACTGAAACTCTCAGGGATAGATCAGTGAATGTTAATTTAAGTTTTTTGAAGGAGACAGAGAAGTAAAGTTAAGAAGCAATGTAATGAATATAAGAAAGGAGATACCAGCCGCTACCTACATTATCAAAATACCTCACAGTAGCTGACATTTCTAGACTTTACCAACACTGTCAAGCAAGGACAAGTTATTGGGGGGGGGAGTATATGTGTACCACGATGTTTACATAGACACACGACGATTTAGCTTGACGGTAGTATCAGAGACCCCAGAAAGACAGTCTTGGTTTCTCTGTCCGGCATGCAAGCTTTTGCTGACAGAGGTGACCCTCCAAAGAGCGCCACATTCCCCTCCGTCCTCAACTCACTTCGAGGCAGTCCCATGCATTGCAAAATGAGTAAATTAATAAGCAGAATAAATAGCATAAAAAATATGCAACTCACAGAAAGTTTCCCACCAGCTCCCCAGTGCCCACTCCATGTAAAGACCCATATGCCTATGAAAATGAATCTATAAAAGCCTTGTTTAACATATTAAGCTAAACCTAGCAGCTACCTTTCTGCCTACCACCTTTTGACAAAACACACACTCTTGTAGCTCAGTCCCTCACTCCATTTGGACGTTTACAAGCCCAGTTCTCATTCTTCCACTTGTTCCCCCCCCCCCACCCCCGCCTGGGTAAGAAAAAAGTACCAATGTTAGGCTGTACCTAATCCTGCGTATTTGGCAGTTTTACATCGGGGCTGCTAGAAGGTACTGATTAGAAATTACCTGCAGATCCAGTTCCTAAGCACTAGTTAATGCCAAGGGAACAATCCCAAGCCAACAATAAAATCCAAAATATTCATTTTGTAGCATGGAAATGCCACTCCTCTTAACGAGAGAGAAAGAAATAATATTCCTCCCTACCCCATCATATTTAAAAAAATACAGCAGCGTTCATTCTGAACAAATTTAAATTTTCTGGGTCACTTTTCCTGTCTCTCTGGGCCACTTTCTACGCAGCTTGTCAGTGACCATAACGGGGTTCAGGCCATCAGCTTAGTTGTCATCCTCTCAGGAGCGAACACCTCGGTTCCCCTTCCTGCTGCAGTTCCCCAAAACCAGACCTGGGCTCCCATCCCTACGACACGCTTTCTCTTCCTCCAAACCACAAATGGGTGAGCTTATTCGGCGGAAAAGTTAATTACAGTCTGCTTTTGAAGTAAGGCTGCCCTACCTGCGATCCCCAAATCACGGGAAGACTGGAAGTCTCTAAAGGCACGTACCGGCCGCACGCCGCTGCCAGGCGGTGAGCGCTTCACCCCTCGAGGCCCGGGGACGCGGTTTCTGTGCAGACCTGCACCCATCCCACACAAGTCCACCCGCCAGCTCGCCTTGCCACTTACGTAAGCTCGTGCCCCTACAGTCCCAAACGGCGCACACACACGCCCGACACCTGTCACGCATCCGACACAGACCAGCATCTACACCCGGGCGATGAGAAGGCATCGACACAGAGGAATTGGGGGTGGGGTGGGGGGGCATGCCGTTTTAAAGCACCTTTTCCCCCACTAGTTTCTTGCCCATTGTTGTCACAACTACAATTACCTTAGCAACCAAAGAATTGCCTTGACTCCCCCCTCCGGCTTCCGAATTTGTCCTAAAGCCAATCTTGCAACGGGTTCATGGTAAAGCTAGAGAAGCCCAGAAAACGGGGATCCGCAGCCTCTTTAGGGGCGAAGGGGACGTCTGGGTCAGTCTCTTCGCTGTTCTCCAACGTCTCGCCTCGTCTTTGCGAGTTTCAGGGGTGGCGAGTGCGGGGGCTCAGCGAGCGGAGAGCGAAGCCCCGGGCCGGCGAGGAGGCGCGGCGGGTCGCATGGTGCCGGGGCGCGGGACGCTCGGCGGTCTCCGGCGCGCTCCCCGGCGCTCCCCCGCGCTCGCCCCTCGCCCGCCTCTCCCCGCCCCAAACTGGCGGGGTCCGCGGAAGTCGGTCTGCCCCCTCGGCGCCTGCCGGCGAGCGCAGCCGTGGGAAGCCGGCGCCCGGGCGGAGCTCTCGCCGCTGAGTCGGGCCGAGCGCGTAGGAGCTGCCCCAACTCGCGAAGCGGCTCCGCTCCGCCGCTTGGAGCCGCTGCAGCGGCGCCCGCTGTCGGGTGTGGCGTGGAGCTGCAGCCGCGCGCACCTTGGCGCCGGCACCTGCGCCGGGACCCCGCGCTCCAGATGGGGCGGGGCCGGGCCGGGCGGAGCGGGGCGGGGCCGCAGCACAGAGCGCGCCCCCTACTCCGCACCGCCTCTGGGCTCACCTGTTTCCAGCGCCGCGGAAGGTGCAGGCGGCGATGGGCCCCTGGAAACAGAAAACCTAGAAATTTCTGATACTTTATCTGCCGCCAAGAAAACTAGCAGATTGGCTCAGCGCTGCGAAGGCTCCTTCCGTCAGTTCCAAGAACCGGGTGCGTCTGGAAACTTCACTGGCGTCAGGTTTGTCTTAGGGATGCCTGGTTCGGAATGGTTTACACGATAGCCTTTGAATCTCGCTGACGTGTGTAGCTGGCGCCCTCTAAATTAAAACGGGCCACCGCAGCCGTCAGGGATATTGTTACTAACCTCGTCATTTTTATTGATTCAACGTTCACACCACATGCCGTATTTGGAGCATTTTGTGATTATTTGGATTTGAAACACCACAAAAGAACTTTCGAGAAAAATTAGCTTTGCAGATATTCTTGGGAAAAGTTAACAGAGAATAAGAAATGGTAACTTGATTTGATGACATTCTTTAATGTGGGAGCTTTATAATTTGATGTTTAGTTAAAGATCCAAGAAGTTAAAAAAAGAGTGTTGGTGCGAACTCGTAAACACAGGATAGGTGTGCAATACCAATGTTATCACTATCGAGAATAAATTAAAGATTTATTCTTGAATTATATTGGGAGCAGGGGCTCTTGAAATAAAATTACCTAAAGGCTTCTAAGGATGGGAGACTTGGACTGTTCTCATCCATGTGGGTCAGAGGTTGAAATCTAAGGTCTCCTTTCCTATGTATATCTCCCTTCCCTCCATTCTGTATTGATTAATGAATGTATTAATTATTTCACCCAATAAACAGTAATTAGTACCTGCCCTATGTTAGACCCTTTGCTAAACACTGGAAATGGATGAAGAGTACATCATAAATGTTATCCCCATGTATGCAAATGGTAATTATGTGAGGGGATGAAGTGTTGTTAGCTAACCTTATTGTAGTAATGGTTTTTGCAACATATTGGGGGGACCCCAAAACACCCAGAATTGTGTTCTGGAGGGCAGGCCCCTTGTAGTACAGGCTTGCCCCACTAGGTGAGTGTTCTAGGGACCCATCTGTGTTACCAGCCGACATTGTGAGAGGCTGCGTTCAACTTTGTGAATTTTTTTTGAAGACTTTCAACCGTTTGCGCATTTCATGATGGGTGATTTATGAGCGCACATGCCCACTCTGTGCTGAGTATTGAGCAGGACAAAAATGACATGACCTCCATGCCCTACCTTCCCTATTCACTCGATTTCGCCCTGGGGTGACTTTTTTTTGTTTCCCTAGATGAAAAAACGTCCTCAGAGGGAAACATTTTGCTGATGTGGAAGTGGTGAAACAAAAAATTGCAGAAGCACTAAAAGGCATCGAAGTCGACGAGTTCAAAAACGGTTATGAGCAGTGGAAAACACATCTTGCGTCAATGGAGAGCACTTTAAAGGTGACTGAAGTTTAAACATGTAAATAAATACACAAGTTTTTATAAATAAATTCTGGGGGTTTTTGGGTCCCCCCCCTTGGATATGTATATCAAATCATCACATAGTATACCTTAAGCTTCATGTTATATGTCAAAAATATTGTAACAGAGCTGGGGAAAAACACATATGAAATCATATATATATAGTTATATTGATATATTTTATGTATTATATGGGATTTCTAATATATGTTACATAATTTCTTATATACATATGTAATGCATTTCATTTAATTTTATATATAAAGTATTTTATATGTACATATATGTGCATATATTATATACACATACACACATATTTTTGATATATATAATTTTCATAATTATAGTTTTTATATGTTATGTATAGTGATAAACATTACTTAATAAAGACAGGCCATACTTTTTGTTGAGATGGCCGACAGATTGGTTTACATACTGGGAAACTGAGCAAACAAGGAAATACATTAAAGATCTTGGGAGGCAGCTTTCACATAGCTGGGGAAGAGAATTACAGATACAGAAAGGGGGGAAATTAGAATAAACCCAGTGGTGTTGCTTGAACTTAGAGGCGATGGTGTGAAATTGTGTCTAATTTAGATAGGTAAGTAGATAGAAAATGTATGTTCATGGGTATGTGTGTATATATATTGATACATATCCTAGCTCCGTCCACTAAGGAAGCCTAAAAGCAAAAGATCGATGTTGCCTCCCATTAAATCCTGAACGGAAATAAATTTCCTGATTAGACATTTTAGAAAAGGGTCTTTCTCAAAGGGTGTCTTGAAGGCCACAGTATCTATATTATCTGGGTACTTATTAGCAATAAAGATTCTTGAACCCCATCTCAGACCTGTTGAGTTGAAATTTCTAGTGATGGGACCCAGAAATCCGCTCGTGAACAAAAACTGGTTGATTGGCAGAAGGCATACATGCGGGTGCACAAAGGGCAGCAAGAGACCAAAGAAAGAGGCAGACCACTCCGCACTGGTAGGTGGCAGGTTCAGTAAGCGAGCGAACTTACCCACGAGGCTTGCCTTGGGTGGCGGCAAGATGAGTAGACCTCCACACCCGCCCACCAGATTCTTAAAAGTATATGTATGCGTTCCTTTACTGGGTTTCCGTCACACACACATACCATCCACTGAGTCTCAACCATACCTTACTCCCTTGGAACACTGTGACTTCTGCCCACGGTGGGCAGAAGTACATTCCAAGGACAGACCAGGGGGTGAGGAGCCTCTGATTGCCTGGGTCCCTGGGAGAGGGGGTCAACCAGTGATCACATCCTCTTGACCTCCTCCAAAAATTTGTGACCAACCCACAACATGTGGGGTGCTACTTCTGAGAATGCCCAGTAGTTCTGTTACTACTCATTGCATAATCCCCTTCTTAGGAGGAATTTGCGGCAGACAAGCTGATTACAACATGAAGTGAATTTTTTCTCTTTTCAGTCTGACAGTTCAGCACGTGACCTGCAGCTTTGAAAATCATGTGCGTGTCCGGGAATGGTTGTGTTTATATCGTGGTGCTGGGACGGTCATGTTTTGAAAATCAGAAGTAATGTTACTATCAGAGTGGAATGCATATTTACAAAGTCCCAGTGCTTAATAATCCAGATGCATGGGTATGTGTAAGTATAATTAATCATATGGAAGAAAATTTATATAAACAATAACAAGTTTTTAAAAGCTTACACCAGCCCCAAAATAACTACGCGATTCTCTCCACACTAATTGTTTGGACCCAGCTTTTCCATCAGATCACCTCCGAGGCGCTCTCTCAGGCACCCCCTCCAGGATCTTGTGGTCCGAATTGGCAGAACTTGCAGCTTGCTTGTGTAATGTGACTTAAAGTGCTGGACAGGTCCCCTCAGCCAAAAATATCTGCTCCTCACCTGGCCCTCTACCCTCCTGCTAGATCAAGGCTGTCAAACTGATTTTCACCGGGGGCCACATCAGCCTTGTGGTTGCCTTCAAAGGGCCAAATACAATTTTAGGACTGTATACATGTAACTACTCCTTAACAGTTAAGCGAGAGCTCAGCGCTGCCGCCGGTAGAAACAAGGTGCTAGGCCAGATAAAACAAGGTGGAGAGCTGGATTTGGCCCATGGGCCTTGTGTCTGCCACCTGTGTGCTAGATGCTGGGCTCTCCACAGTTTTGTTTTGTTTTTTATAATCAGTTGCAGGGATGTCCAACCTGCGGCCCCGCAGGCCACATGCAGCCCAGGATGGCTGTGGATGTGGCCCAACACAAAATCGTAAATTTACTTAAAACATTATGAGATTATTCTACAGCCAACAGTAAATAGCAAGCAAAAGTAGACCCTAAATTTTTTGACCTAGATGATCGTGCTGCTGAGCTGTCTTGGGTATGTGAACCACTAGCACGGATCAGCTACTACCACAGACTCACCTCCTCAGCCCTAGGGGCAACTGATCTCTAAGACCTGGGTCTGAATGAACAGGTGGTGTGGGTTTGCCTAAACCTATGGCAATGACTATACCCTATTCAGGCAAGAGCGGGATGGCTGCGTGATCATGATAGCTTAGCTACATATCTTGAACCACGCTCATTTCACCAATGAAAAAATATTTCTAAGTGCATTATGCTCACTAACAAATCCTCTGGTGTTGACGGGAGATAAAGATAACAGAGGCTGCTTTCCCACCCCCTACACAGGCACACACGAGCTCTAGATGAGAGTGTCTATGAACTCCCTAACTACTCCTTGAATAGGCATTCTGACGAGGGCATTTCAAGTATCAACTAACTGCCTGCTTATCTGAACTTAATTAACCCATATACCTCTTGTTGGCATGCAGGTTAAAATGCAGGTAACTCATCCCCAAAGGTCTATGGAATCAGAAACTGTGGCATTGGGGCCTGAAAACCAGCAATGTAACAAGCTCTCTGGGTAATTCAGGTGGTTCTGATATACCGTAGAGTTGGAGGACCCCTGCTGTAGAGAGGAAGAAGAGGGGGAGCCCTGCCCCGGCCCCCACATGCCCTTACTCTCGAAAACTGCACAAGCCAGGGGAAGAACCAACTACGTTCTTCTCCCCTTCAGACGCTGAGCCTGTGTGGGCCACCATGGAGACGTTGGGAGGAACTCCTGAGGATTTATGAGCTGCAGATGACAGAACCCAATCCTTATCAGGAGTTTCCCAAGCCTCTGCAGGCATATGGCCGCAAAGGAAGTGGGTCCTTGTCTCTTTCCTATTTACCACAGTTCTGGGGCAGACCATGTGGGATTCAGCTGGGAACCTCACTTTCTGGGAAAAAGAAAAATTATTCTCTAACCATGAAGAGGAGAAGATTTTGAGTACTTTAACTACAAGTGCCTAGAAACCACAGCTGCTCTGTGCGTCAGGTGAGTTCCAGACAACCCTTTATCATAGTAAGTCAACTCTCTCACTGCTCACCATGCATCGTGTTTGCTTTTTACTCAAATACATGTCTTTGTAGGCAGTCAAATCATATTATCCCTAGAAAAATAAAACAATTGACTAAAACGAAGATGAAAAACTGATCCCCAAGGAAACTACCAGCGTTCTTTCTTGTGAGGATGATGGGTTGTTTAACAGAATTGCATACCAACAATGAGAACTATTTCATGTAATGGAAAAAGATCAAGGTTTAAGAAAATATACACACAAATATTTATACTGAGAGAGTATTTTTAAGGAGGAGGCTCTGTTTTTAAAACTACTCTATCAACTCAAGTAGGAACACAGAATTATTTTGGGGATAAACTAGATCTCTGTTTGTATCTCTTTCCTCTCAAATAACGAGTAAAGAATTTCAGTAATAAAGTCCCAATGCCAATAAACTATGTGTTTTCATTCTCTTGGGAGGCCTCTAAAATTAGGCAAAATTAAGAAAAGGAATCTATTAGCTAATCCTTTCACGGGATCAGGGTTTAGCAACTCATTTAATGCAGCAAGTGGAAACCAGCTTGCACATGGTGAGTACAGCCTCATCCTTAATTTCCCTGTGTTGATAAATATCAGGAGTGTTTTCCAAATGAGATAAACTCAAGCTGAAAAATGTTAGAACCGCCAGTACAAAATGCGCAATTAAAGCGTTCTTCCCAATCACCTTATATTAGAGAGGCTTAAGTTGACAAGAAAACACAAACACTAACATTAGGAGTTCTAGGTGACATTTGCAGTGAGTTTCTGCTAGTTACTTTGGAGATGAGGAAGCGGGCCCAGACAGAACCCTGGCATGCCACAGAAGTGCAGCTGGAACAGGATCGGCTCTCCCAGTCCCAGCCCTGTGCGCTTCCTAATGGCACTTTTCAAAGTTTTTGCTGCTGTTGAATTTGTGTTGTTTTTTAGCTGAAGAACACTCAGGACTAAAATATAGAAGAAGCAGCAGCTGGGCCACATGGGGATCTGCCACCCAGGCCATGCCTTGTATTATTAACCTTGAGGGGTCCCAGGTAGAAACCACTGTGGTTCCCATGTCCCCAAACTCCCTGTTTCTTGACTGGAGTAGTCGAATAATTCAATGCTTCTGTCTGCATTCGTAAACAATGGTAAAAATCTTTCCCCTGCCAAACTGCTGTGTATGTACTTTTCAAAGCAGTGGCAGGAGGCAATGGTACATGACATTGATCTAGCACCCTCTCTGTGATGAGGTCTGTTGCATGGACTGTGTGACGCTGGCACAGGCCAGGGGTCTCTGACAGTATCAGGGCTTGTCATCCCACATTTCCACACCATCAAAGCTGGCAGGGCAATCCAGTGAGTTGAGAGAAAAGTCTAAGGTCTTTGGAGACACTAAAAGTGATCCTAATATCAAAAGAATTGGTAATTAACTCTAAAGCAGTGGTTTTCAATCAGTGTGCTGCAAGAATTCTTAAAGCATACAGTACCTGCGCTGGCTGGTGTGGCTCAGTGGACTAAGTGCTGGCCTGTGAACCGAAAGGCTGCCAGTTCAATTCCCAGTCAGGGCACATGCCTGGGTTGTGGGCCAGGTCCCCGGCTGGGGGCATACGAGAGTCAACCAATTGATACATCTCATACATTGCTGTTTCTCTCCCTTTCTTTCTCCTTCCCTTCCCCTCTGCCTACAAGTAAATAAGTAAAATATATTTTTTAAAAACCATGCAGTAACTGACTATTCAGTCAGGGGCACTGACCTCTTTTTCCTTAGATTGTCAAATTAAAAAAATGACTACAGTGAACACAACAATAGCCGACCAGTGTGAATGAATCAAAATTGTACCTATTTTTTGTCAGATCAGCAAAAACTATATTTTTGGTGTGCCGTAGATTTTTAGTAATCAGTTTACGTGTGCCATGAGATGGAAAAGTTTGAAAAGCTCTGCTCCGCACTATTTAACAGTCCTTGCTGTCCCAGGATTGGCAGGCGGTCTAACCCATGAGTGTAAGGCCCACAGTGCTGGCCTGTGGCATCCTGTCTCTGGAGCTGCTAGAGCCCCGCCATGGGCTTTCTTGCTGCCTGTGTCGAGCAGCCATTCTCCTGCCTGGCCAGGGACAATTGAACTGTGATTCTTCAGCTGGATGCTCCTCACACCAAGACATGGATCCTCAAATGATACTCATCTAAAAATTAGCTGGGACACTGTGCACCCAGGGGTTCTGATTTAGTGACTCTGGCGTGTCCTGGGACTCTGCATTTTAACAAACAACGTGACTGCGGATCACCGGTCCCCCACCCTTTGCCCTGCACTGCTGACCCACAATGGGAGCAAGGCTGACCAGGCCGGCAGGTACCTCCATGGCCACTCCACCAGGCTCACCCCAGCCGTCTGGGCCCTAATTGCCTGCTCCTTTCAAGCCCCCGCTGGGACAGTCCCCTCAGAGACCCCATGCCTCAGCAGTGCTGCTTCCGAATGGGTGCGGGCTCAGCCTCTGGAGAATTCCTAAAACATTGTTGTCCCCCAGGCCTGCAGCTCTGTGCTTAAAATCAGGCTAATTTTCTTTCCAACCCTCAAAACACAAAGGATTCATTTCCCTCCCTTTCTTGGGCAATAAAACATATTTACCTCGAGTAACCTGGACTTATAAAACACGTAGACCTATTTACCAAAATTTCTTGAGGGCAGCTTCTTCCTCAGCGCATAAACACAAAGAGAGAAGCCATTCTATCTTGGGGCCCTAAGTTGCTGCCAAAGGAAAATTCAATCAATGAGGAAGAGATTTCTTGGCCCCCATCACTGGGTGGTCCAGAGCCAGGTCAGGCTGCAGACCTGGCTTGATTCAGTTTCTCTCCATCTGCTTTCCTGTTTTGTTTTCAGTCTCTACCCAGCCTTCCATCTTGTAAGCAGCACCCAACTCCCCATCCACATACCACAGAGGGAGGGAGAATGGGCCTGCGTAGCATTCTGAGCAAAATAGTCCTTAGAGTCATCCTGACTGGACCACATCTGTCACGTGCCTGCCCCTGGACCAATGACTGCAGGCGCACTGACTTAATCCCACCCTGAAGTTGGAGGTGGCGGCGAAGTCCCTCAGTAACACAGACTGTTTGGAGCATGGTGGACACTGAGTCTCCTTAGGGCGGGGGGAGGGAGGAATGAGTTACAATGGCTGACACAGCTCTTCCAGCTCCAGGTTCACCTAAGGGCACCGGTGGCAAATACAAGGCCTGCGGGCCAAACCCAGTCCTCCACCTTGTTTCTACCCAGCAGCAGCACTGAGCTCTCGCTTAACTGTTAAGGAATAGTTACATTTATACAGTCCTAAAATTATATTCGGCCCTTTGAATGCAACCGCGAGGCTGATGTGGCCCCTGGTGAAAATGAGTTTGACACCCCTGTTCTAGGGGATTCACAGGCATCTCTCTGACTAAAAGCAACATAAATCAGGTACAAAGTAAGTCTTTGGTGGTTAATCGGCCACACCTGAATGCAGGTAAAGGCGACAGGAGGGGTAGTGGGAAGGCACAGCTTCGATCGAATGAAGAAGGGGTTTACCTGGCACACAGTTTCTTTCCTCTAACTCCTCCAATTGAACCTTGAAGTTCCCCAGGTAACAGCTTCTTCACATTTAATTACTCTAATCCTTCAGTAAATTTGTAGCAATTTAAAAATCTGACAGGTACCCATTCTTAAAGGTATGGTGTCTGTTTTCTCTGTGAGCATAAAAATATTCTCAAAACAAAGGAGAAGTAAAACATTTTTAACCATGAAAACAGTAGTGTGTATATCTAGATTTTTTTTTCGGTGAAGAAACTGGTATCACCTTTAGAAAATAATAACTGTTTTGTAACTTTGGGAGAGATTAAGACACAAAAACAAAGTCGATTCTTTGAAGAGAAACCAACTAATATAATGAAAGAAACACTGTCAGCTAGGACCTGAGCGAAATAATGCTCAAAACCAAGAAGGAAATTAAAAAAGAAAAGAAAGATTCATTAGGGCTCCCAGAGGTTCCAAGTAGAAAACAACCTCACTGAGGTCCATGAAAGATGTCCAAGAAGAGGAAAAACAAGACAATTGACTCTTGGAGTTGGTTCCTTATTGTAGGTTCCCCTGAATCCATTCCACCCCCGATACAGCCCAGGAGGATGGTAGCAATCCTGCTCCCAACTGCCAGGACTCGCTTAGGAAAGGGTGGAAAATGAACCATGGCCGACAAAGATGCTTTCCTCACTTCCCAGAAAAGACACGTGAATGGACTATTCCTCTTTTTCCACTAGACATTGTCTTGTTGGCTCATGGTGCTTAGAACTCTTCAGTCAGCTAACTTAAGGACCAAACTCATCCAGAGGGGATAGCAGAATAGGAGAGTCTCAGAGGAGCAGAGCAAGGGTATGCATGCCACCTGAAGCCCACCCTGACTCCATGCTTCCTGCTACACATGGTCACGAACTTCCCTCTGTTAAGCCAGTTGGATTCAGGACTTTGACTGACTGACAGCAAAAAGCTTTCTAACAGACATAGTGGGTCTTTAGTAACCAGGTTAATTTGATAATCCATTTTAATCATTGCTGTAGGATGGTCTGGCTGCAAATTACAGAATACAAAGCAACAGGCTTCAAACAATAAGATTTCTTTATGTTGCCTAATAATAAAGGGAGAGGTAGGCACTTCCAGGTCATCTACCTGGCTAGACGCCAACTCTGTCATCTTTAGAGGATAATGTCAAAAAAAAGAAAGTAGGGAGGGAGATGTGGAATTTATTCTTGCCCTTCTCTGCTTTTTTTCAGCAAACAAACTAGTTCCTGGAAGCCCCTTAGCATGCTTTCCCTTAAGCCTCATTGGCAGAACTGGGTCGGTCACATGGTCATCCTCCCTTCAAGTACTTTGCTGGTAGATCATTACAAACCCTTCTACTGGGCAGGAAGTTGGAGGAGGTAAGCATCCATGTTCCAAGTCCTTGACTTGTTAAAATGGATCATTAAACAATAATTCAATCCTTGAAACACTACTTGAAAATCCACCTGGGTTTTATTGTAGCTTCACAGTTTCTTTCATTGTTGTTTTTTTTTTTCCTTCCCCAATACCTAAGGTAATTCTCAAAAATAAAAAACAATGTTTCCAGTCTTGTTCTATGACTAGACCTTCCCAGGGATCTGGTCCAGGACATTTTCTACTAACATATTTTTCACATAAATGGTAAAGGGAGAAACGAACGTAACACTAAATAAGCAAATGCTGTCTGTGCTACTTGTCCTTTTTGATTACTTCCAGGGAGCAGGGGAGGCAGTCTGGTAGATAGCATACAGGCTAGCTGTGTGTTCGTTCACAAATCTCTTCATCTCTCCAACACTGTTTCTTTATCCCTAAAACAGGGATAGCCCTGGCTGGTGCAGCTCAGTGGATTGAGCATGGGCTGCAAACCAAAGGGTCGCCAGTTTGATTCCCAGTCAGGGCACGTGCCTGGGTTGCAGGCCAGGTGCCCAGTGGGGGGCACGTGAGAGGCACCCACACATTGATATCTCTCCCCCTTTCTCCTTCCCTTCCCCTCTCTAAAAATAAATAAATAAAATCTTTAAAAAATAACATAGGGATAAATAATAGTATCTACTTCATAGCATCATTATGAGCAATAAATGGGATAATCCAAGCACAGAGCTTAGCAGGTAGGCAGTGCTCTGAGAATGATGGTCATCCCTGAGGTTGGTGCCATTACCTGAGGTGGTGATCTGTATCTGGTGGCTCACGAGAGCTGACTTGCAGGAATTTTCCAAGCTAGGTGTTAAACAGTTGCTTGATGGGAAGATTTATACCATGGAAATCAACAAGTACAGAGCTTTTCATCTTCCTAGAGAGCTTGTTGCAGATCATTTACCAAATACCACTGGATTAGATCCATCCCATAGATGAGGTCCAAAGAGGTTAACTGACACAGCAAATAAAGGAAAGAAACGGGATGTGAACTCAGTTTTTTATCATTTTAAACCTCAGCTCTTTCTACTCATTGGTAAATATATATGTAAAATATTGCACAATTTTCACAGTGGTTCATTCTTTTCTTTCACAACTGTTGAGCACCTGTGTATGTGCAGAACACTGTTCTAGGGGCTGCAGCGCCCACATACAAAAAAAAAAAAAAAAGGCTGCACTGCCTCAAGTTTACCCTTAAGGAGTGCGCATCATCTCCTTCAAGTCATTTGAATTCACTCCACTTGTCAGCACTGGGCTAGGTAAGTGCTACAACCCAAGGGCTCTCTCTACTCAAGACATGGACGGAACTGTGAGGTTGAAAAGCTGTCTTGGAGTCCGCTCCCCTTCACTGCAGTGCAGCCCAGGAATTTCCTTTCTCCCTGCAGACGGGTCCTGGTCACAACATAAGCAGATCATTAAGAAATGTGTCTATCAGCCCTGGCTGCTGTGGCTCAGTGGATTGAGTGCTGGCCTGAAAACCAAAGGGTCATCTGTTTGATTCCCAGTCAGAGCACATGCCTGGGTTGTGGGCCAAGTCCTCAGTGTGGGGGCACACAAGAGGCAGCCACACATTGGTATTTCTCGCCCTCTCTTTCTCCTTCCCTTCCCCTCTCTCTAAAAATAAAGTCTTTTTTAAAAAAGAAATGTGCTTATCATTTGTTATGATATGACCCTCTCCTCGGCTTACTTGCATTTTCAGAGAATAATCTTCATGAGAGAAAAGCCCATGGAAATCACCTGACTGAGAAAGTACCTGTGTGTAGGCCATCATAAACCATGCAGGTTATGTCCCTTCCCACTTCTCCACCCAAAGGATCACAATTTTTGATGTTTCCCAAGGTTTAGTCATTCTAACACTACCTATTTTTTAATACTCTATCACCTGTTTTTTTAATACTTTTTCTTTAAAGTGAGTCAACTCACTTTTTTGCTTAAACAAATTTATTTTAAAATAAGATGTCATGTCATTGCCTTATACACAACACCATGACTTGTGAGAAATGATGACAGTCATAAATATGTAGGAAACTTCAGGCATAGGTAGATACACTGTGTCTCCTCACACAATCAAAAGAAGGACAACAACAAATCTAAAAACAAAAGCAACCAGAACTGACAGAAAATCAAACCATATGAAAGTCTGACAAGGAGTTAAAGAAGAAACATTCATCTAGACCGGTAGGAGGGGTGGAGATGGGCAGCTGGGTGGAGAGGACTCATGGCAAGATGGCGGCTGGAAGACCAGGGCAGGTGAGGCAGCAGAACGAGTGGTCCCATGTTTGCATGCTGATAAACCGGGAGGAACAACCGGGGAGAGGGACAGGCAGTGCAACCCAGGGCTCCAGCACAGGGAAATAAAGCTTCAAAACATCTGACTGAACACACCTTTGGATGTTGCAGTGGCAGGAGAAACTCCCAGCCTCACAGGAGGGTTCGTTGGAGAGATCCACAGGGTCCTGGAACTTACATAAAACCACCCACCTGGAAATCAGCACCAGAAGGGCCCAATTTGCTTGTGGGTAATGGAGGAAGTTACTGAAAGCCAGCCAAGAGCCGAGCAAGTGGAATTGTTCGCTCTCGGGCCCCTCCCCAACATACACCATGATGGGTTGCCCCCACCCTGGTGAATGCCTAAGGCTCCTCCCCTTACTATGTAACAGGTACCCAAAAACAGAAAGAAAATAGCCCAAATGAAAGAACAGATCAAAGCTCTAGAAAAAATACAACTAAGCAATGAAGAGATAGACAACCTACCAGATGCACAGTTCAAAACACTGGTAATCAGGACACTCACAGAATTGGTTGAGTATGGTCACAAAATAGAGGAAAGGGTAAAGGCTATGAAAAGTGAAATAAAGGAAAATGCACAGGGAACCAACCATGAAGGAAAGGAAACCAGGACTCAAATCAACAAGTTGGAGCAGAAGGAAGAAATAAACATTTAACCAGAACAGAATAAATAATGAAGAATTCAAAAAACGAAAAGAGGCTTAGGAAACTCCAGGACAACTTCAAATGTCCCAACATCCAAATCATAGGGGTTCCAGAAGGAGAAGAGGAAGAGCAAGAAATTGAGAACTTATTTGAAAACATAACAAAAGAGAACTTCCCCAATCTGTCAAAGGAAATAGACTTCCAGGAAGTCCAGGAAGCTCAGAGAGTCCCAAAGAAGTTGGACTCAAGGAAGCACAGACCAAGGCACATCATCATTACATTACCCAAGATTAAAGATAAGGAGAGAATCTTAGAAGCAGCAAGAGAAATGGAGACAGTTACCTACAAAGGAGTTCCCATAAAACTGCCAGCTGATTTCTCAAAAGAAACCTTGCAGGCAAGAAGGGGCCCGAAAGAAGAATTCAAAGTCATGAAAGGCAAGGCAAGATTACTGTATCCAGCAAAGCTTTCATTTAGAATGGAAGGGCAGATAAAGTGCTTCCCAGATAAGGTCATGTTAAAGGAGTTCATCATCACCAAGCCCTTATTATATGAAATTTTAAAGGGATTTATCTAAGAAAAAGAAGATGATCAAAAATACAAACAGTAAAATGACAACACGCTCTCAACTATCAACAACCGAACCTAAAAAAACAAAAACAAACTAAGCAAACAACTAGAACAGGAACAGAATCACAGAAATGGAGATCACATGAGGGTTATCAGTGGGGAGGTGTAGTGGGGAGAGATGGGGGAAAGGTACAGGGAATTAGAAGCATAAATGGTAGGTAGAAAATAGACAGCGGGAGGTTAAGAATGGTGTAGGAAATGGAGAAGCCAAAGAACTTATATGTACGACCCATGGACATGAACTAGGGGGGGAATGAGGGTGGGAGTGGGGTGCAGGGCAGAGGGGAATAAAGGGGGGAAAATGGGACAACTGTAATAGCATAATCAATAAAATATTTTTAAAAAGTAAAAGAAAAAAAGGTGAAGTGAAAAAAAATAAACTTACCAGTATAAAAAAAAACAACAAAAAAGTGTGTAGTTATTAAAACAGAAAAATGTTTTAAAATTTTATCTCCAGTCATCTCACAGGCCACTAGCAGGACCCGTATGTCACTCTCGAAGCCCTGCTCTGAGAGATGTGGGCTCGCTCTCCTCCCAGGAGGTGAATTAGCATTTTAAATACTCTGACCAGAAATGTTTATTCTAAGGTTGGTGGCTCCAAGTCAAACGTTTCTCAATTTGCAAGAAAGGATAATAAACTAAGGGTTTTTTTAGTTCATTTTAATTAACTCAAAGTGCTTTCTGATTCCTGTTTTTCTCCATGCTGGCCTCTTTTCCAGATAGATCTTTATTCATACCTCTTTCTCGACAGCAGACTTCAGCTCCATCACGTACACTCAACCCTCAGGCTCCTCACCAGCCCCACCATCCGCTGTACAGTTTGGGGGTTTTCCTTCCATCTTGATCCTCCCCACACTGTTGACATTACAACTCTCCTCATTTATAGGAACATGATTATTCCCCAGAAAACTCTGAACACAATAACAAGCAAAAAGTAGATCCTATTTTTTTTTTTTTTGTCCTGGATGATACTCCTACTGAGTTGTCTTGGGTATGTAAACCTCTGGCACAGATGCCCTCTCAGCTCTGGGGGTAAGGATCTCAAAGACCTTGGGTCTGAATTAACAGGTGTTACAAGTTTGCCTAAACCTGGAACAGTTACTATACCCTGTTGATGCAGTGTGGGGCTCCTTGTGTAGTATTTCTAGCCGGTATATCCTGAACCCCACTCATTTCACCAGTGAAAAACAGGCTTGTTGGGCGATCCAGTGGGAATCTCGATTGTGATTGAAGATGAATGTTTTGGCCACCCTGGCAAGTGGGAATGAAGAAGCAATTTAATGAGATTTAGAAAAAATAAACAGTTGTGATGTTTCTTGAATTGGATTGTTGCAGAGCAAAGTAATACCTTTTAGTCTCACAGGAATTAAGCCGCTGTGGTCAGAGGACAGGCAGAGATATTGGCAATTTCACAGAGAAATCTCTGCTGGCTGCTCTGTCACAATGCAAAGCAGCCACTCGCTCAGCCTATTTATAAGCTAAGTGTGCTGATGACTCTGCTTTTTACATCTTGTACTTTTCTGGAGACATAAATATTTACATTTATGAAGACATTTGCAAAAACACTTTCACGTATCTGTTCTCTTCGAGACGTCAAATCCAGCCAAGGCTGGCCGTATATCTTATGGACAAAGACATGAGACTCGGGGATGTTGGAAAGTCAGACAAGGTCATACCGACAGAGCTGGAGAGAAAACTCCGGTGTCACTGCTCCATACCCTCCATACCCTGTCACTGTGCTCTGCAGGCCCCAAGGAATCCAGTTCCAAAAGAAATTCTTGTTTGGCCAAATTGCATCCTTGCTCTTGTGTGCCCACGCCGAGGACAAAGGATGGCACCACTACCCAGTCACCTAAACTGAAAATCCCAGCATCTTCCTAGACATCTCCCACTCTCCCATTAGCGTATCCTCTTTAACTTCTCAGATCTGTTCCCCCTCTCTGTACCCACTGCTGCTGTCCTCATCACCTCTCACCAGGACCCTTGTAATAGTGTTTCAGCTGGGCTCTGCCTGTAGTCTGGGAACCTCTCTCAACCCAGTTATCCACTACCCAGCTGCCTGAGTGGGCTTTCAGTACGCAGTTCTGAACACATCACCACCTTGATTAAAAGTCTTTAAAAGCTTCTCAAATACACTGGAGTCCAGTCTCTCTCTCTCTCTCCCTCCCTCCCTCTCTCTCTCTCTCTTTCTCTCTCTCTCTCTCTGTTACACACACACAGCTATCTAGATGTTCCACCCTTAATAAATTGCATTCACTTTTCTGAATATGCAGGATAATTTTGCCTGTTTATTCTCCTTGGAAGGGCATTACCCCCTGCACTAACCAATGCTGTTTATAACTCAAGGCCCACCATGAAGGTTATATCCCCTAGGACGTTTTGCCTGATTTTCCAATAGAACTGACATTCCCTCTCCATTTGGTCACATTATGTCCTATACATACTTTTGCTTTGGGGGCCTGTGATGCCTTATCATGCTCACTTATTTACTTGCTATCTCCTGCAAAACTTGAGCTCCTAGACAGTAGAGAACTGTCTTAATTATCATTGTATATCCAGTGTCTAGCATGGAATAAACACATTGTAAATTAACTAATTGTTTAATTAATTTCTATAGTAATTATTGTGATGGTCTGTGGGGCCATCACAAACCATGTAGGTTATTTCCCCTTCCCTCCTATTTCTCTACCCAAATGTGTTGGTGATTACTCACCAATGACTTTCAAACCAGATCTCTTCTCTATTAGATGAGGTTAAAGAAACCCTTGAGACACAGAAATTTGTTCAGTAAATTTGCCCAGTAAATAGGTAACCCTCTTTTTTCAAGGAAACAATAATAGCCCATAAATGATCAATCTTCCTTGACTTTTACCCATAAATGCCAGCCCTAAGGACTTGTTTGACCTAGCAGTCAAGGGAAGTTTGTTCATCCAATCATGTGCTTTGTCAATTTATTCCTTCTTACTTACATCAGGGTTTTCTTTCCAGAGTAAATTATTGATTCTAGATGAAGGAACCAGAATGCATACACACTGTCTACAAGGAGCAACGAGGACATTGATTGGTCCAAACCTGAGGTTTTATTTTAGGAAGCCATGAGAAATAAGCCTGGTTAGGTAAGGCCAGATGTGAACAATCATATGTTAACACTCCAAGAGAGCTTAGAAATCAGCGTGGCCAAAGTTTCCCAGAGTGGGGCCCACACGTCATCATGGTAGAGTGCAGTTTGATTTTATATATATGCAGAACCCTTTTTAATTTTAGTTGTGTGCTTACACATGTTAGGCAAAGTCATGATCACATCTGTCCCATGATTTCCTAGATATGATAGACATGACTTATTTTTTAAAAAGGACTTAAGTAAACAAGTGAGTCAATTTAGAGGAGAAATGTAAAGAAAGTAACTATGTAAGTGAAAAGTCAAGAAGGCAAATACCATGAAGGTGTTTCCCAAATGACTGAAGCTGGAGAAATGCTGAGCTAATCCGATGCCTCTTCACGTCTCGGGCAGGGGAATCAAGACCCGGAGAAGCTAATAACATGCCCCAGGTCAAGCACGTGGCAGGCCTGGGTGGCAACATGATCGCTTCAGTAATAATTGAGACACTGACTATTCTATGCACTTTCACCTTAATGGATTTTTAAAAAGTTTTTATTGTTGCTAAATGAAAGTATTAAAAAATAATTTTAACTCCCAGAACCACCTGAGGGCAGAGAGGAAAGGCAGGAAAGAGGAGGAAACCCTGCTACATCGCCAAGGCTGTCCCCACAGGAGCCACGCCCCACTGCTGCTGCTTCAGAGATGATGGAAAACTCCCGCATTGGAAACCCTTGCTACAGACATCCTGAAATGATCAGTGATTCCGTACTGTCCTCACTGTCCCGCCTCATCACACTCGAAGTTTCGCCGGCTGGGATTTTTGCTGTCTTGGCAAACACGATGATGGTGTCAAACCTAATGTTTCCTAAATTTTTGCAGAAATGCTGGGAAGACTTCCATGGAGGCCTATTGTCAATTACCTGGAAAAAGAGAAGTTTGCAGATGTTAGAAGCAAGAACTGGGTGGGGTTAGGCTCTGGGTTTTAATGAGAAGCATTCATATTAGAATGCTGGCTATTTCCTATAGCTTGCTAAAAATAACCTGGGTGCCTGCTTCCTTTCCTCGCACTGCATTTTCAGTGTCTGCTCATGCTGAAGATGCAGGAGGGCTGGAAAATGCTCCTTGGATCCAGCACCAGTGCTATTTGCTCAGACAAATGTAATTTAGCTTTGACCTGCCTTCTCATGCACCAGTGGGCATGCTCCCTGCAGGCTCCTGTTAGATTTACACTTGAGGAAGCTGGAAGGTGATAAGGGAGGCACACACACCAAGCCCTGTGGATTTTGCCTCTTAAATCTCTCTTCCCATCACTGCCACCTACTTAGCCCGAGTGACCATCATTTCTTGCCTGAGCTACTAAAGACACTCCTGCCTGCTCTTTCTGCCTTGAATCTACCCCTTTCCTCTAACCCCTAATCACACTGTAGCCAGAAAAATCTTTTCCAACACGAATCCGAACATATCCCGCATCACTCCCATGACCACCACCTCCAATTAAACAGTTCATGGCTTCCCATTGCTTGTATGATAAAGACTACAATCCTGGACATGGTCTACAAGCAAGGTCCTTCCTGATCTGTGCCCTTGAACTCCTCCAGTCTCACTCTCCCTACTCGAATCCACTGTCCTTACTCCAGTGCCTTCTGTGCACTAGCCTCACTGCCCAGCTTACTCCCTGTCCTCCCTTCTTTATCTACCTAACTCTTCCTCATCATTCAGATCTGGCATTAACCCTCCCGACAGTAGCTCCATGAGGGCAGGAACCCCATCTGTTTGCTCCCCCCCCCCCCCCCGTATCCTCCACATCTAATACGTGCACGGCAAAGACAGGACACTCTGTTTGCTGAAGAATATAAATGGCAATCCCCTAGCTGGCCCAAGCCTCCCTTTCATGCAGAGGACCCTTCTAAGAAAAATGAAAGTCTTGCTGCATCTAACTACAGCACCTCCTCCACCTCACCTGGCCAGTGGGCTCTCTGGTTTCCCGTCCCTTACTGTCCTCACCCCAGTCTTTTCGATGGGAATTCTCTGTATACACTAGGTTGAGGGTTTTCCCCCTGAATTTCCCTAAAGTACTGAAATACATTAGTATTATGCTTTTCAGCATAAACTGGTCTGACTTCTGCCTGGGTCTTCTGTAGGGAAGGGTCCCTAAATAAACCACATTGCCACTCTCAATTTCTCTTTTCAAATGGAAGATTTCATATATCATTTTCCTCATTACATTAAAAATATACATTTTTTAACATCTCCATGCAGCCGAAGTCTTAGATGCTCACTCATGTTATGGAGGAGATTTAGGGAAAGAAGGGCAGAGGGAGAATAAATGGTGTAGAGGGAGATGCTCAATGATTTCTACATGAAACTTTATGAAATCTGTCTTTTGGGTGGGGGAGGAGGGAGACAGGGAACGTGAGACAATGGCAGGACCTCCAAGGCAAAGGAAGGTTAGGAGAAGCTGATGTAAAAGGTGAGATTACCTTCCTCACCCACCCTCCCCACACCTATATCTATCTCCCTGACCTGCAGTGGACCAGTCCTGAGCTTCAGAGTGAGGTGGGCTTAGGGGCAAGAGGTAAGAACAGAGGTGGCCCAATTGTACCCGCCCCCCCCCCCCCCCCCCCCCCCGGCACCCTGCTTACCACCTTTCCTGGAGAAGCTGCATTCAGAATCTGAGGCTTTTGGAGATCTAGCCCAGCCCGTGATGAGGGAATTGTTATTGGCACATTCCTGAATTCTAACTTGTGTTTTTATGTGACGATTATTGCGAGGATATGCAGAAGTCCGAGAGAAGTCGGTAAACGCTGGGAAGTTTATCTGCTTGCTCTGTGACAGCTGGGCCAGCTTCCACATGCCAAATGTTCAGAGCAGGGTCAGATCAAGGCTGCGGATGGTTGTTGGCAGGGAGCTACTATTTTGGGGGCATAGGTCATGGGAAAGGCTTACAGTTCAAAGTTAGTTTCTGTGCCTCTCCCATAACTTTTCTTTTAGGCTCGTGTATCACAATCATCAACAGGCCTGTCAAATTTGAAGAAGTCATTGGATATCTTTATTGAAAAGTCTTGATATGGCTCTGCCATAGAAGCCCACAGGATTAATGGGCTCATCTTAGAGAAGAAGGGGCAGGCAGACTCAGACCTCTCATAGAAGGAAAACATTTAAACATCTTATTCTGTCCTGTTTGGGTATGTAGTTTTCAATTTCTGATCCAGGCTGAGCTTTAGGAATTCTGTGTTTCTTTCAAAAACTACAGCTGCAAAAAATACAGAAGAATACACATCAATGTACTTCATTCAAAAATATAAGTTCTGATTTCCAAAGGGCCATGAGCTGGGTTTTGAGATGGTTCATCTGGGGAAAATTGCCCAGCTACGTGAATGACAGGGAAAGCTCAGGTCACGCTGGCGGGTGGGAAATCCGTGTTGTTCTTCTGTCTCTCTTTATCTTCTATCCATGGGCGGGAACAGAAACTGATCAAGGGCACAGTGACCCAGGGTTTGGGGGAAGAGCAGGAATCAATCATAGATGAGGGGCTAGTGCTAGGGCTCTGCTTTTCAAACTTCAGTGCATAACAGAACCACCTGGGAGCACTGTAAACACGTACATTGTCAGACCTTCGTGACGTGTGGCCCAGGCATCTGCATTTTCAGTGTGCATCATGTGTGGCTCCAAAGCAGCCAGGGAGAAAACTGTGCTGGGATAGCTAAAATACAATAAGGGGGGAAATGGATAATTGCATACAGAATACCTTATATTGTTAAAAGCTTAGGGGTAGAAGACAAATATTAGGTAAAATACAAATCCAAGAAAAATTATAGGATATTAGAAATTTGAGTTCTACTCAAACATTAAACAAGGCCATGGTTGGCTTAGCTTTAGAGTAGCTGAAAATTAGTAAATTAGGTACCAAATTTTTGTTGTTAAGTGAAAGAAAACCCAATTCAAACTGGCTGGCTTAAGAAAAAACAAAACAAGAATTTATGGGTCCTTTTAAAGGGAAAGCATAGTGGCGGGGTCGGTCTCCAAGAAATTCAGGGGCTCAGACATCATCGAAACTCAGTCTTTCTGCCTTTGCCTCTTGAATACTTGATTCCAAGGCTGGAGAAAAGAGAACAACTCCTTCCAGGATATTCCAGGAAAAAATATCCCAGGATTACCTTTGAATGGTCTACCTTGGGTCACATGACTACTTTTAAAACAATCTCTCTGGTCAGGGATTAAAATACAATATTGTGTAGACCTGTATCACTTTCCTACCCTTAGATCTGGGGAGAGAAGTGGCAGAGGGACAGCCAGCCCCCATGAATTGAAAGTACAGGGGAAAGGGAAGATAGTATCCTCAGAAGAAACTCGGAATGTCCTTCCCAGAAAAAGAAAAAGAAATGCTGGGAAGGAGCAGCCATAGCAGTTCCCTACAATGGCTGAGAACTAGTCTCGCCTGTTTCATTTTCCAAAAATGTTACTATTCAGTTAATATTCACTTATATTAGGTAAAGAGTTCTATATTTGAATATCGATATTATATTATTATAAAGGCCTGTTTTGTTATTAATATTCTTCAGTGGATTATAACCTCTGCAAGGTCAGAGATTCTACTTATCTTGCTTATCTATATGTAGAAAATCAGTCTTCAAAGTAAGACGTGCAAAGAAGTATGTTGCATAAAGACAATAGTAGAATTTCTATTTATGTTTCTTGCCTAACTTTTTTAGGATAAAGGGAAACTTTATTAACATTTAGTATATGAATTGATGGATTGGCAATGACAGCCTCAGTGTGTTCAACAGGCAGACCACCATCATAACGGTAATAAGGGATCCCAAAAGAAGAGTGTGAACTCCACTTGCTGACTTGCTCCTCCAGTTTCTAGTCTCGCATTCTCCACTCTGTTACACAGAAGTGTTCAGACTCACAACATAATGCTATGACTTGTCTGACTAATCCCAGGACCTCTCTGTCAAGAACCACCTTCTTTCAAGGGGAGATACCCACCTTTTTTCTGACCCCAGCAAACTGGATGTCAGACACGAGTACTATATTAATCCCTAATGATCCTCATCTACAACCTCACTAATAATGAACCCAACCTTTCAAAATGTAGATTGAAGAACAGGCTGACCTCAATAGTCAGCCAACTAAGAATTATCAAACACCTACTCTGTCCAGAGCTCCATGCCCAGAAGAGATGCATAGGGGAGGGGCCTTGCCCTCCAGGAGCTCAACCAGTTCAGAAAAGAAGGCATGCAACTACAAAGATGGCAGACATGTGGAGAGAGGCAATGGTGAAAATATTTGCTTTCTTCAAAAGACATCTTTCCCCATCTGCAGTTTTGAGATTTATTTTTTAGCACTGCTGCTAACAGGGCCGGTGTTTCTATATCCCAGGTTCCTGGAGTTCTTTTCAACATAATGTTGGACTTATCCCTACCATGCCTAGACCAATGTCATTATTTCTTCCATATGTGGAACCAAAGAAGGCTGGAAATGTACCTAGTTTATCCACTGAGATAATCAGCATGTCAAGATTTGATTCCCAGATTAGGAATCAGATGCATCACCTCCTCAGAGTTCATTCCAATAAGGTAAATGGACTGGCGGTATTATTTGTCAGTATACAGTGGTTGCTGGCAACATCTCCAAAGCTCAATTTTATGTTTGATTAACATTTCAATTCATCTCTTCCCATTTAGCCTAGGAGAGGGATTGATCGGCCTTTAAATAAATACCAAACAATTCCTTCCTATGAAAAGCCAAGTAAGTTTATATATTTATTTCCTTCATCATATATGATCCCAAGGCAGCATCAATTCTATTTCCTCTAACTGTCCTGACTTTGCCAGTAGTTACAGTTCTAATAGTTTTCCTCTTGTCCCTAAGAGGATTTTCCTCCCTCTGAATCTCCTATTTCCAAATAGTTTAACACCCTTCTGAGGAACACACCTCAAAAGATAACTACTGCTTGTGAGCATTCAGACTTTTAAAAACAATACTGATGAAGTAAACTGTCCCAAGAGATACCTGAAGTTTTCTTTGAGGTGCCCAATGCTCCACATGTAGCAGGAACAAAACAGTTTTGTTTTTTGTGAAGCCTAATAAGAGTTCATGTCACTCCAGTAACTATGAAATTTTTGAGTTGTCAGAAGACACTTTGCTAACTTCTTGTTTACAAATTGAGTGGAGCAATTCATGTTTTTCCACAGCCTGCTTCTCTCTGATTAAAAAGAACAATAAGAGGATAAAATAGGTTATTCGTGTCCCATAGATTTCATGGAAGTAACAGAAAACTAAACTCTAAATGGCTTAACAACAAAGGGATTTAATCTACCATATAGCAAGAAGTTCTGATGCAGATCGGTTTTCAGTTGTTCAACAATGTCACCAAGAACCAAGTTTTTTCTTCTCAGGATGTTGATTCTCATGTCAAGCTTGACACATTATGATAGAAAAATGGCTTCAGCAACCTCAAGCCTCACTTCTTCACACATCAACACCCAAAAATTGGAAGACAGAATGTTCTACTTGCCTTTTGAAAGAAAGTTTTCTTTTCAGAAGCCCTGCCAAAAAAAAAAAAAAAATGTCTTCCTTACATCTTATTGGCTAGAACTGATAATATTATACACCCATTTCTAAACCAATCACTGGGGTACAAACTGGTATGAACAAGATTTAATCCCCAGAGGTTCTGATCAAGATGGCAGCATAGGTGAAGGCGATACTCAAATCCTCCCACAACCACATCAGAATTACAGCTAAACTACAGAACAACCGTCATTCAGGATAGCCTGAAATCTAGCTGAGCAGTAGTCCTACAACTAAGGATGTAAAGAAGAAGCCACATTGAGACTGGTAGGAGGGACAGAGATTCAGAACAGGCTGGTCCCACACGCATGAGATAGATAAAAATTGAGAGGAATATCTTGGCTGTGGAGGTCCCCCCTGAGCAGTGAAGGGGCCAGCCCCAAACCAGGCCTCCACCCCAGGGTTTCAGTGCTGGGAAGAGAAGCCCCCATAACTTCTTGCTGAATAAACCAGCAGGGATTGTGGCTCAGTGAGACAGAGGGCTGTGTTTCCCTTAAAGGGCCCACACACAGAGATTTACTCACAGTCACTTGCTCTGAACTCCAGCACAGGGGCAGCAGCTTGAAAGGCACCAGGGATATATGGGGAGGAACTGAATTGTCTGGCATCAGGGTGAGAGCTGGAAGGGCAGCTTTCTCCTAGAAGGGCTAACAGAGGCCATTGTTCCTTTTCTGAGCCCTCTCCTAAGAGAGCCAGCAGGTGGGCACCATATCTGAGTCTCTATCAACCTGGCTAACATTGTTCACCCAGTCATGGTGATACCCTGAGATCCCACCCCACCCAACTTGTGAGCCTACCCAAGCCATTTCCAGTGGCTTTTCCATACTAACACCCTGTCTTGGCTCATGCTTCATACTTTCCTAAAACTCTCAACAAGCAGCATCTGGCTTTGGCCTACCCTTTACCTCTTGCTAAGTGGCCCCAGGCCTGGAGCTAGTGGCTGCAGCCTTGGTAAACAGGTTGGCCTCTCTTGGGCACCACCAAGCCCAACACAAGTAGCAGCCATCTGCAGATTGCTTTATTGCTCATGCTGGGTGGCCCCAGGCAGAACAAAGGTGGTAGTTGACCTTGACCTGCACCTCCCAAAAGACCCCTGAATCACCTCCCCAAGCAACACACTCAGACTCAGCAAGTACTAGAATCCCACTGAAGTAAGTCCTGCTCCATGAGGTCAGCTCCTTCACAGCTGATCCTCCACAGTGGTTGCAGCCAGTCCTCAGCCAATCAGCCTGGGGGCAAATCCCTCCCATTGATGTGCCAAAAACAATCAAGTCTCAACTACAAGAAGGGTGTACACAGCCCATACAGGGGGCATACCTGGTGTGCCCAGCTCAAGTGATCTGGGAGACTGTGCCACTGAACTCTACAAGACACCTACTACATAAAACCACTCTAGCAAACCCAGGAGATGTAACAGCTCTACCTAATACAGGGAAACAAACACAAGGAAGTTGTCAAAATGAGGAGACAAAAAAACATGTCCCGAATGAAACAAAGAACAAAACACAATGGAGACAAACCATCTATAAAAAGCAGACTTCAAAATACAGTTTATAAGGATCCTCAATAATCTCAGGGAGAACATCAACAAAGAGATAGGAAACATAAAAATGGAACTAGGAAACATAAAAAAGAACCAGTCAGAAATAAATAATACACTAATTGAAATGAAGAATACATTACAGGGGAATCAACGATGGAGTAGATAAAGCAGAGGCTCAAATCAGAGATTTGGAAGATAAGGAAGCAGAAAACACCCAATCAAAACAGCAAAAAGAAAGAAGAATTAAAAAAAATAAGGACAGTATAAGGAACCTCTCGGACAACTTCAAAGGCAACAGTATTTGCATCATGGGGGTGCTAGAAGGAGAAGAGAGAGAGCAAGAAATTGAAAACCTGTTTGAAAAATAATCACAGAAAACTTCCCTAACCTGGTGAAGGAAATAGACATGAAAGTCTCCAAAGTGCAGAGTCTCAAACAAGATAAACCCAAAGACGCTCACACCAAGACATCATAATTAAAATGCCAAAGGTTAAAGACCAAAAGAGAATCTTAAAAGCAACAAGAGAAAAGCAGTTATCTACAAGGGAGCTCCCATAAGACTGCCAGCTAATTTCTCAACAGAAACTTTGCAGGCCACAAAGGATGGGCAAGAAATTAATTTAAAGTGATGAAAAGCAAAAACCTACTACCAAGATTGCTCTACCCAGCCAAACTATTTAGAATTGAAGGACAGATAAAGAACATCCCAGACAAGTAAAAGGTAAAGGAGTCCATCACCTTTACCTTTACAAGCCAGTATTATAAGAAATGTTAAAGGATCTCCTTTAAGATGGGACAGGGTGGGGGATCAGGAGATGCTTGAAAAAGGTGATGGGATTAAGAAGTACAGATTGGTAGTTACAGTCTAGTCACAGGGATGTAAAGTACAGCATAGGGAATACAGTCAATAATATTGCAATAACTATGTATGGTGTCAGATGGGTACTAGATTTATGGGGATGATAATTTCGTAAGTTATATAATGTCTAATCCCTGGGGTGTACACTTGAAACTAATATTATATTGTATGTCAACTGTAATTGAAAAATAAAAAATATTTAAAATAAAATAATAAATTAAATTATCTCTAAAAAAAGATTTAATCCCCTAAAGCATCCGCATGACCAATAACTATAAAAAATTAGACTCCTATTAGCAAGGAGAAGGGTTATTGTGCGAATAATCAATAGCTTCTGTGACCAGGACCAAGCAAAAAAGAAAGAAGTGATGGTAAGAATGGGGATTGACCCAAGCAGTTTTGAGAGAGTCATACAACTCTCACCTTAAGGGTGGCCTGGCTTTCAACCACTGGAGCCATTCCTTTGGCATCTGAGTCAAGTATACTGTCTCTAAAATATCTTTTTTAAGATGCACATATATTAATTGGGAAGAAGAAAGACCAATGGGTTAGGGTTAGGTAAGACGATCATGTACTTAGTGTTCCCCTCGATGTTTCCAATACCCTAACTGGCACCATACATAGTTATCACAATATTATTAACTGTATTTCCTACACTTTACTTCCTTTCCCTTGATGACTTTGTAACTACCAATTTGTACTTCTTAGTCCCTCCACCTCTTTCACCCAATGCCCCAACCACCCTCCCCTCTGGCACCCACCAGTTCTCTCTCTGTATCGATGAGTCTATTTCAATTTTGTTTGTTCATTTATTTTGTTCTCTAGATTCCACATATAAGTGAAATCATATGGTATATTTCCTTCTCTAACTGACTTATTTCACTGAGCATAATATCCTCTAGGCCCATCCATACTGTCACAAATGGTAAGATTTAACTGTTTTTTTATGGCTGAGTAACATTCCACTGTATATATGCACCACAGCACTTTTATCTACTTGTCTATTGATGGGCACTTGGTTGCTTTCATAGCTTGGCTGTTGTAAAATAACGCTGCAATGAACATAGGGGTGCATATATTCTTTTGAATTAGTGTTTTGGGTTTCTTCAGATAAATCCCCAGAAGTGGAATCACTGGGTTGCAAAGCAGATCCATTTTTAATTTTTTAAAGAAATTCCATACTATTTTCCATAGAGGCTTCACCAATCTGTATTCCTACCAACAGTGAACAAGAGTTCCCTTTTCTCCACATCCTCACCAACATTTTTCGTTTGTGGATTTATTGATGACAGCCATTCTGACAGGTATGAGTTGATGTCTCATAATAATTTTAATTTGCATTTCTCTGACAATTAGTGACATTGAGCATCTTTGCAGAAGTCTGTTGGCCATCTGCATGTTCTCTTTGAAGAAGTGTCTATTCAGATCTTCTGCCCATTTTTTAATTGGATTGTTTGATTTTGATGTTGAGAAGTATGAGTTCTTTATACATTTGGGATATTAAATCCTTATCAGATATACCATTGGTGAATATGTTCTCCCATTTAATAGATTATCTCTTCATTTTTTTTATGGTTTTCTTTGCTGTACAAAAAAACTTCTCAGTTTGATTATCAGAAAAAAAATATTGCTAAGAGAAATGTCAGAAATTTTACTGCCTACATTTTCGTCTAAGATTTTTATGGTTTCAATTCATACATTTAAGTCTTTAATGAATTTTGAATTTATTCTTCTATAAGGGGTAAGGAGGTGGTCTCAATCACAGGTTCTTATCAGTGTTTTCTCAGAGTGGGAAAGGGGGGGAAATTTGCAAAAGGAACTCATTCCACAAAAGTACTCACTGAAACTGGCAAATTCCTGCTGATACTATGAGGAGGAGAAAGTAGCTCAGACAAAGAATTCTCTTAGTAAAGTCTGTAAAGGCAAGTACAAGTTAGCTCTTAAAAAGTTGGATTCTTGGTGGGTTTTACATTTTTAAAAATTATTTTTGCTCATCTGTAATTTTCATTTTTTCTATAGTCAACTTGTGTGGTTTTAAAGTTATTTTAAAGGCCACTTCTAAAAAGGGGAGATGGGGTACTTTACTGAGAAGTACTTGGAAAGCCAACGCAGAAGATACTACCAGCATATGGGTTTCTTTACATCCATGTTACTTAAAGGAAATTGTGTTTAAAAATAATAATATTGTAGCCATCCTTAGCCTTAGAAGAGAGTTCATCATAGGGTGAATGTTCCTACTACATTTAAAATATGTTGTAATTAATGAAAGTTTGCCTACATATTTTTAGTAACATTTCTATTGCATATGCCCCATGCAAATTCCGTAGGACACCCTGTCATAAATGTTAAAGGCTTTAGACTTGGTTGAATGTATTTCCACCAGATTCTACTCATGACCAGTGACCAGTGATCATTTAAAAGAGAAATTTCCATAGCCCTAAAAAAGATAGAGCCTTTATATTGTATGCTAAGCCCCTGGCTATTCCTTAAAGAAAATTATTTTAAAAATGAGCATTACTCTTTTTGAAAGGAGTCCTCCCTTGCTGTAAATGATTTTTTTATAAAACCTAACAATAGGTGGATGAGACCAGCAGCAGATGCCATGCTATTTCCCAACTGTCTTCCTTCGCAGCCCTGCTAGGTGCTTAATAGTATATCTGATTCAAACTTTAACAACGAAGTGAGTAAGTTCTATAATCATCATGTTATAGAGGAATTGCAGCTTTGAGAGATTAAACACTTTGCTAAGGACTCTTGACTCCCAAGATTCAAACCGAATTCTTCCTTGTTCCAGAACCCAAACTCTCTCCACTTCACTAATGCTTTCTTACTGGCAGATAACACGAGTATTCATTCATTCATTAGTTCATCCATCTAATGAATAATGTTGAACATGTACTGTGTGCCTGGCACCATGGCGGGCAGTATAAAGACACACATCTCTTGGCCCTCATGGATTATGTTAACTGGGTTGGATGACAGAGGCAATAAACAAATCAGCAAACTAATAAATATATCATTACGAGTGGCAGTAAGTGCAGTGAGGGAAAAGAATGATGTGGAATTCAGAGATGTAAGGAGCTTACCTGATCCAATCTAACCCTTCACAGTTATGAGGTATCAAGAAGCTAATCTTTTCCTGATAGCTGCCACCACTCAGAGGTAGATGAAGCAGTAAGCCTCCTACCCGGCGTTGATTTATAATAAAAGCCAGGTCAAACCAATTTCTGCTACACATACTGAGAAAGAAAATTGTCCGTGAACTGAGGCTGAACTTTGTGGTCTGATGTGATTAGCAGCCCCTTTAGAGAGGTCATTACCATTCCTGATAAATCAAATAAGGTGTTTTCTGATAGATCTCAATGAACTCAAGAATTCTTTCTAGAAAATTTATACTGTGCTGGACCTTTTGTTTGCCTCTCAGCTCCACTCCACACCTTTCCCCACCCTGCTGACCCTGGAAGCAGGTGGTATGCACTGGGTTCCTGGGCTCCCTGAGCCTTCCAACTTGGATTGGTTTGGGCCTGTGAGAAGTACCAGCAGGAGACTGGAGGGAAAAGGGCAGGAGGAGAGTGAGTCTGAGTATAAATGCCCTGATTCTCTCCCTGCAGACATGCAATGGGTTGGCTTTACCCACCCCCCACAACCCCAACAGAGAGTTTCTTCTATGTGGCTCCCTTCTTCGGGTCTAGTAACAGATCCCTTCCCTTGCCCAAGACAGCTCCAGTTATTGCTCACTCTGAGGACTGCACTACTACTCCTTATTAAAATCCCCATGCCCACCACAACAGTCTCTATTCAATTGTTTCCACATTGCCCTTTCGAGTGAGTCATGTGCTTCTTACCAAGACCTCGAGTAACATCTCCACCAGCTTCAACAGTGGTCTAGCAACCTAGGACCTGTCCCCTAGGGTGTCTAATGACATTTATCTAAACATTATTTTTTATTTTTTATATTTTTTAAGATTTTATTTATTTATTTTTAGAGAGAGGGGAAGGGAGAGAGAAAGAGAAGGAGAGAAACATCCATGTGTGAGAGATACATCTATCAGTTCCCTCTCAAACACCCCCAACTGGAGACGTGGCCCACAGTCCAGGCATGTGCCCCAACCAGGAACCGAACCAGCAACCCTTCAATCTGCAGGCTGGCACTCAATCCACTGAGCAACACCAGCCAGGGCTAAACATTATTATTTTTTTTTAAAGTATAGTCTAATGGTGATTATTTAAACTTTTTTCCCCTACAAAATAGGTATCAAGTAAGAAATATGGTTAGTATTGTGCTCATAAGCCCCTTCCCTGGCAGTGAGTTTGAAAAATACCTTTGATATATGTTTGCCATTAATTTGCCTGAGAAGTTTCTTGAATAGTATAAACACAAAAAGAGCCATATATATTATTCCATAAGCTCGATTAAGTCCCAGCTTTCTGAATTTCGGAGATACTAGGATAGCATCTTATCCGAAAAGTTCACTCAAAGCCAATGTGGTAATATTCTAGCAGCCGATTCAGCTGCCAACTCAAAGCAGGGCCACAAAAATTCTCCAGTCAGTATCTGAGCACAAGGCAAGTCTGAAATCAAAATCCTGGGTAGAAGGTATTGGCCCTGCTACATCCTTGTACTCTGTTTATGTAAAGGGGGAAGTGCCCACACAACATATCTAGCAGGTCCACACGTTTGCAGACCACTGATGTAATCAGTGACCAAATTCTAAGACCCAGATAGTGAGCAAAGCCTCGAGTACAGACCAGAAATAAGGAATGCTGAAGTCCTTCTCCTATCAGCGGTCTCTGAGTGTGGGCTTTGTTTGAAACTTTCAAATGCTAACTAACCATCCCTTTGGTGTATAATTTCCGAGTATTTCAAACCTTAACTAACTGCCTCTAAGGTGTAGATAAAACCCAACCCATACAGATTTTGCAGTCCTACCTGGACGTGTTTTAAAGTAAATGGAAAACAGTACAACAAACAAATAGCGCTGAGCAGAACACTGCCATCCATGAGGCTGGCTCTGGTTATTTATCCATCTGTACCAAACAATCACCTAGTTACACTATGCCTGTAAGACAAAACTACATACAAAACATTCAAAACAAATCACCATGAAAAGCCATAACATGCCCTTGTCTTATAGAAACCATATATTTGTAAATCCCTAATAAACCATTGTCTTAGCTAAACTACATTTAATTTCTAAGAAGGCGTCCATTGTTTGTTAAATAACCCTGTTGCCATCTCGGTAGCATGCTATCCCTTTAAATTTACCATTTCCTTTGGCTCTGGCCAATTTAAATAGTTTGCAAATGAAAGTCTGTACATTCTCGGTGTGAAATGCGCAGGAGCTACTCTGACATTTGCTGCTCGCTGGCACCACCCAACTCCAGAACTTCCTGCTGAGGAGAAGAAACCATTCCTGGATCCTCACTCCCGTAGGGGGAAATGGGTGGGATCCACCCTGTCAATCTGAGCTCATTCATTATTAAGCAGCTAATTCAAGCATAACTCTAAGGCCGACCTTGGAAGACAGAAAAGGAAAATTTAAGGTGATTGTAGGAAGGCTGTACCCATCTGGCTGAAGAATATTGGCAATTATCCAGCTTTTAAAGCTGGGAAGAGTCTATTTTTATGGGGTTTATTGGTGGATAATTGCTTGAAAACGTTAGAACACAATTTCTCAGGCATTCAACCAGCTCTAAGTAGATTTCCTTTTCTAGCAGGGGCCCAACCCCTTACAATTGTTTCCCATGGACTGTCCATGGTATTTTATGGAGAAGGAATTTCATTGTTTTGTTTGAAATGGAAGGGCAATGAGATGCTGTTCAGAGGAACAACACAGACTGATTTCTAAAGTGATGTGTATCATAAGACTCATGTGTAATGTAGTCATATGAAAGATAGTTGAAAGAATGAGCTATTATATTAAAATCTCTGCTTTGTAATAAATGTAAAAATAACATTTTATGACAGACATTTTCCCTGCAAGTTAAAACTCCATTAACTGATTAGAAACACATCAGCTAGAAAGTGCTTAAAAATGAAGAAAAGATATCTAAGGTGACTTGCCCAAGTACATAGAAAGAAAAGGAAGAAAAACATGGTAAGAATCCCTGGAAAGGTGCTGGGATATCTTGAGGCTGGCTGAACAGAACGTGGCAGTTTGCTTGTTTTTTGTGTCTTAGTGGCTGCAGTGTTGCTGATGCTCCTCCCATCAAGAATAGGATTTCTGCCTCCTTCCCCTGAGCATGAGTGGGTCTGTGGCTGCTTCCAACAATAGTCACCATGTGACTTCTGAGGCTGGGTTGGAAATGGCAGAATAGCCTGCACCCAGATACATGGGGATGTCTGCTCCGAGGGAAGCCAGCTCCCTGTAAGAAGTCTGACCACTCCTCTTAAGCCTTCCCTGCTGAAGGGACCATGTGTAGACACTCTTGTCAGCCAATAGGCCCCCTTAGCTGCTCGCCACGTGGTGGCTCATTCTGGACACCCAGCCCAGTCAAACCTTTGGATGATTGCAGCCCCAGGAGACACCTGGCCGTAATTGTGCACGAAACACCAAGTGAGAACTGCTCAGGTGAGCCCTTTTGAGTTTCTTCCCATGGGATAATTTGTCCTACAGCAATGGTAACCAGAATGGGGACCGAGTCACTGACCTACAGGAGATCTGGGTGCAAATTTTACAAACCAGAGTATTCTGTGAATTGCATTAGGCAAACTTGAAAAGAAAAAACTGAGCTTATTTATTGTCTGGTTCTAGAAAACTGCCCAAAGGACCTTGCAGCCTTCTTTTCTTTCCAGATCTAGGAGAGCGCCCCTCTCTTCCAGACATCAAATAAAACTGACCCCCTACTTCTGGAATCAGTTTTCTCGTATTTTATCTTACCAGAAGTACTCCCGAATACTGAAGTGTTTTCTCAAAACATACAGATTTGAGATATAAAGACAAAATTTTTATTTTAAAAGGCTTTTATTTTTAAGCTCAAGCGGAATCAAATCCTCTTTAGTTGTTCCTGAACTAAATCTTTTTCACTAACAACAGTATTATTCTTAAAATTTTCACTAGCTCTCAATCCAGTTCTCTTGTGACTCATGTGGTATGTGGGTAGCAGCCTAAGACTCTCTGGAAAGGTAACACTACAAGGAAAACATCTCAAATAATTTTCAAAAATAAGTTGTAATAGCCCTGGCTGGTGTGGCTCAGTGGATTGAGCACCAGCCTGTGAACCAAAAGGTTGGTCGCCAGTTTGATTCCCAGTCAGGGCACACGCCTGGGTTGCTGGCCAGGTCCCCAGTTGGGAGCATGCGAGAAGCAACCTATCAATGTTTCTCTCCCTCCCTCCCCCTCTCTCTAAAAATAAATAAAATCTCTTTAAAAAATCAGTTGTAACAGTTATAAAACACCAGTGACACAGTCTGCAGACAGCCTTAGAATTAACTGCACTGAGGATTAGCAGTGGGCCCTGGAAAATACTGTTTTATAGAGTCAGTTAGAACAAAGATCTCATGCTTGCAAAAAGCATCTGACAATTGGTCTAACAGGAAGACAGGTGCCATAGACGCATGAGAGGTTGGAAGGAAACCTGAAGTCCAGGCCAACTCTTATTCAGGCTCTAGACAAGATCTATCTCTCTGTACCTCTCTTTCTCTCTCATCTTCTCTTCCTCCCTCCCTTCCTCCTTCTCCCTCTCCCTTCCCCTCATCTTATTCACACACACACACACACACAGAGAAAATTATCTTAACTACAAAATCAGGCTAATATTTCTTACTGCAGTTCTTCATAGCAGACCTCTCCTGCACTCAGTCTGCCTCCCACGCAGCATTAGAAGAACTCAACGTAACTCAGGCCCGCCAAGTGTGTGGTCCCCCTGAAAGCAGAAACTTGGCAAAACTACAACACAGAAACATTCTTATTGCCCTCCTGCTTTTCCTGTCTACACTTACGTCCCATAAAGGACATGGCCCCACAGGCCTATCCCTCTCAACTCTCCCCTCTCTGACCAAGTAGGTATGACTTACTGGATTAAAGATCTTTTTTAAAGGACAATGTCCATAATGGGACTTTTTCAAACTCCCTCCCCCGTCCCATCAAATGTCCTCCCTCCAGTTTGCCATTCTCTGAGTGCTATAATCCCTCTGCTGGATCTCCGATGCCTTTAGGGAATAAATCCAAATTCCTTACCTTAGTACTTAAGAATATCTACAATTTAAGATCCAGACTATCTTTATAACTATGTTTCTCACTCTTTCCTTCTCCAGACAAAGGCAAACATTCAATGTTTCTTCTTCTGTTGCTTTTGTTCACCATGTACTTCCCACAACCCTATCTTTATCTGTGCCTTGCCCCAGACAAGGGCAACCCAGAATGCCCTTGTCCCACCCACTTAGGAGTGTCCCACTCCTAAGTCCACCTTTCTTTTAAGAACCAAGTCAAATCTGACGATCTACACAGAGCATGCTTCTCTGCCCCCAAACCCTAGCAGTTGTGTCCTGCTCTGATTTCTGTATCACGCATTTGGCCCATAGCCCGAGCTGCGCTGTAATGCTGTTCGCTTGTCTATGTGTTTCCTTCTCAATGAGGGCAGTGACAACATCATGCACTCTGCACATGGCGTCTCTGATGCACCACATTCCACACCCGACTTGCATTAGAAATGACAACGCTGCAGCCAAGAGACAATCCACATCAAAAACTCCTGATTTGGTACTCTTCCCAAGGAGGTAATATTCCATTGTTGCTTTTCACAATGCAGTAACTCTTAGGAATAAGTGTAAGAATGCATCTTTTAGCTACTTAGCAGCTAAATGGAGTAGATATATTGAGGCAGCTCACTGACCCTTTAGACCACAGTAGGTCACCTTGAACCCTTATGATCATATATATCTTTGTAGTTATGACAGAAACCTATGAATGCTCTCAAATTGCCTCGACCACCTCCTTTTTCTCTTGTTTAGTGTCCTGCCTGTGCCAAGTCACCCCCATACTTATGGACTTAAAAATATCCTGCTGCAAAGCATGAGAACTGGCCAGTCTGAGTGGCTGTTGAGGGCCGGGTGATATATCTGGAAGAGAGGGGGAGTTAGCTTCCTGTGGAGTGAACCTCGATCACTTAGAAATAGGAAATGGAAGGAAGCAAGGCAGATAAATTCTCCCTCCTCCTTTTCTTCTGTTAGCTAATCCAGGTGTGGTTTCTCCTTGCAAATGGTGTGGTAGGTCCTGTGCGTTTAATGACACACCTGCTGAACAGCCTGCTGTGTCCCTTGTCTCTTCGTAGCTCGTTGTGATATGGTGACTCGAGTGGTGATACATTGCATCACATTGCTTTGTCCTTCTTGCTTCGCTCTAGTTACTAGTTGCTAGTTGTTTATACACTATTTATTCTCTTTTCCTTACTAGTGGAAACCTGATCTTTTCAATGGAGCGGTATTTTCCATTCGCCTACCCCATTATAGCTTTCACCCAAGATTTAAAAGAAAAAAAAAAGCTATAGTCCCCCAAATGAGCCATATGACACAGTTATGGAGTAAATCTCATGGTAGCTTCAAGGAAGATTTTAATTTCCCAATATAGGAAAATTATCCCTTGTCACTCCCTTTTCCTTCCTAGTAAATGAAAAGCGAACATGACGCCTCAGGTGGAGCAGCTCTTCTGCATCTTTGAAGAGTGGGGTCTGACACTTGGCGTGGCAGAGCCACAGGAGAGTGTTTGACCTTGGAGCTGACGGCATTATGGAGCCACGGCACCAGCCTCAGCCTGCCTGGCCAATCGACTCGTTGTGTGATAAAACACAAATCCCAGTTTGGTTAAGCCTCCTAGGTGGCATCCTCATACATGCAAACAAAAGCAATCGCAAGCGGAGTGTCCCCGCCAGAAGCCCTGGGTTTTTTTCAAGATTTTGTCAAGCTGTACCCAACAGCCTTCAGGTTATACATCCATTGTTTTTCTCCAGACAAACAAACAGAATTAAAGTTCAACCTTACAAAAGACGCTGTAGGGTGAAATTACTGGTCTATTGCTTATATTTCCTATGAAACTCTAAGCTCCCTGAAGGCAGCAGCCATGTCGGTCTTGTTCATTGCCTTCTCCTCCGTGCCTGGCACCCTGCCTGGAGTATGTATCCGAACATACGTTGGGTAGAGTGACTACTAAATGAAAGAATTCACACACACTATTACCTACATACTTAGATTACTTAGTGAAATGGGACTCATTCATTCATTTATTCATTCATTCAACCAATAACCACTTTATTGCCCACTATGTGATGCGCACAATCATATTAATTGAGGATCTTTCTGAGTGCCTCTGACAGTCAGTGTGCTCAATGAGCTTAACAGAGGGAGAGATGACCAACTCTTAAACAAACTGAGAAGACTTTCAGGTATTGATAAGCAATGGAGCTCCTTTACCTGCAGTATACAGGAAGGGCCATATTTAATCATAATTTACTGTCGTCACATCAACATGGCTTCAATCTTAATCACTTCCATCTAAACAGCCCAAGTCCTGAGACCTAATTATTTTCTAATGACTAGCAAATACATAGTGGTCAATTTCTCTTCTTTGAATTTAGGATCACATGCATTTCTGAAGAAAATAAAAGGCAGAGAAAGAGAGAGAGAGAGCAAGAAAGGAAGGAAAGAAGAAAGAGAGGAGGGAAGGAAGGATGCAATTTTATCGCACTATTAAACGTGCTTCTCTCGCAGCCGCAGAGAGAAGCTGTATGGGCAAAACACAAGGCCAAAGACGAGGGTCTCCCCTGAAAGTGGACAGAGCTGGAAGGAACTGCTAATATCTCACAAGGAGAGCCTTTGAAATTTCTTCTATTCAGAAGAATGCTTTGTATTATTAATTTTGCAGTCCTGTATGTTTCAACTCTCCAACAGCCTCAATCACTGTTTCTCCTCACATCCGCCCTGGTTCCCTCACACGATTCCTGACCCCCGAGTGAGCCCACACGAAGTCCTGGGAGAGCCACCAAGACTTTCCCCATGCGTTCTGCCCTCTTTCCACTGCTTGAGCTCTCAAAACAAAATGAGCTGCCTCCTTCAGAATTTGCTCTTGTAAGAACTGAAGTGAAGAAAACTTAATTTCTAAAATCTGGAGACTGCTATAGTACCACCTAACTCAGGCATTCTAGAAATTAATGTCACAGGTCTTCATATCCTGAATTAGTTTGGCAACTGTATGAAGGGGAAACAAATTTTAACTTGGTCTTGTTCCTATTAGTGGAGTAGAAATGTGTGTTTGTTTACTTTAGTGTTGGTTAAACAATTTATTTACAATATAAATACAGTTGAATCTTTCAGTAGATGTGTTAGAAAAATGGCCAGGGTTAATGGCAGAAAAGGCGGGATGGGTGAGAGCATTCTGAGCCCAGCTGAGGTGGGAGAATGGACTGGAGAGGAAGTTTCTAGAATATCTGTGCTGCCAATTTCCATAGGATGCGATTAGCAGGACCAGGCCTACAATAAGGCAGTTGAGCATCGAGGGTGCAAAGGTAAGGAGGAGGCCTCACTCTCAGGTGCTGACCCTGCACTTGTACCACGCTGAGAGCGAGGCCTCTTTACACGCTGTGCCCACTCCCTGTGTCTCGTTCCCAGTCCTGGCCCTGGTAATTGAGTTCTGTTAGGGCTACAAGAAAGTGAGTGGGTCCAGACACAAATTCTCTTAGTCCTGACAAATGGGCATGAAAAGATGGAAAACAGGATTGGTGAGAAGTTAACAGATATACTACGTTAAAAAAAAAAAACAAAAAAAAAAACCCAACCTCATTCTCTGGCTGAGAAGAACGAAGCATGTCTTGGTTTAGAAGAGATTGACTTACTTTCCCGAGACAAGAGAGCTGGTTCTAAAAACCTGTCCTGTCATTTTGACCCCCTCCTGCTCATTCATGCTCTTCTCTCTCTTCCACACCCTGCCATCACCAAAGTAAATACTATGCAACCATAAGTCATAAACTGAACTAGGGTAAGGAAGTATGTCTGAACTGTTCAATTCGAAGGCAGGATTTTCTATAAGAAATGAAGACTCCAGTCCAGGATAAGCAGTCTTCACCAAAGAAAGCACCATGGGAGGCTGGAAAGGCCTCTGACCTCCAAGTCACCTCCCCTGGGTGGGGTGCTCCCACCCTCCTCAGAATCCCACCCACAAGACCTTGAACTTTAAGACACTGTGCCTTCTTCTTTACCTCTGAGTATAAGGACTTGTATTTCTCCTGATGAGTCCTTGACACACTAAAGATTCTTTAGTGACTTTATCTGTGGTGATTGTGCAGGTTTTCTATGAGAAGATTAATAAAATAAGAACTTTAAAAAGAAATAGAACTACCTTGTAATCCAGCAATTCCACTTCTGGGTATTTATCCAAAGAAATCCAAAACACCAATTCGAATAGATATGTGCACCCCTATGTTCACTGCAGAGTTATTTACAACAGCCAAGATATGGAAGCAACCTAAGTGCCCATCAGTAGACAAGTGGATAAAGAAGATGTGGTATGTATATGCAATGGAGTATTACTCTGTCGTAAAAAAGAATGAACTCTTACATTTGTGACAGCATGGGTGGACCTAGAGGGTATTATGACAAGTAAAATAAGTGAGTCAGGGAAAGACAAATAGCAGATGATCTCACTTATATGTGGAATCTAAAGATCTATATAAATGAACAAACAACGTAGAGATAGGAGCACAGATGTGGAGAACAAACTGATGGTTGCCAGATGGGAGGGGAGTTTGGGGGTCGGGTGAAAAGGTGAAGGGATTGAAAAGGACAAACTGGCAGTTGCAAAATAGCCGTGGGGATGTAAGTACAGCGTAGGGCATACAGTCAATACTACAGGGGTAGGCAAAAGTAGGTTTACAGTTGTACATATGGAAAATAATGCAATCATCAATGATAATACAAGAATAAACTCTGTGTTTTGTCTACTCACAACTGTATACCTACTCCCCCTTGCCCCCCGTATGGTAATAACTATGCATGGTGCCAGGTGGGTACTAGACCTATCCAGGGGGGTCACATTGTCATTATATAAATGTCTACCACTACGCTGTACACCTGAAACTGTTACAAAATAACACTGAATGTCAGTTTTAATTGAAAAATAAAAATAATGAAAAATGTTTTTAAATGTCCAAATCTAAAACAGATTTTTGTTGAAAAAAAAAAAAAGCGCTGTCCTGAAAGGAGGAACTCAAACAGAGAGCTATGCACTCATGTCTACAGCAACATATTCACGAGAGCCAAAAGGGGGAAAGACCCAAGTGCCCATCAGTAGACAAATGGATAAACAAACGTGGCGTATCCACACAATGGAATGTTAGCCATACAAAGGAAGGAAATGCTGCCACCTGCTACAGCGTGGACGAAACTTGACATCATTATGATAATTAAAATAAGCCAGGCACAAAAGGCCTGCATGATTTGGGCTTGATTTCACCTATATGAGGTACCCGGAATAGTCAAATTCATAGACATAGAAAGTGGAATAGTGGCTACCAGAGGCTACGGGGAGGAGAGAACAGGGGGTCGATGTTCGGTGGGGGCAGAGTTTGTTTGGGATGATGGAAACGTTCTGGAAATGGGTGGTGGTGATGGTTGCCCACTAGCGTGAAGGTACTTAATGCCCTGAACTGTACACTGCTAAAGGCTAAAACGGTAAATTTTATGTTATGCATATTTTACAAGAATAAAAAGGGATAGAGGAAGGAAGGAAGGGAAGGAGGGAAGGAAGGAGGGAAGGAAGGAAGCAAGGAAGGAAAAAATGCTGTTCAATTGTTGGACTCACTTTTAGTTTGGGGGGTTTGTGATTTTGTGGCTACTGTGGGTCAGGCTCTGTGCTAAGTACCTGTTATTTAATCTTCAAAACACCGTGAGGATTTATCCTGCTTATCTTATAGATGAGAATAAAGAGATTCAGAGAGGTTAAATCAGTTCCCCTAAGTCACACAGCAGAGCCAGTCTATCTCTGTTCAAAGCCTAGGCTCTTAAGCCTCATCATGCCTTTTCTTCTATCCAGTCAAACCTTCGTTAGCCTCTGAATAAAGCAAATTGCAGAAAGTCCTGTCATATCCCCGAACTCTTTTATTTTGCCCTTTCAAAGAGGGGGAATGAAAATAGCTCTCTCCTATAAATCCACAGTATGTTCTTATAGCTTAGAGGCTGTAGTCTTGGTGAGTTTTCGCTTCCTTTTCATAAGCCTCAGGCTCAGCGTATTGCAGAGGGGAGAACCCAGATGAAGGTCTGTGGAGGGCAGGAACGAGAATTTACCATCAAATGGAGGACATCCAGGAAAACTAACCAATATGCTGAATACGCCTGACCAAATGGCACAAAACCAGACACAGAAGCAAAGACTTGGTGGGACTGAAGAAAAAGAATTCTAAATCAACATCCCCAAAGAAAGGGAGCGATGGTGAGGGTAAAACAAGCTGCTGAATTTTTAAAATACATTTCTATTGGATTTTGGAAAAAATTTTCTACGTTTACACGTAATATCACTTCCATGTTGCTAGGTTCTACCATATCATATATTAGATTTAAAAACTCCTTTTAAGACCAAGAAAGCCCTGGGTCTCTCATGCAAAAGGAATGGTTAGAGACTTCAGGATGCACAGCAGCCTGTGAGTACCCCTTAAACTGGGTTAGGCCCCACAGGGAGGAAAGAAAGCATTTTATTGAGCTGGAGAGAAAAGGAATCATTCCCTTTCCATCCTGATCAGGGAACCCGGCCGCACCACACAAACCCAATCCTGGGGAATTCTGTGCATCACGGGCAGGAGGGTGGGATTGTCAGTGGGAGAAGGAAGCCCTGAGTCACTGAATCAATCCTCCTTTTATCCGATCTTGTGGGTGGAAGTGTGGAAAACTGCTCATCTTTCAGCTCCTCTTAGCAAGATTAAATGAGTTAGTGGCCAAGGAGTGGGGTTGGGGGGAGGTGGGTGGGGGGTATTGTGTTCACTTGTAATTAAAACCAAATAAACCTCAGTCTAAACCAGAGCCAGAGCCCTGCTGGCGGCTGCCCACTGGCTACCCTCAGCAAAGCTGTTAAAGGAGGGAGGCCTGCCTTGCTGCTCTCCTCACCTCCCCTCTCACCTGTGCTCCCCCTCCCCCATGCAGGTCAAGTTCAAAGAGTATTAGAGGTTTGGCTGTAAGTGGGTGACAGGACACGTGAAAGATATTCAAGGAATCAAGGAAGATTTGTCCAACAGACAGTGAGGAATGAGCTGAAGAGGAAAATAATGCTGTCGGCCGGGTCCCCTGACACTGTAACTCAGGTGCGAGATGATGGAGACCTAGGTCAGGGTGATGGGCATGGGAACAGCAACCAAGGAAGCGGCAAATCACATGCATGTGATGGTCACCCGAATGGGGTGGGGGAGGAGACAGTGTTCAAGGAGCACGTCGTGGTTCTGAGTTTGTTGGGGACACCTGGGTCACAGGAGCACCGCGTAGAAAGGTCGATAGGTAGGCGGGAGTAGAGACAGACTTAGGGAGTCTGTAGAGGTGATGATATCCGGAGAGCGGCTTCTTCAGAATTGGTTCTTAAAAGAGACAAAAATTAGGGCAAAGCTATGAAGACCAAATGTTAGGGATTCCCAGTGATGGTCAGGAAGAGGGAGGAGACGCCACATACAGAGATAGGAGTGAGAACATGGAAATCGTTCAGGGACAAGCCATAAAGGGTTTTGGTGCCTTTGGGAGGCTTCTATCAACTATAGTACATGTTGGCCTCCACTTTTGCGAATGGAAGACTCTAGATGAAATGTTCTGTTTGGAGATTTCCACCTGCAGTCTCTTTCCCTAGTCATTGTTTAAAAGCCTGGGGTCTGGTTTCACCTTTCAAACTACCCTGAACTCACCCCTGAGGAGGCTCATCTACGGGAACGGGGTCTCCACAGAGGAAGGCTTCCTCAAGTTGTTTCGTTCTGATCCAGGAGTGAGCTGGCACCCCTGGGTGGGGGATCTCTGCAGAATTGGTAAGCAGCTGGTTTGACTTTAGGGATCCCACTCATTACTATCCTTTTCTCCTTTTCCAGGAGGACTTGTATATGATCCCTGTCACCCCCACAGAGGCACAGGCATAAAGTTATGCCTGAGCACAGCCCTGAGCTGGGTGGTCTGAGTGAATGGGGCCAGCACCCTGGGCACACACTGGAGGGACAGGGCCCTGGCAGCTGGGTGGCATCACTGCCCGTGGGTGGCCTCCCTGCAGATGTTCTGTGTCAGGGCCTCCAGGGCCTGTGGAACTGGACAGTGACAGCAACCAAGCCCCACAGTCTTTGCAGTTGTCTCTTCTGGGGACTCTTGGCTGCTGGACACCAAGCCGGTATCCAATGGAGAGGCGCCTCATTCCTTGCCTGCTGAGGCAGGCGTCAGCCCAGCCAAACCCCCTCCCTCTGGTGAGTCTCAGACTCCCCAGACATCTTTAGCAAAAATGCTTTAAACTACTTCTTTGGTTACCCTGGCAGCACCCAGGGGTCCATCTGCACACATCCTCACTCTTCTCCACTCTCCGGCCAGAACAGCCTCGGGTGTGTCCCAAGAAGGCAATGATGTCAGTTTGCTTACCAACACAGGGGACTCTTCCATTCTATTTTCCTCCCACGCTGGAGGTGAATCAGACTCATGTTGCTGGTGCCCTGACTCTGCTCAGCTTTCTGTAGCCTAGCTACGCAGGGGTCAGTAGTCGAATTAAAAAAAAATAGCTGAAGATCGTAGGGATGGTTTTTGCCTCCTGTCATTCAGCATTGGTGCTCATGTGCTTGCAAAGGGAATGAACAGGGCGATGCCCCCAAGACCTTGGCCTGGAGTGTAGCTGCTTATGCTTTTGGTAAACTGTACTCTGTTCAAGTTTTCACAGGCTCAGCAAGTGGTTTGGGGAGCTTAAACCAAAGGTTTTGCCTCATTTCATTAGCAGGCGGAACTGGTTTCTTCTCTTTCAAAATGGGTATTTTACTTTAAATTTAGTGCATTGACTGCTCAGTCACTTTCCTTTGTTGAGAAAGCTTGTCAGGTTTAGTCTTAGTCTCAGCAGTGACTATAGCAACACTGTCTAGAGAGTGGCTTTGTTTCCCCAATGGCTGTCATTTCAACTTGACTGCATTTGCAAAGTGAAGGATAGTGTCTCTTCACCCGGGAAAGGACCCATGAAACTCTAGTCCAGCCCTGGTGTGACACTGGGGTTGGGGTCTGGGAGCAGCATTGCCAGTTCCACCTTGTCTTGGGAGACAGAGGGGCACTTGGTATAACCCAGGGGGAAACCTGCTCGCTTGCCTCTCGCTGGCAATAACTTCAGTGCTAACGCAACATCCAAGCTGATTTTCAAGGCAAATCGGGTACAGAAGTCGAAGATGCAATACTTTGAAAATCAAGGCAGGCTTGCACACCTGCCCCAGCCTGAGCTCCCCGAAGCAGAGCCCGAGGCAAAGGCTTAGTGCTACTCCTTCTTAAAGAATTCAGTCCCGGGGAGGTAGGAGTGAGGGGGAAGAGGGCTGAGGAGGGAGAGGAGGGAGCCTGGGTGTCAGGGCGACTGACAGCTCAATCTCAAAGTCTAGCTGCAGACTGCAGGTCAAGGCCGTATGCCCTGGAGGAAAGGAGAGGGTATCTGCAGGTTCCCTCTCTCATTAGCTGGAGGTTCAACCCATGGGGCGTGAATCCCACACTTCTGGGTTGTGCCTCAGCACCCCAGCAGGTGTCACAGCAGAGTCACGGCTCCCCACCAACAGGGATGCCCCGGGGCAGGAGTGAGGGCTGCCTAGAGCAAAAGGTCAAGGGGCTATGGAACTGTGCCCTCCTGAAGGCCCCTGGGTCCTTCAGAAAATGTTTGCTGGTGCAGTCAAGTGGCCGAAGATCCTGAAGACCGGTGACATCCAGAGGGTCGGAAATGATTCATGAAATGTGTTTAACACAACACACCACAAACTGGCTTTCCAGAACTTTCTTCCATACCTGCACTGTGTGACCACCTTATTACAAGGTCCCCTCAAGCCTTCAGGATGGCATATGGTTTGGTTTGAATCATCAACTGGACGGTTTTCTTTTTTGAAAAGGGATGTAATGGTTTTACCAGGGAGAGCCCCGCACTGGAGTGTAGACAGGACATGGGGCAGCGCTCCTAGTGCCTGCTCTCCAGCAGGCTTCGTGGAGCACTTCCCTGCTGCAAGACTGAGCTTCCTTAACAGTCTTTCAGTTTAAGCCCATAGCTCCTCAGCTACTTTCAGTTATGAAAACCATCTCATTTTAGTCCTTACAATTCAGTCTCCTTTATTTGAAGCTTTCCATTTCAAATTCAGTTCAAAACTCCCCATCCTCCCCACCCCCACCACCAAGCCCAGACTAGATTGGAGCATGGTGACAGCATGGTCCACCCTCCCTGATACACCCCTCCTCTTTCCTCGCCTCTTCCCTTTGGTGTGCAGTGGGAGGAGAGAGCCAGGAAACCACATTGTCTCTGTAAAGGCTAGTGGACATACGACCCTTTCCATGCTTTGTTATAATTGCTTTATAATTATGTCAATGATATTGATGGGTGATGGTCTCAGCAAGCATCACTGATGTAAGACAGTTTCCCAAGCTGTCTTGGGACAACTTCAAGAGGAGCGATTTCATCTTCAGAATGACCACCCTCAGACCTCGGGAAGTTTAAGCTGTACCTGTGGGAGGTTCTTTGCTCCTTGCTGGGATAGTCCCCAGTCACCCCTAGTCCCACCTCATCAATTCGAGAAGGCCCATAATCCTGGAATCTGCATGAGTGGAATCTATTTTCTGTACCTCTAGGAATGGAAGATTTAAAGGGACAGTCTTTGTTCCTGCCTTGCCTGGTTGTCTCTCCTCCTCATCTCTCCCAGGGCTCTTTCTCCAGTCCCAACCGGCAGACGAGATGTTAGCCTGCCCCTGACGACACTCTGAAGTTGTACACGTACATGACTGTCTCCAGGTCCTGCTTCTTCCACTGGTCCGGGAGCTCACTCCCCATCGCCATGAGGAGCAAAAGACAGGGGAGACCTCACAGCTGTTCTTCATAATGTTTTCCTGTTTGAAAGACCATTTCTCTCACTCCAAGTTGTATATTGGAAGACGGCACGGAGTTCAGGATGGGACTGGAGGGGTATTGGGAGGCTGGGACTGGTGGTCTGGGGCCTGCTGAAAGCTCTGCCTCTCGGGAGGGAGTTTGGAATGTTGCCACCTCCAGTAGCTGGCCATTGTCTGTCCTTACAAAGTGGGTAAACAATGTGGTTTTGTTTTCAGCGGTAAAGATAGCCATCAGTCCCAACCTCAACAAGAAAAAACTCTTACTTGGCACCTAACCGCATCCTGTTCCGTAAATACCCCCAGTCCCTGACATTTTTTTTTCTAATTAAATTTATTGGGGTGATACTGGCTAATAAAATTATACAGGTTTCAAGTGTACAATTCTAGTGCCTTTTGGTGTGACTTTGCAGCCTCCACAAATTTTTGTCTGTTTTTCTAAATAGTTTAAGGTTTTCGTGAGGGAGGTTTGCTGTTTTTTCCTTCATTGTTTAGTTCATTTTCAGCCAGTTATCCCTGGCCTTAACTGTTGGGGTGTCAGCCATCATATCCAAGCTCCAGGCAACAGCACAGAAGGTGGGAAGGCCCACTCCACCCCTTTTAAGGAGACGTTCTAGGAGGATCACTTGCCCCTCTGCTAAGGTCAGAATCCAGTCCCACGGTTCATTCAGCTACAGGGGAGGCTGGGAAAAGCCCTCTGGCTGAGTGCACTGCTGCCTCAAATAACACGATGGTGATGTAGGCAGGTCACTGCAAGTTTCTCCACGTCCCCAAAGCATGAATATTCCAGATCATTCTCTTCCATCACTTATTTTATTAAGGAAGTCTCTCAAATTATTTTTCTTATTAGAAAAGCACTAAAGCCCTGGCCAGGCGGCTCAGTTGATAGGAGCATCATACTGTACACCAAAAAGATTGCGGGTTCCACCCCCAGTCAGGGCACATACCGAGGTTATGGGTTCAATCCCCTGTTGGGGCATGTGCAGGAGGAAACCGATCATTGTTTCTCTCTCTCTCTCCCCGCCCTTCCTCTCTCTCTAAAATCAACACACATATCCTTAGGTGAGGATTAAATACATGCATGCATACATCCAAATAAAACTAAAAGCACTAGATGTTTCTAAAAGGAAAAAATAGACAAACCAAAGGCAATTATAAAGAAGCCTCATACAGGTCCACCCGCCAGAAACAATCACCAAGGAGTACATCTTCCAGACTTTTTTCTGTGTCTATATGTCTTTCCTGTAAGAGTGGGTTGGTTACACATCCATAATCCTTAGGTCCGAGTCTTGATAAGTAGCTCATTTGGGGGTATAGTTGAGGATTTTCATACTTCTTTGAGACATACTATAATTTATTTAAGCAATTCACTGATTGTTGGACATAAAAGTTATTTCAACTAATTTTCTTTTGTAACTATTTAAGATGTTTCCAGTTTTGCATTGCCATATATAGTGTGGGGCTGGAAAAATTGTCTAAAAATTTATTCCAATATTAACATAGCAAAAGAATAATAAAAAAAACCTACTGAACTTAAGAAAGGCAGAGGGAGCCCTGGCTGGCAGGGCTCAATGGATTGAGTGCCAGTCTGCACACCAAAGGGTCGCCAGTTTGATTCCCAGTTAGGGCACATGCCCAGTTGGGGGCCCATGAGAGGCAACCACACATTGATATTTCTCTTTCTCCCTCCCTCCCCCTCTCTCTATAAATAAATACAATCTTTTAAAAATGCCCCCCAAAATGCATTAAGAGTTGCAAAACTTCCCTCATGATTTGCCAAAATAATTAATACATGAAAAATCAATGACTGAGAAGCATTCATTTTTGACCAAAATTATCTTATTGGCCAACTTATGTTCAACCATATTACTTTTGCTCCAACTGCTTTCAGCCAAGTCTCCTGGAGCTGAGTTAAATAATTAAACTCTCTTGGAAGGCATTCAGGGCAACCCACTTAACCTGCATCCTTTTCTTTAAGGACGTGCTAGGGCAAGATCATAGTGCCCTTTTAATCGTGAAAGAGAAGGTAGACTTTTAACACTGGTCTTTTTATTTGCCCATCCCTCGGGTTTTGCTCAAACAAGATTCCAAAACCTTTAGAGTGCCTCTTCAGAATATTTAATTAGAGATTTTCTGACATTCCTCAGATATAAAGCAGGGACTCCCAGCAGACTCTCCCAGCCCCGATTTATTAGAAATGAGGAGGCTTCAGCATTCACTCCTTTTGATTCCTGTGCCAGAAAGAGAAAAAGCACCGCTGCTTTCCTTCAGCTTTTCTCAGGATTTCTCTGAAGCAAAATTAATTGTAACCTCTCAGGCTTACATACTAGGATTCATTTCCCCGAGGGGCTCTCTCCTTGTGAGGCACGAAAATAATGTATTACGGTAATCACAGTCTGGCTCCTTTGTCCTTTTTGGACTTCACCTCGTTGACTCCAGTAGCAGGGCCCTCATCAAAAGTAACCAGAAGTTGGTGTTGGAGATAAAGGGCCAACTTGGGTCACATTCATCAAGTAGGCAATTCTGAGCCAAGTACAGCCCGTCTACCCAGGATTCCTTGGGCACTGGAACCTGCAGAAAAGCTCAGCGCTGTGGAGATCTGAGTTGGCACCCTGCTATACAACAACATTTTCTTTCTGTTTTAGACATTTCAGATGATAATATTTTCCAAAATACATTTTATCTTTTCAGGCTTCTTAAACAGAATATACAGGGTACACACTGACTGGTGTGGCTCAGTGGGTTGGGCATCACCCCACAAACCAAAAGGTCACTTGTTCACTTCCCAGTCAGGGCATGTGCCTGGGTTGCGGGTTTGGTCCCTGCTTGGGGTCGTGTGAGAGGCAACTGATCAATATTTCTTTCACAAGTGGATGTTTCTCTCCCTCACTTTCTTCCTCCGTTCCCTTCCCCTCTCTCTAAAAATAAATGGATAAAAATTTTTTGGAAAAAAATAAGAAAAAATAAACATAATATACAGGGTGGGCTAAAGTAGGTTTGCAGTTATAAAAATAAATAATACAATAATAACACAAGAATAAACTGTTTCACATACTCACAACTGGAAAGCTACTTTTGCCCCCCCCCATATGGGATATAATCAAGTCTTTTCTTGATGGGGATCACCTTATGGACCACCATTGTAAACATTTTTGTCCCAGGCACTAAGCCAAGGAGATACAGACATAGATCAGCCAAAAACCCTATGGCAGAGAATTCACAGTCTGGTAGGAGAGCCAGAACTAATCAGCTAGTTGTGTAAAGGATGGTTCGGAACAACAGAAAGCAATGCTGAACTCTCCCTACCTGTCAGACTGGGAGACATTTAGAGAGAAATTGATGACAGGGATGAAGTAAGAAATTTTTTAGTTCAGAAATGGTGAGGATGATGGAGGAACATCTAAGGCAGAATAAGCACGTGCAAAACCCCAGAGTTGGAGAGCATGTCTGGGGGAGAACTCCCAATAGTTCGGGAAAGCAGCGGTAGTGTGCACGGGTGAATGGCAGGAGACCAGCCCTCAGAGGGGCGGGCGTGTTATGCTGAAGGGTCTGAATATGACCTTGAATTCCTTTCACAGAGAGGTAACAGATAAGCTTGTGATATTCTCTGGGGATTTAAAAACTCTAATGTCATTTATATGTGGTATATGATAAACAAATATTTTAAGTGTAAAATACTTTTAGCTTAATATATTACAGATTATATTACAAGGTTTACTTTTTAACACAATCTTGAGTAATATTTTAAAAGACAGATTCTTCCTTGTTCCATTAATAAGCAGTACATGCTCCTTAGTTTCCCTTAGTAATTATGTAAGGGAAGCATGGTTTCTTGACCGATACATTTCACACTAACATCTTGTATTGTGGGTGTTTTTCAAGATTGAACACACCTAATATAGAATGATTTTGACTACATTTTTCAGTATCAAAAATAGATTAAAACTGCTTTCATGACCTAATGTTGGAATGCTTGCCTTTGCTATGAAAAAAAAATACCAGCTGGTTTATTTTTGAAAGTTCATGTTTGTTTCTAAATGATGAAATTAGAAAGGGCTTCAGGCAGCTCTTTCCCAGCTCTTCCTAGCGAAGAACACATCTCGGGTGTTAATGGTCTTTATCCCCAAACAACTGGACACTTGATTGCATATGACAATCCCCAGGGTCAGAGATACCTTGATATACTGTATAAGAAGTTTTATTATAAAACTGACACTTCTAAATCTGAGGGAATCATCTTGAAGAGATTCAGAGAATGTTCTTGTTTTTCATCAGTTGGTTGCATTTCACTACGAGTACCTCAATGTGTCCTATCTTTATCCATCAATCCATTACAGGTATAAATTGTAAAATACTTGACCAAAAACTAAAAACAATTTAAAGTAGGTGAGCAGCTGAAACTCCATTGTGCAAACCAGTGTTCTGCTGCTATCCCAGCCGAGTAAGTGCATCTAGAGAGCCTTCCTTCCTCCCAGCTCCTTGCCCACCATGCACGCCCGCTCAGAGGGCAGCCAGCACTTCAGCTTTAGCCGGTGGGGCTTTATGAGTCATTCTAAAATTCATATATCTTTTATTTCTGTTATTGTATTTTATCATTGTTCTATTACAGTTGTCCCAATTTTTCCCCATTGCTCTCTACTGCCCCACCCACCTCCCTAAAATTCATATTTCAAATTCCAAAAAAATAGAAACTGAAATAAGAAATTAAAAAAAAAAACTTGAAGGACATAAGGGCCCATGAGACATCTGGGACAGTCCCCGGTTGGGGATACTGCTACTGAAGGATTCTCAGCATGATGTGGCTTCCATTCTAAAATGAACTGTCTGGCTGCAACCGTGGGGATGAATTAAGGACAGGTGAGCCTGAAGCCAAAGAGACCTGGCAGGTGGCTGCTCCAATAACGGAAGCAAGAGTAAGAGGAGTCCTTGCCCGGGCAACAGCAGCGGGAAGTGGATTATCACATCAGGTGAAGAGCAAGGATTTTGAAATTTGAACGGTTTCATCTATAATTCTATAAACACTGACCCATTGGGACCACCTGAAGTGAGTAGAGCTGTTTGTCCAAAACTAAACGGCCCCCATCTGCTGTGGATACCGATAATTGTAACTGCTTATTTTTGCCCTCCCCTTGCATTCATTGCTTTTTAGTTCTTTTTATGCCTTCCTTTAGCATGAAACTACTCCCTTCTAATGTTTTACTTCTAGTCTGTTCTTGGTTTAGAAAATAGATATCTATGTTAGAATTGATATAAAGTAATGAGAGCTAAATCCTTAGTGTGAGACTCAGTAGCACTCCTAAAAGTGTGTGAAATTAGTGATGTCTCTTCTGTTTGGATGTGCTATTTCTCATAGTATTCTCTTTTGGGAACTGTCCTAGTTTGAGTTTCCCCAGAAGCAGACCCTAAGACAAGGACTCCAGGATAAATAGTCTCTCTGGAGCTGAAGGGAATACCTAGAGGTGGTGAGAGTGTTATTAAGGCAACCGCCATTGCAGATGCTTAGAGCTTATCCCTGCTGGGAGACTCTGCAGCCAGAGTAAGTGCCTGCAGCAGAGTTATCCTACTCGAGGGGTTATTTATACACTAGTGCCCATAAACCACTGGTTGAGGGCTGCTCCTGGGAGCATTCACTCCCTGGCACTTCCGGCCTGCCACATAAGCAGCAAGTGGGCGGGCTCCTGCGATAAGAGAAGGTCTCAGGCAAATAAATGCAAACTCTGACACTGATAAGTCTGGAGGTGCACACTTACTTGGTGAGAGAGAGGGCTAGGGGCCGGAAATTCAGTGACTGCTACAGAACTAGGTGGTCGTGTTTATAGATGGCTGAAAGTCTGCATGTTTTGTTATTGTTGTCGTTGTTGTTGTTATCGCCACTGTATTTTATCACCTTGAACACCCCCAAATTCATTCGGAGCTCTCTGGCTCCTCAGTGCCTCCCATTGCTGGGCTCAAAAGCCGTATAAGTGCAGGTCGTGATAGTTAATTTTATGTGTTAACTGGACTGAGCTTAGGGGTGCCCAGATAGTTGGTAAAACACTCTTTCTGGGTGTGTCTGTGCCGCTCTTTCTGGAAGAGATAAGAATTTGAACAGGCAGCCTAAATAAAGATCGCTCTCACCAGTGCAAGTAGCCATCACCAAAGCCATGGAGAGACTGAGAAGCACAAAAAGGTGGAGGAAGAGCGAACCTGCTCTCTGCCTGGGCCAGGACATCCGCCTTCTCCTGCCCTGGACATTGCCTCCCCTGGTTCTCAGGTCTTCGATTGGGACTGAAGGACACCCCAGGCTTTCCTTGTTCTCCAGCTTCCAGGTGGGAGATCATGGAACTTCTGGCCTCCATAGTCCCGTGAGTAAATGCGCATTTTTAAAATATGCATCCTATTGGATCTGTTTTTGTGAGAACCCTGATTAATGCACAGGTGTATTTCCATATTTTATTTACAACCACACATGGGCCATCACAGCAATAGAGTGGAGGGAAAAGACTGGAAGCAAAGACACAGCTGGAAAGAAGAGGCATGGATAGTTGGAGTAAGAAAAGAGAAAGACGATGGGAAACATTCTTCCCAGGAAATAACATTAACAGATATCTGAGGAGAGAGTGCTTGAGAGGAACAAAGGATGGTGCTTTAGGAAAACAGAAAATTTGAAAACAAACTTTGCATATGTCCCACCCTGTCTAAGGCCAGCCAAGCCTTCACAGTGGACAGGAATTGAAATAGCAGTGGGCACTGAAGAAGTGTCGGAATCCTATTCTTGCCCCCGTGTGGGGTCCTTGAGAAACAACCCAGACTTGAGCCCCAACCATTGGGCAGTCCTACCCCATCTGCTAGGCTGAAGATTACATAGAACTCAACTCAGCAACACCTAGTCAATATGGAACTACAACTTATAATTCTTCCTGAAAGCTTCTGGGAACAAAAGTTACTTTTAAGCTTACAATCGTAACAAATTAGAGAAGGTTTGGTCCCTATTGTGTTTAAATCGCTGAGGTCAAAAAAGTTCCTGACTGAAATATAAACACATTCTAATAAGATTAGAATGATGCCTTACTCTTTTTTCTTTCTTTTTTTTTTTTTTTCCCAAATACAAGCCAAAGTTTATTTAGAAAGTCACAGAGGTTGAAGTGAGCCAGCTGGGCTGTGTAGGTTCAGAAAAGAAGTTACAGAAGCAAAAGAAGGGCCCTTGGAGCTTTCGGAGAAAGAGGCAAAGAAAACTCGCCTGGGAGGAGGAGGTGGGGAGAGGTGAAGGTGTGCTCCAGAGAGAGGGGGGAGCCCTGGGGAAAGAAGGGGGTGGGGAAAGGTGCTGGGGGGTGTTCCAGAGAGGGGGGAGCCCTGGGGAAAGAAGGGGGTGGGGAAAGGCGTGGGGGGGTGCTCTGGAGAGAGGAAGAGCACACCTCCTCATTCTTCTCAACCTATCTTCTTGCCTCACACATTAGAGAAATGACTGTTTCAATGATAAATAAAACACCTACTTCTTTTGTCTCTATTATTCTATAATTTTTCCAGTATTTGAGATGGAGTTTTGACACATTATAGTACTGTATGCAGTTAAATTAAATATAGATATAGCTCTCCTTAGTGTTTTCCAAAGGAACTGCTTGATAAAAATCAGTCATGGAACTAGAGGAACCTTGGGGGAGTCATTTAGTCTTGATTGGGTCATTCAACCCCAATTTCTGATGCTTAGGGCTTTCAATTCCATTAATTTCTACTTTTATCTTTATTTCTTTCCTTATACCTGCTTTAGGTTTATTTCACTCCCATTTCCTCATTCCCTAAGGTGGAAGTTGCGAGTATCAATCTGAAACATTCATTTTCTAAAATAAACATTTCATGCTACAAATTTCCCTCTAAACACTGCTTTAGTGGCATTCTACAAAGCTTAATATGTTATGTTTTTATTTTTCTTCAGTTCAAAATATTTTCTAAATTTTTTGAGACTTATTCTTTGACGCATGGATCATTTAGAAGTATGTTCTTCGATTTTTCAAGTGTTTGCGGAATTTCCTGTTACCTTTCTATTTCCTATTTCTAGTTTAATGTCATTACGATTAGAGAACACACCTGTATGGTTTCAATTCCTGTAAGTTTGTTAAGTTTGTCCTTTATGACACAGAATATGGTCTATCCCGGGGAATGTTCCACGTGCGCTTGAAAACCACCTGAGCTCCAGGCCCGTCTACCTCCGCCTTCGCAATGGGACGTCTGGTAAATCACCCCATCTCATATGGCCCTGAGTTTCCATGGCTATAAAATGGGAAGAGTAAATTAGATAATCTCTAGAAGCTCCTCTCTGTCCTTGAAATGCACTTCCACGAATAAACAGAAAGGAGCCAGGTTCCTGCCTGTCCACCTGCCATCAATCACAAAACAATTTCTCTATCCCTGAGTGAATGGACATGGAGTGTGTACAACCTGCTTCACTCACCCTTAAACCATGGGGTTTGAGGAATTGCACGCCGAAAAGTTTCTTCCTACAAAGCCGTTTCCACAACCTTTGTAATATTAAGACAGAAGGATGTGTATCTGTTCATTTTTGCTGAACTTGAAAAGAGCCCTGGCTGGTGTGGCTCAGTGGATTGAGTGCCGGCCTCCAAACCAAAGGGTTGCCGGTTGGATTCCTAGTCAGGGCACATGCCTGGGTTGTGGGCCAGGTCCCCAATATGGGGCATGAGAGAGGCAACCACACATTGATGTTTCTCTCCCTCTCTTTCTTCCTCCCTTCCCCTCTCTCTAAAAATAAAATAAATAAATAAATCTTTAAAAAAAGAAAAGATATTGCAACTTCTTCAGTCCCTTGCCAACCAGCCTTAGTGGTGTGACTTCTGTGCTCATCTGGGATCACAGAAGTAATTCCATAATCTCCTTGGTGACGTGCCAATACTCTAGGATTCTGCTGGGTGGTAAAGGTAGTTGCTCTGCCCAGTTAACTGCTGCTGGCTTATCCAGAAGCCAGAACCCCGGTCGAATGTGGGATGTCCAGTAACTCCCTGGGGCTAGCAGACCTCCAAACACCTTGCAGACAGAGTCTAGCACTCTCCAGCAACCTATACCCACTTCATTATTGCTCCCTGGCCCACCTCGAGCAGTTACTCAATTTACAGACATTTTACCAGCATCACCATGAAACCTGAAATTAAATAAAAACAGAATGGATGGGATTTTAGAAATAATCCCAGAACATGTCCAAGAGTAGAGAACTGAAGAATCAGAGGAATGAGAATGAAAAGGAGAGGATCAGCTCCAGCTGGGAAATTTATGAATCCTCATCCCCAAAACGTGAATTTCAAAGCAGGGTTTTAAGTCTCTTGTACCTCCTCACGTGCCATTTTGGAGAGTCGTTGGTGCTTTGTAAAAGCTGGCATTAAACATTTTGGAGTAGAAGGGACATTTACTTATTAATCATCATCTGAAATCAAGAGAGTTCTCTTCCTTAAAATCTTTAGTGGAGGGAGCTCACAACCAGGACCGTTCGACAAAGTGGAATGTTAACTTCCCGCACACAGTGTGGCAGAGACCAGCAGGGGGCAGCAGTGCGGCAGGAATATTCAGGCAGGCCTGGGGGGTATGTGGGTGAAGCCAAAGAAAACTCTGCCACGGGGAACCATTGTGCTCTGCTCTTCGAAGAGCTCAGCTATGGGGTGGAGCTTCACATAATCAAGATGGGAAGTTCTCTGAAGTTCACATTTCTTTTAAGTTTTTGTTATGAAAATTTTTGCGCACACACACAGAAATAGAGAGAAAGGTATAGTAAAACCATATACACATTCTCTCGAGATTCATCATTAATTAGTATTCTGCCATACTTCCTTGCCTATACCTATTTTATTTCTTATGTTAGAGACAGTTGGGGTTTTAAATCCTAGATTGTGTGTTCTTTAGAGATGAGATTCTGTGGGTAGTCCAGCTCTGGTGTGGTCTCACATTGGCATCAGGGAGGCAGACTTCTTCTGGCTTTCTGCTCTGACATACTTAAGCTGCAGGATAATCCTCAGGATGGCAAGATGGCTGCTGCACCTCTAGGAATCACATCAACATTCCAGATGAGAAGAAGATCCAGTTTAAAAGGTACACGCTAAATGGTCATTTGCTGTACTAGAGATGAAGACAGGGTACCAGAGGAAGCAGTAAGATTTGAGGGCCAAAAATAAGCTTTACAAAGCACCCGAGAAATAGTAGAGAATACTAGGAAGTCCAGCTAAGGAAAAAAAAAATGCAACTAACATTTATTGATCACTTCTTACAGCTTCCAATGAGACCAAGCCATTATATATATTAAGTCATTAAATCTTCAGAGCAACCCCACTGAGTAGGTGAAATAATTTTGCAGATGATAAAATGAGACTTCAAGAGACCAATGGCTTTCTCGCGGCTACACAGCTGACAAATAATGGCTCCCCACCCATCCCCTTTTTACTCTCTCATTTCCTTATTACTGATCCTATCAGGGATGCGGTCCCTCATTGAAAAACCTATAATCCTCACATGGAAGGCCACTATTGGACCTACAATATTTTGCCATGTGTAATGCGCACCAACATTTTTGTGTGCATCATGCACAGGATTATTATACCCACGGCATGTAATCATTTTACCCATGTATAATATGCATCCTTATTTTTCCCTCGAAAATTTGGGCAAAAAAGTGCGCATTGTACATGGCAAAATATGGTATATATATGATTCCAGACCCAGGAGCACAGAACTGTGCATTTTTCTTGTGTCCGCAGCAGAATGCTGCCCACCCAGCTGTAACCTGTCTGTGCCTGCCCTGCCGGGGTCCCTCGGGGTGAGGATCTGTGCTGTCTCTGGGCAGAAGCGCCCCTGTCCCCAGGCTCAAAAACATCTGCTTGAAGAAATGGAGTAAAGGCTCCAGAGAGCCATAGTTTTTCTGCTCTTTCCAACAGAAGAAAATGCATAGGTCCGCTGGGCTCAAAGCGTCCCGCGTCAAGGGCTGCTGGATTGTCTTCAGAGAGGGGAATCCTGCTTCGTGCGTGGCTCTTGGGATAGTTTAATCATGAGCTTAACGCCATGTAAAAGGGACGATAAATATGATGAAGTCCAAAATTCTCTTTCAACGTTTTTAATGGGAGTTTCCAAAAGTACAGGAAAGAAGAGAGGATAATATAACAAAGCCCATGTACCCACGCCCCCGATTCAACAGTTACTCACTTTTTGCTTCCTTTGCCTCAACTATTCCTTTTTACCCATCTTCCTTTTTTGCAAATAATTTTTCAAGCAAATTCCCATCATCAGATCATTTTGCCCCTATAGCTTTCTCTATGTATCCCCTAGTAAACTCGGGAATTTTATTATATAAACAAAAAACCATTTTCACAAACAGTGGTATTAATTCCCACTCTATATTCAAACTTTGAACTGTCTCAAAAGTCTCTTCTTATAATTGGTCTCTTCAAGACAGGATCTACACAAAATCAAGTCACTGCATGTGACTGTTACGTTGCTTTCAACTCTTCTAACCTCAGCGCAGTGTTCACATCTTAACGCTGCTAACGAGTTTCCCAACTTCTGCAGCTTCTCAAGCTGTCTCTCACCTCCAGGCCTTTGCACTTGCTGTTCTGCCTGCGAGATGGTCCCCGGGCCAATACGTCACCTCAAAATCTCCTACTCATCCTTCAGCTTTCAGATCAAACATTCTTCTTTCTATGAAGTGGGTACCTTCGGAGCTTCTCTTGTTACATGTACACTCTGGTTCCACAGTTCTGGGGCAAGGTATGAAAGTCCGCATTTCTGACAAGCTCAGTGCTGCTGGCCTGAGGGCCATACTTTGAGTAGCAAGGGACAGATTCTTCCCCACGTCCTCTGTTATAGCACTTGTCATACTGAATTGTAATGGCCTCTTTGAATATCTGTCTTACCTCTAGAGAAGCGATTGGCAAACTAGTGCAGCTTTTGGAACACAGCCATATCCTTTCATTGTGTCTTGTACATGACCAATTCTGAGCTCTAACAGCAGAGCTGAGTAGTGATGAGAGAGAATGTAAGCTCCCAAAAGCCTAAGATATTTACCCTCTGGCCCTTCAAGAAAAAAAAGTTAGCTGACCTTGCTCTAGAGACCATAGAGCAGGGATGGTAGCTTTTTCACTAGAGTGTCTCAGAACCCAGTCCAGGGCTTTGTACATAGTAGAAACTCAATAAGAAGTTATTAGATGATGCGTAATGATCGTAGCTGACAATCCAGAGCTTACCCCATGCCAGGCATTATATATACTCAATGAGTTACATCAGCATCTCCTTTCATTTGCACACTACCCCAGGGTAGAAGGAAGAGTGTTCTCATGTTTCAGACCAAGAAACAGGCTCAGAGGTTCCCGTCCTGACAAGCCCGTGTAATCTGACTCCACTACTCTTTAAGGAAAGCACCGACACTGTGGCTATGGAAAGCTGGCTAAAGCGTCGGGGGCAGCTTGAGTCACTGTCTCTGTGAACATGGCTACCAGTGGGACCAGGCTGAAAATTCAAAGCATTCTTCATACTTAAATCCAAATATGCCAGGTCAGTAGCATACCCACACATACACAAAAGCAACTTCTTTGTGGTAAGTACTGCCCAATTACAATGGGCCCCAGTAACTCTTTTAAGAGGCCAATGCTATTTAAGAGAATAGCATTTTAAGACTGTAAACTACCTAAGGCTCCTTTCTTCCTTTGGTAGTTCTTTCCACAACCATCCCCCAACGCCCCAAACTTATTCCAGTATAGCACCTCACACAGCCCTAAGCCCTTGTAGGCACTTAACAAGAAACAGAAATCTGTTAACCTTGAGAAAACTACCTACATGCTCCGTTACCTAGCACCCAGATCCCATCAGATAGAGAGGTAACAACCAATTTAACCTTTATAATTTTGTTAAAAGTTAATGGGTGTTGAAGTGACTTAGCTAGATTTTCACAGGTATAGTAATAATTAAGAAATAAATTGCATGTCTTGTGTTCCAACGTAGTAAGAAAGAGAAACTAAAAGAAAGACAGAAAGAATAAGAGAGGAAGAGAGATAAACACAGAGAATGGAGGAAAGGAGGAAATATGTACAAGACTGATAAGAGTCTGCCAGAGAAACTGAGCAGGCCCAGAGCACGGGGGAGAACTGGCCGGCAGGGGCGGGGGGGTGGAGGGAACCCTCTGATTCTGATCCTAGTTTGTGTATCAATTGCTCTCTTTGTTAAGAGCTTTTGGATCTTATGGGGGGGGGGAGAAATAGGAGCATTTATTTAAGAAACTCTTGAGTCATATTGATTATCACCATTGAAGAGATTTCAATGAAAAAAAAAAAGAATTACTCATTATTCTTAATCTGCAGAATAACTCTGACACCTAGTCTTAAAAATCACTGTTAAATAAAGTATTTTCCTGCCCTTGCGGAGAAATCCATTTTGTGGCTCTAACTGTTCATCTCGATCAGAAGGCCAAGGTTTGACAATGAAGGAGTTGAGGTCCTGAGGTAATCCTGGTAGGGACCTCCCTGGGATTAAATTTGCGACCAGTCTGTTCTCTAGGGACTCAGTGAGGAGATAAGTAGGATTCCCTAAATCTATAGGTTAAAAAAAAAAAAGAAAAAAAAAGAACCACTTGGACTTTCAATTCCAGAAAAGACAGAGTAATAGGAAATTGAATGACCCTCCATCCTAAAACAACCAAAAAACTGGACAAAAATCTAAAAAATAAAAATACTTAAGACAATGTACATCAGAAAATGAAGGACTTTGAAAATTTGGAAGGCTAACACTACCTAATTTCGAGACTTAGTATAAACCTACAATAATCAAGATAATATGGTATTGACATAAAGATGAAGAAATAAAGGAATGGCACGGAACAGAGCCCGGAAACAGGCCCACGCATATACGGACAACTATGTTTTGACGAAGTTGCAAAGAAAATGCAGTGGGGAATAGATAGTCTTTTCAACCAATGCTACTAGAACAATTGGACATCCATGAGCCAAAATATAGAACTTCTGTCCAATTCTCCACCATATACAAAAATTAAAATGGACCACAGATTCAAATATAAAAATTAAAACCATAAAACTTCTAGAAGAGAACGTAGGAGAAAATCTGTGACCTTGAACTAGACAGATATTTCTATAGACATGATACCAAAAAGACAGTCTGTAAAGCAAAAATTTGATAAATTGCTCTTTATCGTTAAACTTCTGCTTTCTAAAAGACATTGGTAAGAGAACAAAAGGACTACTGAAAGACTGAGAGAAAAAAATATTTGCAAAGCATACATCTGATAAGTGGCTTATATCCAGGTTATAAGGAACTCTCAAATCTCAAAAGCAACCCATTTTTTTTAAAGAGCAAAGGATTCAAATAGGCACATCACCGAAGCAGGTGTACAGGTGGCAAACAAGCACGTGAAAAGGTGCTCATCATCAGCAGTGATTAAGATATTAAAACCACAAGAAAATACCCCTGCACACTTACGAGAATGGCTAGAACTAAAGAGTGTGACCATACCAAATATTGGTAAGGATGCAGAAGAACTAGAACCCTCAACCCTCGAGGATACACTGCTGGTGGAAATGGAAAATGGTATATCACTTTGGAAAACAGTTTGGCTGTATTTTTAAAATTTAAAATACACCTACCATATGATCTAACCATTCCAGTCCTTGGTATTTACCCAAAAGAACTAAAAGCATATGTTCACACAGAGATTTATACAGACTTATACATGAATGATCATTGCAGCTTAATTTGTAATAGGCAAAACCTGGAAATTTAAATGTCCATCATCAGGCAAATAAATGAAGGAATTGTGGTATATTCATACAATGGAATAATAAAGTCATGAACTATTAATACATTCAATATGAATCCATCTCAAAATGATTAAGCCAAGTGAAAAAAATACATACAGTATGATTCCATTTCTGTGAAATTCAAAAAATGCAAATGAGTCCACAGTGACAGAAAGCAGATCAGTGGTTGCCGAGAGGGAGAGGGAGGGAGGAGGCAAGAGGAAGGGTTTACAAAGAGGCAGGAAGAAATCTGGGGGATTGGTGGGTCTTAATTATACACTTTAAGTATGTGCCATTTACTGTACACCCATTATATTTCAATAGAGCTGTCTTTTCAAAATTCCTTATTTCAAATAAACAGAGGCAGGCGAGAGGTATGTGCAGGTCGTTAAGCAAAGCTGAAAGTCAAGACAAACTTGTTCCTGGGACATTGCAAACAAGATGTGGTTTCCTTGTGAAGCCTTCCTTCCTGCCTATGCAGGACTGCAGGACTCTCGTCCTTGTCCTTCACAGCTAGGGGACTGGGGATAGCGTTTCCTGCTTACCTGGTCATCAGGGTTGGCCACCCCTTTCCCAGGAGGGATCGCCTGACAGTGACTCCTCTTGTCTTTTCTCTCTTTTCTTCCTCATGGAAATTATTCTCAAATCTGTAGTGTGGGAATGAGATGGTTTACGACTTCACACAAAATAGTGAAAAAATACAAACGAACTCTAAAAGGTCTCATCATCCTGCCTCCTTTAGCTCTGCCCCCTCATCCCCTGGTGATATATTTGCGTTTCAAAAGAGGCCATTGCTTTCATCCAAAACAAACAAATGGTACCAGTGGACCTGAGGAAGCAGCAAGAAATACTTTGGGGTGTAGGGGCTTTGCTGCCTTCCACTTCATACTTTACATCAATCTCTGGATAAATGATGTTTCCTGAGCCCTCATCTCATTGGTTTGAGCCAATGTATTGGAATCTGAAAAGAGGATTGTTTCACAGCCTTGGACACTTTTTCCCTCATAAATATACATGACTTTGCATTTGTAGGTTCCAGCTGGGACTGAAATCTATGAGGTCAAAGTACCAGGAGAAATGTTTCTTTAACTTGTATAAAGCAAAAACTCCCAGCTATCTCATCTCCTGGGGGTTGGTCTGAGGAGAATGCTGACCTAATTTTCAGATAGTGAATTAAGTCCTGGATATTAGCCCTACGAAGTAGCCTAAGTGTTTATAAGACATCCCCAATTTTCAGAAGCCATGGGCCCATAGAGGACTATGGGTCAGAAATGCCATTTTCACTTCTGGGACTTAAGCGAATAGTTTTAAAATATTTAGTGTGGGCTGTTGTATGTCAAGCCCTTTGCTGAGTAATAGGGATCAAGGTTTGAATGAGACAGTCCCCATTGCTGGCCTTGTGGAATTTAAGGGAAGACATGCCTGCAACGAGACGCTCCAAGAATGGTAAGTGTGAGAGACTGCTGTCAGCATGGCAGGCTGGAGAAGCTAACCAAGGAGCATCAAAGCAGGCTTCCTGGAGGAGGTAACATTACAACACGATGAGGCAAGGACAGAGGGGAAGAGAGTTTCAGGCCTAGGGTCCAGTATGTGTCATGTTCTTGGAGAAGGAGAAATTGTATTATATTTGAAATACTTAGAGATGAGCAATTCTTATGAATGAGGTAGACCAAGGGGAAAAGGAACTCAAAATGAGCCTGGGGAAGTAAGCAGGAACTAAATCTTACAGGAACATGCAGAAAAAATAAGTCGTTGGTCTTGACCCTAAGAATGATATCAAGCCATTAAAAGGATTTGAGCCGTCAGGTGTCCCGATCAGAGGAACTTACCAGCTTCAGGGTCTAAGTTTACTTGAGAGCAGGACTTGCCCTGTGCCCCTCGTGGTTCAGAGCTGGGCTCCTGAGCATCGGTGCTGGGCTCGCATTTTCCGTCCCTCTCCTGCCAGATCTGGGCGTCATTTCATTTCCCTGGGCCTCAGCTTCCCACCTGCAAAGGAGAGTCATGATGTTATCCTCATATGGCCGCTACAGATATTAAATCTGTTATACAGGTATTTGGGATTGTGCTTGTCATAGAAAAAAAAAAGGCTCAAGAATTATCTCCACTTATATGTGTATGGCTCTTAGGAGTCTCAAATATAACATGTCCAAGTCAAGTGGACACTACCATTTATAGAAACAGAACCCCAAATGACTCCATCACTAGTGTAAGACTGAGCCCCCCTGCCCACATACGATCAGGAGACCGTAAGGAAAATTAACTGTCTTGACCCTCGGTGTTAAGGAGAGGGCAGAAAAATCACAAGGACTATGACCAGAGATAAAGAGGGAAGTTTTATAAAGAGAAACAGATGAGTTCATCAAGAAGACATAATAATCCTAAATTATTATGTATACCTTGTACTAGAGTTTCAAATGCAGGAAGCAAATTTGACAGAAATAAAGGGGAAACAGACAGATTTCATTCATAGCTGGTAATTTTAACACTTCTTTTTCAATGATAGCTAGACCAAGTACATTTTTAAAACCCGTCAGAATACGGCAAATATGAACACTATCCACCAACCCAACTTAACTGACATTCAAGGACAAAATGACCCAAACTGGCAGAATATACTCTGAAGTGCACATGGACATCCTCCAAAATAGACCACCCACTGGGTCATGATGTAATCTCAAAAATATTCAGCATATGAAAGTCATAGAGTGTGTGTTCTGACCACAATGGAGTCCAATTAGACATCAATAACAATAAGACGTCTATAAAATCTCCCCATTTAAAAATATTATACAGCATACCCTCTAATGACCCATGACTCAAAGAAGAAATCATAAAAGAAACTAGAAAATATTTTAAAGTGAATGACATTGACAATACAACAAATGTGTAAGGTACGGTACTGCTTAGAGGGAAATTTATAATTATAAATGCTGATCATTAAGGAAAAGGGAGGGTTTGAAATAATGGTCTAGGATTAAGAGGTAGGCAAAAAAGAGCAAATATAACATATCCATAGCAGAAAAGAAGTTACAGGAAGGAAATGATAAAGGTAAGAATAGTAGTTTAAAAATGAAAAGTAGAAAAACAGCAATGAAATTTTACAATTCACAGTTCTTCAAAAAGTTAATAAAATTGATAAACAGTAGCAAGACTGGAAAGGAAAAGGAGAGAAAAAGAAAACTTAAATCCCAGCACCAGAATGTAACTACAAATGCTGCAGGCACTAAAAGGATAGGTGAAAACTACAACTGAATACTTTGTCAACAACACAAGTTACAAAGGCAAATGAAGAGAAAGAAAACCTGTTTTAAGGAATTGAATTCAAAATCAAAAACCTCTTCACAAAGAAAACTCCAGGCCAACATTTGAGACCAGCAACAAAGCTGATAAAGATATTAGAAGAGAGGGAAATTACAGAGCCATACCACTCATGAACATAGACTCAAAAATTCTTAACAAAATATAAAATAGACCCATCAATATATTAAAATGGTGATCCAGAGCCCTGGCTGGTGGGGCTCAGTGGATTGAGCACCAGCCTGCAAACCAAAAGGTCACTGGTTCTTTTCCCAGTCAGGGGATAGGCCTGGGTTGCAGGCCAGGTCCCCAGTGGGGGCCACGTGAGAGGCAAACACACATTGATGTTTCTCTTCCTCTCTTTCTCCCACCCTTCCCCTCTGTATGTATATATATATATATATATATATATATATATATATATATATATATATGTAAAAAAAATGGTGATCCACCAGGAGCAAGCAGATCTTAACCCAAAATAGTTTCATGGAATATTCTAAATTAATATGATTTATGAAATTCACAGAATAAGAGAGAAAAACATAATAATCCCACAGATGCAGTAGACGAAACTTAGCACACACTTATAATAACTCTCAGCAAACCAGAAGGTAACAATGGAAATTTTCTCAGTCTTATAGACAGCATCTACAAATAATCAATAGCGATGGCGGTTATTCAACAATATGATTGTACTTAACGCCAATGATCTGTACACTTAAAGATGAGTGAAATGGTAGAGTTTGCATCAGAATCCCTGTCTCTGTTCCGCTCTTGGGGAGCCAGACCAAAGACAAACTCTAGTATCACACTAATGGATTTTAAGACAAAAGTCTTGCTTGAGATAAAGGGGTCACTTTGTTATTTTTTTAAATCTTCACCTGAGGATATGGCTTACTGATTTTCTTTTTTTTTTCTTTTGAGAGAGGAAGAGGGCGGAGAGAGAGATGTGAGGAACACCGGTTGCCTCCAGCACACTCCCCGACCAGGGATGGAACTCGCACCCTAGACATGTGACCTACGCATGAATGGAGCTCACAGACTTTTGGCATATCGAACGACGTTTCAACCAACTGAGCCACGCCAGCCAGGGCTCACTTCATAATTTTTAAAAAGTATTCAGTTTACCAGAAAGATCTAAAATATTAAATTTATATGTATCCAGTAATTCATCCTCTAAATAATTAAGGAGAAATTGGACAGAACTGTAAGGAGAAACATACCGATCCACTATGTCAATAATTGATAAAAACAAACAAATATATATATATATATATATAAGATTTGAAGGCATTTAAGTTGGTCAGTCACCTAACTTCCATTCTTGCTTCATTCCAGGCATTCTGAGCGCTGCTTTTATCTAAATAGGCTTGAATCCTACAAAATGCATTTCCAGATTCCTTTGTCTGTTGGCCTGGGTTCATACTTTGCCAAGAGGAGGCACTGGTCCGAGATGATAAGGCAGAAGGAAAAGAGAAGCCCTTTTACTTTCCTGTGTCTGACGGTGATTCCAGCAGCAGCAGTGGTAATCCACGTGACTTTGGGTTGCTGCTGGACTCCCACAGCACCTGTCACTGAGCAGGCTCCTAGTTTGCACAGAGCAACGGCCATGGTTCTAATGGCAGTAGTGGGGGCTCTGGCACCCTCCGATGTCCAGGGATCCAGGGCTCTTGGATAAAGCCATTTTAACTTTTTCTCCTGGGGGAAGGGAGATGCTAATTGCTTTCCACAGTTACTAAGCTCCCCACTCTTTTTAAATGTTTGCTTTTTTTAGCCCTTGTAACAAATTTGTAGCCAATTTCCTATATTAAATTCTCTCTGCTTGAAATACCTAGGATGGTTTCCATTTCCCCAGGAGAATACTGACTGTTACAATAATAAAGTAGAACAATAAAGTGTAATATTAAAGTGTTACACTTAACACAGCAGGGTACATTTTTCTTCTCAAACGTTTCCAGCATTGACAATGTACTGGGTCATACAGTAACTGAAATCGTGTAGATAATGTTCTCTGATCACAATGCAGTAAACCTAGAAATAAATTGTAAAGTATAACCAGAATTAAAACATGTCTGAAGTTAAGGAATGATAACAAATGAATCGAAGATGAAATAATAGCTAACACATAGCGGCTTACATTACATTGCTCTTACTGTGTGCCAGGCTCTGTTTAATCTGCACAAAAATCCACCTGAGATAGACATTATTATTATTTTCTCCCATTTCTACAAACAAATGAATCAATGTCCCCAGGGAGTTTTAGTGATTTACCCAAGCTCACGCAGCGGGCAAGGCTGGATTCAACCAGGAAAGCCCTAGATTCCATGCTTGTAATCAAAATGCTGTACTGATTCTCATCATAAAGAAAATAAGTACTATTTAAAGCTGAGTAGTCATAAAATGCTACTACATATAAAAACTTAAGAGATAGATAAAATAGAAATTATAGGGATATTTATAAGCTTATATATTTGAAAAGCTAAAAGGCTGGATATTGTTGAGCTATAGTTAGAAATAAGATAAATGTTTAGAAAAAGTTTAGCAAAATAATCTCAAAGGCAATGGAAGAAAAGAAAATAAAGATAAATACGGAAATTGATGAAACAACAAACAGAGATCATCAAAACCTTCCCACATAACCTCACAAAACCTTCCCATTAATAGTTTATTTTCAGAACTTCACCGTGAGACCTCAGCAAATGGCAGAGGGACTTTTATTCTAGGTAATCATTTGCCTAGTTAAGAAATATTGGCTGAATTGCTAAAGAAGGAGAGATTAACATATGGACAATAAACAGCAGCCTCTGTCACAAGTGTCTAGTTCTAATCCTCACCTCTAAAAAAATATCTAAAATGTGAGTAGAACTGAAGTCGGTCTAAATGCATCATAGATGACAGAGGACTATTACAGAACAAGCCAGGCCGCTCTCCGTTCTCCACCAGTCTACCTGCAACCCTGCGAGGGATTCGAGGGCTGCTGAGGTTTGGGAGTCAGGGAAGAGGGCTCTGGTTGCCACTCGCCTACCAACCCCCATGGACTCCACTCTGTCTGCAGATGGCTTTGGATTTCACCAGTTTGTTAGAAGAAGAGCTGGCATATGGTGGCCCAGTAAGCACTCTCTTGTCCTTTTATTTCCCCACCACCTCCAGCTCGGATTCCCTACCTTTTCGAGAACCTCAACCTGACATAATTGGCCTGGCTCTTGGCATTCTGCTGGCTCTGGGGAGACTTCAGAGAAACAGGGCCATTAGTCTTATTCCTTTCAAAAAGAATGAGTAAGAGTTCGTATAAGACCCAAGAAAGAAACTGATAGGAGAAACAGTGTGAAAGAAGGATAATTTAAAACCAAAATGGGGGAGGGGGGGGAATAAGAGACTGTTCATGAGAAAGATTGAGCTATTTTAGGCAGACATTCTCCCTAACAGATCTATATTTCTGCCTTGAGAGAGTGTGTGTGTGTGTGGTTTAACGTGTTGTATTAATTTAGAAGTGTAACCTCTTTAGGTTTGGCCCTGGGCTGGCTCTGGCCTCCTTCAATAAGATCTTTTATAGTAGGTTATTGCCAACATGAACATAACTAGTTGCCTGTGACAAGTCTATTTTCACAGTTTCTTCCTTTTCCCATAATGTGGGACTTAGTTTCGTAAGCTCTGGGTTATTCATCTTATTTCATTTATACCGAGCTTCCTCTCCTCCCTGCCTTAGCTAGAATCTGTTTGAGGGCTGGGAGCTCAGAAGGCATTGCTTGAAGATGGGCTGACTGCATGTTGAAGGGTTAGGCTTCTCTGCAGTCCGCTGTGCCCTGGAGGAAGAGCCTCATCTTCCAGAAGCCTGTCTTTGTGCACTGGCCTAACCCAGACTTTCTGGAATTTAGCTCTGAAAATCTCTGGAGCACTAGTTCTCAGCCTGAGCTGAATATTAAAATCACCTTAACTGGGAAAGGGGAGAGGAATGTAGGTCTCGCGGGGAGAATGGTTTTTAGGAAACATGGATGGGCTCTGAGAAGAATAGATGGGCGATATGACAGTTTGTGATGAGGCATCTGGGTGTGGTGCCAACCTCTAGTTTCCTCTCCCGTGATAAGAGTCACTCTTTCCTGGTTGATGAAACCCTGGGGAGGGGACTTATGACAAGTGAGTTCCTTTTGGAGAATCTGTCTTTAGGCAGACGAGGGAGTTCAGAGAAAGGCTGGACCCGCATTTGCTGTTGTTCCAGGGCCTACAGCTCAAAATAATCAATACACCAAAGTGGCATATTCGGGCGTGGCGTGTTCTGCTCCCCTTCACAAGCAAGGAGCTGGAACAGAGCGGTCAGGGAAGGCATCTCTGAAAATGTGTTACTTAAGCTCAAGCCTATAAAACGAGGAGCCAATGATGTAAAGAATGCTGAGGCCAGAGCAGGCAGGGCAAAGGGCATGTTTTATGGACAAGGACCCTTAGGTGAGCAAGAACCTAGCATGTCTTAAGAGCCCCCCGCAAAATCCACATGGCTGGAGCACAGTGTGCGTAAGAGAGACTTAAGGTGGGAATGGGCAGCTAAACAGACCAGACCACTGCACACACTTATACTGATTAAGTCCAGTACAAAGGAACTTGGACTTTATTCTGTCTGAAGTATGGAGCCACCGAAGAATTTTATGCTGGGGATAACTGGTTTTTATTTTAAAAAGCTCATTCTTCAGACCTTCGGATATAGCCAAAGTTCTGCAAATCAGTATCTTTTCCCTTCTCCTGAAAATTTTACGATCGCAATAAAGAAAAATAAAATCCACAAATTGAATTTCAGGTATACTGGGAGACAAATATAATTTATAGCCTTATGGAGGATTGCCAGTGGGTTCTATCGTATCTGTGAAACTGCCATAAAATACTGTACCTGAAAATGACGAGCTCACCCAAAGCGCAAAACTCGATCTTTGATTCACAACACACGTGTGGAAGCTGAGATAAGTCAGGCTGGTGGCAGGTGACCCCCTGGGTCCTGCTTGCATCGGAGAAGCAGTGGGGACGACTCCAAGGAACCCCCAGCTGAGCCTTGTTTACAGCAAGCAATCTCTGAGGCAGCACAAAGGACAGACCCTTTGAATTGTGAAGACTTAAAAGTTACCTCCTTCCCTACCCCAAAGGAATCTCCTGCAAATAGCTTCTGCAAAAATACATCTCACTCAAAGGTGAGTAATCAGAAAGGAACTGACACACTATTTATACAAAGATACCATGAGGGGAAGAAAAGGTACAAAAGAGCAGTAAAACTTGCCAAAAGATAAAATTGCTATCAGAAAAATGGTCCACGAAATGGTGAACAGATATTTTGCTAAGAATTCAAATAACTGATGAAGGAATTTCTTCTACAAAGGGAAATCCACAAAGCGCAAATAGAAGATACCAAAGAAGACACGGCAAACCTCAGGAGGAGCTAACAGTTGAGCTACTGAAACTCGGGAAAATATCAAAGGAAGGGAAAGCAAAATTTGGAAGGAGCACAGGGAGCATAGGTATTGCAGGAAACCATCATAAGAGACCCAGACAATAGAAATAAAGCAAAGACTGAAATGAAATGTCAACAAAGGAGTATCTTAAAATGTGTAGAGAAAACAGTGATAGGCTAAGAGAACAGATCAAAGAAACCCAATATACCTTTAATTAGAAGACGGAAGAAAACCAAGGCAATGAAAGAAAAAAACATTTGAACATTAAGTTGAAGAGATTTTCCCTTGATCTTAAATATGCATCTTGAAATGGCACACTCTATGTCAGGGGAAATGTCATTTTTGACAGTGTAAAAAATTATACAATAAAAAATGGGAGAGAAAGGGGGAAAGATGTTAGGAGGTAGAATAATTTCACAGATGGCCTCATCTGTAAAAATGAAAGCCAAAGATACAATTTAAAACATAAGTTAACAAGTACTCAAAGTATAAATATAGAGGATGGTTCAAAAGAAATGCGCAGGAAGATAACCTTCACAAAAACTCAGGTGACAGAGAAAAGGAAGAGGAGGGAAAGTATGTAAATTTATACTTCTCATATTAAGGAACTGATAGATATTTTTCTAAAGAAGCCAAGGACTAAGAGTATTAAATGAAATTACATTATAAATTATTATTTATTAACAAAATAAAAATAGATATCTTTCTAAATATCAGAAGTACTGCCCAGAACACCAATGCAAAGGAAAAAGACCCCACATCCAGAAAAATGTTTCTAAATACAGAAGACAATATACAAATTAAAACAATAGAACCGAAACCAAATATATCGGTCACATCAATTAATATAAATGGCTTAACTTACCTATTAAAATAAAAAGATTTTCAGATTGGGTTACAAAGCAAAACCTGCATGTATGCAGCATATAAAATATAACCTGAAAAAATAAATGTTCTACAGCAAGGTTGGGAAAGACAGTCTGTGCAGAGATAGACTCGGCAGATGTAAACTCACAAATAGCAGAGGTCACGGCTCAAATGTAAGGTCAGGTGGAATTCAGGCCAAAACACACTAAGTGGAACAAAGACTAAGTAAGATATAGACTTAAATAATTAATAAAGTAAATATGAACTGATATACATCAAACTGTACACCCTAATTAAAAATATACTTTCTTTTCAAGTTCATATGGAACTTTCACAGAAAGTGACCGCATATTAAATCCATAAAGAAAACCTCAATAAATTCCAAATAGTAGAAATAGTACACACAACATTTTCTGGTCAGAGGTAATAAAGTGAGAAATGAGTAACAACCCGAAAACAAAAAGTTCCTTCTATTTGCAAATTTTTAACGCTTTTAAACAACTTTAGTGTCTAAAAGTAAACACAAATGGCAATTGTGGACTTTCTAGAGAGGAAAAAAATAACAAAGATGTATCAAACCTACACAATACATCTAAAGTACCCAGAAGAAAATATTTACCCTTAAAAATATGTACAAAAATAAACACAGAAGTGAAAAAACACCAAAAACCAGTTGAATTAGGCATCTGGCTCAAAAAGTTAGGAAATGAAGAACAAAATAAACTGAAAGAAAACAGAAGAAATATTACAGATAAAAGCAGAAATTAATATGCTAGAAAAAAACAGCAGGGGCAATAAATAAGTCAAAAAGTAGAATCTTCAAGAGATAAACAATTGATAAGCCTTGTGGGGGGAGACAGTGAGAAGTACCACCCCAACTCCCCCTGCTGCCAAAGGCTCACCCCAGCTGCTGGGAGCCCTGTCAGCAGAAAGCCGTCAGCTGACAGCAGCTCTGGGATTGCCTCGGCTGCAGAGAGCCACCTCCCTCAAGGTCACAGCCCTTCTGGAGTGGGCCATACCCACTCACTGTTGGAAGTGGGAATGGTGGCTTGACCATCCAGCCCAGTGAGGGACAACACCAAACAACTATTCTATCTCTAGAGCTGCCCACCAAGTCACCAGGGTAGGTTGTTGGACCAGTGGCTCAGGGCAATGTCTCCCTCATCCCACGTCTGCTCCCCTCCCCTCCCTTCCACAGGTGTTGATTCCAGCAGCATTCCCCGATAAACGCCTTGTGCATTCACCACGACCTCAGCGTCCCCTGGGGACCAGCTCACAACACACCAGCAGCTAGCCCAACCAGGAGAGAAGGGCACAAGTGTACAGACCCAGAAAGAAAAATGGTAAGAGGGCAATAACCATAGATGCAGAAGAAAGAAAGAGAATTGCAGCGTCTGAATGTGAGTGAAATGGACAGTTCTCTAGGAAAATATAAGTTCCTAAAGCTAACCCTGAAGAAAGAGAAAATTTTTGGCCTCTTTTACAGGAAAGGAGAGAGAGATCCCAAGATGGCATCAGGGAGTTCCACAGAGGAATTCTACCAAACCCTCAAAGAACAGATTCTAATGCAAACCATTTCAGAGCATGGAAAAAGGAGGGAAATGTTCCATGATTTCTAATAAAACCAGTAAAGTAATGATAACAAAATCTGTCGAAGCTTGTACAAAACAAACCAAATATAGATCAGTATTATATATGGATGTCAATTCTCAATTAACAGCTCATTTAAAACTAACGCAGCATGACCAGGTGGAGGTTATTCGGGGAATGCCCAGATGATTCATTATTATGAAAACTATGAATAATTTATCATATTAATAGCTCTAAAGAGAAAATTACATAATTGTGAGAAATTAATAAACCTATCTTGATCCAAAAACACAATAAAGAATATGTGACTACTTCTTAACAAGATACATCTATTTCATGACTAGAGAAGAGTTAATGGTGTTGACAGCATTCTTGCTTTTTTAAGAAGAAACACCACCATTAGCTAATATCCTGGAGGTACTAGCCAACACAGTAAGAAAAGAGTAAGAAATTGAAGTATAAAAAATTAAAGAGAAGCTAAAATTATCGTGATTTAGAGATATTACTCTATATCTGTAAAACTAAAGAAAATCAACTGAAAATTCATTGCTAACAGTAAGAGTTCAGTCCCCTACAGGGATGTAAAATAAATATACAAAGTCAGTAGTTTTACATGTGTGTGTATATATATATATATAATAATATATTATATATAAATGATACATATATATATTTACATATGTATGTGTAAATGGTAACTAGTTAGTAGATATAGTGAGAAAAAAAATTTTTTAAGACTTCTGGCCAAAATGGATGCATTGTATCTATACTGTGCCTCCTTGCACAACCAAAAGAAGGACAACAACAAATTTAAAAACAAAAAACAACCAGAACTGCAGAAAATCAAACTGTATGGAATTAAAGACCAAGGAGTTAAAGAAACAGTCACCCAGACCAGTAGGAGGGACGGACCGGGCAGCTGGGGC